>NC_057866.1:51557753-52299003 GCF_019393635.1 Dromiciops gliroides
TGGGAAAGTCATTTAATCTCTCAATCCCTAGGCAACTAAAAGATTGCAAATCACAGAGCATGCCCACACTTGTATTGATAAAGGGAGTTTCTGGGAGTTCCTTGTAGTAATGAATCACAAGTCCAGCTCCTGGCCTTTCTACCCACTAGTGTATATTATTTAAACATATAACCAAATATAGACAGGGTCTGCTTTACAGATAGCTTGTGTTTCCCCCCAAATGGTTTGTTTTTGTTTTTTTTAATGTCAAGCATTTGGAAATCAGAACACATTTTCCCAGGGACACAGTATTTTTAACAATGATTAAGGGGCAGCTGGGTGGCACAGTGGATAAAGCACCGGCCCTGGATTCAGGAGGACCTGAGTTCAAGTCCGGCCTCAGACACTTGACACTTACTAGCTGTGTGACCCTGGGCAAGTCCTTTAACCCTCATCACCCCACCAAAAAAAACCCCCAAAACTAAAACAAACAAAAAAAACAAACAAAAAAAACCAAACCCAATGATTAGGTTTCCCGGATACTCCACAAAAAACCTGCTCAATCCCTAATGTATCTTAAGTACAGCATTAATAGTAACAGAATAGAGAACCTAACTATCATTTAGAACAATGTTGTTTTGGCTTTTAATGAGGTGCTCTAACTTGAAATGGCAAGAATGTATTTCACCCTTCTATAGCCAGAGTAACCAGAACAGGAAACTCCCACCCACTCTCTTCACTTGTTTTGTCTCCTTTAACTCTGGGTCAGGATACTTGATTTGGGGAGAGAAGGGGATTGTGGCTAAGCCTTTTCATGCAGGAACAGAGAACATTAGGCATTTGTAAATCAAGGGATTACATCTGTGGACAGCACAGGGGGAAAAGATCTAGAATTCCAAGTTAATCTTGCTCTTGTTGTTCAGCTGTTTGGTTGTGTATGACTCTTCATGATTCCCATTTATGGCTTCTTTGGCAAACATGCTGGAGTGGTTTGGATCTCATTCTCAAATGGCAAAGATTCTGGAGTGGTTTGCCATTTCCTTCTCCAGCTCATTTTACAGATGAGAAAACTGAGGCAAACGGGGTTAAGTGATTGACTTGCCTAGGGTTACACAGCTAATAAGTGTCTGAGGCTAGATTTGAACTCAGGAAGATGTCTTCTTCGTGTCTAGTGCTTTATCCATTATGAAACCTACCTGACCCTTAAGGTAACCTTAGAGGTCATCTAGTTTGAACCCCACATTTTTACAAGTTAGGAAACTGAGGCCCAGGGGAGAAGTGACTTGCTCAAATGACAGGGAAAATATATGAACCCCTGTTTTCCAATTTCCAATCCTATTACCATCCTCAATAGTTTTCCTATCCACTGGAAATTATCCTAGCTTCTTTTAGCTAAAGTAAAAATCATGGGGCAGCTAGGTGGCACAGTGGATAGAGTATCGGCCCTGGAATCAGGAGTACCTGAGTTCAAATCCGGCCTCAGACACTTGACATTTACTAGCTGTGTGACCCTGGGCAAGTCACTTAAGCCCAGTTGCCTCAAAAAAACAAAAAAAAAATTTAAAAAAGGAAAAATCTTGCATCCACTGTAAAAATGGGGGGAGGGGTGGAGCTTATGTGAACAATGACAAAGTAGCAAAATTCTAAGAGTCTATTTTACCAAGAAGTGGCATGCCTTGCAACTGACTCATTTGTAAATCATACTTGTTTGGACAGGACTTAGTGTCTCTTGAAGGATGAGGGAATAAGTGTTAAAGATGTAAAGTTGCCATGCCAGCACAAGCTAATGATTCAGTATTTACTTAGAACCACCTTGACCAGATCTTGCAGATCAAGAGAACGTTTTGAGATACTGTTATGAGGAGAATTGTGAAGGAGACCATATAATGTGGGGAAAACATCGAAAACTCAATAGATAAACATAATAAATGTTTTTCTCTTAACTGCTAGGAGGACAAGTGACTATTCGGGTTGCACAGGTCTGCCACTCCTATGAACCCCTTGTGCCACTCCATGATATTCTTCTGTAAATAATGAATACATAATGATTAAAGAGAAACTCCTAATGCCCCCCACCTCCCCTCATGGAAGTGATTCTGAATTCTCACAGGTAGTACCAGCAGAGTACAAACACTGTTGAGGCTTGCCAACGTAAGAAAGGCCTTGAGTGCTGACCTGACCTGGTATGCCCATGGGGCCAAGCAAGACCAACCGTAAGTATGGGAAGGTTCAGCACAAAACCACCTTCTAAGGGTAGAGTTGTTGCGATCTGTATCTATGGAGGAAATGTTCATGCTGATGAAATAACATCTTTTTGTGGGGTTGAAAAAGTAATACAGGAAGCAAAACATGAGAATTCATTTCAGGAAGAAAAGACAGGTTCTAGTGTTGTCTTCTATACAGTCATGGAGTAAAAACATGGTAGGCACTCTGAATGGAGACACTGTTGCAGTACCCTTAATTTTTTATGGTGGGTTTTGGGAATTGTATTTTGTTTTGTGTTTTAGTGCTTAACCTATGATTTTATTAGCATGGGGGAATAAGCATTTATTAAGTGCCTGCTATTTGTCTGTCAGTATACTTAGCACTTTACAAGTATAATCTTATTTGATTCTCACAACACCTCTAGGAGGTCAGTGCTATTATTATCCCCACTTGACAGTTGAGGAAACTGAGGCAGACAGAGTGACTTACCAGTGACTTAGCTGAAAGACAGTGACTTACCCAGGGTCATAGAGGTAGTGAGTATCTGAGGTCAGTTTTGAATTCAGGTCTTCCTGACTTTAGGGCCAGCACTCTAATCCACTGTACCACCTAATTGCCTCTGGGGAAATTCCTAGTATAAAAACTATCTTCATTTAAACTTTTTTTTTTTTTTTGGTGAGGCAACTGGGGTTAAGTGACTTGCCCAGGATCACATAGCCAGTAAGTGTCAAGTGTCTGAGGCCGGATTTGAACTCAGATCCTCCTGACTCCAGGGCTGGTGCTTTATCCACTGTGCCACCTAGCTGCCCTCATTTAATTTTTTTTAAGGGCAGTAATATCTCACACATCTAGTGAAAGTGACAAAAGAAGACTGATCCCTGTTATCAATCTGTAGTCAAGACTTAGGCATCTCAAACTCAACATGTTTAAAACACAGTTCAACACCTGTTGTATACTTCCCCTTCTCTATTCACACAGTCACCACACCAGTTAAGATCCTCATCCCCTCTTTAAACTATTACCATAGCCTTTTAAATGGTTTCCTTTCATCCAGTCTCTTTCCACTCCATTCTATCCCCACCAAGAGCCATCATAGAAGTTTTCCTAAAACACAAAGGGATCATTATGTTACCTTTTTTTTTTTTTTCAGGGCAATGAGGGTTAAGTGACTTGCCCAGGGTCACACAGCTTGTAAGCGTCAAGTATCTGAGGCCAGATTTGAACTCAGGTCCTCCTTAATCCAAGGCCAGTGCTTTATCCACTGGGCCACCTAGCTGCCCCCTCCATGTTTCCCTTCTACCAAGAAGCCTCAGAGACTCTCCACTACCTCCAGGATCCAATATAAACTCCCCAGTTGTCATTTAAAGTTTTTCTGGCCTGTTCCTTTCCCATACTTCTATTCCTCTTGTACGGTACTCCCTTCCGCACCCTTTATGGTCCAGCCTTAGAAGCCTGCTTCCCTGTTACTTACATACAACAATCTATCTCTATGTCTTTGCAATGGTTGTCCGCCATGTCTGGGTTGTTCTTCTCACCTCCACCTCTTAGATACTGGAGAAGATAGATGATGCAGTAGATAGACCACTGGGCCCAGAGTAAGGAAGACCTGAGGATGAAATGCAGCCTCAGATGCTTACTAGTTGTGTGGCTTAACCTCAGCTGGCTTCATTTTCCACAATGGTAAAACTGGGGTGATAATAGCACCTACCACAGAGGGCTTTTGTGAGGATCAAATAGGATGATATTTATAAAGAACCTCACACACAGTAGGTGCTATATAAATGCTTCTTTCCTTCCTTCTTTGGAATTCCTGACTTCCTTCAAGTCGAATGTGGCATTCTGCATGAGGCCTTTTCATATCCCCTCAACAGACAGCACCTTCAGGTCTAAGGTTATCTTCCATCTACTCTGTATGCATCTAGCTATGGCACTGGGTCATTCAAGTCATTCCTTGCTTCTCAGGCCACTGATGCCAAGCTGGGTACAAAGCCAGGCCTGGAATTTTGAACACCAGAGAGGTCCCTTCCGACCTTTCAAGACCCACAGTAATGGAGATTTGACTCCCCTCCCCAGAAATGGAAAAAAACAAAACAAATACAAAGACCAAAGATCAAAGTCTGTTTCTCATGGCCATATGATATCAGGGGGACGAGGAAGGTGTTGTAGGCTCTCCACTTACAACATGGTGTCTTACCCAGTCACGGATGAAGGAGTCACCCTCCCAGAACAGAGTAGCCAGTAGGATGGAGGTAAGAGAGGGACGGTGGAAGCCAACTAGGCCATTCGAACACCTCTGCAGTCTATCAAAGATCTTTGCATGGACTATGTGGCTAGCCAACTGAACCAATTCCAGAACATTTAAGTAAGCTCTATACTCTCTCCGAAGCACTTCCATTACACATTACAATGATGCTCCCAGGTGCTGGTTCTTAGCCTCTCCAAATAGCGAAGTTGCATCAGCTAAACAAACTTATGGGGGTCTTTGCATGCACCAGATCCCCGTGACACTTATTTTATGCAGTCCTCCCAAACAATCTACCCCACCTGATATGTTTAAACAGGCAGCTGATTCTGAAAGTCTATTATTACAGATTTGATGGCTTTTGAGGTTGCTTTCACTTCGAAAGCTAAGATCCTATAAACTCCCTGTGCTGGATACACTCCCATGTTAACATTTTCAGAGTAAACTATTAATAGCAAGTAGAATAATTCAGAAATGTAATGAGCCTATGTGCTTGTTTGCTTTTCACAAGGACTGTATGAGCTTGGGTTATTCATTTTATTTTGGTAAAAATAGAATATAAATACATGGAAGGTTAGAAGCATATGGAGAGAGTAAGGGAAATGGCTTCTGAGAAGAAAATGGAAATGAAGTGGCTAGTGAAGAAACTTTTGCTGCAAGCGTTGGTTGGTTTAATCGCTTTAAAAATCGACTTCAATTGCATAATGCTAAAATTACCAGAGAGGCAGCCAGTGTAGAGAAGGATATCCCAGTGTGGAAACACATTTTGCCACACTCAGCAAATAATAATTTTGAGGGTTTCCCCCCTCAAAAACAGACTGTTATAGAAGAAATAACAAACATTGGAAAAAAGTTTGGTTTTGATGAACTAGAAAATGGCGATGTCCAAGAATTGCTTATTTCACACTCAGAGGAATTGCTTGATAATGATCTTCATTTAGAACAACAAAAAGTGTTTGAAGAAGCCAACTATGATGCCAAAGAATCAGATAATGTGCAAATGAAGGAGTACACTCTCAAGGAATTGGAAGATATCTTTCGAGCTGTAGAAGTCATGAAGCAAAAAATTATGAATGCTGATCCCAACATCAGTCGAAGCATACAGATTCGACAAGATGTGGATAAAGCTCTCTGTACCTACCAACATATGTATGAGAATTTAAAGAAAAAGACAGTTCAGCCTACTCTGCTAAAATATATTAAACAAGAATAAAGATGTTTTTGTCGTATCAAAAAAAAAAAGAAGCATATGTAGAACTTTAAAACCTTCTCCAGACTGAACTGATTTCTTTTCCTTCAGGTATTTATTACCTGCCAATGCAGAGATAGGCTGTTGTCCCTCTCTGGAATGTACTCTGGCCCCCAGTCAGCCTCTTGGAATCTCAAGCTCACTCCAAGGTTCACCTCTGGAAACATTTCCAGCAGTAGAGCTTTCATGATCCCTCCCCTTCAGATTGTTGTGATCTCCCACCCACCCACAATTACATTTTATTTGTTTTACTTAACACTGTACATGTTATTTCTCCCCAGTCAAATATGAGCTCCTTGAATATGGGGACAATTTCTTTTTTATTATTATTTTCAACTTTTAAAAAAAATTTAAGATTTTGAGTTCCAAATTTTTCTTTCTCCCTCCCTCTCCTCCCCCTACCTAAGACAGCAAACAATCTGATAAAGGTTATATATGTATAATCATGTTAAACAAATTTCTACGTTTGTCATGTGCTATGAAAGAAGAATCAGAACAAAAGGGGAAAACCACAAGAAAGAAAACAACAAAAAGCCAAAACAAAAAGTTAAAATGGCATGCTTCAATTTGCATTCAGACTCCATAGTTCCTTCCCTCCATGTGGATAACATTTTCCATCATGAATCTTTTGGAATTGTATTGGATCATTGTACTGCTGAGAACTAAGTCTATCATAGTTGATCATAAAAAATGTTGTTGATACTGTGTACAGTGTTCTCTTGATTCTGCTCATTTAACTCAGCATCAATTCATGTAAGTCTTTCCAGGTTTTTCTGAAATTCACCTGCTCATCATTTCTTATAGCATAATAGTATTCCATTACATTCATATACCACAACTTGTTCAGTCATTCCCCAATTGATGGGCATCCCCTCAATTTCCAATGCCTTGCCACTACAAAAAGAGCTGCTATAAATATTTTTGTACATGTGGGTACTTTTCCCTTTTTTATGATCACTTTAGGATACAGAGTAGGGACAATTTCAGTGTTTGCTCTTACTGCCTGCCTAGAATATTGGCTTCAACCAGCAGCTAGAATTAGGCAAGACTTTTTTACCATTTCTAACAGTATTTGGATTAAATTTCCTCTCCTAAGAGCCACTTGTAATCAATTAATCAACAATTTGGTTTTTGTTTTGTTTTGTTTTGTAGTGGTGGTGGTTGTTCTCCATTTGTTTCTGTTTTTGAGAGCACTTTTGGTCCAGACTAGAAATGCAATAGGCTTGATCCCAATACTAATCAACATGAAGTTTCAATCTGTTCAATTTTTCCAACATGGACCCTTTCTCTCCTCCTTAAACAACCTAATGACTCTCCACTTCTGAGGATTCAACATATTGGCATCAGATATCCCATCAGCTCTAGCTCTACTTCAACTCAGAACTCTAGAACTCAAGCAGTCCACTAGCCTCAGCCTCCCTGTCAGCAGGGACTGCTCATTAGCTACCTAACCAGTTGGATAAGTGTTTACTGTTATTGTTCAGTTGTTTTCAGTCCTGTCCGACTCTTCATGGCCACATTTGGGGTTTTCTTGGCAGAGATACTGGACTGTTTTGCTATTTCCTGCTACAGATCATTTTACAGATGAGGAACTGAGGCAAACAGGTTTGCCCAGGGTCACACAGCTAGTAAGTGTCTGAGGCCAGATTTGAACTCTGGAAGATAAGTCTTCCTGACTCCAAGCCCAGCAACTCAGCCACTGCGCCACTTAGCTGTGTCACCTGCTATATGCCAGGAACTGTATTTGGTGCTAAGAAAATTCTCACCATTTCAATGACTAGAAAATTGAACTCTGAAGATTAAAATTAAATTATTTTCATATGTAAGCAAGCCCAATATGATAGAATTAAAAAAAAAATCTTCAGCCTTTCTCATGAGCTCTGTCCTTTAAACAGAACCTCTTTAGACAGTTCAGGAAATTACTGGTTCAGAGTTTGGAGAAAATTCCTGGTATGGAAATTTGGTCCATCATTTATAGTTTGAGAAAGGTACCGGGGTGGGGGGTGGGGGTGGGGGGGGCGAATGGGTACTGAAAGATTAAATCATGTGATCATGGCCAAACAGCTGAGATATGCCAGGGGTAAAATCTGAATGCCCCTTGGCTCCCTGTCTATCTCTCTCACCATTATGCCACCACCTACTTTTCTTATTCTGCAAATGTGTAAAATGAAAGAATATCAGGAATTCATCAGCCTCTTGAAGGAACAGTTCCAGACTTCACAAAAGCAATCCTTACCATTTGCCTTTAAAAGGGACCATTCCATATTAACAATTGGCATCTTACCCCACATAGTTTGTCATGATGGCTTATGAGATTTCAAATCTATAACTACCTTCAGTCTTTCTGTATACAGGAAAAATACATTCCTTTCTTTTCCTGGAAGAAAAATTGTTGGCTGAACTTTGTCCTGGACTTTTTATACTTTGCTTAAAATATACTTCCTGTATATGTCTATAACATAACATTATTTAGATGAGGGAAGTAAAATGGTCAATAACAAAAACAAATTTAGGAAAATTCTTAAAATACTTTATTTTTGGAAACAAACAGAAATACTACCAATTTTATATTGATGGAAAAAAGGGTACACGTTCAGATGTATTAATGAAGGTCTGTAGCATTGCCTGTGTCAGGTTAATTGTGTCATGGAATACAAAAATCACTTTAGTTATGAATTCTCCTGGTATTGATGAGGGATTTCCTTGCTTTAGATTAATATGGAATCAATTATTTTCATCAATAATTATGGGAAATATGATCATTTCAACTTCTAGCTTATCTTACTGCTTACAATCTTTCTGGAGGACAGGAGCCCAGGCATCGCCTCTGAATTTTCATCCAAATTTCATATATGTGGGTATATCAGAGTTGGCAAAAATTCAATGCAGACTCTGGTAAATTTGATTCTTCTAGTCTGAGGGACAAGTTTAAATTCTATATATAAAGTGAAACTTCAAAAAGTTTCCTCTTATACCCTTCTGGCTTTAATTCTCCACATGACCTGGTAGATCTGTGAATTGATATTTTGGTACCTGGGGCAAGGGATAAGCAGTACTGGACATGCCCCCAAATTAACCACAGTAGAGAGATCTCTAAGGAGGAATTCCAAGAGGCTAAGTTGAGAAGGGATAGAATTCCAAGCACGGGGACCACCTGTGCAAAGGCCCATAGGCAGGAAATGAAATGTCATATAAAGCCATAGGAAGCAAGCCAATATGGTCACAGGGTAGAATGCATAGGGGAGAAAAGTGACATCAGACAAAAAGATAGTTTAAAGTCACATTGTCAAGAGCTCTGAACTTGGGAGTTGGTAGAATTGGGTTTGAGATACAAGATGAAAAGAAAGAAGGAAGAAGGAAAGAGAAAAAGAGAGGAAGGAAGGAAGGAAGGAAGGAAGGAAGGAAGGAAGGAAGGAAGGAAGGAAGGAAGGAAGGAAGGAAGGAAGGAAGGAAGGAAGGAAGGAAGGAAGGAGAAAGAAAGAAAGGAGAAAGAAAGAAAGGAGAAAGAAAGAAAGGAGAAAGAAAGAAAGGAGAAAGAAAGAAAGAAAGAAAGAAAGAAAGAAAGAAAGAAAGAAAGAAAGAAAGAAAGAAAGAAAGAAAGAAAGAAAGGAAGGAAGGAAGAAAGAAAGAAAGAAGATAGATATTGTTGTTTGTCCTTCATTCCCAAAGAGGACCATGATATCAAGAGGTAATGCCATGAGTTGCACTGAATTGGATTTAACTGAGGGAGGGCTGTGCAAGGTCACCAACTTCATTCTCTCCTCTAGAGCCATCTGGGTTCAGTGGCCAAATATACACTAAGATGATGTTTAAGGCAATTGGAGTTAAGTGACTTGCTTAGGGTCACATAGCTAGTAAGTGCCTGAGGTAAGGCTTGAACTCAGGTCCTCCCAACTTCAGGGCCAGTGCTCTATCTACTATGCCCCATGGATGGATGGATGGATGGATGGATGGATGGATGGATGGATGGATGGATGGATGGATGGATGGATGGATGGATGTTATTTAAATTATGTGTGGCTAGACTTGTACTTTTAAAATTATTGCTAACTATATATATATATATATATATATTTCTGCGTTAGTCATATTATGAGAGAAGGATCAGCAAAAGGGAAAAACCTCAAAAAAGAAAAACAAAACAAAATAATAGAAATAGAAATAGTACCATTCAATCTGCATCTAGATTCCACAGTTTTTGGTTTTTTCTGGGTTTGGAGAGCATTTTTCCATCATGAGTCCCAGGTTCTCCTGAATCCAGGGCTGGCGTTCCATCCTCTGTACCACCCAGTTGCCCCTGAATTTCTTACTGAGATAGTTCTTATGATTTCAAAGTATTATCTTCCCATGTAGGAATGTAAACAGTTTGATCTTTTAATATCCCTCATTAAGTCATTTTCCTGTTTACCTTTTTATGCTTCTCTAGGATCTTGTATTTGAAAGTCAAATTTTCTATTCAGTTCAGGTCTTTTCATCACAAATGCTTGAAAGACCTCTTTCTCATTGAAATCCCATTTTTGCCTCTGAAAAATTATACTCAGTTTTGCTGGGTACATGATTTTTGGCTAAAGTCCCAGTTCCTTTGCCCTCTGGAATATCATATTCCATGCCCTTCGGTCCTTTAATGTAGAAGCTCCTAGATCTTGCTTTATCCTTATTGGAGCTCCACAGTATTTGAATTCCTTTTTTCTAGCTGCTTACAAAATTTTCTCCTTGACCTGTGAGTTCTGGAATTTGACTATAATATTCCTGGAGGTTTTCCTTTTGGGATCTCTTTCAGGAGGTGATCAGTGAATTCTTTCAATTTCTATTTTAGCTTCTGCTTCTAGAATATCAGGGCAATTTTCCCTCACAATCTCTTGGAGGATGGTGTCAAAGCTTTTGTTTTGGTCATGGTTTTCAGGTAGTCCAGTGATTTTCAAATTTTCTCTCCTAGATTTATTTTCTAGGTCAGCTGTTTTTCCAAAGAGATATTTCACACTGCCCTCTATTTTTTCATTCAATTGGATTTGCTTTACTGTGTCTTGGTTTCTCATAAAGTCACCAGCTTCCATTTGTTCAATCCTAATTCTTAGGCAGTTATTTTCATCAGACAGTTTTTTAATCTCCTTTTCCATTTGGCTTTTCAAACTGTTGACTTTTTTCTCATGACTCTCCTGCATCGCTCTCATTTCCCTTTCCATTCTTTCCTCCTTTTCTCTACATCTTCTTTCTATTTCTCCTACTTTCTCTTCAAAGTCCCTTTTGAGAGCTTCCATGGCCTGAGACTAGTTCATATTTTTCTTGGAAGCTTTGGATGTTGGAGCTTTGACCCCGTTATTAACTTCTTCTTTTGAGGTTGTATTGTGGTCTACCTTACCCCCAAAGAAGTTTTCGATGGTCTTCTGCTTTCTCTGCCTGCTCATCCTGGCTTACTATTTCTTGTCTTTTAACTCCTTCTTTAAGTGTGGCGCTGCTTCCAGGATGGTTGGGCTTCTTCTCAGCCTTCCTGGCCTCACTTTCATTTGATTTTAAACTCTCCACTGGGCGGGGGGGGGGGGGGGGGGGGGGCTCCACTCCTGTTCTCAGCTTCCGAGGGTCCCAGGTGTTTTGGGTTGGGGGGGCGGGGCAGGCTTTAATCTCCCCTGGCCTGTTCTCAGGTCCAGAGATAACCTCAGGCCTACTTACTAAGAAACCAACCAGCAAAGCTTTCTGTGGTATGGTTCTCAGCTTCCAATGAGACTGCTCCCCTGCTCTCCTCCCCCACCTGGGTCTCCCACCGCTCAGGATTTCTTCCTGGCTGCCCACTGGGGTGGGACAATCGAATCCTTCCCCCCAATCCACTGGTATCCCTGCACTTACCCCCCCAGGCCAGCCGTTCAGTCCGACCCCATGCTCGGTTCCAGAAGACACCGGTACTGCAGTCGAATCAGAGGCACTGGGGCAAATTCCTCTGGCGGGTGTCTGGTGTGTCGGCCTGATTGTGGGGTTAGGCTTTATTCGTGGCCCAGCATGACCCCCCTGAAATCTATCTATAGCTGGAGAAAACTCTCAGCCCGAATTTTTGTGTGTTTTTCTGCCCCAAGGATTCTTTTATTGCTATTTTTGGGGTTTTTATATCAGGAGCCCTGTGAGCTTAATGTCTTTCCTCTGCCATCTTGGCTCCACCCCCGCTAACTATATATTAATAGCTATTGCACCAGTTTGGGCAGTAAGCATCTATTTATTAATTAATATCATATATTATTAAAGTATTGACCATGTGTCTCCCTGACTTCCCCAATACTCACAGATTTACAGGGCTAAACAATCACATACCCAGTTTCTCGAGCCAAAAGGGTAAGCAGTGAGAAAGCAAGAAGGGGATGGGGGAGAGGGAGAGGGAGAGAGAGAGAGAGAGAGAGAGAGAGAGAGAGAGAGAGAGCATGTGGGGAGTAAAAGAGGCTGACCCTATTGTGTCCCAGGGTTTTATCCCCCTTAGGTAAAGGCAAGTCACCATACTTGATCTAAGCTAATTAGTTATAGAATCATTTAGCTCCATTGATTTACATGAATTGAGGTGCAGTCTTAGAGAGGGTGAGTTCATGGGTCTAGGTGCTTCTTCCCCTAGCTAAACAAAATGATCAATCTGTATTCTTTTTGTTCAGGTGAACTCATCCCAGGCAGGTTTTTAGGGTGAGGGGGAGAGAGCAGCTAAAACGAATGTCTGGGTTTCTCCTAGAAATCCATTATCAATAGTTATTAATAATTATTTTCTCGGGGGAAGCTAGGTGGTGCAGTGGATAGAGCACCAGCCTTGGAGTCAGGAGGACCTGAGTTCAAATCCAGCCTCAGCCACTTGACACTTTCTAACTGTGTGACCCTGAGCAAGTCATTTAACCCCAATTGCCTCACCAAAACAAACTAAAAAATTTTTTTTCTCACAGATGGATGGATGGATGGATTAGATAACTAGATTTCTACTCTATAGCAGCTACTGATCTACCCACCAAACGATACCTGCAGGAACATTGTCCAAGAGGAGCTAAGCCACTTGGCTTGTAAATGCCACCCTATCACCATGTTTTTCTACCTTAGACATCTTCTACTCTGCTGCCATGCAGGTATCCCTCCCTACCTTTCCTCCACTTGCTCAAATCAACACTACTATTGCTTCTGGAGAAGACATGCCAGTCGACTGCCTTATTATTCCACTTGCTATCTCTATGACTTCTCACGACTTCCTTTGTTCCTTCTCTGCTCTTGTCTTTTATAGTCTCCTTCAAACAATTGTTTATATAGATTTTGGCACCTCTGCTTCCCCATGGCATGGAAATAATTGTTAGTTGTTTAATGTTTTTTGGCCTTGGCCAGTTGTCTGGCCTTGCAAGCATTGCCATCTCTCTTATATAAAAAAAGATTTAAAAAATTAAATTGTATCCAGCATTTATGTTTTTCTCTATACCCCTCCCAATCTCTCAAAAGAAAAGAAAATTAAAACCCTTATAAGACACAATCACAGTCAAGCAAAACTAATTCCCATACTGGCCATGTCCCAAAATGTGCCTCATTCTGCTTATTAGCCCATCACTTCTCTATAAGTAGCTAGATAGCCTCATCATCAGTCCTCTGTCATATCAATCTCAATACAAAGTTCTTTAGTCACAAAACCTTTATGTTTTCTTGTTTAATATATTATGGACTCTAATTATAGTTTCTTTGTTCACCTTTTCAGAAGTGAATAGTCAACTTGGAACAGCCCTCCCCCAAGGTTTGGGCTGGCTGCAAAGACCCTGAGAATTGTATTTCTTCTTACTTTTAGTAAGGCAATTGGGGTTAAGTGACTTGCCCAGGATCACACAGCTAGTAATTGTTAAGTGGAAAGAGAGGAAGCTAACATGAGATCAGGACTGGAGGGCTGTTGCAAATGATTCAAGAACTAAACCTTAGTTGGAAGGCATGAAAAGGATACCTGAGCTTTACCCTGAAAGACTCTGGCTTATAAAGTAGAGTGTCCTTTCAAGGATTTTTTTTTGTTTTTTGTTTTTGATGAGGGGGAGGTCTGGTCCCTTTTACTGATAGGTAGATAAACTATTGTGCCAGGGTTCATCTGATTATTATGAAAGTTTTCCTTGCATGTAGCTGAAATCTTCCTCACTGAAATTTCTACTTCTGCCCTCCAGGACCAAAAAGACTATGTAGAATCCTTCTTCCATAGGACAACCTATTAATGCTTACCCATGATCATCGTTCTCTTCCCCTAGCCTGAATTTTGCTCCTTTCCAGATTAAATATCTCTATTTCCTGCAACAGACCCTCATGGAGCTTTACTTCCAGATTACTTACCATTCTGGTCACTTTCCTTTGGACATGCTCCAGTTTCTTATTCCTAAAATGAAGCCAACAAAAGCAATGGTAAGAGTCCAGAAGTGCCTAGCTCCAAGTCATCTGGAAATTTGAAAAGCACACCATCTATGCCTTTAACCAAGTTCTTTATAAAAATAATGAACAACACTTGATCAATGACAGACCCCTAGTGCCTTCTATTATAGCATACTTTCAGAAGTTCTGGGCAGATTTTTTTATATTATTTCCTATATATTATTGTATTCAGATTTGTTGTGTGTCATGTTCTTCTGGAAGACATAGAGTCCTTCAGTTATCTCTTTGCATTCTGTCTACAAGGTTAGTCACTCTGGCTTGTGCAGGGTTCACTTTTTTTTTTTCATTGTGGTCTTTTATTTCTCTTCTTACCGATTTTCCTCTGTTTTATTATTGTGTGTGTGTGTGTGTGTGTGTGTGTGTGTGTGTGTTCCAAATCTGTTCATGTCTCTTTTGTTTTAGAGAGATTCTCTAAAACAAGGATTCAAGTTTGTCTAATATGTTACTTGTGTTTTAAGTTTTTGTGTTAAGAACTCTAATCTATATTAATTTCTAGTTTCTTCTTTTATAGATTTCATTTCTCTTTTGAATGAGTCTGGAGTTTCTTGTTGTTCTTGCTCTCTGAAGGAATCCACAGAATTCTTTCTTTTATTGGACATTAATGATTCACTTTCCTTCATATTGTAATATTTGTTAAGAGAGCTTTGTATTGGGGCAGCTAGGTGGCGCAGTGGATAGAGCACTGGCCCTGGAGTCAGGAGGACCTGAGTTCAAATCCGGCCTCAGACACTTAACAATTACTAGCTGTGTGATCCTGGGCAAGTCACTTAACCCCAATTGCCTTACAAAAAAGAGAGAGAGAGAGAGAGAGAGAACTTTGTATTCTCTTTAAGGTTTTGCTCCTTCTCCCTTCTGCATTTAGGATATTCTCTTTTGATTTGTAGGCTTATGCATAGGCTTTTATCGAGAATTTTTTAATATAACTTTGGTACTTCACCCTTTTTTTTTCTGAAGAGGGTGCTTTTCCATCATTTACTTTCTGTCCTATTCCCCTTTGATGGTGGATACACTCGGAAGGCTAGGTTGTCGGGGGCCTCATCCTTGCTTAGATGGAGTGGGGCACAGATTTCACCAACTTGGGTCCCTACCTTGAATATTCTCCTGAGGGAAAAGACTGACTCCTGTTAGGTTTCAGTTACCTTTCCTTCAGGCTTAGTTCAGGCAAATACACTGACATTCCACTTGGTTCTTCCTTCTGCTATCTTCCTTTCCTTTATCTGACTGATCAGTGTCAGCATCTGACATTTCTTTTAGTATTTTTCTGGAGGGAAAAAGTGAAGGCATTGAAACAGAATCACTACCCAGGTAGGGCAGAGCCACTGCCTCAGTAGGGCAGCTCTACCCTTGAGGCAAATCCTGGATGGGCATGCAATTTTACCTATGCCTCTGAGAGATTAAATTAATAGATTAATGTTAGGGGATAAAGGATTTTACCTCCTCCAGAATTCTATTATCTTATTTTTACATCTAACTCATAATCCCTTTTTTGGAGAAGGAGTGGGGTGGGGGTGAGGGGTGTAGTATTGTGAAGCTAGAAGCTAGAGGGTTGAAACGACTTGGAAAAAGTGGATAATCTTGCTCACCAAGGTCATAATTGCTTCCTTGAGCTCATCTGTTTCCTTTATTTTTTTTTTCCATTTTGATGGGCTGTCATTTACTGTAATGACCTTATCTCTTTATTCTTCACTCAAATGCTTTCAACCATGCTTCTCTAATTATTTCCTAGGAGTATGTATTATGCTACTCTACTAATTTTTTAATCTATTCTGTTCTTTTGCCATAAGATATATTTTTCCAGATTTATATTTTAGTCATGGTTCCCAACCCACAAGGTATCAGGGATACTTATGAGACCTCTGAAAAGTTAGCAGTCCTCTCTGTTGTTTATGGTAGTTTGACAAGTAATCATTTAAGTTCCCTTCAGCTAGGTATCATCAGTGTTTCACTTCTAACTGACAGATTTTGGAAATCCTCTCAGGTCTGGCACATTGCATTTACTTGGATTCAACATTCACTAAACAGTTGCCAACACAAGCTGTATAATTGTGTTTCTTACCTTTCAATGTGGGGTGTATGATCCTATGATGTATCTTTGATCAGATTCTGCGACCATAATGTAGATTGGAAGTTGGTAAATCTGTATCCTATTTTTGCATGGCTTACAAGCTAAGATGGTTTTATATTTTAAAATACAATAGAACATTATTTTAAAATATAAAAACCATTCTTAGTTCTATTTTGTCCCACTGGCCTATACTTTGCGAACCCCTGATCTACATTATAGTCTTCTTATGTTATAGACGACCAAGATGCATACTAGTCAACACTCTGGTCAACAAGGTAGGAGCTGATCATCTCGGGGGAGATGATAATCTTTAAGAGGAGAGAATATCTCATTTTTGTCTCTATCTCCAGAGCCTAGCCCACAGTAAGTGCTTGATAAATGTCTCTTGATTAGAACTGGTCCCTTCCTCTAGGATGGAGGTAGAAATATAAATGTAGCTAGAAATAGCTAGAATGAGGGATGAATCCATAGCTTCAGTTCCTGCCACCAAATTAATTCTACCAATTCCTGTGTTTTTTCTTCTTTAGTATACTTTCCATTAGCATATTCAAAAGTGCATTTATAAATGGCTTCAGCTCCCTTCATATACTACAATATAGAATGATGCAGACCTTATACAACTTTGGCCACTCCGAATCAGTCTATACTATGGAAACAGTAATTTCCTAGGTTGTGGTTATATGTTCAACTTCATTTCTCAGAACTTGACCAAGCCTTGAACACAAGGAAGGCAGTGAAGTAGAAACAGGTATCTCCTTTTATTTTATTTTTTATGAATAAGTGTTTTATCGGTGGTTTATGTAGTCCAGATATCCTTTTTTTTGTTTTGTTTTGTTTTGTTTTGCGGGGGAATGGGGGTTAAGTGACTTGCCTGGGGTCACACAGCTAGTAAGTGTCAAGTGTCTGAGGTCAGATTTGAACTCAGGTCCTCCTGAATCCAGGGCCAGTGCTTTATCCACTGCGCCACCTAGCTGCCCCTAGTTCAGATATCCTTAAGCATTAGATCTTGAAAGTTACAACCAGGTTCAAGGCACAGTTGGATCCTAATTTATTCAAAACCACAGCTCTTGAGTTCCAAACAATATTTTTCTTTTATGAGAAAATGTACTAATTCAAAGCAAGAAGATATTTAGTTAAGTGCATAGAAATATATATAAGAAGAAGGATCTCTCCACTTAGTCAGGGGAATACTCTATCATAGATTGCCCTGCCACTGGTGAAAGAGGGATTGTTGTTGTCTGTCCTTCATCCTCAAAGAGGATAATGACATCAGGAGATGATGTCATCACTTGCAGTGTATAGAATTTAAGTGAGGGAGGGCAGTATAGTCACCAGCCTCACTCTCTCCTCCAGAACCATCTAAGTCCAGTGGCAAGATAGATATCAGGATAACTGAAAATGACCCTGGATACAGTGGGAGACCTTGACTTTTTTAAGCTAAGTTCTTTTCCAGGTGTCAGTAATAAAGAAATAAATGGAGAGAGAGAGAGAGAGAGAGAGGGAATGGGAGGGAGGGAGGGAAGAAGGAAGGAAGCAAGGAAGACACAGCAATACTACTATTTGGTCTTGTGTGGAATGCATAGATGTTTCCTGTGTCCTCCTCAGTATGGAATAACAAGAAAGTCACCTCAGAATAGCTTCTCTATAGAATAATGCACAGATGTTTCCTATGTCCTCATCAGTATAGAATAACAGGAAAACCACCTCAGGATAGTTATAATTAGACATGCATTGTATGACCTGGATGGGGGAGGGGGGGTTAATATGAACTAGGAGTGTCTCAAACATTGTGCATCCAGAGTATCCAGTCAATGGAGAAATGGGAGAGGGAAGCTTGCATTAGGGATGACATAAAACCCTGCTATGACAGGCACAAAATGTACTTCTTCTATGGAAGGAGGTAGTCTTTCTTGCAAGATCAGAATAAATGGCCTTCCTGCTTTGCACCAGATTGGGATCTATACCTTGATTTACAGTCTATACCCCAAAGAGATCGTAAAAGGGGGGGAAGACCCACATGTATAAAAATATTTATAGCAGTTCTTTTTCTGGTGGCAATGAATTGGAAATTGAAGGAAAGTCCATCAATTGGGAAATGACTGAACAAGTTGTGGTATATGAATGTAATGGAATACTATCGTGCTATAAGAAATAAGGAACAGGTGAATTTCAGAAAAACCTTAAAAGACTTACATGAACTGATGCTGAGTGAAGTGAGAAGAACCAGGAGAACATTATATACAGTAACAGCAACACTGTGTAATGATCAACTGTGATAGACTTAGCTCTTCTCAACAATACAATGGTCTAAGACAATTCCAAAAGACTCATGATGGAAAATGCTCTCCACATCCAGAAAAAGAACTATAGAGTCTAAATGCAGATTGAAGCATACCATTTTCACTTTTTGTTTTTTTTGTGTGTGTTTGATTGTTTCTTCTTTTTGTGATTTTTCTCTTTTGTTCTGATTCTTCTCTCACAACATGACTAATGTGGAAATAAGGTCAACACCATTGTACTGTATAATCTTTATCAGATTGGTTGCTGTCTTGGGGAGGTGGAAGGGAAAAGAGGGAGAGAGAAAAATTTGAGACTCAAAATCTTAAAAAAAATGAATGTTGAAAACTATCTTTACATGTAATTGGAAAAAATAAAATAAAATACTATTTTTTAAAAAAGAAAGTAAGTCAGTCTGTGAGGGAAAGGTCCTCAAGGTTTCTTGGCCAAAACAGAATAGATATTTGCACTCCCTCTGAGCTATTAAAAAGCTAAATAATGGCCAATCAGGCTTAGGCTGGTAACTAGTGTTGGTCAATCTATGAGAGTCAGTGATTTGGGGTTAAAACATGGTCCTTCAAAAAAAAATCAAGGTTATAAACCCCAAGTCATCTTGTGATGTTTAAACAATCAAAACTTATATTCCTTTTGGCAGAG
Organism: Dromiciops gliroides; assembly: GCF_019393635.1. NCBI lineage: Eukaryota > Metazoa > Chordata > Mammalia > Microbiotheria > Microbiotheriidae > Dromiciops > Dromiciops gliroides. Next base: position 51,576,828 of record NC_057866.1, read on the forward strand.
CACCCCCAGGTAAGGTTATGTGTGATTCCCTATATGGCCGGGGGTGGGGGTGGGGCAGGGAGATGGAGCTGCATTGTCCAACTGGAGCTTCATAAAGAATATGTGTGGGTGAGGAAACAGGTGATCAGAGAATACAAGTAGCCAAGGAAGCTCATTCTCTGAGCTTGTGGTTTCTCCACAGATCTGGGGACCCACAGATCTCAGATGAGATAACATAAAATTTTAGTAAACCCAGTCAAAACAGTTGTGACTTCTTCCAGCTCTGTTCAGAATCACATGGATGAGAGCAGAAGAGTAGGTCAATCAATCAGAAGAATGTTTTGTTGAATAGGAGAGAATAATCCAAGGTTGGCATTTGGTAAAACATGATTAGCAATATAACAAGGGAGTAAGAAATTGAAGAGTAGAGAATGGTATAAAGTTGAACTGTTTAACCAAGGAGAAAACAGTTTAACTAGTGGAAAGGGAGGAGAGCTACAGAAGGGACGATGGCCTGGAAAAGTACTGAGGAGTGGAGGGACTACAGGTCATGTGAGTATAAAGAATAGGTTTATTATACATAAGATGCAGGTATAAGGCTAAAATTCTAGCTAGTCTGTCTAAAATATCTAACGAGTGGTCACCAATAAATTATAAGCTTTAGCAAGAGTTAGACTTTTAAGCATTTATTAAGGAGAATAAGAATTTGGTAAAGAGAGAAGGAAAGGCCTACATTCATCTATCTATTAAAGGGAGAGAGCATTTCTAGCTCTGTTCTCTGCCAGAGTCCACAGGAAAGAGAGTGAGACAGAGCACCAGGCTCCCCCTTCTTCCTCCCACCAGCAAACGTCACTTCCTGATGCCAAAGAAAAGATGCATGGTCATGCCCTCAGAGATGTTTACCTCATAGCGGAATTTTCTACAGTAAGTCTCCAGCAGGTGGCGTCATTCCAATTGTTACAGTCCCCGCTTTGTTTCTTCAAGAAACGGGGAATTAGTTGTGGAATGGAAGTCTTTTCAGGGGTTGATGTGTGGATGCTGGTAATAAGCCAGGAAAATTTCCTACAAAATTGAGCTTAACACAACTTTAAAATAGCTTTGTCAATAATCAAAACAAACAATGAAAGTTCTCAAAAACATGTCTAAGGGAATTCAGAATCTTATTTGTTACACATGAAACATATAATAAAACAAAAAATGAAACATTCTTTAAAATTAATATTACTGTCTAGGGGAGAGGGGAGGGAGGGGAGGGAGGGAGAAAAATCTGAAATTGTAAAGCTTGTATAAACAAAAGTTGAGAACTATCTTTACATGTAACAGAAAAAATAAAATACCTTATATGTAAAAAAAAATTAAAAAAAAATAAATAAAAGTTGGTATAACCACAAAAAAAATTAATATTACTATACAGGTAAACATGGAATGATAGTGATTATGATGAGTCCAAGGGATTTCAGAGTTCTTACCATAGAAGCAGAACACTTGTAGGTGATACCAAGATCAAAATGGTGGTCATCCCTATTGGTGAAAAAGAGTTTATAGGTCATAGAAATTGATGAGATTGAAGAATGCAGGGAGTGAGGGAGGGTAGGATGGAGTAGGATGTTTGAAGGAGCATCAATATGCATGTTGATGTTCTGAGAATGCAGAAAAGAGCTAGGCTGGAGATGACTATGAACCAAACATTGAACTTCACTGAGAAAAGAAAGAGTGTGCTGGTGGTAGATGGATAAACATTACCTGATTTTGAATTGGGTGGTAAATTTGGACTGAATTAACCTCAAAAAAAGAGAGGTTGCTGAGTGATGACCATAGAGGACCATAGAGGAAAAAAGAGTTTAAACTCAGCTGAGAGAGTATAACCCCTACCATGTTGTTGGAGGCATTCATAATAAATGGATCTGGCTATGAAAGAATGACTAAAAATATGAACTGGCATGTTAGCTTCTTAAATTCCCCATTACTCATGTTTGGGTGATCAGTCAATCAAGCAACAAATATTTATTCAATACTTAACATGGGCCAAGCATTCCTAAGTACTGAAAGGTAGCTAGTACTGAGAATAAAAGAAAAACAGAATAATCAGTCCTTGCTCTCAAGGAGCTTACATTCTAATGGGGCTATTGTTATTGTCCATGTGAGAAGAGATGAGGTTGAACTAAACTTGTTACTGTATAAATGAAAAGAAGGAGGTATACTCTACAAGAGATATATTAGAAATAATTGACAAGAATTGGTAACTGATTGCAGATGATGGGGTGTTAATTCATTTGTGGAATTATTAAAAGGGAACAGGTATGGACAATTCTTTAGGTACTATCCAAGAAAGACTGATGGCAGTGGGGAGTAATGTTTCAATCACACATTAATAAGGCACAGAAGGTATAGGTGCAAATAGCATATAAAGTACAGAGAAAAACTGCACAAAGGATAGTGGGATAGTGGGGTATAGTGACAGACGACATGGGAACAGAGATGGGGTCATATAGAAAGGCAAGAATCATAGGAAAGAGAATGGTGAGGAGGAGAGACACAGAGCGTCACATAACCAAGGATTAGAGCTGGGAACTGCATGGATCCATAGGAGATGGGAAAGTGCTCAGGGAGGAAGAGTTTGATGTTGCATTTTTATAAGGGTTTTGGTGGAGGATAGACTAACTCTTATCTCTGCCACCTTGGGATTAGTTCATGAACATATCTACATCATATTAAAATTATCAGCAACACTTTACAGCTAGTTCATGAACATGTCCATATCATCTCACAGTTCTCAACAATAGTTGGTATTCTGTTGGTCTTACTACAGATGTGGAACTTATCTGAGTCTTACAGAGAATGACAGGAAGACCAAAGACCCTTATGGTAAGGCTTCCCCTGATTTAGCACAATATCTCAAGTCTTTATTTTTAATTAATATCTGACACAATTTCCAAGAGCAAGCTAGAGTAGCTAGTAAATAGAGTCAGGAAGACTCCCCTTCCTGAGTTCAAATATGGCCTTAGATACTTACTAGCTGTGTAATCCTGGGCAAGTCATTTAACCCTGCTTGCTTTCCTTTCTTCATCTGTAAAATGAGTTGGAGAAGGAAATGACAGTATCTTTGCCAAGAAAACCCCAAATAGGGTGATGAAGAGTCAGAGATGTCTGAAATGACTGAACAACAACACAACTGTTTACAAGTAACTGTTATACTCCTTTGATCTTCGGGATGGTCTATAAATGACTTCTAGGTTTCCCTTTTCCTTTTGCAATCTCACTTCCTGCTATTGTTCCTTTGTACTAGCTACTTATAAACTTGCCTAACTAGAATGGGAAGGAGGTCAGAAGGACCAGAACATGAAGCATTTTCAACACACTTAACCTGAGCAGAATTTCAATTCAATTTAATAAACATTTATTAAATGACTACTTTGTTCTAGGTGCTATGTTGGATTCTGGAAATACAAAGATAAAAATAAAAAGTGCTTGGTCTCAAAAAGTTCACATTCCCCCAGAGAAAAGGAAGCAAACCATTTCTGTCCAATTTTGCAAGATTTTTATTTTATTTGAAAACTGATGTTGTATTTGGAAAATTTCATTTAAACTCGTACTTCAGTGAAATTATGATATCATCAATGTAGGTATTCCCTCCAATAATTCAGAATGCCATCAATCCTAAACTCTCCTCATTCATGTCCTACCATGGGTTTATCATTGAGTGGGACACCCAACATACTAAATTAATTCATCTTTTGGGCACCAGTGGCGTATGCCACAAGGTCTTCATCAGTTATCTCTTCACTATGCCATATTTGTTGGGTTTTTTAATCATACGTTGATTTGATGACATCCTTTATACCTCCTCACACCATTTATACCTTCTTATAAGGGTTTAGCCTTTTGTTCACCCACCCTGTGCTTTTTCCATTGCCCTCTGTGGGGGTATTCAGCTTCATTTCTTCAGAAAACATAATATCTCAAAAATGATCTTGAGTATCTCAAGAGTAGCCACACATCATCAGGATTAATACTTGGGCAGTGGTATATAAACAATATAGTAAAAATAGACATAAGGCCAGAGGTGTCCTGGAGCCAACTCAAACCAGCTTGCTAAAGTTTATAGTTAAATTTTTAGTGTGATCACTAAAAATTGCCAAATGTTACAAACCAGGGATCTATTCATTGTTTTGTTGATTGTCTAGGCTTAAGAAGGGGGAAATGTTGATAATGATGATTAAACTGAAAACTATGCCATAATACAGTTAGGTAGTGTGTTTTATCTTTTTTCAGAAAGCCAGTTGTTAAACATTTACCAGCACACCCCTCTATAAAGTCCTTAAAAAATTAAGACACTTTCAGGGCAGCTAGGTGGCACAGTGGATAAAGCACCAGTCCTGGATTCAGGAGGACCTGAGTTCAGATCCAACCTCAGACACTTGACATGTACTAGCTGTGTGACCCTGGGCAAATCACTTAACCCTCACTGTCCTGCAAAAAAAAAAAAATTATGACACTTTCATTGTGTGTCGGATAGGAGCCTTCAGTGGGGGGCTGCAGATGAAGAGGATATCAGAGCTGTCAGGCAAAAGAAGCATGCTTTGGGCTGAAGGATAATTGCAGCCAAAAGAGAGCAGTTAGAGCCCAGCTAAGAAAGTAAAAGCAGAACTAAGCTGAAAGGAAATGAGAGTGTTTGTGGGTGAGATGGAAATGCTGGAAGTTAAAGGCCCAGAATTATAGAACCTTAGAATTTCAAGCAGCCTCAGAGAGAGGGCTGTATTGCTCACTGCTTGACAACTGGCTCTTGGGGGAGAAAAGTAGTCCCGACACACTTTTAAGTTTGATCTGCGATATTAAAATTTCTCTATTGTTTTCTCAAGTAAGGACAATCCACAAAATGATGTCTCAAGCCCTCTTCTATAGTATTTACTGACTTGACACTGGTTTGACCTGGCTCAAGTGCAGCTCTAAAAGACCATTTTTACGGAGAATATTGAAGCTCTAGAAAGAGGAAGGAGCTTACTCAAGGCCACTGAGTGATTTTCTGTCAGAATATGACAGGCGGAATTCATGACCAAGCATGACTGAAGTGCATTGGTTGAATCCTAGAATTTCAGAGCTGGAAGTGACCTCAGGTGCGATGTGGCTTAACCATGTCTGACCAAGAATTTTCTCTCCTACACTCCCAAAAGGGGTCATTCCGTTTCTGCATGAAGACTCTCGGTTACAGGGAGTCCTCTGCTGCTCTAAACAACTTTGAGAGAGTGCTGCTTATTGGAATTTTTTCCTCCTTATATTGAGTCTCAATTGGCACTTCTGTAATTTCTATCTACTATTCCAAGTTTTGCCCTCTGGAACCGAATAAAACAAATTTAATACTTCTGCTGCTACGTGACAGCTCTCCAAATATTTAAATATGCTCTCAGGACTGTTTGCTGTATTTCTTCTCGTCCTTCCTCCCCAATCCCCATTCACTCCCACTCAAAAAAATAAATATAATAATTTAAAATTCTGCACTCTCTTCATTAGAAAGGAGAGGAGAATCCAGGAGAGTGGCACACACAGTAAGAAGAGAAGATAAATATTCCCTAGATTGGACACTTATTTACTGAGGGAGCTGTATCCTGTTTGGAAGCTAAGCATCAGAACCAAGGTAGCAAGAAAGGCAGCAGCTACTTCCAATGGTCCGAAAAAGACCACTGACTTTTGGCTTCCCCCAGGTGGAATGTTAAAGCTTTTGTTTGTCCTATGTTCTGGAAAAGGACCATGATGTCAGGAGTGATGTCATGACTTGCAGTGAATTGGATTTAAGTGAGGCAGGGCTGTGCAAAGTCACTCTATCTTCAGGAGTCGTCTGGGTCCAGTGGCAAGATATAAATCCGGATGACCTGAGATGGTGCATGACCTTTTAAGCCTTGCACTGGTCCCAGTTTGCCTGAGGCAAGGCCTGATTAAGTCTTGGTTAGAAAGAAAGCAAAGATTGGCCTCCTTTATCTAGTGAAAACAAAAGTAAGGAAAGGCCAAACCTCCAGATTGGTGTTTTGCAATAGACTCACATCGTTTTGCAATTCTAGAGTTGTGTAGGAAGGAGGGAGAAATAGTGAGCCGGGTAAGATTTGTGTGTGGCTCTGGGGCAGCTAGGTGGCACAGTGGATAAAGCACTGGCCCTGCATTCAGGAGGACCTGAGTTCAAATACGGCCTCAGACACTTAACACTTACTAGTTGTGTGATCCCGGGCAAGTCACTTAAGCCTCATTGCCCAACAAAAAAACAAAAAAACAAAAAAAAATTAAGATTTGTGTGTGGCTCAACTGGGCACACTTATGGATTTCCCTGTGTTTCTCTGTATTGTGTGCACCTCTACAGAGATCATATCTATCATGTTGGGCTAAGAACAGCTTGAGGTCTTGGCCATGGGGAACACCAAAGGGTTGGGCAATAATGACTCTTTGTCATAAGGTCATATTTAATCACACTTTTTGGAGTCCTTCCCTGTTCTCTTGAATGTACCTTTGTGGAATGTTGTTCTCTCTGAAGCATAGAAGAAAGGCAACCTAGAAGTTAACAAGTAATAGAGTTTGTCTCTTTTGATTTAGCCATGGGAAGAAACAAGTGAAGGGATACACACACACACACACACACACACACACACACACACACACACACACACACACGCCAGGCTTCAAAGCAGAATAATCTTCAGTAAGAGACCGAGATGAGCTATATTGATGAAAAGAGATAGATCAAAGAAAGATGAATGGGACAATGGTAACGGACAACATATAAAGTAAAGTTGTTCAACTCTCATTTTTCACCTGTTTTCTTTGTCAAGGAGAATAATCTTCACACTAGAGAAGGCAAAATGAAATGGTTAATGCAGTAGAAACCCCAAATAATTAAGAAGATAATGTATACACAAGTTTCTAGAACATATTATTAGAGATCATTGTGAATCTCTTAAAAAAAAAAACAGATTACATAGAGACAAATGGCTTTCACAAGAATACATGGCTTTATTAAGTCAGGCCAGAGTAATCTAATATCTTTTTGTTGTTGTTGTTTTTGTTTTTGTTTTTGTTTTTGTGAGGCAATGAGGGTTAAGTGACTTGCCCAGGGTCACACAGCTAGTAAGTGTTAAGTGTCTGAGGCCGGATTTGAACTCAGGTGCTCCTGACTCCAGGGCCGGTGCTCTATCCACTGTGCCACCTAGCTGCCCCTAATATCTTTTTTTAAAATTATTTATTTATTTATTTATTTTGTGAGGCAATGAGGGTTAAGTGACTTGCCCAGGGTCACATAGCTAGTAAGTGTCAAGTGTCTGCTGCCGGATTTGAACTGAGGTCCTCCTAAATCCAGGGCTGATGCTTTATCTACTGCACCACCTAGCTGCCCCCAATATCTTTTTAAAAGTAATTTCTTAATATTTTAAAAATATTTGGGGGGATACTAGACTAGTAGATCAAAGGAAAGTCATGGCTATAGTTTGCCTAGATTTTAGGAAATCATTTAAAAGTAGTCTCAGGTTATTATTATGGACAAGATAGAGATATTTGAGCTAGATGATAGTACAGGTAGATGAATCCAGAGCTGGTTAAGTGATTTGTCATTAATGGATTGTCATTAATGGGGTTGATATCATTTTAGAATGAGGTTTCCAATGGAATGCCCCAGAAATTTATGCTTGTGCTGTTTAAAATTTTTATCACTGATTTCCTCTGATTTCCAGGCGACTCAAAATGTTGAGATGTGAATGAGTGGGTAGAGCTTAACATATCATGTAATAGTCAAGGTCCAAAAAAACTCGCCTCAGGATAGAATGTTGGACCAAATTTAATATGATGTTATTTTACAGGGAGAAATATGAAGTCCCGAACATGGGTTTCCAAAAAAATCAACCTTAGAAGATAAGGTGGGAGTCACTTTCTCCAAACTTCTTCAAACCTTCAGCAAGGAAAGTAAGAAAAAGATAGATGGAACAAAGCTAAAATGGGTGGGACAAGTTGGTTGTAAACATTTAAAAATTTTAAAATATGTAATTAGTTATAAAAGTTTTATCCAGGTACTTAGGATGAAGTATAAAAACTCACAAATAATTTTTGTTTGTTTGTTTGTTTGTTTTTGTTTTTGTGTGTGAGAGGCAATTGGGATTAAGTGACTTGCCCCAGGTCACAAAGCTAGTAAGTGTCAAGTGTCTGAGGTCGCATTTGAACTCAGATCCTCCTGAATCCAGGGCCGGTGCTCTATCCACTGCACCACCTAGCTGTCCCCACAAATAATTTTTAAGAAACAAGGCTGAAAATCCCAACAATTATGTGTATCAGTGGAAATTATGAAGTAACTTGAGAGTGTGATGTTTATATTGCTACTACAACTGAGTGACAGTTATCTGTGTCACAGGGGCAGGCTGACTTTCTGGAGGAAAAGGTGAAGGGACTCAAACAGAGGTTCTTAATCTGGGATCGATGGACTCCTCTGATTTTCATTGGTGAAAAATTACAGTTGCCCCTTCCACATTATGACTTTCCCCATCACAGTTTCAATATATCACAGGTTGGCATAAGAAATTAAATGGGGGTGGGGGCAGCTAGGTGGCATAGTGGATAAAGCACTGGCCCTGGATTCAGGAGAACCTGAGCTCAAATCCAGCCTCAGACATTTGACACTTACTAGCTGTGTGACCCTGGGCAAGTCATTTAATCCTCATTGCCCCCCCCCCAAAAAAAAGGGGGAAAAAAAGAAATTAAATGGGAATCTGGAAGGAGTTTTGTGGAAGCCACAAATGACACAGATATATCAGCAGACAACACAGAAAAAGTTTAGAAACTCAGAAATGCATAAAATATGCATATGGTGTTGTATAATATCAACACATTTTATCTTTTAATGCCATCATAATTCTGATGTTTTCTCTGCTACAAAGTGAGGGCCAAAAATTTGTATGTGAATTTTCCAGACTGTGGGAATGGGGGGTGAGGAGAAGGGGTGGCTAACCCCAGTGATTTGGAAGGGTTAATTGCACATCTTTGTTGTCACTAACCTCTAATTGAAATGTGCATTTTCTGAAATTTAAAAAAAACCCTTAATGAGCTTCACTAGTCGGCCAAAGAAATCAAGAAAGGCCCTAGATGCCACTAAATCATTAGGGAGGGTGAAGGAAAAGAAGGAAAAAAGCTTCAATAGAATGGAGGAGGAATAGGGGAGATTTGACATTTGCCTGGATGGTAAAGAATATCAGTGTTAGAAGAGAAAGAAAAGGAAAGGGGCAACTAATAAACCAAACTCAAAAAACCGATCTGAGGTTTTTCCTAAAGAAAAGAGATGCTCTGAGAAAGGAGCAGCTTCTTGTCCTACCAACTTGTTGTTGTTATTTCTCCTTCATACTTTTTAATTTAATTTAATTTAATTATTATTATTTTTTTTTTGCTGGGCAATGAGGGTTAAGTGACTTGCCCAGGGTCACACAGCTAGTCAGTGTCAAGTGTTTGAGGCCGGATTTGAACTCAGGTCCTCCTGAATCTAGGTCCGGTGCTTTATCCACTGCGCCACCTAGCTGCCCCTATTATTATTATTATCATTATTATCACTATTGGCAGGCAATGAGGGTTAAGTGACTTGCCCAGGGTCACACAGCTAGTAAGTGTTAAGTGTCTGAGGCCGAATTTGAACTCAGGTCCTCCTGAATCCAGGTCCGGTGCTTTATCCACTGCGCCCCCTAGCGGCCCCTCTCCTTCATACTTGAAGAGGATCACGACAGCTGCATGATGTCATGACTTGCAGTGAGGCAGGGCCGTGCAAAGTCACCAGCCTCACTCTCTCCTCCAGAGCCATCTGGAACCAGTGGCAAGATGGACATCAGGATGGCTGGTGATGGTCCCAGAAACCGCAAGGGCAGAAAAAGTGCAGAATAGTGATTGTTAGAGATCTCCTGATCAGGGTACTGAGGCAGCTGTTTGATGACTTGATAGCAACAATGGGGAGGTCTTGTCTTCTTGGGGCAGATATCCAAGATATAACAGAGAACTTCCTGAAATCTTTCATAATAGATGAAAACCACTTGCTTCTGGTGATACATATAGACCTAAATGACATTCCAGAAAATACTTAAAAAATATAACAGGTGATTATGAAGTCTTGGGCAAGAAACTGAAGCCCACAAATGCACAGGTAACATTTACTTCACTTTCAAACTTTGAAGGCAAAGGATGTAGAAGAAAAAATAATTTGAGAAATGATAGAAATAGTGGTATCCGAGAATGGGATTTGAATTTCTGGTTCATTTCTGGCCCCAAGAAGATAACAGTTTGAGAGATTCCTGGCTAAAGGTGAAATACACCTAACAAAAATCAGTAAGAATATATTTGTCAGGTGTCTTTAAAAATCTAATCAATAAGGTTTAAACTAGAAATGAAGAGGAAAGAATAGCTTATGTATATCCTCCAAGTTATATACTATAGGAAGTAGCCACAAAGAAGGAGGAAAAAAAACTGAAATACTCCAATTCATAGGTGACAATAATCTAAGAAAGGAGTGAAACCCATTACCTCAAGTTTAGGAAAGAAACATGAGGAAGAAGTTATCTTAGTATTTGTCCTCATAGGTATGATTTTAGTGGGATGAAATACATGACTGGACTGGACTATGACCCTAGATAAGCATGTTTTATTCAAGTGAAACTAGATAGATAAAAGGAGGGGATGGTGTAGTATTAAACTAGATGTACCCATTTGAGGAAATTCAGGAAATAAGGGGAGGGAAGTTTGATGGAGAAAAATTGGGTTTAAGGCAAAGGAGGGAGAAACAGAAGAGATGTTTGTCATTAAAGCATATGACATGCCATCTGAACAGAAAGAGGAAAGATATGAGTGTCGGAAGTATTTTGATTCAGGCACTGAAACATGTGACATAGAAAGTTACCTCCATCACCTAATTAAGTAATAGCCAACTTCAATTATCCAGACACCTGCTGGAATTCTCTCTGCCAAAAGCAAAGCTGCTCATAACTTCTTGACTGCCTTAGTAATAGTTTCATCCCTTAAAAAGTGGAAAAGTTGGGGGCAGCTAGGTGGCACAGTGGATAAAGCACCAGCCCTGGATTCAGGAGGACCTGAGTTCAAATCTGATCTCAGACACTTGACACTAGCTGTGTGAACCTGTGCAAGTCACTTAACCCTCATTGCCTCACCAAAATTTAAAAAAAAAGTTATGATGGGAGAAAAGGGAAAAATCAAAGAAAGGATATATCCTTATGGTGGATGAGGTGATAACTGACAACAGAGAGAAACAAGACTGTTCAATACTCATTGTGTTCCTGTTTCTTCTGCAAAGGAGAATTTTTCTGCTGAACACGACAAAACAAAAACAAATATTAGAAAGCTGATATGCAAGATGAGTAAGGAACAGTAGGAGAGGACTTAAGTACCCTTCATAAACTTAAATCATCCGGCCCAGATGAATTATATACTTGAGTCCTGAAAGAAAGCAACATATTATTGCTGAGCCATGATCACTGATATTTGAAAGATTGTAGAAAGTGGGAGAGCTATCACAAGATTGGAGGAGGAAAAATGTTAACTCAAGTCTTCAGAATAGGAAAAATAAAAGAATATACAAAGTTGAGACCAATGAGTTTGAATGTGATTTTTGAGAAAATTTTAGGATTTTAGATCATTAAAGAAATAGAAAACACTTATAAAAAGAAGTAGTAACTACAGAGAGCCAGAATGGCTTCATCAGAAATAGGTCATGCCAGACTAACCTCATTTTCTTTTTTGATAGGATTACTAAATTAACAGATGAGGGGGAATGTTGTGGTATTATCTAGATTTTAGCAAGGCTTTTGATAAACCATCTCATATTTTTATTATGGAGGAGATGGAGACATACGAATTAGACAGTGATATAATTAGATGGATTCAGAATGAGTTGGAGAGCCAGACTCTGTAGTTGCTAATGGTTCAATGTTAATGTTGCAGGAGTTCTCTAGTGGAATGCCCCAGAGATCTGTACCTGGCCCTGTGCTGTTCAACATGACTATTAGTGACTCAGATAAAGGTATAGAGGGTAGGTTTATCAAATGAACAGATGACACACAGATATAAAGTAGAATATCATAGTAGATGACAGCATCAGGATACAAAAGGATTTTGATAGGCTAGAGCAATGGACTGAAATTATTAAGATGAAATTCAATAGGGATAAATATAAAGTCTTGCACTTGAGTATAAAAATCAAGTTTTATAAGTATAAGATGGTAGAAGTATGGAAGACATTTATATGATGGAAAGTATCCAGAGGAAGATAACCAGCATGGGTAATGGCTTTGAGCGCATGTCATATTAGGAACAGTTGAAATATCTGGGCATGTTTAGCCTGGAGAAAAAGAAGCCTCAAGTTAGGTAAGAAGGTTGAGTAGAAGACATATTAACTGTTAAACGTTGAAAGTCTGTCATGTGAAGGAAATATTAGACTTGCTCTGTTTGACTGTAAAGGTCAGAAGCAGGAGCAATAGGTAGAAACTAAAAAAGAAGGCAATTTAGGATGCATCTCAGGAAAAGCTTCCTAAAAATTCAAGTTGTCCAAATGTATAATGGGCAATCTACTAGAAAAATAGTAGATTCCTCCTTGAACATCTTCAAGAAAAGGTTAGATAATTTCTGATAGGATATGTATGCTGTAGTGGGTATTTCTTTAGTGTAAGATGGAGTAAGAGTTCGACTAGCTGCTGCTGAGGTCCTTTCCATTTCTCCAATTCTGGGATTCTATAAAGATTATTGGGCCATCAAGAGAAATGATGAGAAATCAAAGAGAATGGAATTATATGTTCAAAAAATCAAAGGCACCCAAGTTATGACCCCAAATGACTTGAATCTATTTATCAAGTTAAAAAAAAAAAGATGACCAGACAAGAAAAAGAGGCATTTGAGGCAATCACTCAACAAAAGTCATATAGAAGAATACTCAACCTGAAAATACTTCTAAACAATAGAAGTACAAGAAAAGTAGGTAAAATTATCAAAGAAAAGAATAATAAGATCAAGGGCAGCTGGGTGGTGCAGTGGATAGAGCACCGGCCCTGGATTCAGGAGGACCTGAGTTCAAATCTGACCTCAGACACTTGACATTACTAGCTGTGTGAACCTGGGTAAGTCATGTAACCCTAATTGCCCTGCAAAAAAAATAATAATATGATCTATCGTGCCATTTTAGAGGTTATTGTTTTTAAAATGAGGAGGCATGATCTATGGGGTAAAAGAAAGTATAAAAAGAAAGACTCAAGAAATCAAAAAAGACATAAGAGAATAAAGACAAGCAGATCTTAAAGAATCAAAAAAAATGTGAAGGTAAAATGATTAATTGAAGTACCATGAGCTAAATATTTCTCTTTTCCCCTTCCCTCTTAGTGACCTATTTTGGGGTATTGTACCATTTTATAAATTGAGAAACAAACACAGAAGTGAACTGATGTCCAGTCATTAGCCAAGCTTTTCTGACACCTGTCCCAGTGCCCAATTTACCACTAAGAGTTGCTATCAAGACTTCCTACAAGACTTCCAATCTGTTTTCAATACACCAGAATTAATTCTTTCTATTTCCACTTTTCTGTTTGATTTTAAGAGATTTGAACAGCTTTCTTTTAAGATTCCTTGAAATGTCATATGTAGACTCTTTTGTTAATGGCATTCAAATAGCCAAATGATTCTTAATTTTTGTTTGCCTCAATCTTTTTTCCACATGAGTTGTTTTTTGCTATGAAATACCTGACATTTTCTTCTACTTTTTTTTAAGCCTTGTGACTTTTAATATTTCTTGTTGTCTCATGGTGTCATTGGCTTTTTGTTTTGTTTTTGTAGGGCAATGAGGGTTAAGTGACTTGCCCAGGGTCATACAGCTAGTAAGTGTCAAGTGTCTGAGGTCAAATTTGAACTCAGGTCCTCCTGAATCCAGGGCTGGTGCTTTATCCACTGTGCCACCTAACTGCCCCCGTCATTGGCTTTTATTTAATCAGTTCTAGTTTTTAAGGAGTTTGGTGCTTGGGCAAGGTTTTATACTTCTTGTGCCAAACTGTCAATTACTTTTCCAATTTTTCTTCCATTGCTCTCATTTCTTTTCCCCTTTCCCCCTTAAGTATACTCATTTCATTTACAAAAATATTTTAACTCCTTTTAAAAAAAAACCTCTTGCTTCATTGGTTCTAATAATTCTAGTTGAGTTTGTGCCCATGCTGTGTTTTTCTCTCATGCTTTGCTAATAGATATTTTGAAATTGTTGAGGGAATTGATTCTTGATCCTACATTTCATATTTTATTTTATTCTGTAACCATATTCTGTATTCTATGTAACAAGCCTGGACCTTTTTTCTGTCTCTGGATAAAGTCCAGCTTCCCCCTCTCTGAAGAGAGATACCAAAGATTCAATTTCTACTAGTCAAAGAAAAACTCTGTCCTCAGTGCTCTCACAAAATATTATCTCAGCATTACCTGCAAGGTTTGTGGGGTATCCCTGAGAAGGCAGGACAACCTGACTTTGTCTCATCATTAACAATTAAGGTGACCTTATCTTCTTCCCTGGTTGCCTGCAAGTCTACCCTCATCAACAACCTCAGGGTGCAGCTAGGACCTGTACATTTCCAAAAGCACTCCTTAGAGATAGAGATGATCTTTGCGACATGTGGGGGGCTATGCCTGCTTCCTTTGATGCAACCAATAATTATCTTTCATCTCTGTGACGCTGGCCAGTGAGAAGATCTCTATTCTTTGTTCTATGCTTATAAAACTGTATTGAAAGAACTGATATTGATGGAACACAGACTGAAGCATGCTATTTTCACTTTCTTTCATTTTTTCTTTTATTCAAGTTTTCTAATACAAAATGACTAATATGGTCATCTTTGACATAATTGAACATGGATAACCTGTATCTGATTACTGCCTCAGAGAGGGGAAAGGGGAGGAAAAGGAGGAATAAAAATTGGAACTCAAAACTTTAAATAAAATATTTATTATTTTTTAAAAAACTGTATTGCACCCTCAATTCAGGGCCATTTGACCTATTCTTTATTATCAGCCACATGACCCTATTAATAAATGATATTTTTGCTCAGAGAATTGAGTCAGTTTATCTCTTTGTTCAAGTTTATTCCCGACATTATTCTCTTCTTTATTTGTGTCTTGACCTTCCTTGCCATCATAATAGTTCTTTGTTGTTGTTTTCTCATTCTTCCAGCCTACTTCCTGACTTTGGACTTAATGCTAAGGCCAGACTCTATGTGGGAAGTTTGGGGCTGGTCCTCTTGCCACTCTCTTAAGGTATTGAGTGTTGTAATTGTGGGATCTCAAGGACAGGCTAAGGACCTGAAATTTTTCAGTGCTCCCCCAAAGTGGTCTGATCCAGGGAAAGCCCCCCACGGTTTGAGCTCTGCAAGCCTCTGATATGATTTTGGTTTTGAGTAAAAGTAGATTGCTGCTGGACTCAGCCTGTATTAGTAAACTGGAAAGCTCTGTTGGTTGAGAGTGACAATTGCCCTGGTTATTCCTCTGCTTGACTGGGCCAGATACTGAAACTGACACCCCACTCTGCTCCCTGGATCTGAGTCAGGCTGCTGCTGCTTGCTTCTGAACTTCCTCATTTCTCAGTACTCTACCTTTGGAGCCCCACTTCCAGTCATAAGGGACAAAGCTGCCAGTTGGCATCCTTCCCCATTTCAGTACTTCGGTATGGATCTAGGACCTCCTCCTGCCCCAGTGCACAGTCCCTGCCTGGGTACTAGAGTTCTCTGGTGCGCTCCTCACTTGATCTTGTTTTGACCTCTCTGTCTGTCTCCCTACGCCAATCCAGGCCAGACAAATGATTCACTGTCTTTTTTTTCTGAATTTCCTTAGCAAGATTTAGTCTGGTACATTGTCTAGGTCTGTGGAGGAATTTTGCAGAGAGGAGCTTGGCTGGGCTGTTTCCTGCCCATACCCCTATTTTAAAAAGGAGATTGTAAGATCATCGATGTAGAGCTTGGTGTGGTCCTTGGAAAGCTCTGTGTCTAAATAGTTCCTTTTGCAGATGAGGAAAACAGGGACCCAGAAAAGTTGTAATTTGCTCAAATTCAAGCATATAAAAAAAAAGTATGACTCTATCCAAGGCCCTCTGACTCCAAAGTCAGGGCCATTTCTGTGGTTCCATGCTTCCTCTTTGGTTATTGTTGTGCATCGCGGTTTGATCTCTTCCTTATTTAAGAGGAGAGAAGGGGCGTGACGCTCAGATGAGAAAAACATAGATAGGTAATAAGATGTTAATGTGTAAGCAAGCTATTCAGGTTGGCTATCGACTCACTCTGATTGGACTGGGACTTTTAAGGGTCACCCAGAGGCATGACCAGTTGTGTTCATCCAAAGGTGTTGCTCCCATCTAACTCAGATTGAGGTGATTATACTTCCTAAAAGGTTAACAGGGTGTTAACATCTTCTTAATACATTAACATACCTTTTCCTCAGTAATTACCTCTTGGGGAAGAAGGGGAAAGAAAGCAACCCTTCTTACCCCTATCTCAGTCATTTATACTTGGAAAGAACTTAAATGAAAATCAAACACAGGGATACCACCTTCTCCGTAGCATATACAGAAGGAAATAAGCAATCTCTAAGGGGCACTCCTGACAACCTTAACCTAGTTAAGTGTCCCCCAAATGTCCGGGTCTTTGCCTTGTATTCATTTTCTAAAGAAATCAGACTCCTTTCATGTGAATAAATGCGTGATAAAGAAGGTAGCAAAAAAAAGTGTCCAGAGACTTGGTCACTAACCAGGCTTCTCTGACACCTGTACCAGTGTTCTGTTTAACCACTGACAGGAGCCATCCTACAAGATTCCTATTCTGTTTTCAATACACCAGAAAGATAGGAAAGGCAATTTTGTTACCCTTGAGCCATAGTAAATACCCTTGTCTTCAGCATGTCAGTATAGAATCCTCTTGAAGGCTAGTAAGAGTGGATGGATGAGGCATTGCATCATTATGGTAAAAGTATAGACCTTCAAGTCAGGAGAGACCTGCCTAGCTTTACATCCTTAACCCATCACTTCCTGGTTATATAAACAGCAAGTGAACAGAAAGTAAGTCATTTAATCCCTCTTATCTTTCATTTTCTCATCCATAACATGTGGGGTACGTATCACACTTACCTGGCAGTGTTGTAAAAATCTAATGAGACAATCCATTTAGAATGTTCTACAAACCTTAACGTCCTATGTAAATTCTGCTGCATTCATATAATGCAATCTCTTGCTGCTTTTGTAACACATGACATAGCAGAAAAAAAGGTTGGATTTGAAGCCAGAGAAGCTTTCAGTAAAGCTGCTATTTACTATCTGCAGGACTTCTCTGCTCCTAAATCCTCATTTAATCGGTTATTCCTTCTATGCCAACAGAGGCTTCCTCCTCAGCTAAGCTATGGCAGACAGTCGGTAATCTTCCTTCAACTCTCATTTACAACCTTGGTAGAAGCAGAGAGCTTCTGAAGAGCTCAGAACAGATCTCCGCAGTGAAAAAGGGAAGGAGCTGTGTTAAAGGAAATCTGAAAGCTTTTGTGGGTTCCAAGGCTTATTTCTCCATGAAATGTAGCCACTCCTGGCTTTCAGAAGGGCAGCGAGGTGGGTCAGTGGATAGAGTGCTAGACCTAGGATCAGGAAGACCTGAGTTCAAATCTAGCCTCAGACACTAACTAGCTGTGTGACCCTGGACAAGTCACTTAACACTGTTTGCCTCAGTTTACTCAACTGTAAAATGAGCTGGAAAAGGAAATGGCAAACTACTCCAAGTTGGAGAAGAATAGACAGACAGTTCTAGTGTCTGTTCCCCACCCCACCCCTGACTCTTCTCCAAGCAGGACTTTAATTCCTGACAAAAGGAAAAGCAGGATGCTGGGACCGGAAACTCAGAGAGAAGGGGCAGTAGACTAGAGCTGCATTTATCTGCTCCCTTAAATATTATTAGTCTAGGGCATGTAATTTTAAGGTTCAGGCTAAACTCTTGATTACTATTTCTTTTTTTTTTCTTTTTCTATTTGCCAGGCAATGAGGATTAAGTGACTTGCCCAGAGTCACACAACTAGTAAGTATTAAGTGTCTGAGGTCAGATTTGAACTCAGGTTCTCCTGAATCCAGGGTCAGTGCTTTATCCACTGTGCCATCTAGCTGCCCTCAATCACTATTTCTTAATGGAGAAGGAGGGCCCCAGACTTTACATACAAGATAACTCTCTTCTCACCAAATGCTACTTCCAGAATAAACATGAATATTATATAGCAAAATAAACAAAAACATTAATCGAAGTCAATAGCTAAATAGAATTTAGAGAAAGTATACATCCAAGAATAAAGAACAGGTAATATAGATGGAGGCAACTAGGTGGCAAAGTGGATGGAGCCCCCCCCCCCCCAGTCTGGAGTCAGGAAGATCTAAATTCAAATCCAGCCTCAGACACTTACTAGCTATGTGACCCTTGGCAAGTCACTTACCCCTATTTGCTTCAGTTTCCTCACCTGTAAAATAAGCTGGAGAAGGAAATGGCGAACTACTGTAGTAGCTTTGCCAATAAAACCTCACCAAAATCTCACGAAGAGTGAGAAAAATGACTCAACAACAATAATACAGATCAAAGAAGCTCTCTCTGGGAGTGAGATATCTCAGTTCAAGCAAGAGAAAGAGTCCCAAATGGAGGTTTTCTAGTGTTAGCAAGTTTCTAGTGTAGGAAGCTGGGATATTATCAAAGTTCTACCTGTTGGTTTCTTCCCAGGGTCATTTTCTCTTCATGGGGGCTGAAGAGATGACTCTTTTTCTCTCTTTGCTAAGATATTTCAGAGTGCTTCTTTGCTCAAAGTTCCATTTCCTTTCCAACTTGCAGTAGTTCCTCTTCTCTCCACATGGTGGCAACATTAGGAGTATTATGGCCAGGAATGGGGCAACTGGTCTGCTGCTAGAGCTAAAGTGTTATATGGAATCAGGCATGCAAACATCCTGCCTTCTCCTAAATATTAAAGTAATGGATTTGCTCCAATTCACTGTTCAGCAGAGTATGGTAAAAAATAGAAAACAAAGTACATTCACAGAAATGATGCTTTTGATCATCGTCAAAGGACTTAATGTTGTTTTGCTGAATTATCTTAGTCTTCTGGAAGCTGGGGTGGGAGGGAAAGAGGGGAGTGTCATTATTAGCTGAGAAAAGATGCCAGCTCTCAAACAGCTGATCAAAACAACACTTATTATCTTAAAAAAGCTTTCTATGTGTATACCTTAAGAATAAAAAAGAACAAAGTCAGTGGAGAAATATATTTGAGTCAACAACCAAAGGAAAATATGACTCAAAAGCAAGGCCATTTAGCAATTTTCCCTCCATTATAGTCAATTCAAGGCTTGTTGTTCATCCTTTGCTTCCAAGAGGACCAATGACATCACAGGGGTGGTCTCGACTTGTGAGTGAACTGGATTTAATTGAGGCAGGGCTGTGCAAAGTCATCAGCCTCACTCTCCCTTCCAGAGTCATAGAAATCCAGTGGCAGGACAAAAGTCAGGGCAACTAGCAATAGCCTCGCATGCAGAGGATGACTGTGGCATTTTCGATGTCTGACCAAGATCCAAATGCTCCATGGTGCCTGCTTCAGCCGCCTTCATGGCCTTTGGAAGAAATTGTTCCCATTCCACCTGGGGAAGTTTTCACATGCTTGGGGTAGACATCTCCCTACCTCACCTGTGAATTTGAGACCTTTCAGTTACCCTCAACCTGGTTTAGCTCATCTGCTGACACAGTTTTATAGCTGTGGCTACCACATATACTATAACTTGTTGAAGCCACAGGTGAGAATTCAGTGAAAGTCTGACACCACAAATGGATGAGCCACCCTGAAAAGGGCCCTCATGCCAGAGGTGCTAGTCCTCCTTGAACACCCCATATAATTCAATTGATTTAAGGCATATAGGTAGTAAAAGAACCTTGGGCTTGGGGCTCAGGACACCGGGATTGTAGTGCTGGCTCTTCCTCTATTTACAGGTAATTAGCACAGTTTCTAGCACTAAGTAAATGCTTAACAAATTTTTATTTACTGACCAACCTGTGTGACCCTGGGGAAGTCCCCTCTCTTGGCTTTAGTTTCCTTCATTTGTAGTCTGAAGTCATTCGTTGAATCAGGGTTCTATTGGTTTAAGTTCTATTAGGTCCCAGGACTCACTAAGATCAAAATAGCATAAAGATTCAAGAGTTGGTGTTAACTCAGGAAACAGTGACTTAGGTTGTCGGGACTTGGAGGCATATTTGGGCTATGGTTGTAGGCCGTCCTAAAGCACACACACAGACCCTTGCCCTCATTCAGCCAGTAAAGCTTTGTCGTTATCTTCCTGCCTAAATTCACTGCACCTGGGGCCAGAGTTTTCAGGTGGGCCAGAGGTAGTATGGAATGCTTGATAATGAACTCATTGGACTTTCAGTTTTCAGATAGGTCTGTTTTTATTTTTGATGCTCACCTCCCTCTTCCTTTTCTGAAAGAGACCCTGGAGATGTTGCTCATCCTCCACGTGGGTAGATCAAAGACACAGGGGACAGCTGTGCTGCTCCGCACCTGGAGCTGGTCCTTAGTTTCCTTTGACTGGAACATAGAGTGTGATAAAAACTATTATATTATTCTTGTGCATAAGATGTCCAGCCCAAATGTGAACTAAATAATCACACAGTAGATTCAGAGAAAGTTGAATTACCAGAATAAAGAATAGTCATTGACATCCCCCAAAAGAGAAAAAGACCAATTTGTACAAAACTATAGCAGTTCTTTTTGTGGTCACTTGGAAATCAAAGGAATGCCCATCAATTGGGAAATGAATAAACAAGCTGTGGTATATGATGGTGATGGAATATTATTGTTCTATAAGAAATGATGAAAAAAAGAAATGGCAAACAGGAAGATGTCAGAAAGACCTGGAAAGACTTGTATTAACTGATGTATAGTGGAGAGAACAGAAACAAAAGAACTGTGCATAGAGACAACAATATTGTTCATGAAGAATTGTAAATGACTTAACTATTCTCAAAAATACAAAGATCCAAGACAATCCCAAAGGACTATTGATGAAACATACCTCCAAAGAAAGAACTGATATTGATGGAACACAGACTGAAGCATGCTATTTTTCACTTTCATTTTGTTCTTTTATTCAAGTTTTCTTGTACAAAATGACTAATATGGTAATGTTTTACATCATCATACATGTATAACCCATATATGATTGCTTAGCACCTCAGGGAGGGGAGAGGAGAGGAAAGGAAGGAGCGATAAAAATTAGAACTCAAAACTATAAATAAAAATATTTATTACTTAAAAAAATAAGATAAAACAAAATAGTATTAGAAAAATACAGAAGAACAAAGAATAGTCATCGATAGCTTGGCATCAACTTGGCTACAGGTCTTTAATAGAGTGTCCCAGGGATTTGTGTTAGCCTTATGATGTTTAATATTTTTATCAATAGCTTGGCTAAATACATAGGTGGCATGCTTGGCATATTTTCAGAAGATGAAAAGATGGGAGGGATAAATCATGTGCTGGATAATGGAGTCAGGATTCAAAATAATCTCAACAGGCTATATTGGGCCAAATTTATGTAAAGCCTTCTACTTGGGGTCAAAAACATGGTTGGGGGGATGTGACTAGATAGGTCATGTGAAAAAAACTGGAGGAGTTTTTGTGTACTGAGAGTTCAATATGGGCCAACAGTGCAACATAGCAATAAAAAACAACAATAATAATAACTAGCATGAGCTCAGGTTTAATTAAAAAAAACAATATTGTTCCAAATAAGAGAAGTAATAGAGGTTCACTATAATCCTGGTCAGAAAAAAAAAATGAGTTGTGATATTTGGTTTGGGTGCTATGTTTTCAGAAGCATGCTGTTTAGCTGGAGAGTATACAAAGCAGGGTGGCCAGGATGGTAAAAAGCTTGGAGACCATACCATAGGAGCATTGATTGAAGGAGTGTGGGCTTTTAGCTTGGGTAAGAGAAGATTTTGGAAGCTAGAAAGCTGTCTTCAAATATTTTTTAAAGTTTTCTGTCATGCAGACGTTTTAGGGCTTGTTCCATTTGGCCCCAAAGGACAATATTTGAGAGCCAATGTGGTCCAACAAAAAGAACGAGAGAGAGAGAGAAACAGAGAGAGACACAGAGAGACAGAGACAGAGACAGAGTGAGAGAGATTGGGGCGGGGGGAGATGGATAGAGGAGAGAAGAGAGGAGAGGAGAGGAGAGGAGAGGAGAGGAGAGGAGAGGAGAGGAGAGGAGAGGAGAGGAGAGGAGAGGAGAGGAGAGGAGAGGAGAGGAGAGGAGAGGAGAGGAGAGGAGAGGAGAGGAGAGGAGAGGAGAGGAGAGGTGATGAACTCCTGAACAAGAAGGGTGACTGTATGAAATGAGAGAAATGATTGGATATAAAGAGTGTTGTAGAGATAGAAGGGATAGGACTTGTGAACTGATTGGTTCTAGAGGGTGAAAGAAATGGAAGACTCCAAGATAATTTGGGATTACAAACCTGGGTGACTAGGAAGCTTGGT
Organism: Dromiciops gliroides; assembly: GCF_019393635.1. Lineage (NCBI taxonomy): Eukaryota > Metazoa > Chordata > Mammalia > Microbiotheria > Microbiotheriidae > Dromiciops > Dromiciops gliroides. Next base: position 51,599,355 of record NC_057866.1, read on the forward strand.
GGTACCCTCAAAAGAAACAAGTTTGAAGAGGGAAAGGGTTTAGAGGAAAGATGATTTTCATTTTGGATATGAAAAATTTGAGGCAATGACAAAGACAGTCAGGTCTGCTGAGTCATTAACAATGCATGACTGGAGTTCAGGAGAGAGCTTAGGACTGGATATATAGATTTCAGAGTCATCTGCATAAATAAAACTGAATCAAGAGAGACATATAATAATGTTACAAAGGACACCTAGAATGAGTAATCAGTAAAGTCTAAATAGTCTTTTCTTGGAAACCTTTAATGAGGTTTTTCTCCCCTGAATTCATGTCACTAAAATTTCTAAACAGCTCATTTGGTAAATCATTTGCTAACTTGTGGCATCTCTTGTATTGTTTTTTGGTTTATATATATGTGTGTGTGTGTGTGTGTGTGTGTGTGTGTGTGTGTGTGTGTGTGTGTGTGTGTGTGTGTTGACTAGCTTACTACTGTAAGCTTCTTGAAGGCCAAGTGACTGCCTGTATCCTTGATAACCCTTAACACAAATCTGCTCAGAAAGAATACTCTAAACATATAGTGAAATATCTAATGAAGGGCATCTCCCCAGGTCACTTATAGCCATTAACGGTAGCTTGGTTCTCACATCTGGATGGATAAGTGATACCTGTAGGGTGTGACCTTATAGCCTGGCATTTAAGAAAGAGAACTAGATGTGGGGTTAGAAGACTGCGTGTTTGAGCTTTTGTTACAAACTAGCTTGGTACCCTTGGACAAGCAATTTTAGGCCTCGATCACTAGACTAGATAGGCTATATTCACTCTAAAGTCCTTTCTAGTTCTGACATTCTAGGACTATATCAGAACATTAGCATTTGTGGTTATACATTACTATAGTTCTGTCTTCTAAAAAGAACAAAGGATTTGTGTCCTGCGTTAACTCCAGTATCAGAACAAGTATATTTTGCTCTATGGAAACCCGATCCCACATCCCTCGGACAAATTGGGGTGAGAAAGGCAAAGTGCTGATGGAGCCCACATGCTGGACTCATCTCATGGGGGCTGAAAGAATGCTGCTTTCAGGATCCATGCATATCAATGGATCTTTCCCCTCATTGCACTAGTCCATGACTAACCACTATAACCTTACAAACACAAAAATGCAATTCTTTTTTAATTTGTATCTTGATGTCCCCACAAGATATACATTTTGTCCTTTTATTTTCATCTCTACTGACTGGCATGGGTCAAATAACTTTGAAGGAGGACAGCATGGTGTGGCAGAAAGAACAAAGGTCTTAAATTCAGGACACCTGTGTTAATGTTCATGCTCTCATACCACTGGCAAAGCAAAGTAAAGCTTAGCATCAGTCTAGAGGGTCTTATGCAATAGCCCTGAAGCTCTTGAGACTGTTATTTCCCTAATGCCACAATGACCTTGACTTTAGATATCACAAATGAAGTTGGAAAGAACAGAACTTCCGGTAGATGCCCAGTACTGCCAGAACTGGGACCTCAGACAGTAGATTGAATGCCTAAGGAACAGAGCCTTAGATACTAGTATTGACACAGAAGTGAGGGCGTGCTCCTCATGAGGCCTGTCTTCTGGGAGTGCCTCATGCCCCATCATCCTCAGATATAACTATTGGGCTGGTACCACATATGAGCTCAGTCTGAACGGACCCTGGAGGCCTAGACTGTGACTCAAACTCCCTGTCTCTATCACCTCTAGTTTTCCCGTGTTTGGAAAAGGAATGTGCATACCAACACCACTTTGGAGTACTCACAGGAAAGTAAAGTGCCCAAGTAAATGGTATTTCCTTATCCTATGGCTAACAAATTCACATCTTCCATTCCACTAATCACAGTGATGCGGAAATCTCCCTTTTTGTACCACTCCTCTCTGTGCTTTTGAATGCCTATCCAGCTCTGTTACACTATTCCTCCAGTCCTTTTCTTCTCCTGCCCTCCCTTAAATATAACCATATTAATGCTATTTTTAATCATCCCAGATAATAAGTACTTTAGGACTGAGTCAAATGCATGTCAGCAGAAGTAGCCAGAGGAGCTTAGTTTAGCTACATAACATATATTCTATCCCTATCCCTGCTATATTAGCATATACTGAAAAAAATATAAAATAAATACAAGTTGGTTGGGATTCTAAGGTAATAGCAGTTAGAGGGAGCAGAGAAGAAGCATGTAGCAGGTTCTGCTTGGATTCACCTGGGAACGGAAAAGTGAGTAAAAGATGCATGGGGTCAATCAGTGCAAAAATGGGGATAAAATGCCTCATGTGAGCAATTGAAAGAAGGCCAATTTGGCTGGACTGCAGAGTTTGGGAAGGGGAGTAATGAAGATGGAAAGACAACTTGGTGCTCCATTGTCAAGGATTTTTTAAAATTTATTTTTATTTTAAAAATTGTTTATGCAGGGCAATGAGGGTTAAGTGACTTGCCCAAGGTCACACAGCTAGTAAGTGTCAAGTGTCTGAGGCCACATTTGAATTCAGGTCCTCCTGAATCCAGGAGCAGTGCTTTATCCACTGTGCCATCTAGCTGCCCCCAAGGATTTTTTTAAAAAGCTAACCTTTACTTTGCCTTGCCAATAGTATGAGAGCAGAGGTTTATGTTTGATCCTAGAGACCACAGGGAAACAGTGGGGGAGTTTTCAGTAGAAGAGTGGCATAGGCAAACCTGCAATTTGGGAACTGTTCAGAGGATGGATTGTAGCAAGGATAGACTTGAGAGAAGGAGGCATATTAGGAGGCAATAGCAAGAGTTCAGGGGAGAAAGGATCCAGGGGACCTGAGTTAAGGTTCTAGCTTTGTGAGTAGTGAAGAGAAGAATGCAAGAGATGTTGTAGGGGTAGAAATGGCAAAGTTTGGCAAATGATTTGATATATAATATGTAAATATATTATATATAATTATATGAATATCATATATAAAGTAAAGGGGAAGGGGTGGCCAGAAGCCAGATTAGAAGAATCTATACAAGGGGCAGCTAGGTGGTGCAGTGGATAGAGTACCAGACCTGGAGTCAGGAGGACCTGAGTTCAAATCCAGTCTCAGACACTTTACACTTACTAGCTGTGTGACCCTGGGCAAGTCACTTAACCCCAATTGCCTCACCAAAAAAAACAAAACAAAACAATCAATTGAGAGAAATGGGGAGAGAAATGAAAGCAACACAAGAAAATTATGAAAAAAGAATCAGCAGCTTGGAAAAGGGAGCACAAAGATTGACTGAAGAAAACAATTCTTTAAAGAATTCATTTGGCCAAATTGAAAAGGAAGTAAATAATCTCACTGAAGAAAACAATGCCTTAAAAATTAAAATTGGACATTTGGAAGATAATGAATCCATGAGACACCAGAAATCAGTCAAGCAGAATCAAAAGAATGAAAAAATAGAAGAAAATGTGAAATATTGGAAAGACAACTGACCTGGAAAACACATCCAGGAGAGACAATTTGAGAATCATTGGACTGCCTGAAAGCCATGATCAGAAAAAGAGTCTAGACACCACATTCCAGGGAATTATTAAGGAGAGCTGCCCTGATATTATAGAATCAGAGGATAAAATCATCATTGAAAGAATCCACCGATCACCTCCTGAAAGAGACCCCAAAAGGAAAACTCCAAGGAATATTGTAGCCAAATTCCAGAATTATCAGGTGAAGGAGAAAATACTCCAAGCAGCCAGAAAGAAGCAATTTAAACATCATGGAGCCACAGTCAGGATTGCTCAGGACCTGGCAGCTTCAACATTAAAGGATCACAAGGCTTGGAATATGATATTCCGGAAGGCAAAGGAGCTTGGATTGGAGCCAAGAATCTATTACCCAGCAAAACTGAATGTTCTCTTTCAGGGGAAAAGATGGACATTCAATGCAATTGGGGACTTTCAAGGTTTCCTGGTGAAAAGATCAGATCTCAATAGAAAATTCGATCTTAACATACAAGACTCAAGAGAAGTTTAAAAAGGTAAATGGGAGGAAAAAAAGTTACTCAATAAGGTTAAACTGTTTACATCCCTACATGGGAAGATAATACTTATAACTCTTGAGAACTGTATATATATTTGGGCAGACAGAAGGATTATACACAGAGGGTATAAATATAAACTGTCTTTGATGTGATGATATCAAGATAATTAAGGGGTTAAAAAGGGAGTTTATGGGGAGAAGAGGCAAGAGGAGGAGGAATGGGGTGAATTATATCATATGAAGAGGTGAACAAAATTACAATAGAGGGAAAGAAGGGAGGGGTGAACATTGTTTCAACCCTACTCTCACTAGATTTGATTCAAAGAGGCAATAACATATATGTTCATTTGGAGAAAGAAACTTAGCTTTAGGGAAGTAAAAAGGTTAGGGGAAAGGGGGGACTGATAGAAGGGAGGGCAAAAGCAAGGGAGAAAAGGGCAAAGAAAAGGGAGGGGAGTGATAAAAAGGGAGGGCAGATTGGGGGAGGCAGGGGTAAGAAGCAAGATGTTGGTAAGGAGGAATAGGGTGAAAGAAGGGGGGAAAGTACAAAGGGGGCAAATAGAATGGAAAGGAATAAATAGCTAGTAATAATAACTGTGAATGTGAATGAGATTAACTCTGCCATAAAACTGAAGCAAATTGCAGAGTGGATTAAAAACGAGAATCCTACAATATGCTGTTTACAAGAAACACATTTGAAGCAGAGAAATACACACAGAGTAAAGGTAAAAGGCTGGAGCAGAATATATTATGCTTCAGCTAAAGTAAAAAAAAAAACAGAGGTAGCAATCCTTATCTCAGACAAAACAAAGGCTAAAATAGATCTAATTAAAGAGATAAGGAAGGAAACTACATCTTGCTAAATGGTACTATAGATAATGAAGTAATATCAATATTAAACATGTATGTGCCAAGTGGTATAGCATCCAAATTCTTAGAGAAGTTAAATGAGTTACAAGAGGAAATAGACAGTAATACTATACTAGTGGGGGATCTGAATCTTCCCCTCTCAGAATTAGATAAATCTAGCCCCCAAATAAATAAGAAAGAAGTGATAGAGGTGAATAGAATACTAGAAAAGTTAGACATGGTAGATGTCTGAAGAAAATTGAATGGGGATAGAAAGGAATAAACCTTTTTCTCAGCAGTGCATGGCACATTTTCAAAAATTGATCATGTGTTAGGGCACAAAAACATCATAGTCAAATGTAGAAAGGCAGAAATAGTAAATGCATCCTTCTCAGATCATGATGCAATAAAAATTACATGTAATAAAGAGCCATGGAAAGGTAGATTGAAAATCAATAGGAAACTAAATAATTTCATTGTAAAGAATGAGTGGATCAAACAACAAATCATAAAAACAATCAATAACTTTATCCAAGAGAATGACAATAATGAGACAACATACCAAAATCTATGGGATACAGTCAAAGCAGTGCTTAGGGGAAATTTTATAGCTCTAACTGCTTACGTGAATAAAAAAGGGAAAGAGGAGATCAATGAATTGGGCATGCAACTTAAAAAGCTAGAAAAAGAACAAATTAGAAATCTCCCATTAAATACTAAATTAGAAATCCTGAAAATTAAGGAGAAATTAATAAAATTGAAAGCAAGAAAACTATAGAATTAATCAATAAAACTAAGAGCTGGTTTTATGAAAAAACCAATAAAATAGATAAACCACTGGTTAATTTGATTTTAAAAAAGAAAGAAGAAAACCAAATTACCAGTATCAAAAAATGAAAGGGGTTATTTTACCACCAATGAAGTGGAAATTAAGGCATTAGGCAGTTTTCTAATGAAGAAATCAAAGCTATCTATTGCCATGTGGAAAAAAAATGCTCTAAAGCACTACTGATTTGAGAAATGCAAATTAAAACAACTCTGAGGTACCATCTGACACCTATCAGATTGGCTAATATGACAAAAAAGGAAAATAATGAATGTTGGAGAAGCTGTGGGAAAATTGGAACACTAATGCATTGTTGGTGGAGCTGTGAACTGATCCAGCCATTCTGGAGAGCAATCTGGAATTATGCCCAAAGGGCTATAAAGCTGTGCATACCCTTTGACCCAGCAATACCACTTTGGGGTCTTTTCCCCAAAGAGATCATAAAAAAAGGGAAAAGGACCCACATGTACAAAAATATTTATAGCTGCTCTTTTTGTGGTGGCAAGGAATTGGAAATTGAGGGGATCCCCATCAATTGGGCAAGTCACTTAACCCTCGTTGCCCCCCACACACACACAAAGAATTAATAGTGAGTAGCTGCATAAACATGCAGGTGGAGACATCTCACCCCAGTAGGAAGGGATTCAGATGGAGGAGGGTTCACTGACTCTGACACAAAGTATAGAAAATGACCCCCTTATAGATGCTCAAACTCTTCCACAATACTTGTTGCACATTTACTTCAGAACTACATTCCATCATCTTCCTAAGTCAGCATAGCAAATCTCTTCTTGTATTTGTTGTTTTAACTTTTTTAACAGGTTTGTTTGTTCACATCTTAATCCAAATGAGGTCAAATGCCAAGGAAATGACATCAACCCTTTAAAGTTCAGACTGTGGCCATTCTTGGAAAAGTGATTTTATGGGTCCTCCGTGTGCTTCTTGGACATTACATCCAGTGGTTTCATAGCCAGGTGAGAAACTGAGGCTACGTCATGATCTACAGATCCTTTCCTGATGACTGCCCTTTCTATCTCGACTTCATCTGGCAGTCCTCTGATTTGTTCCCTGATATATCTTGTCATTTACACAGTGAAAGCAAGAAAATTTAATAAGGCCAAACCAAGACCTGATATGATTGAATAAGAGAAGATGAATGCATATGCCAGTAATAGTATCTCAGAGACTGGATTTCAGACAAGTTTTAGTCTAGAAGTAGTTAAAAAGCAAGGAGACGGGATAGAATACCTGAAATGATATCATGCTCCATTAAGCAAGTAACTACTAGCATTCATGTCCCCAATCCAGCTTCTCAACCAAGTAGAGAGTGAAGGCTCTGAAAGCTTCAGAATTTCTAGAATAATCCAAAATAAAACAGTTCACATTGGACCTTTAGGCAAGCTATTAGAATTCAATTAGAGTTTTTGGTGACTTATTTTGGGTTTTTTTGTTTGTTTTTTAATAATAATTTATGTTGAGGGTGCAGCTAGGTGGTACAGTGGCCCTGGATTCAGGAGGACCTGAGTTCAAATCTGACCTCAGAAACTTGACACTTACTAGCTGTGTGACCCTGGGCAAGTCACTTAACCCTCATTGTCCTGCAATAATAATAATAATAATAATAACTTATGCTGGAAACTGAATTTCATTTTCAGGTACACTGGACTTTTTTTCTGTTGCTACAGCTAAGTCTTCTGTATGTCATGGGGAAAATGGGGTAGGGGGTTTGAGGTAGGGGTTAGGGGTTTGGGATCCTTAGAAATTCCTCTTTAAAGAATTACACCTTCCACACAAAGGCAGTTAGAATAAGATGGTAGTTTATTTCGGGTCTGAGGAAGGGAAAGGGAAGGGAATGGAAACCATGAAAGAAATCCTTGGACTTCTCATGGGGAGAAAGGCATAGAGCGTGGCTCTGAGATACCAATCTCCTCGAGCAGGAAACAGGCAGGTACTTTTATAGAGGACTGATGGGGGTGACCATCTGACTGTGGAAAGTTCTCTTTGTTAAGGGCTAAAATTCTAGCTAGTCTGTCTAAAATATCTAATGAGTGGTCGCCAATAAATTATAAGCTTTAGCAAGAGTTAGATTTTTAAGCATTTATTAAGGAGAATAAGAATTTGGTAAAGAGAGAGAAAAGCCTAGATTCCTATCTATTAAAGGGAGAGCACATTTCTAGCTCCCTTCTCCGCCAGAGTCCAGAGGAAAGAGTGCGAGACTCAGCGCCAGTCTCTTCCTTCCTCCTCCCACTAGCCCGCGTCAGGAAGTGACGCCAAAGAAAAGACTCCTGGTCTTGCCCTCAAAGACCTTCCCTTCATGGGCAGAACTCTTCTACAGTAAGTCTCCAGCAGGTGGCGTTATTCCAATCGTTACAGTCCCCCCTGTTGTTCCTCAAGAAACAAAATGTTTCCTTGATGGAACAGTAAAAAGAATATAATAACTATTGCTAACTAATAATATGTGAACAACAATATAGAAAAGGAAGAGAGGAAAGTTTTGTCCAGAGGGGCGATTTTTTTTTTGTACTCATGAACCGACGCTTTGACATTGGTCTTGCAAAGGGAGGGCCTCTGCAGAGAATACATGTTACAGATGGTGTATATTATAACAGAAAGAGAAAAAAACAACAAAAACAACAAATCAAAACTGTTCATTTAAAGTCTCTGAAAGTCTTTTCTCAGATGTCCTCTAGGTGTAGTCGTGGAATGGAAGTCTTTTCAGGGGTTGATGTGTGGATGCTGGTAATCAGCCAGGAAAATTTCCTACAAAATTGAGCTTAACACAACTTTAAAATAGCTTTGTCAATAATCAAATCAAACAATGAAAGTTCTCAAAAACATGTCTAAGGGAATTCAGAATCTTAGTTGTTACACATGAAACATATAATAAAACAAAAATTGAAACATTCTTTAAAATTATAATATTACTATAGTCCCCCCTTATGGAGGGTAATTGAGAAGACAATTGCTGCAATATTAATTAATAAAAATAATTTTTATCTTTGTTTTATCACTTTTTGCATCATCTGCCTAATTATCCTCATGCCATTATGAGAAATTTAAAATCTAATATAATTGGTAACAGGTGTCAAGGCCAAATTCAACACTGTTATTTATCATGACATCTGAGATAATTATGGGGGTTACCATAAAAGAACAGAGAAATGATGGGATATGAGCATTCCCACACTTGAGCAATATATACTGTCCATGCAGTATGCCAGGCTTAAAATAGGTGGATGGAATATATGTCCATGCCACCGAACATATTGGAGGAAACTGAGTCAGACTTAATCAGATGCATGGGATTGAGATGTCCATGGCATCAGGCATATAGGAGGGAGCATAGAAGCCAGATGTAGGAGTGAGATGGGTGGGATGAATACTTCCAGCCATCTGTACAATATTGTGGGGAAAAATAAAATAAAATATTAAACCAAGAGAATCCAACCTCAACATTTGTCAAAAGCCGTTCCCTCGGCCATACCTTGACTTCATGCATGTCTCCCCTCATGTGACAGTTCAGTGTCTGCTCTTGCATGTATTCCTCTTGTGATTGGATGGCATCTTGGCCAACTGGCATCTGATAACTCAGAATAAAGGCAATTAATGTCTTAAATGATAAGTTCCCATAATCCAAGTCTCATATGGATTTAAAATTGAGGATAATAAATGATTGCAAAAAATGTGAATACATCTTGACTCAGAACACAATATATAATTACGCAACAATTTCAAATAATACCCATTTTTTTTACTTAGTATACAATTACTTTTGTGAAAAATCAGAACATATTTAAATACAAGTTAAAGCACAACAGAATCTCAAAGAAAACTTTTTTTTTGAAAAAAGAAAACTTTTACAAATGTTCCCTTCTCTTTTTTTTTTTTGGAATATGCTTATTAAAAATAATACTTCTTTACACTTGCCATGGCAACCAATTTGCCAGGGAAATGCTTTAAAGAGTTTGATCAAATAATCAGTTGAGAAAAAATAACAAAAACAACTCAGAATATGGGAGCACAATATTCCAAGAATTAACATTGTATTATGAAATCAAAACCATCTTGTAATGTTTCAAAATTTAGAGAGATGAATAAATAGAAAAAAAAATACACATGGAACAATAAAAGACAATGAAATTCAAACTAGGGAAATCTAAATGAATATGAACTTAATATTAATAAGAGTATTACAAAATATAAACTTGATCGCATGACTATAAAAAGCTTTTACAAATATTCTCCTTGTTTTAGAAACTAAGTATAAGACACAATCTCAAAAGCATTAAAATCTCTATGAAAATAAACCTATACCATTAATTTCAAAATGCATATGTAATAGCATAGAAATCCTATGTAACCTCTGAACTGATACTATTACTCTGAGTGAATTCAGAACACTTTTGATTCCGATATCTAAAATCCCCAATACTCATATCAATACCTTGCTGCTTACTTCTACATTTCTGTAAAATATGTACCCTTCCATGGCAAAAGAAGTGGAGTCTTGAACTATGGTGATGATTGTCATTCTTATTCAGCTTAAGTTTTTCTTCTTTAACCCCTCTATATTGTCTGTCAGTCTTTTCACCATACAAATGCTTTATAAGATTACTAATTAAAGACAAAAGCAGGTTAGCAAAATTATGAACAAATCGAGCATATCTGGAATTTAAAGGGTTTTCTAAGGTTGTCTCAGAAGCACAGCCAGGCTGGGGAAGGGCTGAGCCTGAAGCTGCAAATGTAGTTAGAGAAAGTTGAGCATGCGCATCAGATCTCTGGACTTCCCAAGCAGGGGAAGCAATGGGCTTGGCCATGGGAGGAGTAGAGGGTGGGGTCTGGAGAGGAGGGGAGGGACCAGCACAATTTGAATCAGACTTGATTTTGAACTCAGGCCTGGATTCCTCTTCCCCCACTTTGCCTCCAGGTGCTAGGGGATTAAAAGCTTCTAGAGGGTGGGTCATTGCCTCCAGGCATGCAAAATTAAAGCAACAATTACTGTTAGAACTGGGAAAAGCTGCGGGAATCTCTTCAGGTTTCTCTGAAAAAGCATGGTTGGGAGAGGGGGAGATATTTCCTTGTGTGAGTAAGTTGCTGGCTCTTTTAACAAAAATAAAAAGAAAAATAGAAAATCCACAAAAACAAAGCATTAACATGATCTTATCTCCCATTTGTCTGGTTAAACAGACTAAAATCAAAAATAGGATAATTAGGGAGTTTAAAAGGTCCATTCGAAAAAATTTAAAGGAAAACACAGCCAGTAGCCAGTACTTAGCAGTTAAAGGGAGAGGGAGGGGAAATTTCTTACCCAACCAGAAGATCAGAAGAAGACTGAGGTTTAGCTTTCCTCTTCGTGGTCAGCCATCTGTTAAGGGCTAAAATTCTAGCTAGTCTGTCTAAAATATCTAATGAGTGGTCGCCAATAAATTATAAGCTTTAGCAAGAGTTAGATTTTTAAGCATTTATTAAGGAGAATAAGAATTTGGTAAAGAGAGAGAAAGGCCTAGATTCCTATCTATTAAAGGGAGAGCACATTTCTAGCTCCCTTCTCCGCCAGAGTCCAGAGGAAAGAGTGCGAGACTCAGCGCCAGTCTCTTCCTTCCTCCTCCCACTAGCCCGCGTCAGGAAGTGACGCCAAAGAAAAGACTCCTGGTCTTGCCCTCAAAGACCTTCCCTTCATGGGCAGAACTCTTCTACAGTAAGTCTCCAGCAGGTGGCGCTATTCCAATCGTTACATCTTAGTGAGGGAAGACCATCCCCCACAGGTGGTGGCTGGAGGAATTGGGTGAGGGATGACTGCTGATCTCTCAAGCCATCTCTTCTGGACACAGAGGAAGTAGCCACACCTAATCTTATCTCTCCAGGGTTGAGGGAGACTAGAATGAAGGGTGAGGGTCCTGGAGCTAGCTCAGTCCTATCTGGTTCCACTTATCTTTCTATGCATGTCTGTCCTCTGGTTTAGTTTCTCAAGGAGAAGGTTCTTTGATGTACCCCAGAGAACTTCTGGGGTGCTCTGGGCCCATAACACATATTAGAAAAAAATCCATTTCTGTAATTGGTTTTCAAAAACATATAGATTTATACATATTCATTTATTCCCTACCCCTTGACATAATGGGTTTGAATTTATTTAACTACTCAGTTTCCTTAAAGATTTCAGTTTCTCCCCTGTTGATACATCCAAGTTAATGTAAAGCCTTTGTCTTTTGATAGCTTTCCCTTTGTAGAAGTAATTTATCATTCCAGAGAAATTTCTAAATGAATGAACTCAGTACAAATGTATTGAGGTTGTAGAATCCGCCATGATTGTATAGGACAAAAAAAAAAAAGACCCTCAAGTCATTTTTACATACATGCCTTGTGGTACTAAGCTTTCTGCCCAGAAACCAAGGCAGTCATTAAAAAGGTTCAATGTCATTGAATTGATTTGTATTAAAAGGACTTTGTACAGCTAACAAAAAAGTAAACTGATTTTATTTCTCCAATTCCATCTTAATTGGAAACTTAGATATAAGGCCAAAATCCAACCCGAAATACCTAGTTACTAACTGTACAGATAGGCTACGAAGGATACTGATTAGTCAACTGCATTATGTTCCCCTCTGCCTGATATCATTTTTATCATTTTAGTTGACACATTTGTCATTAGTATATTAATGCTTCTTTAGGAAAACCTGATTTTTTTTGTTTGGTTTTTTTTTTCTACAAAGGTTAATCTTGTGGATAAGAAGAATAGATTTCTTCAATGTGTCAGAATATATTTGTAAAAACTTGTATATGTGTTCATTTACTCTTATTTGAAGATTCAACATGTACCATGTAATGTGTAACACACATCTTCTTTAGTTGACATAGTCTTAAAACCTTCCACTATTCCTAAATTTTGGGGTTTTGGAACCCAATTGGAAGACTTCTAATTGAGTCTTATTTATCATGTATCATGTATTGTGTACTGTGCACATGTACTGTGTATCATGTAACATGTACCATGTAGCAAGCACCATGTACTGTGTATCATGTAACGTGTAGTATGTAGCATGTAGTGTGTATCATGCACAGTGTACTGTGTACCATGTATCGTGTACCATGAATCATGTACCATGTGTTAAGGGCTAAAATTCTAGCTAGTCTGTCTAAAATATCTAATGAATGGTCACCAATAAATTATAAGCTTTAGCAAGAGTTAGACTTTTAAGCATTTATTAAGGAGAATAAGAATTTGGTAAAGAGAGAGAGAAAGGCCTAGATTCCTATCTATTAAAGGGAGAGCACATTTCTAGCTCCCTTCTCCGCCGGAGTCCTAAGGAAAGAGAGTGAGACCGAGCGCCAGTCTCTTCCTTCTTCCTCCCACTAGCCAACGTCACTTCCTGACGCCAAAGAAAAGACTCCTGGTCTTGCCCTCAAAGACCTTCACTTCATGGGCGGAACTCTTCTACAGTAAGTCTCCAGCAGGTGGCATCATTCCAATTGTTACACATGTATTGTGTATCGTGTAGCATGTACATGTACTGTGTAACATGTATTGCATAGCATGTATCATGTATCATGTACTTCATAGCATGCACCATGTACTATGTAATGTGTATTGTGTAGCATGTATCGTGTAGCATGTAATGTGTGTCATGTAGCACGTAGCATGTAGCATGTATTGTTTAACATGTACCATATATTGTATACCGTGTACCATGTAGCATGTACTGTGTAGCATGCACCATGTATCATGTACCACGTATTGTGTAGCATGTAGCCTGTATCATGTATCATGTACCATGTAATGTGTAACATACATCTTCTTTAGTTCCTTTAGTTGGCATAATCTTAAAACCTTCCACTATTCCTAAAATGTGATTCCCATCCTGTTTGGGGGTTTTGGAACCCAATTGGGAGACTTCCAATTGAGTCTTACCTATCGTGTACCATGTATTATGTACTGTGTACCATGTATCGTGTAGCATGCACTGTGCATGATGTAGCATGTAACATGTATCATTTACATGTACCATGTATCGTGTGCTATGTAATGTGTATCATTATCATACTTATACATGACTTGCAAGATGTACGGTATTAAGCTTACCACTTTCATTACTACTTCCTAATTTGTTAATAGAGTGATATATTCTCTTAAGGAATTGTATCACTTGCAAACAGTGGTGTGTATGTATCTTTCTGTTTTAGGATTTAAAAAATAGACTATATGTAGCTTCTGACTTTTTTTTTGCTTCTGACCTCTTTAAGTGTACCTCTTTTAAACTCTCAATTATAACCAGATTTTCTGTTTTCTTTTCAGCTAGCCTTCATGTTAGACCATTTCTAAGAAGCTCCTTTGTTCTAAGAAAAGCTATGACACTCTGTCTTTGGCTTTCCTACCATGCTTTAATTGTTGAGGAAGAAACAGATTATTTTCAACTCAATTTGGTGTCTCAAAATCCATTTTGATCCCTTTGTTAGAATTCTGAAATATATTTTTGTTTAAATAACAGCTATGTCCTGGAGATTTTCTTTTTGTTTGTTTGTTTAATTTAATTTTTATTTTTTGCAGGGCATTGGGGGTTAAGTGACTTGCCCAGGGTCACACAGCTAGCAAGTGTCAAGTGTCTGAGGCCGGATTTGAACTCAGATCCTCCTGAATCCAGGGCCAGTGCTTTATCTACTGCACCACCTAGCTGCCCCTAGAGATTTTCTTTTTTAAAGATAGCTAGGTGGTGCAGTCTTGGTTTAATATTTTATTTTATTTTTCCCCACAATATTGTACAGATGGTTGGAAGTATTCATCCCACCCATCTCACTTCTACACCTGGCTTCTATGCTCCCTCCTATATGCCTGATGCCATGGACATCTCAATCCCATGCATCTGATTAAGTCTGACTCAGTTTCTTCCAATATGTTTGGTGGCATGGACATATATTCCATCCACCTATTTTAAGCCTGGCATACTGTATGGGCAGTACATATTGCTCAAGTGTGGGAATGCTCATATCCCATCATTTCTCTGTTCTTTTATGGTAACCCCCATAATTATCTCAGGTGTCATGATAAATACAGTGTTGAATTTGGCCTTGACACCTGTTACCAATTATATTAGATTTTTAAATTTCTCATAATGGCATGAGGATAATTAGGCAGATGATGCAAAAAGTGATAAAACAAAGATAAAAATTATTTTTATTAATTAATATTGCAGCAATTGTCTTCTCAATTACCCTCCATGAGGGGGGACTATAGTAATATAATTTTAAAGAATGTTTCAATTTTTGTTTTATTATATGTTTCATGTGTAACAACTAAGATTCTGTATTCCCTTAGACATGTTTTTGAGAACTTTCATTGTTTGATTTGATTATTGACAAAGCTATTTTAAAGTTGTGTTAAGCTCAATTTTGTAGGAAATTTTCCTGGCTGATTAGCAGCATCCACACATCAACCCCTGAAGAGACTTCCATTCTACGACTACACCTAGAGGACATCTGAGAAAAGACTTTCAGAGACTTTAAATGAACAGTTTTGATTTGTTGTTTTTGTTGTTTTTTTCTCAGTCTCGCTCTCTTTCCTCTGGACTCTGGCGGAGAAGGGAGCTAGAAATGCGCTCTCCCTTTAATAGATAGGAATCTAGACCTTTCTCTCTCTCTTTACCAAATTCTTATTCTCCTTAATAAATGCTTAAAAGTCTAACTCTTGCTAAAGCTTATAATTTATTGGCGACCACTCATTAAATATTTTAGACAGACTAGCTAGAATTTTAGCCCTTAACAGATGGCTGACCACGAAGAGGAAAGCTAACCCTCAGTCTTCTTCTGATCTGCTGGTTGGGTAAGAAATTTCCCCTCCCTCTCCCTTTAACTGCTAAGTACTGGTGTACTGGCTGTGTTTTTCCTTTGAATTTTTTCGAATGGACCTTTTAAACTCCCTAATTATCCTATTTTTGATTTTTGTCTGTTTAACCAGACAAATGGGAGATAAGATCATGTTAATGCTTTGTTTTTGTGGATTTTCTATTTTTCTTTTTATTTTTGTTAAAAGAGCCAGCAACTTACTCACACAAGGAAATATCTCTCCCTCTCCCAACCATGCTTTTTCAGAGAAACCTGAAGAGATTCCCGCAGCTTTTCCCAGTTCTAACACTAATTGTTGCTCTAATTTTGCATGCCTGGAGGCAATGACCCACCCTCTAGAAGCTTTTAATCCCCTAGCACCTGGAGGCAAAGTGGGGGAAGAGGAATCCAGGCCTGAGTTCAAAATCAAGTCTGATTCAAATTGCTCTGGTCCCTCCCCTCCTCTCCAGACCCCACCCTCTACTCCTCCTATGGCCAAGCCCATTGCTTCCCCTGCCTGGGAAGTCCAGAGATCTGATGCGCATGCTCAACTTTTTCTACCTGCATTTGCAGCTTCAGGCTCAGCCCTTCCCCGGCCTGGCTGTGCTTTTGAGACAATCTTAGAAAACTCTTTAAATTCCAGATATGCTTGTTTTGTTCATAATTTTGCTAACCTGCTTTTGTCTTTAATTAGTAATCTTATAAAGCATTTGTATGGTGAAAAGACTGACAGACAATATAAAGGGGTTAAAGAAGAAAAACTTAAGCTGAATAAGAATGACAATCATCACCATAGTTCAAGACTCCGCTTCTTTTGCCATGGAAGTATATATATTTTACAGAAATGTAGAAGTAAACAGCAAGGTATTGATATGAGTATTGGGGATTTTAGATATCGGAATCAAAAGTGTTCTGAATTCATTCAGAGTGATAGTATCAGTTCAGAGGTTACATAGGATTTCTATGCTATTACATATACATTTTGAAATTAATGGTATAGGTTTATTTTCATAGAGATTTTCATGCTTTTGAGATTGTGTCATACTTAGTTTCTAAAACAAGGAGAATATTTGTAAAAGCTTTTTATAGTCATGCGATCAAGTTTATATTTTGTAATACTCTTATTGATATTAAGTTCATATTCATTTAGATTTCCTTAGTTTGAATTTCACTGTATTTTATTGTTCCATGTGTATTTTCTTCTATTCATTCATCTATCTAATTTTGAAACATGGTTTTGATTTCATAATACAATGTTAATTCTAGGAGTATTGTGCTCCCATATTCTGAGTTGTTTGTTTTTGTTATTTTTTTTTCCTCAACTGATTATTTGATCAAACTCTTTAAAGCATTTCCCTGGCAAATTGGTTGCCATGGCAAGTGTAAATTGATTCTAGAAGTATTATTTTTGATAAGCATATTCCCAAAAAAAAAAAAAAAGAGGGGAACATTTGTAAAAGTTTTCTTTTTTCAAAAAAAAAAAGTTCTTTGAGATTCTGTTGTGCTTTAACTTGTATTTAAGTATGTTCTGATTTTTCACAAAAGTAATTGTATACTAAGTAAAAAAAAAAGGGGGTATTATTTGAAATTGTTGCATAATTATATATTGTGTTCTGAGTCAAGATGTATTCACATTTTTTGCAATCATTTATTATCCTCAATTTTTAAATCCATATGAGACTTGGATTATGGGAACTTATCATTTAAGACATTAATTGCCTTTATTCTGAGTTATCAGATGCCAGTTGGCCAAGATGCCATCCAATCACAAGAGGAATACATGCAAGAGCAGACACTGAACTGTCACATGAGGGGAGACATGCATGAAGTCAAGGTATGGCCGAGGGAACGGCTTTTGACAAATGTTGAGGTTGGATTCTCTTGGTTTAATATTTTATTTTATTTTTCCCCACAATATTGTACAGATGGCTGGAAGTATTCATCCCACCCATCTCACTTCTACACCTGGCTTCTATGCTCCCTCCTATATGCCTGATGCCATGGACATCTCAATCCCATGCATCTGATTAAGTCTGACTCAGTTTCTTCCAATATGTTTGGTGGCATGGACATATATTCCATCCACCTATTTTAAGCCTGGCATACTGTATGGGCAGTACATATTGCTCAAGTGTGGGAATGCTCATATCCCATCATTTCTCTGTTCTTTTATGGTAACCCCCATAATTATCTCAGGTGTCATGATAAATACAGTGTTGAATTTGGCCTTGACACCTGTTACCAATTATATTAGATTTTTAAATTTCTCATAATGGCATGAGGATAATTAGGCAGATGATGCAAAAAGTGATAAAACAAAGATAAAAATTATTTTTATTAATTAATATTGCAGCAATTGTCTTCTCAATTACCCTCCATGAGGGGGGACTATAGTAATATAATTTTAAAGAATGTTTCAATTTTTGTTTTATTATATGTTTCATGTGTAACAACTAAGATTCTGTATTCCCTTAGACATGTTTTTGAGAACTTTCATTGTTTGATTTGATTATTGACAAAGCTATTTTAAAGTTGTGTTAAGCTCAATTTTGTAGGAAATTTTCCTGGCTGATTAGCAGCATCCACACATCAACCCCTGAAGAGACTTCCATTCTACGACTACACCTAGAGGACATCTGAGAAAAGACTTTCAGAGACTTTAAATGAACAGTTTTGATTTGTTGTTTTTGTTGTTTTTTTTTCTCTTTCTGTTATAATATACACCATCTGTAACGTGTATTCTCTGCAGAGGCCCTCCCTTTGCAAGACTAATGTCAAAGCGTCGGTTCATGAGGACAAAAAAAAAATCGCCCCTCTGGACAAAACTTTCCTCTCTTCCTTTTCTATATTGTTGTTCACATATTATTAGTTAGCAATAGTTATTATATTCTTTTTACTGTTCCGTCAAGGAAACATTTTGTTTCTTGAGGAACAACAGGGGGGACTGTAACGATTAGAATAACGCCACCTGCTGGATACTTACTGTAGAAGAGTTCTGCCCATGAAGGGAAGGTCTTTGAGGGCAAGACCAGGAGTCAGGAAGTGACGCGAGCTAGTGGGAGGAGGAAGGAAGAGACTGGCGCTCAGTCTCGCTCTCTTTCCTCTGGACTCTGGCGGAGAAGGGAGCTAGAAATGCGCTCTCCCTTTAATAGATAGGAATCTAGACCTTTCTCTCTCTCTTTACCAAATTCTTATTCTCCTTAATATATGCTTAAAAGTCTAACTCTTGCTAAAGCTTATAATTTATTGGCGACCACTCATTAAATATTTTAGACAGACTAGCTAGAATTTTAGCCCTTAACAGAATAAAACAAGGATGTTGATTATCACCACTGTTATTCAGTATTGTACTATAACAACAACACAAGCTATAGCCATAGCAATGAGACAAGAAAGTGAAATTAAAGGAATAAAACTAGGCAATGATGAAGCAAAACTTTCACTTTTTGCAATTAATATGATAGTATATTTAGAAAACCCTAGCGAATCAGCTAAAAATAGTTGAAATAATTAACAACTTCCGCAAAATTGAAGGGTATAAAATAAGTGTACTTAAATCATCATAATTTCTATATACCACCAACAAAACCCAGCAACAAGAGATAAAAGAGCAGTTTTATTTAAAATACCTGCAGACAATATAAAATATGTCAGAATCTATCTGCTAAGACAAAATCCAGGGATTATATGAACATAATTCCAAAGTACTTTTCATACAAATAAATACAGATCTAAACAACTGGAGAAATCTTAACTGCTTATGAGTAGACTGAGCCAAAATGATAAAAATGAAAATTCTAGCCAAATTATTTTACCTATTCAATGCCATACCACTAAAACTACCAAAGAATTATTTTATAGATCTAGAAAAAATAGCAACAAAATTCATCTGGAAGAACAAAAGTTCAAGAATTTCACATAAATCAATAAAAACAAACAAAAAAAAGGCCAAGTAAGGCAGCCTAGCAGTTCCAGATTTCAAACTATATTACAAAGCTGTAATCATCAAAACAATCTGGTACTGGCTAAGAAACAGAGTGGTAAGTCAGTATGATAGATTAGGTACACAGTACACAATAGTAAATGACTATAGTAATGTAATGTTTGATAAGATCCAAGATCCACAGATCCAAGTTTTGGGGGTAAAAACTTACCATTTGACAAAAATTGTGGGAAAACTAGAAGAATTTTGGCAGAAAATAGGCATAGATCAACATCTCATACTGTATACCAAGATAAAGCCAAAATGGATAAATGATATATACATGTAGGATGCTATCATAAGTAAATTAGGAGAACATGGGGAAATATACCTGTCAGATCTATGGATATGGGAAGAGTTCATGACCAAACATGAGATAGAGAGGATTATGGGAAACAAAACAGATAATTTTGTTACATGAAATTAAAATTTTTTTTCACAAACAAAACTAATATAGCCAAAATTAGAAGGAAAACTGGAACTGGGAAAAACATTTTTACAGCAGATTTCTCTGATAAAGGCCTCATTTCCCAAATATATAGGAAACTGAGTACAATTTTAAAAAATAAGAACCATTCCCCAGTTGATAAATTGTCAAAGATATGAATATAGGCAGTTTTCAGAAGAAGAAATAAAAACTATCAAGTCACATGAAAAATGCTCTAAATGTATATTTCTCTAATATAGATTAGAGAAATGCAAATTAAAACTCCTATATACCAGTTTATCCCTACCAGATGGGCTAATATGACATGGAAAAAAATGACAAATACTGGAAGGGATGTGGAAAAATTAGGGCACTAATTCACTATTGTTAGAGTTGTGAACATTCTGGAGAATAATTTGAAATTATGGCCAAAGAGCTATAAAGCTTTGCATACCTTTGACTCAGAAATACCACTACTAGATCCATATCCCAAAGAGATAAAAACAAAAAGAAAAGGGATATATATATATATATACATATACATATACATATATATATGTATGTATATGTATATATATATATAAATATTTATAGCAACTCTTTTTGTGGTGGCAAATAATTGGAAATTGAGGTGATGCCCCTCAATTAGGGAATTGCTAAATATTATTGTGATGGAATACTATTATGCTATAAGAAATGGTGAGCAGGATAGTTTCAGAAAAACCTGGGAAGACTTATTTGAACTGATGCAAAGTGGAGTGAGCAGTACAAGAAGAATATTATACATAGTAACAGCAATATTATATGATGATCAACTCTGAATGACTTAGCTTCTCTGATCAAGACAATGCTATCTGCCTCTAGAGAGAAAACTGATAAACTAGGAATGTAGACTGAATCACACTTAAAAAAAAAACTTTATTGTTTTCCTTTGTATTTCCTTTTGTAACATGGCTAATATGGACATATATTTTGCATGACTTCATTTGTATAATTGATATAAAATTGTTTGCATTCTCAAAGAAGGGAGTAAAACAGGAAGGAGAAAAAAATTCAGATCCCCAAATTTTTTTAAATGAGTGTTATTTTTTTTTACATGTAATTGGGAAATATTTAATTAAGTAAATTAAAAGAAGCAAATAGGCTGATGTAGAGTGAAGTAAGCAGAACCAGGAGAACAATTTATGCTATAATGCCAACATTATAAAAATGAAAAAATTTGAAAAACTTAAGAATTATGATCAATGCATTCATTAACCATAATTCCAGAGGACTGACCATGAAGAATGATACCCACATCCTAACGGAGAGGTGATGGATTCAGCATGCAGAATGAAACACATATTTTTGGATATGGTCAATATAGAAATTTATTTTGCTTGACTATGCATATTTGTAACAAGGATTTTGTTTTTCTTTTTCTTTTCTAGAGTGGGGAATGGATGATGGGAGGAAGAAAAGGAAAATGGTTTATAATTGAAAAAAATTAATTACAATTAAAAAAAACAGAAACAGGGCAAACTATGCCTCCATAAAGCCAGAGTTATACAGCTATAAACACATATGGTAAACAAATCCCTACAATGACAGTAGCAGTGCTTATAGGAGGCAGCCATGTATGCCATCATGTGCTCACAATAATATTATGTAAGTCTTCAGATGTAGGTAGGAACACAAAATTCTTACATGTAAAAATACTTATATTTTGGGCAGCTAGGTGACACAGTGGATAAAGCACCGACCCTGGATTCAGGAGGACCTGAGATCAAATCTGGCCTCAGATACTTGACACTTACTGGCTGTGTGACCCTGGGCAAGTCACTTATCCCTCATCGCCCGCCCCCCCCCCAAAATACTTTAAAAAATTATATTTTGCTTTTCAATGTCTTTCTTCATGGGATATTTTATAGGCAGATGTGTGATTGCATAAGTGTGTATACTATATATGCACGTGTGTGTGTGTTGCAGATATAAGGAACTAAAATCCAAGAATCTGCCCAGAGACCCACAGAAAGTAGGCTTCAGAAGAATTATTTGAACCATCTGACTCTAGAGACATATATTAAGCTGCTACATATTTATAGTTCAATTAAAAATATTACTTAACCACCAATTATGTGTGAACTGTGGTGCTTAGATGTGGAAATAGAAAGACAAGGGGAAAAAAAGCAGGCTCTTTGCTCAAGGATCATGTGTGTGTGTGTGTGTGTGTGTGTGTGTGTGTGTGTGTGTGTTACAGCAGAAGTGTATTCCAGTAAATTGGGCTCAGCATACTTCAAAGTAGAGACATGCATCCACAATTATGTGGTTAATTCAGGATATAAAGATAATAAAATTAAATTATTTGGGTCAAAACCACATTTTGATGCCTTAATTTGTCTCTCTCTAGTCTCCCCTCTCTAATATATTCTCTATATGAATGATGAGACATATACTTCCTTGCTCTAGAATCTTCAGTGGATCCCTATTGATTTGATAAAATCTAACTCCTTAGCTTGGCAGTGATAGCACTTTATAACCTATCTCTAGCTTATCTTTTATTTTTAAAAAATTATTGATATTGTTTTTCTTTTTAAACTGTCATTGACATTTCCCAATAATGCCACATCGCCAATACAATTCTCTCTGATAACAACAAAGTACAGGGTGTCCCACAAGTCTTAGTGCAGTTTTAAGCTGTTGAAGTTTAATGGTTGAATTAGCTTACATTAGCTTTAATTAGCTTTAAGAGCTTAAAACCAAACTAAGAGTTTTTGTACATCCTGGTGATGTTAAATACAAGCTTAAGGAAAATCACTTTCTTTTTCATTTCTTTTTTTTTTTTTGAGGGGCAATGAGGGTTAAGTGACTTGCCCAGGGTCACACAGCTAGTGTCAAGTGTTTGAGGTTGGATTTGAACTCAGGTCCTTCTGAATACAGGGCTGATGGTTTATCCACTGCACCACCTAGCTGTCCCCCAGAAAATCACTTTGGTAGCTCTGTAGGGGGTGGATTTAAATGACCATTAAAAGTTTAATAGTTTCACATTGCACAAAGACTTTTGGGACATCCTATATACAAGAAAAACATATTAACACTTTGGTCACATCTGAAAACATAGGACCCATTCTGCATGTCTATTCTATTGTGTTTCTTTTGAGAGGAATGAGGCTTGATTTCATCATCAGTCATCATCAGTCATGGTTTCCAGACTGCTTTTCCAGGGTTATTTCAGATATTTTCTTTTTCCAGACTCTAGGACCTACCAAACTGGCCTACTTACAATTTTCCTGAGGTTGGCATTTTCTCCCTTGCTTCCCCATTTTTGAAAAGACTGACCTACATGCCAAGAATCCTTCTTTGCTTCAACCTACTGGAATCTTAAGATTCCTTTAAATCCCAATTCAGGTGCTACCTCCAGAAATTTTTCCCAATATCCTGGAAAAGTTACATAGGCTATAACCAACCACGCACTCTTCAGATCACCTTGCATTTACCTATTGTGCACATTGTATTTGCCCAAGGAGAACATGGGGCCCTTGAGCAAAGAACCTGCTTCTTTTTTCCTTCATATTCCCAGCTCTGAGTAAGTATGCTTTTTGTTTGTTTGTTTGTTTGTTTTTGCGGGATAATGAGGGTTAAGTGATTTGCCCAGGGTCACACAGCTAGTAAGTGCTGAGCACTATGTTTTGTACATAGTTGGTAGTTAAGTAATTTTTAAAAATAAATTGAACTAGGGGCATCTAGGTGGCGCAGTGGATAGAGCACCGGCCCTGGATTCAGGAGGACCTGAGTTCAAATCCAGCCTCAACACTTAGTACTTACTAGCTGTGTGACTCTGGGCAAGTCACTTAACCCTAGTTGTCTCACCAAAAAAAAAAAATTAAATTGAACTATAAATATGTAGCAGCTTAATATGGTAGAAAGCATCTCTGTGGTTCAAATGCTACTTCCAAAGCTAACTCTCTTTGCGCCTCTAGGCAAGTACCTGGATTTTAGTCTCTCTGAGTCTATAAATTGAACAGGTTGTTGCTTCTGATATGGGTCTGTCCTAACTCAGGTTTTCTCCTTAAGAAGCTAACCTGAAGGATGTACACACCTATGAAGTAGGGGGAGATAAGTTGTACCCGTGACAAAGATAGCTCCATAAGTCAGGACCACCACCCCTCATGCAAGTCTCTTCCACCGTACTGGGAGATAAGCCCATTGGGCATGGCTGCTACGTGAGCTATGCCAGGAGACAGAGATACCACCACCCCTGATTCAAGCCTTTCTCATCCCACCCCTCATTCAGGCTTTCCCCACCCCAAAAGGGAACTTTCCATTGTCAGGTGGTCACCCCATCTACCATCTATAAAAGCTTTGTCTTTCTTCTGCTGGGCAAGAAAGGTGTCTAAGAGAATCTTGTCTCTTGGTCACTTTCCTCAGCACCCAAATAAAAGACATTTTATTCTATTTGGATTGTATTTGAGAGTTGTAATTCTTTAAAGAGGAATACTTAAGGACCACCACCACCTATTTTCCCTGTGACACTTCTATAAATCCGTGGTCTAGCCTATCTTTCTAGATGGCTCCAATAAACTAGAAAATCACAGGTTCTTGGCTTTGCTTAGTTTTGAAAAGAAGAGGGGAGAGAGAGAGGAAAAGAGGGAGAGGTTGCACTAGATCAAACCCTCTAGCTTGATTGATTGTTAAACTGGATCATAAGGAAGCAAAGATTTGTGGGGGAAACACTGGTAAAGGACAGAGCCAATACAATCCACAAGAGCAGGGCAAATATAAGCAATGGAAGCCAGAAGCATAGGTAACTGACTTGGAAATTTGGAAAGCAGGAAGAGAGGATTTATGAGCATCATTGGATCACAGATTTATAGCTGGAAGGTACCTTTCCATTTTACAGATGAGGAAAATAAGGAATTGGGAGGGTAAATTATTTGCTTAAGGTCATCCACCTAAGGAGGAACAGAGCAGGGATTTGAATTGAAGTCCATCCACTCCACATTCTGTACACATCTCACAGCCCTATACTACTTCTCAAGGAAACAAGAAGAAAAAAGAACCTTCAAGATTCAGTGCTAAACATCTGTGATGTTTGTAAATAGAAACATTTTTAAGTTACACAGAAATAGTGGGAAACAATAACAGTAGAGGCCAGACTAGTGAGCAAAGAATTGAGGCTCTTGGGGAAGGAAATAGCTCAAAAAGGAACCTTCTAAGGAAAAAAAAAAAGCTTTCTAGCAAATTCTACAATGTTGTCTTTGTCCCCTAGGTAAGTATTGTTAATGCATGTTTATGAGTCTTTTCTATTTTTAGCATTACTTTACTGATGGAAGAAATAGTTACCCTGTACCTCTTATCTATTATACATACATACATATGTGTGTGTGTGTGTGTGTGTGTGCGCGCGTGTATGGACAGCCAAGTATTACAATGGATAGAGAGCCAGGTCTGGAGTTGGAAAGCCTTGAGTTCAAATCCAGACTTAAATACATAGTTGCTGTGTGACCCTGGGCAAGTCACTTCACCCCATTGGCCTCAGTTTCTTCATCTGTAAAATGATCTGGAGAAGGAAATGGAAAACCACTCCAATATCTTTTCCAAGAAAACCCTATGCCAGGTCACGAAGAGTTGGACATGAGTGAACACCCAAATTTTATATGTTGAGTAACTCTTCTATAAAAGACCCTGTTAATTCTTTTTAGAGAGACAGTAGGGACACAACAAGACAGAGAAAATGAGAGAAGCCTAAATTCTTTCTTTGGGGTCACCACACCCCAGGATGAATCCAGACTCTGTGTAAGACCAGAGCCAGGGTCCCTTGCAGGAGGGTCCCTCCCCCACATCTAAGCCATAGCTGCTACCCCTACTCCCCCTCCCACAGGTTGTAATTATATATAAAATATACATGATGGGAGAAAACACTAGGATGGTATCTTTTTAATCATACCTGATTAATAATCAAATTATTTAGTCATTTTGACTATTATAAATACCCAAATTAACTACGAAAGACATATGAAGACACTATCTGCATCCAGAAAAAGAACTGATAAATAGAAGTATGTATAGAATGGTTTTACACATGCACACACACACACACATTTGTGTTGAATGGTAGCCATCTCTAAGGCAGAGGCTGGGGAGGGAGGAAGAAAAGAAAAAAAGTCACATGATAACTTTATTATATATTTTAAAGGAATAGCAAGTTGTACATAATTGATTTGAAGTTTCATGTACAATCATTTCTCCCCCTTCTCTGTTACAGAAATGCTTGTTTTATTTCTTAAGTTCAGAATTAAATGTTTAAACATTTAAAAAAAGAAAAAGAAAGAAGCCAATCAGTTGTCCAGTTATGTCCAATCATGGCTAAATGACAGAGGTAGGGACTGAACCTGATTTCATTGGTATAGGCAACTCCCAGTTGAAGTAATTCCCTCTACCAGTGCAGGTTGATGCCTTTTCTGCAATGTATAGTCTTAGAAAGTTGCTGAGACCATGGAGACATTAAGCGATTTGCCCAGTGGTCATAAAGGCAGTATCTGCCAGAAGTCAGCATTGAACACAGTTCTTACTGACCTCGAAGCCAGCTCTCTGTGTTCTGTTCTGCAGGGTGTTGGATAAAAACTAGATGTGATTGTTGCTCTCCCAACAACCTAAATGATTTGGTTTTGCTTTACAAAACAGCCTGAATATTCTCCAAAAAACCATTTTCTAAACAACATTTTATTTTATAGATGAATAAAGTGAGTCTCAGAGAAGTGAAATTACTAACCTAGGGTTGTTCTATTCATAAGTATCAGAGAGCAGATATGAGCTCAGATGTCTGGAGTCTGAGTCAAGCACTCTTCATATCTTGAAAATAACCCATGACCCCATTATAGGTGCTGAAAGTGTTGGCAAGGCATTCAGTTTGTGGTCACTTGCATTTGTGTGTGAGGTCGATTCATTTTCTCTTCACAAGTGTTTACAAAAGACACACACGATGAAATGTTGTATCATTTTTTTTCTTGTATTATTCCGTGACTAATGGAAAAGGGATACCTTTTTGCTGATTCCAACTCTAAGAATTACCAACTAATCTACTTGGGAAAACATTTACAGTTGAAAGACTGTGAGCAAGGGTCTCTCTGCACAGACTAAGAGATCTGCAGTTTCATCAGAATCAAGTCATCTTTCACTGCTTCCTTAACTACTCTAAAATTATCTTCCAATCTGCAGAAATTGCAAAAAGTGTGAGAGTCTGACCTTGAGACATCTTGTGACCAGCAGAAACAAGATGGCATCTATGCTGAATAGCCAGATCAAGGCCTGTTGGCAATTTTTTCAATCTTCTGTTGTCTAATGTTATGGGGGAAATTGGTGGTGCCCATAACACTAAGATCAGTTTCCCTAGCTCCTGCATTTCCATACTTGGATTCTTCTTCTCCCCTGTTTTTCCCATAGAACTCTCTTGCTTTCCAACTCAGTCCTACCCCTCCCCAGACCCACTCCATCCCAGTTAAGTCTCTATTAGCCTGTTGCATTATGTTCTAAATGACACCTATTGTAGAGTTCTTGGGTCAACTTCCTTTCATGTCATCAATGGGTTTTCTTTTCTTCAATGGAGAGAGTAGCAATGTCTCACTGCCCAAGGATACCACCCTAACTCCTGTTCATAGACATGCACAGAATGTGGACTAAGTGTGCAGCGCAAACCACAAGATTGCAGTGTAATCCTATATTCCAATTTAATCCATTCTTTGTCGTCATAATCACCTGCAGACCCCTCCTATTTTCCCAGTCCAACAGTCTTCTGGCTTTATTTCCTTCTTTAGAAATACAATCAATTCACCGATGTTCTTTGTAACAACCTTATTTATCCCCTCATTCCTCCAATCCCTTTGCTAATCCCTAGCTCTGAGCAACCGTCATTAACTGCTTTCTTTATTCATGTATTTGGGTTACTAAGTGCTCCTCTAAGAGAAGCCATAAAACCAGTCAAATGGCTCCAATACGCATTTATACTATCTAACCTCAGCCAGGACTCCCTCCGGCTTTATCTCTAGGGGATTCCCTCTAGTCTACCTCTTAGGCTCTCCCAATCCTTTCTCATTTTACTCAGTTCCTTGTATTCAGTCATTTTCTAGTCTTGACTCTTGGTGACCCAATCTGGGGTTTTCTTGGCAAAGATAATGGAGTGGTTTGCCATTTCCCTTTCATTTGTACAAATGAGGAAACTGAGGCCAATAGGGTAAAGTGACTTGCCCAGGGTCACACAGCTAATAAGTATTTGAGATCTCCAGGCATAGTGCTCTATCCACTTCACTACCTAGCTGCCTCCTGACTATACCTATTGGTAATAAGGGTTTAATTTTTCTTTTTCTTTTTTCCTCAGTGGAGGAGGAGGTGATGGGAGGGAGAAGGGAGAAAATGAGGACCTGAAAATAAAATTTAGTTTTAAAATTCTAGGGGGAAAAGGAGGAAAAACAGAAGATATAAGATGGACAAAGGAGGGGCAGAGGGGAATCAGGGCAAAGAAAATGGAGAAATAACTGTAATCCAAAACTTCTCAACCAATGAATCATCCCCATTTAACAGATGGGAAAACTGAAATTCAAAGTCACTAGAGAATAATGGAGCCACAACTTAAAGGATGTGAGATGATAGGATGTTGAACTTGAAGGAAACTTGGAGATCATTTAGTGAAATCTTCAGGCCTTACAATTTAGAAATAAACTCAGAGGGATTAAGTGATTTGCCCCAAATTCACATTGTTGTTTTTGTTTTTGTTTTTGTTTGGGGGATAGTGGTCGAGTTCCAGTTGATAGGTGGTGCAGTGGAGAGTTCCAGGCCTGGAGTCAAGAAGACTCATCTTCCTGTGTTTAAATTGGACTACTAGCTGTGTGACCCTAAGCAAGTCACTCAACCCTGTTTGCCTCAGTTTCCTTCTCTATAAAATGAGCCGAAGAAGGAAATGGCAAACCACTACTGTATCTTTGCCAAGAAAACCCCAAATGCATCACAGAGTTGGACACAACTGAACAATAACAGCAACAGGGCAGTGGAGGAAATAATTGAGCTAGGTCCAGCCTGATCTTGTCCTCAAAATGGAGAAACTTCTAGAGAAAGGAGCCTTGGGGCCAGAGAGGACTTTCCAGTGTTAGAAGTAGAGGAGTAAAGTGATCTTCCAGGGTGAGGAGGCTCATCCTATGACAGAGTACAAACAGAGAGCATTGTACTTGAAGTTGGGCTCAAATCCTGTTTCTGACAGAGCGCTGTCTCTGGAGTCAGAGAAGCTGTGTTTGAATTTCACCTCTCCTTTACAAGATCTGCGAGACCTTGGAGAAATCCATTAACTTCCTTAAAGCCCAGGTTCTTCAACAAAATATGAGAGCTGGACTAGATAGCTTCTTCGGTCCTTTCCAGTTCTAGATCTATGACCCTTTGAAGTATTGTCATCTATGAGCCTCAGTTTGCTCATCTGTAAAAAGCCAATAGTAGTAGAAGTGAGAGCAGGGAAAGCTCATCATGTTTTTTGTCTTTGAATCTCTAACATTGTCCCTTGCCCATGGTTGGCTCTTAATAGATGCTTGTTAAACTGAACTGAGATAATAACATTTGTTCTTTCGGCTTCATGAGATTACTGTGGGGAAAGCCTTTTGTAAACTTTGAAGCATTTAAAGCTTTAGGTAAAGCACCCAAAGTGGTCCCAGTATAGTAATCTACTGTTGGTAAAGTTATGAAAAGATTCAACCATTCTGGAGAACAATTTGGAACTATGCCCAAAGGGCTATAGAACTATGCATGCCCTTTGATCTAGCAATACCGCTTAGGGGTTTATATCCCAAAGACATTCCCCCAAAAGACAAAAAAGCCCTATTCGTACAAAAATATTTCTAGCAGCTCTTTTTGTGGTGGCTAAGATTTGGAAATCAAAGGAATGCCCAGCAATTGGGGAATGGCTAAACAAGCTGTGGTATGTGATGGTGATGGAATATTATTGTGCTATAAGAAATGATAAGCAGGATGATTTCAGAAAGGCCTGGAAAGACTTATATGAACTGATGTAAAGTGAGCAAATCCAGAACATTGTACACAGTGACAATAATATTTTTTGATGAAGAACTGTGGGGGCATCTAGGTGGTACAGCGCCTAAAGCACTAGCCCTGGATTCAGAAGGACCTGAGTTCAAATCTGGCCTCAGGCACTTGGCACTTACGAGCTGTGTGACCCTGGGCAAGTCACTTAACCCTCATTGCCCCACCAAAAAAAAAAAAAAAAGATGAAGAATTGTGAATGACTTAACCATCCTCAGCAATACAATAATCCAAGACAATCCCAAAGACTGGACTAATGATGAAGCATACTATCCTTCTCCCAAGAAAGAACTGATATTGGCTGAACACAAATTGAAGCATTCTATTTTTCACTTTCTTTCATTTATTTTCTTTTATTCTACTTTTCTTGTACAAAATGACTAATACGGTAATATTTTACATAATCGCACAGGCATAACCTATATCTGATTGCTTACTGCCTCAGGGAGGAGGGAAGGGAGAGAAGGGAAGAAGGATAGAATTTGGAACTCAAAATTTTAAATTAAAATGTTTATTAAAAATATAAAAATATTTTTAAAAAATTTTTAAAATATAAAAATAAAATGTGTTCTGAAAAAAAAAAAGTGGTCGCAGAGAACACTTGGATGCCATGCTCAGCTGCATACCAGTGAACTGGGCTTCTCACTTGTTGAAATTTTGATAGGCATTTTGAATCCAAGAC
This sequence comes from Dromiciops gliroides, assembly GCF_019393635.1. Lineage (NCBI taxonomy): Eukaryota > Metazoa > Chordata > Mammalia > Microbiotheria > Microbiotheriidae > Dromiciops > Dromiciops gliroides. Next base: position 51,629,958 of record NC_057866.1, read on the forward strand.
CACTAATCGTTTCCTTCAAGTGAAAAAGAGACTAATGGAGTATTGTTTTGTGAATGAAGAATATGTGGACTTTTAGGAATGATAATGGATCTGACACAGATTCCAGTGATGAGTTTGGCCTCTTTGAGGGAATCATGCCCATCTGTCATCTGTATGACCATGTGAGGTATTTCATGCTGCTGTGTTGGACCCCCATTTAGTGGGTACCCCAGTCAACCATCTGGGGCATGCCTTTTCAAAGAATATGCAGTATCTCATCTCCATTACTGTCTGAGCAAACATTGTAACATTCCTCTGGGTAATTCTGTTCAGCTACACCAAGCTTGGGATTCCCCTCATTGTTGGAAGATGAAGTCAACAGGACTCACTTTATGGATAGTCTCATTGGCACTTCTCGGCAGCCTGTGAAGCAGCTACTGCAGGAATTGTTATCCTGATTCAGAGAAAACTGGGTTCCAAAAGGTTCAGAGACTTGCCTTGAGTCACTCACTATCTTAGGCCAAGACTGCAATAAGGGGTTGGAGTTCATGTCTACCACCATATAGTCACTGAACAGGTACTAACCTTCTTCACTGGGGGAGGGGAGGGAACAAGCATTTATTAAACACCTACTATGTGCAAAGCACTGGGCTCAACCTTTTACAATTATAATCTCTTTTTATCCTCTTAACAACTTTGGGAGGTAGGTGCTATTATTATCCTCGTTTTACAGTTGAGGAAACAGAGGCAAAGAGGGGTTAAGTGACTTGTCCAAGATCACACAGCTAGTGAAGTGTCTGAGTCCACATTTGAACCCAGCTCTGCCTGACTCCAGTCCCAGTGCTCTATCCAATGTATCACTTAACCCCAGGTGTAAGCAACTATACCAATCAAATTACAGGTCTTGTGGGGTTTCTTTTTCAAAAATGAACCCCAACCTCCAACCAAAACTCAGGTTTATTCTGTGAGTGCGGAACCTTGTTAGTGGTGCCTCAGTAATATCTCTGTCCAGTGCATAGTCTACATGCAAACCCACAGAAGGATATTTCTCTCTTTTGTTGGTCAGCAGGGTCCCCATCACCATGTGTTTGTGCTTATGTCTCCTGCCTGCAGCAGGTCTATTTTAGGTTTCAGGTAATGTGAGGGTGGCGACCACCACCCTGCTCAGTGATAGCTCAGCCCTCTCACTTTTTCATAGGCTCCTAGAATGATAGATTTTGAGTTAGAAGGGACCTCATAAGTTAACTATTACCATTCCTTCATTTAATCGATGAAGAAACTGAAGCCCATAAGAGTGGAATGACTTGCCCAAGGTCACAAAGTAGTATGCTTCAGTGGCAGGATTTAAATCCAGATTATCTGACTCCAAAAACAATCAGTCTAGAAAAGTGCCACAGCTAGCAACTGCACAACCTGTAGGAACAACTGAGGTATTTTCCTTTGAATCAGACCTTAACCACAACTCTGCATGGATGGGGAAAAGGTTTCCTTTTTTCAGGAAACTTATGATGTGCTCCCAAAGGCAAAATCCCTTGGGATTCCCAAGGAAGATGCACATAAACCACTCGGGGAAATCAGTTTACTGCACAGATCAAGAGAACACACAAGGCTTGGGTTTTTAAATTTTTTTAACATTTTTATTTAAAGTTTTAAGTTGCAAATTCTATCCCTCCCTCCTTGTCTCCTTCCCTCCCCTCCCCACTCTGAGATGGTAAGCAGATATAGGTTCTACATGTATAAATTATGTAAAACTTTCCTATATTAAGACTTTATTTTGTAGTCAAATAGCATGTATAAACCTAGTCCTTTTAATTTAGGAGACTTGGGGTCTCAATCAGACACATCCTTCCCTTTCATAACTATCATTCACACTTCTAAAGGCTTCCTTATAACAATCTTCCTTTCTAGGCACTTGATCATCCGAGGGCACCGAGGGCAGGAATATGAGGGAAACTCAAGGATACGGCCAATTCTTTCCTGAGACTACCCATACAGCTACAGAGTCATCTGAGAAGGCAAAAATTGCATCAGACAAAGATCCAAAAGCCTTCCAATTGTGCCTCAGGGCCTATACCATGTCAGGACAGAGGCATTCCTTAACCACATTTAGAAGGATGACGTCATCCCTGGTATCCAGTGTTTTGCCGTTTATCCTTCTCCTTCCTCCCCACGTCTTTCTGACAGTGGCATTAATGTACGCCATCTAAACGTTATTTCACATTCACATAGGAAGAGAGAGTAAGGTTGTAAACTCTGTCCCTCACTTCAATCCAATTCACTTGCAAGTGAGGACGTCACCTGTGATGTCACTGGTCTTCTTCAGAAAGGAAGGATGAACAACAACACATTCGTGTGTGACCAACATGCAAGCCAAACACCCAAACTGGGTCTGAAGTTCATCAGGATCATTTGCATTCATTCATTCATTCATTCATCTAACAAATATTTATTAAGTGTCTATGCACCCCTATCACTGCCTTTTGTTTTGGGATAGATATGAAAACAAATAAGACACAGCCTTTCTTTCAAAGAGCACAAAGGATGAAAAGGTCAATAAAGATCTATACATGCTTCCAAGCTAGAGTATGTTAAGTGTATGAATGGGGTATAAAATGCAATGAGATCAGCCAAAGTAAACATTACTTCTAGCAAAAAGATAAGGGAAGATATCATGTAGAAGGCACTACATGAACAGGACCTCTAAAGACAAGAGAGCTTGTCAATAGTAAGGGAGGGAGGGGGAAGGGGAAGATTCTGGACATAGGAAACAGCAGGGCAAGGGTGTGGAGATGGAAAAGTGCAGGATGCGTTCTGAATGACTAGCCTAGTATGGCCAGAGCAAAGAGTAAGTGGACGATAGTGGTACAAAGTAAGTAAGGCTGAAAAGTTAGGGTAGAATGAGCTTATCAGGAGCCTTGAAGGCCAGGTAAAAGAATGAGTGTTATTTGGTAAGAGGGGAAGCCATTGAAGGTTTGCATGGCAGAGCAGGGACAAAATGAGATCTGTTCATTAAAAAGACTAATCTGGGGGCAGCTAGATGGCGCAGTGGATAGAGCACCGGCCCTGGATTCAGGAGTACCTGAGTTCAAATCCGGCCTCAGACACTTAACACTTACTAGCTGTGTGACCCTGGGCAAGTCACTTAACCCCAATTGCCCCGCAAAAAAAAAAAAAAAAAAAAAAAAAAAAGATTAATCTGGCAGTCTGTGTAGGATAAATTGTTAGGGGGTCAGGGTGACACTAGAACCAGGGAGATTCTCTCTCATTTTGTGAAGTTGCCCATTTCACAATTTCTGTGCTACTCAAAGAACAAGTGACTTGCCTTATCATACAACTTTCGTCAATATAGGAAGGCTGGTTGTATTAAGTTCTGCCCAGAACAGAGGACCATAAAATGAGTATCCCATGGATAAAGGTAAAAAGTGAATGTGTCATATAATCACATTAAAAGCTACCCCTAGAGAGCACATCAAGGGCAGCTAGGTGGTGAAGTGGATAGAGCGCCCAGTCTGGAGTCAGGAAGACCTCAGTTCTAATCCAGACTCAGACAGTTACTAAGTGTGTCCCTAGGTAAGTCACTTAACCCTCTTTGCCTCAGTTTCCTTATCTGTCAAATGAACTGGAGAAGAAAATGGCAAATCACTCCAACATCTTTGCCAAGAAAATCCTAAATAGGATCACAAAGAGTCAGATATGACTGAATAACAACACCGCAAGAGAGCACACGAATGATTTATTACTCAAAAATTTCCATCAGCTTTTATTTTCAAATGCTTCACTAAACATTTTCAGTCATTATTACTGTCCATGAGAGCCAGGATGGTGGAGTGAATAGAATGTTGGAAGATGTCTGAAAGACATGGGTTCACATCATGCCTCACTAGCTGCGTGACCCTGAGCAAATCACTTACTTTGACCTAGGCCTGCCTAACACTCTAAATTGCTGAGAAGATGTTGAACTGCCTTGAAGAGTGAGTTTCTTTACCTGGGAGTTTGCCCTCCTGATGAAATCACAGGTCTAGTCCCTATTCGTTTCCACAAGCCTGGGAGGACTGTGGGGCTTTGTTTTCTCACAGATGACACAGAGGAGAGAGAAGGCCTATGTCACATGGAAGGCACAGAGGCTGGAGCAGATCATGGTCACCACTGGCTGTTTTGATAGTTAGGGAAAACAAGAGAGCAAGTGGACAGGGCACTTAACTGACCACCTTTGGGTCAGTCAGCTTTCTCAGGGGCATCCCTATGCCTCAGATATGCTTTCTTTCTCCCTAAGCCTATTCCTCTTCCTAACTTCCCTATTTTTCTCAGTGGTAGTGCCATCCTTCCCTCATCCTCAACTCTTCATTTTTCTTCACCACCCAAAATCTATGAGTTTCCAAGTCTTGTCAATTCCACTTCCTCATCATCTTTCACACCTGTCCCCTTTCCTATGTTCACAATGATCACCACTCTAGCTGAGAGCCTCATCATCCCTCACTTGAATTATTATAAGAACTTTCTGCTTCTAAGCTCTCTCCTGTCCAGTCTATCTTCCATACACGTATCAAAGTGATGGTCCTAAAGCACAAGTATGACCATAAAATATAAACTCCCATGTTTGGCATTTAAGCTCCTTCACAACATGGTTCCAGCCTAATTTTTATATTATTCCTCCTCATATACTCTGTTCCAGTAAAACTGGCCTCTTGACTCTTTCATGACATCCCATTTCCCACCTCCAAACCTTTGTAGTGGTTTCTCATGCCTGGAAGCATCCCTCACTTCCTCCTCTTGAAATACCTAGCCTTTTCAAGGAACAACTAAGGTGTCCTTTCCTACAGGAGGCCATTACTGATCTCTCCTCCCTTTCCCAGCTGTTAGTGCTCTCCTCTCCTGAAAATTACTTCATATTTACTTTGCATATGGTTTGCATTTACTTCTCTGATGTCTCTCCTAGGTACAATGAAAACTCTTCAAGGGTAAGGACTGCTTGACATCTTTTATATACCTAGCACAGTGCAGCATGTACTTCATAAATTCTTGTAGACTTGGATTTAATTGAATTGTCCAGCCTTGGCTGCAACAAATAGAGGAATGTTAGGGACATCTCAGCTTCTTAAAGAAAATAGCTGTGCTCAGCTCTTCTTCCCTGCCCTTTCCTGTCACTGCAATCAGCCTCTCCTAGCCCCTAGAACCCCTAGCCCTCTCCCTTCTAAATGCTTTCCCTCTACCTGATGCCTGCTACTATAAAACCTGATGGCCAAGATAAGCCACTACATTTTAATCTGTTGCTAAGTTCTTGGCTCTAGCCAAATAGTGTATATAGCCTAGCATCAACATTGTTACCGATTTCTCACTAAAGCACAGGTTGGACCAGGTCACCCCCATATTCAATAAACTCCAATGTTTCCCTGTTTCCTCTGGAATCAAATATAAAATCCTCTGTCATTCGAACTCTTTCATAACTTACTTCCTGCCATCATCCATCTTTCTAATCTTCTTATGCTTCACACACACACACACACACACACACACACACACACACACACACACACACACACACCCCTCCATGATCTGAGATCCAGTGACACTGGCCTCCTTGTTATTCTTTAGGCAAGAAACTCTATCTACCAACTCAGGGCATTTTCACTGGTTGTCCCTTATACTTAGAATTCTCTACCCTTGTGCCCCCATCTCTGCCTCCTGTCTCCCTGGTTTCTTCAAGTCCTAGTTTAAAGCTCACTTTCCACAAGAAACTTTTCTCAGTCCCCCTTAATTCTAGTGCTTCATCCCTGGTGGTTGTTTCCAATTTATCCTGTCCGTGGTGTGTCTGTACATAGCTGTTTGCATGTTGTTTTCTCTGTTAGACTGTGAGATCCTTGGGAACAGAGAACATTTTTGTCTTTCTTTGTGTCCCTAGTGCTTAGCATAGTGCCTGACACATAGTCGGCACTTGATAAATATTTATTGACCGATTGAAAGTCATAGTAACCCAAATCACAGTAATACTGATTCACAAATCTCTTCTCACACATTTCCCCAGTTTGCTATTCAGAACAGCATTCAGGGTAAGTACTGCAAATAGTGTTATAGATGAGGAAACTGAGGCACAAAGAAATGAATTGACTTGTTTGAGATCACAAGGCCATAGAGCCAAGTACTCAGGACCTAGATTCCCTGACTATAATCTAGTGTGACATGGAAAATAAGAATGACAACCTTGAGTTTGTCATTTCTATTGACAGCCTCCTGCCTTCTGGGATAGCTAGTCCTCCTAAGGGTAACCCTTAGCTGTCTTAATGTAAGGCACAATGTCATATAGAGAGAGGCATGGATTTGTAGCTTTCCAAAGTATCTGAAGAAGATCCTGTGCTCCTCTTCTCAAAAAATGCTTTCTTCCTCTGATGTTGTACAAGTAGCAGCTTAGTTCACAGACTTATGCAAATGATTTCCAGCAAAGGGAAATAGAGAAAGCACTAACCTTCTTCTTAAGCTCACCCATGAAGGTGGGATGATTGGAAAGTCAGGTGATTTCTCAAGGTTTTTCAATCACAATGAACATATTTATTTAGTTTTTAAAAGAGTGCGTCCAAACATAGAAGTTGCATAAAATATGGCACATCTGCAGAACCAGAACTAGGAGTTTTTTTGGGCTGGAAGGTTGGTGGGTATACAAAGAAAGTTGGTGGAGGGGGTTGAAGGAAACCTACACATGGTGTGGTTGCCAGGGGGAGGAAGTAGATCTTGGTACACTGGTAGGTCTCTATACTACTGTAGCACTGACTGCTAATGGGAAGATGGCTGAGGGGAGTGGAGAAGCAGCAAACAGGATAGGAAGAATGCCCCAAGTGAGGAGGATACCACCTTGGAGGCTGCCACTAGTATGGGAGAAAACTTGTCCTTGGATAGAGTTCTTGGTGCCTCTGACACCCCGGGACCAAGGATAGTCACCCCATCCTATTTCTAATTCTGTGCTTATGACAGATCATAGAATCCTTGAACAGAAAGAAGGTTTGAGAGGTCATCAGATCCATTTCCCTACATTCAGGAAAATAACTATCTATAGTTATGTGGATTATTCTCTTCTTTTTTTTTTTTAAATAATAAAGATTTTTAGACATCATAGTTCCTAAAATTCCTTCAAGGTGTTCTTCCAATTTTTTCCCCCGGAGATGGGCAAGATGTTATTTATTTATTTGTTTGTTTGTTTGTTTGTTTGTTTATTTATTTATTTATTTTGGGTGAGGCAGTTGTGGTTAAGTGACATGCCCAGGGTCACATAGCTAGTGTTATGTGTCTGAGGCCAGATTTGAACTCAGGTCCTCCTGAATCCAGGGCCGGTGCTCTATCCACTGCATCACCTAGCTGCCCCAAGATGTTACTTTTAAAATTCAGATAAGTTCACCCTTGCTTTTAAAGGTTATGGATAAATATAAAATTTTCATTGAGTTGAAAAAAATCATCGGCTCAAATATAGGATTTGGAATAACAAAAATAAATGGAGGAGGGGTTCTAATAGTGAAATGAAAATGCTAACCAGCTTTGGAGAGTTCTCTGGTTTTTGATGGCTCTGCAAACAAAGGAAACAATTCCCTCACCCCATAAATTCCATAATCAATGACTGAGGGCAGTAATGTAAAGGTGAACTCTAGTTAGCCACGCTAAAATTTCAGGCTCTCTTCCCCACTGTGAATTGTAAAGTCAGCAGAGCTGAAACATCCCTGATACACATTTCAACCCTTCCATATATAACAAGACCAAGACAGCATTTACACCTTGAATTAGAAGCTTTTCCCCAATAAATAGTTAAACAAATCAAATACCCATCTCTCCTGCTGTGAGTCCAAGAGGTATAAACATTTAAGTGATTAATTTAATTATACTTAAGTTAACTTCTGGATTTAAGGAGCATTCTTTGGTAAACCATATTTACAAGATTAAAAAAAAACCATTTATGTTCTCAAAACAAATTTAGCCAAATGTTATATATCACTCGACAGGTTGCTAGGAGTTGAATAATTAATTTAGATGGCAACTGTACCCTAGAAGGATACAAAGAGGTTGACTAAATAATGGCAGAATGGAATACAGAGAGATTTGTTAGTGCCACCAGTGGGAGGATGTTTCTAGGTTGTAGAGTAGTACTGACCCTAGCTTTGGAATTAAGTTAGCCAACATTGAGCTGACAGAGTACAGGGAAGACATGGGAAGCCAAGAGGATAGATATAAGGAGACAACTGTTGAACATGATAAACTATCCAATTCTAGGTTGTTATAACAGTAACATGGTGCTGATAAGAGATGATCAAGCTGAGTAAGACAAGAGGAAAATTGTGAATTGTGAGATAGAATCAATCTCTTGATGAAGCTGAATGAGAAATCTACGAATGGGTCACTGTAGGGATAAATTGTTAAGTAGTAAGGTGGATCAATTTTTGAGTTCCTTGTGATGGAGATCACCCAGCATGGCCTCTCTCACTTTCCTGTCTTAAAGAACTCACAACTATCTGCACCAGAATTCAGAGACTGAATGCCTGGCTGTCTTCCTTCCTTCCTTCCTTCCTTCTTTCCTTCCTTCCTTCCTTCCTTTCTCCCTTCCTCCCTTTCTCTTTCTCTCCCTCTCTTTCATTCATGCATTCTTTGTGTCTTAACAATAACAAACTAGCTTTAGTATAAAATCTTGTCAGTAATTTCAGAGAATCACAGAAGGGATCTCATAGGCCACCTAGTTTTACCAATATATGACAATAATCCCTATGATAACAACTATTCATCTAGTCACTTGCTTGAAGATCACTAGTAAGAAGGGAACTCATGACCTTCTCATTTGACCCATTCCATTTTTGAACAACTTTAAGTGTTATGAAATCTTTCCTTATATTAAGCTTTAGTTTGTATATTTTATTATGATCACCTCTATTCAACTTATACTGATTGTTCTTAAGTCTGGCCTCACAGTCTCAGCAGAACAAGTCAAATACCTTGGAATGAATGAAAAAAGGTATTCATTGTTTACTATACTAAATATTTTAAACATCACAACTGTAATATTTATTAAGGGGTGAGGAGGAAGATGACTGCCAAACGAGGTTGTCCCATTGGTCTCTGTAGCTGTAGAATGAGTCAAGTGCCTTGGGTCATCTGTAGAACTTAAGAAACAATTACCCAAGCACCAAGAAAGGGTCATGATGTAAGACCAATCTCTTCTTTCTTGATCTATCCATGTGGGTGACAGGTATGATACTCAGCACTACATACTTTCCTGCGCTGTTATAGAAACTAGCCTCTTTCTAACTGTATCTTAGAGTGTGATGGTGCTAGGGCCCTGAACAGAAGGATCAAATACTCATGGACCCAAACTTCCTTCCTTCTCTCCCCCTTTGATTGACTCTCTAACAACACAAACATTGATCCCTGTAGGAACAAACCACCAACCTGACACCTCATATTGGTACTCACAAGGTCCCCTTGTAACCCAGCTGGAGGCCTTTTGTCCCCTTCCATGGTGGCATTCTGGAAAATCAGCAGTGCCCTTGGCTGAACACAAGATGCTTAAGGGTTTGTCCTAGACATGCCCAAGGAGCAAGCTGATGGCTGGGATCTCTGATAGTTCTGGCCAAAGGTATTTACAAGCTACAATTAAGTTTGGTTTGGTTACCAAGTACCTAAGCTTTTGGGGAATGGAATCTATCAATCAAAGCTTTAGTTCATTAGCAAGTGTTTATCATTTCTTTACCAATGTTGACAGGACATGCAGGGAGGAGATATCCAGTGATAGTTGAAGATGTGGGATAAACATTCTGGGAAGAAGTCAGGACTGGAGATACAGATTTGGGAGACATCTATATAGATTTGATCATTGAACCTGTGAATATAAATAAGATCATCAAAAAAGAAAGAGAGACAGAGATGTATCCATCTTGTGGATAGAGAGTAGAAAGAAAAGAGTAGAAATTGAAGGATGAACATTGTCCACATGGTAGAGGGCAAAAGGAGGAATATCAAATATATCTAGTATAAGCATACTCACCCTTCATCACTAGGCCCCTCAGGATCTCAATTTCCTCATGTGTGAAATGAGGACAAGATGATTTCCAAGGTTCATTTCAGGTAAATGGTCTATGATGCCCATCTCGATCATCTTTCAAAACTGTTACTAGACATTATCATCCCTCAGGCTGTCATCCTATATATGTCTTCTCTTTCTAATCCACACTCCTCGAAAAAGGTCTATACTCATTGCCTTCACTTTCTTCTCCTTCCACTCACTGGTCAACCCTTGGAAACATGGCTTCTGACTTTTATCACTCAATTGAAAATCCAAAGTTATCAACAATCTCTATTGTTAAATTCGATAGACTTTTCTTAGTCATCATTCTTTCTGATCTCTTCTGCATTTGACATTATTGCCCCTTTTTTCTTCTCTGGATACTTTTTCCTCTAGATTTTCATGATACCATCTCTCCAGGTTCTTCTGCTTTCTGTCTGCCCACTCCTCAATCACCTTTGCTCTCTCATCATCCACAGCATCCCTTCCTTCGGATGTTCCTCTTATTCTATCTGGGTTCCCCTTCTCTCTTTATAAGCTCATCAATTCCTATGAGTTTAATTGTTAGCAATATGCAGAGGACTCCCAGATCTATATAACCAACCATTACTCCCCAAAGTGGGGTCCTGCATGACCACCTGCCTATTGGACATTTCAAATGATGAGTTAAGTCATTATCTTTTCCCCAAAACATACCTCTCTTCCAAACTTCTCTATTTCTGTCAAATGTGGTATCCTTCTTCCAACCTGACATATTTGTAAGCTTGTCATTACCCTCATCCTCTCATTCTTCTTTATGCCACATAGCCAAATGACCACTAAATATTGACATTTCTGCCTCCACAGTATCTCTTTCCTCTAACCCTTTCTCTCAACTCCCACAGCCACCTCTTTAGTTCAGACTCTTTACCTCTCACTTAGACTATTGCAATAGCCTCCTCCCTGACCTCCCTGTCTCCAGTCCCTCCCTGCTTCACACAGCTTCCAAAATGGTTTTTCTTAAGTGTAGACCTGACCATGTTACTTCCTTAATCATTAAACTCCTGTGACTTTTCTGGATCCTCCAGTGACTGTTAAAGTCCTTAACCTATCCTACTAGCCTCATTAGACAGTACTCACCTTCAGGCACTCCAGGGACTGGCCAAATTGGCCTTCTTGCTCTTCCTCACACACTGTCCTCCATCTCTCATCTCCTTGGCTTTCCAATGGCTGTCTCCCATGCCTGAAATGTTCCCTCTTTTACCTCCATCTCACAAAATCCCTCTTCCTTCAAGACGGATCAGCCTCTACAGGGAGCCTTGCTTGATCTCTTTGTGTCCCCAATGGCTAGTGCCTTCCTTACCAAACTACCTTGTAATTATTCTAAATATACTCATATATGCACATGTTATTTCCCTATGGAATGAAAGACCCTTTAGAGCAAAAGTTATTCCATTCTTTGTCTATATTTCCCCAGTGTCTGCTATACAGTGAACACAATAATTGCTTATTGATTGATAATGATGTTATGATTGAAAGTGGATTATTAGGGGCAGCTAGGTGGCGCAGTGGATATAGCATCGGCCTTGGATTCAGGAGTACCTGAGTTCAAATCCGGCCTCAGACACTTACTAGCTGTGTGACCCTGGGCAAGTCACTTAACCCCCATTGCCCCGCAAAAAAAAGAAAAAAAGAAAAAAAAAGTGGATTATTCCTTTTATAGAAAGAGGGATCCTGGACCTGCTGGGTTTTTTGTTTGTCTGTTTGTTTGATGAAGGGACAGCTTCTCTCAATGCAGATCATTAATTTTTCTGCACCACATCATCTTAGAGAATTGTCTAGATCAGAGAATTTAAGCAACTTGTACATGAGAAAACAGCCTGAATATGTAAGAGGTGGGACGTGAACCCAGGTCTTCCTGACTCCAAGGCCTAGATCCCCAAAGCACATCACCTCTCCAGGTTTGCACAAACATACTGTGCTATTTACCCTACACCTTCACCTTTTCTTCCTCATCTATGATCTGATGAGATGACAACTATGGCAACACTTGCTGATTATTTTGCCCTTTCAGATGTGACTTTCTTATAAAGATGCATTGTAAATGAAGTGATGCTGAATCCCTGCCGGCCTGCTGGCTCTCTTTTCCTAATCTAACTTTGGATTTGCCAGCCCAGCCCAGCCCAGGCTTCATATGAGTTGTCCAGGAAAGTTTTCTTTAGGATTCTTTCCTCTCCCCTCTGACCTTTTCCCCACCCCCCTCCACCTCACTTTTTTCTTAATGCTCAATTAGAGAAGGGTGGACATAGGCAGATGAGGGGGTGGGTGTGTCCAGCCCCTACAGTTTGTGACCAAGAGAAATGAGAGTGACATCACCTGAAACAATAAAAGGGCTTCTTTTGGTGCGTGGAAGACCTATATATAAAAGTCACATTTAAGGGTCCTGCAGTTTAATTCAGCAGCCTCCTCAGGTTTACTCAGCATTAACACAGCATCAGCTGCTAAGCCAAGCCCTCTGAAGGAAGAACTTTTCTTCAGACATTCCTGGGTAAGTAGAATTTATTTTCTGTGGGTTCAAGCACCTAAATGATTTGATTATCAGGCAATTTCTTAGGTGTCACAATTTCTTTCTATTGGCATGCTACCTTGAGGTGGAAGCTAGTCGAGTAGAAAATATTGCAAAGCAAAAAGAAGCCTTTGAAAACAATTAAATTTTGTCTTTCGAGATGCTAGAATATTTTTGAAATGCATTAATCTACATGTTGATTCCTTGGTTGAAATTAGAAAATGAAATATTCCCATGAATATTGGTTTCAATAACTGACGTAAGTTAATGAAGGCAGAGATTTGTACCACTTTCCCTCCATTTGGTCAGTCTCACATAAAGAATGCTGAATTTGAAGGGAAAAGCAACTTGATTTCTAGCAGGGGGGATTAATTTGTAATCTGTGGACTTTTTTTGTAAATACCTTTAGATAATTTTATTTCAACATAATTAGACTTCTTTAGAATCCTATGGATTTTATTTTATGCAATTAAAAACATTTTTTTTCCCTGAGAAACGGTCCTAGGCTTCCCCAAACTGTCCAAGGAGTTCTTGATACAGTGTTAAGAAACTGATTTATACACTAGTGTTACACAAGTACAACCTGAATCCTGGAGACATTTGTTTTTACTATCATTTCTTCCAGGTGTCAACCTTTTTAAAATAGTAGCACCTTAAATTTTAAAGATGTGTTACAGCCTCTCTCTAGTTCTACTCATGTCATTTCTATGAGAATCCATCATCTTTTGAGGAACAGGGAAACAAAGTGGCCAGAAGGGTCTGAGGTCACTGGGTGAGGGAATCCATGGCAAAGCTAGGATCAGGAACCTTATGGCCATGGCCATTAATTCCTTACCGCCATCCATGATCCAGGAGGACTCTTTTAGTGGAGCTCAGCCACCAACAACTTTATGTTCTATAAGACAGGATAGAACTAAAATGGACAGAACAGTCCATGCTTCCCAAGGTGGTCATTCAGGAATTCTCCTTCTGTGTTCAACAAACAGCACAGAACTAGGCATTTTAAAAGCTCACATAGAATACATGCCATTGAAATGTTTATGATGTGGATACAGGAAAGACAGTCTCCTGGATGGGAAAAGGTCATCAGCAATGGAGGAAGGATAGGAAGGAAGATCAGCTTTTGTCATTAAAACAAATGGGAAAAAATGGAGACTCAAAAACTTATGTTTCTAGTCCATAGATAAGTTGTGTTTAGCTCTATGGTTTCTTTCACAAAGGGTCAGTGTGAGGCTAAAGTGAGAAGACTGTGCAGACTTTACATGCCAGTAGTTATTTCACAAAGGTTAGTCATTGTCAGCTAGGTGGCACAGTGGATAGAATGGTGGGAGTCAGGACAACCTGAGTTCAATTTTGGCCTCAGATACTTACTAGGTGTGTGAGCCTGAGCAACTCACTTTCTCCTATTTTTCTGTTTTCTCATTGGTAAAAAGAGCTGGAGAAGGAAATGACAAACCACTCGTATCTTTGCTGAGAGAACCCCAAATGCAGTCACAAAGAGTTAGAAACAACTGAACAACTGCAAATCATTGGCACAAAACACCTGACAGATACTTCTTAGGGGAGGTTCAGGAAAACTAAACATTAGTTCAATAAAATCTCATTAGGTTAGGTTAATTGTGAACTTGTGATTCTTAGGACAGAGGTTAGGCTACAGTTAACTGACACAGATGGGCAGGGGAGTGCTTAGCAAATTAGTTGGGAGGATATTTTGCCTTATTAGGAGAAACAAAGGTTTCAAGCACCTTAGAAATCCCAGTTTGTAAGCAGAACATTTGTGTTGGCTACTCACTATGTCTCCCACTGACAACCTGTCATCCCCAACATGATACAGGGCGTCTTAAAAATTATGAGGGGCAGCTAGGTGGCGCAGTGGATAAAGCACTGGCCTTGGATTCAGGAGGACCTGAGTTAAAATCCAGCCTCAGACACTTGACACTTAACTAGCTGTGTGACCCTGGGCAAGTCACCTAACCCTTATTGCCCGGCAAAAAAACAAAAACCAAAACAAAACCAAAAAAATTATGGACAAATGACAAAAACCAATGTTATGAACATCTCTTTCTATGTCTTTATGTCCCCCTCACATCATTGCCTGTGGCTACATGTGCACATTTTGGACATTTGTTACTCATGTGATGAGAGCTGCATTTTGTCTGTTTTACTTTGCCTTATTTCAGGTATCTTCTCTCTCTTTCTCTCTCTCTCTCTCTCTCTCTTTCTCTCTCTCTTCTTTTTTTATGGGACAATGAGGATAAACTGACTTGCCCAGGGTCACACAGCTAGTAAGTATCAAGTGTAAGCTAGTAAGTGTCAAGTGTCTAAGGCCAGATATAAACTCAGGTTATCCTGAATTCAGGACTGGTGCTTTATCTACTGCGCCACCTCACTGCCTCCCACATATCTTCTTCAAGTTCCATGTCTATGCCTTTTCTTAGTTCTGTCATCTCTCATGGTACCAGCATCCTCCTTTGTTTGTTGACTTAATCTTCTAGTCTGGGGTATTTAAGTTGTCCCCACTTGTTTACTATGTTAGAACTCCCATTATGAGCATCCTTGTAAAATTATTCCCTCCCACCCTTCTTCTGTATGTTATGTTATCACAGGTGAGCTCTCCTCAAACCTTGCTCTGTGTACTGGAAACTCTGCTTTTCCTGCTTATACAGCAAACTCAACCAGTATACCCAAGAAAAATTGAACTTTTAAAAATCTCTTTTAGGATACCAAACTAGTAGTGGTATTAATAGGTCGAAAAGTATGCATGTTTTTATAGCCCTCTGGCCATAGTTCCAAATTGCTCTACAGAATGTTTGAATCAGTTTACAATTTTACCAAGAGTGTATTAATGTCTTATTTTCCCCATATCCCCTACATTTGTCATTTTCCTCTGCTCTCCTATTATCCAATCCAATAGGTATTGTTTTGACCTGAATATCTCCAATCAATAGTGAGTTAGAGCATTTTCCTCCCACATGGCTATAGGTAGCTTTGATGATTTCATCTGCAAACTTCATGTCTTTTGATCATCTATCAATTGGGGAATGGCTGAACAAATTATCAGACGAGAGTATGATGGAACACTTTTGTGCTATAAAAAATGATGAGCAGGATGCTATCAGAAAAACCTGGAAAGACATATGTGAACTGATGCAAAGTGAAATGTACTGTATATAAAATAACAGCAATATTGTAAGATGATCTGCTGTGAATGACTTAGTTATTTTCAGCAATACAATGATCCAAGACAACTCTTAAGGACTTAGAAAAAATGCAATCCATCTACAGAGAAAGAACTGATGGTTTCTGAATACAGATTGAAGCATATTTTTTTTTGTTAGTTCCTTTTTCTAAAGTTTTTTGTCTGTTTTCTTTTACAACCTAACCAATGTGGAAATGTTTTGTAAGACTACACATGTATAAATTATATTGAATTGCTTGATTTCTTAAGGAGGGGTGGGGAGAGAGGGAGAAAGAGAATTTGGAACATGGAGTTGTAAAAATTGCTGTTAAATTTTGTTTTTATATTTAATTTGGGAAAAAATAAATTCTAAAAATTAAAAAAGGAAAGGAAGGAAGGAAAAGAAAGAAGAGAGGAAGCATATTTGGACTTTAAATAAAATAAAATTTTTTTAAATTAAATTTTTCTCTAAGCAATCCTTTGGCTGTATCCCAAAAATGTAGGTGCACTATCTCATTGTTTTCGTTACCTTTAATGAAAGTATTAATTTTTCCCATGATTTGTTCTTTGATCCATTCATTCTTTAGGACTAAGTTAATTAATCTCTAATTAATCTTTAATCATTTATTCTGGTTTTTTTTACCTTTGGGTCTATGTCTTCTTTCACAATATGACTGATGTGGAAATATGTTTTGCATGATTGCACATGTATTACCTATATAAATTGCTTAGCATCTCAGGGAGGGAAGAGAGGAAGAAGAGAAAGAGAAAATTTGGAATTCAAAACTTTTTTAAATGAATGCTAAAAAATTGTCTTTACATGCTATTGGGGAAAAAGATATTATTAAAAATAAATTTTTAAAAATTAAAAAAAGAAATTTTAAAAAAAGAAAAGAAAAAAAATTAACTTGCTAGGTGCCTTCATTCTTTTTTTTTTTTTTGGGTGGGGCAATGAAGGTTAAGTGACTTGCCCAGGGTCACACAGCTAGTAAGTGCTCAGTGTCTGAGGCCAGATTTCAACTCTGGTCCAGTCCTCCTGAATCCAGGGCTGCTGCTTTAACCACTGTGCCACCTAGCTGCCTCCAGGTGCCTTCATTCCTAAGCTTCACGGTTATTCTCTTTTAGGGGGGTCTACCTTCAAAAGTGGGGATCTTGGAATTAAGGGCAGATAGGTGGTAGAATGCATGGAGTGCTGGACCTGGAAGCAGGGAAATACAAATTCAAATCCCACATTAAGACACTCATTAGCTATGTGACCCCAAGCAAGTCACAACCATTTTCAGCCCCACTTTCCCCATCAGAAATTGGGGATGAGTAGCACCTACCTTGTAGGGTTGTAGTGAAGATAATATGAGATAACACTTGTGAAGTAGTTTTCAAGCCTTAAAGAGCTATCGTCGTCATCATCATCATCATTGTCAGAGGGCATGAACAGTTCCAGAGTTCATGTGAAATATCCAGAAATATCCACTTAATCTAATGTTAACAAGTGGAAATAGAGTTACCATAAGCAAGCTTTCCTCAAATCTTGCTCTGTGCACTGGCAACCCTGCTTTTCCTACTTATTTGGGAAATCCTACCAGTATACTCAAGAAGAATTCAAATTTCCAGGTGACTTAATTTTTAGGATACATGATAAAGGTGTACTGTGAATGTGTTTGTATATGTGTGTGTAAAAATCTTTAACCTGGATCAATTTTTTTTGACATTTTAATATTTTTAAATTACATGTTAAAACAAATATTAACATTTGGGGTTTTTAAAAAATTTTGAGTTCCTAATTCTCTGCCTCCCCCCTCCCCGCCTTGTTGAGAAGGCAAAGAATTTGATATAAATTATGCAAATACATAGGATACATTTTTTTAAAAATTGATTTGAAATTGCTCAAGTTTTAAATGTTCTCTTTCTTCCTTTCTTCTTAGTGAAGATGGTTTCTGCAAGAAATTTGGCAAGAGCCATCGTGATCTTGTATGTAATTGGTTTTCTTACAAATGCTGATGGAAAATCAATTAAGTAAGTATCGTAGCCTGTTTTGACCTGTTGGCCAATGGGACAACAGTTGTCTTTCATTTCATTCTGGAAAATGGGAAAGAGTGAGTGAAACAAATAATTTGTGCTCTCTCTTTCCTTCCACCTTTCTCTTGCTCGCCACCCTTTTGTACTCACACCTTCTATTCCCTTCATCCCCAGGAAGAGAACTGTGACTGAAATGCAACTGATGCATAATTTGGCTGAGTTCCTGACCTCGAAAGCCAGGTTGGATTGGTTGAAAAGGAAGCTTGATGAAGTAATGCCTCCCAGTACCGTCCCCAAAGGGGATCCCAAGTCCCTTGTGGCCCCTGCAGAGGTTCGGCTCCGAAAGAGGGCAGACACCAGTCTGGTTGCAAACCAGGATCACCAACTAGCTCCAGGAGAGAAGACATTTGGGAAGACTGACAAGGCTGACATGGACATACTGTCCAAAGTCAATCCCTACCTAGAATAGGTTCAACACGAGGTTGGGTCATTATGTCCCAGGTCCCTGTGTCATGACTGTTCATGATGCTGATTGTTCTGGCTCTGTTGAAAAGACCAAGGTCCACTGCTTGTCCTAGCCCCAACCAGCTACGTGCAAATGCTCATCCTCACAGTTAGTTCACTTATTGCCTGTATTGATCCTATCAATCTGTATTCCTTTAAAGAGCACTTTCAATAATCCTATTTCTATTCTTTTGAATGTATGTTTGTGCACAACTTATAAAGGAATAAAATTGCACTTTTGAACCTCTGTTCTACCTTACAAGGCCAGATAAAATCCTGCCAATGGTAATGTCAAACACGAAGCTTAGTATTTGTAATCATTCATGAGTATGTGGAGTTATGACTAATGTCATAAAATGACAGGGCTGAAAAGGCCCCTGGAGGTCACCTAGTCCAATCACCTCCCTGTACACTGAAGAAAACTGAGACCAAGAGAACTGGGGTGGTTTCCCCAATGTCATACAACAAGTTAGTGGCTAAGTTGGAACTAGATCTTGGGTCTCTTAATTCCTACTGTAATTCCTTTCTACTATACCCATCTGACTTATTTTAAATTGAGCACTACAGTTAAAATCACATAAGGGAAAAATTAATACATTTCATATTTTTATTTTAATATATGAATTTAAAACATGTTTAACTGTTATTGTAACATATTAAAATTATATATATTAGTTTATATCTAAATTAAAATTATACACATAAATATATGTATATGTGTGTATATATATACATATACATATATATACACACACACACATATTAGAACAACTAGATAGAGCAGAGGATAGAGTTTGGAGTTGGGAAGACTCATCTTCCTGATTTCAAAGTCAGATTCAGACACTTACTAACTATGTAACCCCAGGCAAGTAACCTTGTTTGGCTCAGTTTCCTCATCTGTAAAATGAGCTGGAGAAGGAAATAGCAAACTATTCTGGTGTCTCTGCCAAGAAAGAACTGGACATGACTGAAATGACTGAACAACGACAAGCTATTTATATTAAGAAGAATTGAATGACACAGTGGAATGAGAGTAGGCCTCTAAGCAAATAGGACCTGGGTTCAAGTCTTGTCTCTGACACATACTGACTGTGTGACCCTGGGCAAGTCACTTAAATTTTACTTCAGTTTCCTCATCTGGAAGGTTCCTCATCTGGGAATTTTCTATGCCAATGAAAATCCATGTTCTGTCCTTAGTCATATTTTTATGCCCTACATCAGAAGGCAGTGTGATGTAATCTATAGAAAACTGGCCTCAGAAGGGGCAGCTAGATGGCACAGTGGATAAATCCCTGGCCCGGGATTCAGGAGGACCTGAGTTCAAATTCCTCCTCAAGCACTTGACACTTACTAGCTGTGTGACCTTGGGCAAGTCACTTAACCTTCATTGCCTTGCCCCCCACTCCCCCAAAAAAAGTTGGCCTCAGAGTAGGCCAGTCTGGGTTCATGCTTCACCTCAGATACATGCTGGCTGTGTGGACCCTGTACTGTGTTTAACCTCTCAGTGCCCAGGTAACTCTCTGGGACTAGAAGCATTAGGAGAGGGAGTTAGCTCCTCATTCCCTGTCCCAAGGAAATCACAGTTTCCGTTTTTTAAAAAAAATGTTTTCCTTGTTCCTCTTCACATTTCCTAAGGGTAATCTCTCAGTAATCATGCATTTACATAACACTTTAAAATCTGTAGAATACTTTCCTCAAAACCCTCTGAGTTGGGAACCCCCACTTTCTGAGCAAACCAAGGCCTAGAGACTTGTGCAGCATTAAAGAGATAGGGAGCCAGGGCTTGAGCACCCGGCCTTAGACAGGCAGGAATTATCGTCATGCCCATTTGTCACACGGACACCAGAGCAAACAAAGCACATGCACACCAGACCAGCCAGGGGTGAAGTCAGTCTCAGGACCGCAGTGTCCTCATGTGTAAAATGAGGCCGGTTGGCTATGTGCTCTTTAGGTCCTTTCCCACGTATCGACCGTGCTTCTGTCCTGGACTCCAGTCGCTGGGGAAGGAAATGTCTCCTGCAGTCTAGAGAAGGTGGTCGCCTACAGGACAACATGTTAAGCTCTCTCTTAGTCCTCTCAAAGGAAGAAAGAAGCCTCCTAAGCCTCTAAGGGGAACTGAGGGGTCAAGGATGACCTGGAAGTTAACTCAGCATGTGTTTAGGAACCAGCTAAGGCATGGAGATGAATGAGAGCCATACAGGATGCTGAGAGGAGGCTCAGAAACCATCTCATACTAGGCAGGATTGGTGGAAGGAATCTGGAGCCTTAGTTTGCAAAAGAGAAGACCTGGGGCAACATTGTCTCCATCCTCCTGTGTGAAGAGATGTGCAATAGAGGAGGCATTGGGCTAGTGGGTGTGGTACGGTTTAATGGAAAGGGCACTGAATTTTGCACATGACCTGCACAACCTGGGCTGGAATCTGGGCCCTGGCACTTACAATCAGTCTCCTACCTTGGGTAACTCACTTTCCTCTGTTAAGGGCTAAAATTCTAGCTAGTCTGTCTAAAATATCTAGTGAGTGGTCGCCAATAAATTATAAGCTTTAGCAAGAGTTAAACTTTTAAGCATTTATTAAGGAGAATAAGAATTTGGTAAAGAGAGAGAAAGGCCTAGATTCCTATCTATTAAAGGGAGAGTACATTTCTAGCTCCGCTCTCCACCAGAGTCCAAAGGAAAGAGAGTGAGACCGAGCGCCAGTCTCTTCCTTCCTCCTCTGACTAGCTGGCGTCACTTCCTGATGCCAAAGAAAAGACTCCTGGTCTTGCCCTCAAAGACCTTCACTTCATGGGAGGAACTCTTCTACAGTAAGTCTCCAGCAGGTGGCGTCATTCCAATCATTACACCTCACTTGCCTCATCTGTAAAATGGGGATTCCTCTACTATCTCCCTCACCAGACTATTGGAAGCAAAGTGCTTTGTAAACCATCAAGCAATGTGGAAATGTGAGCTGTTACTGTTACACTCTTATTCTGCTCGACCCCAGAGGGAAGAACTGGGTTCAATCGGCAGGAGTTGAATTGTCAAGTGTCAGTGCCTAGAGAGCCCCTGTGCATTATAACCACTTAATGAATACCTGCTGAATTTTATTGAATTAACAATTAGAACTTGGGGGGGGGCACAGTGGATAAAGTACCAGCCCTGGATTCAGGAGGACCTGAGTTCAAATTCGACCTCAGACATTTGACACTTACTAGCTGCATGACCCTGGGCAAGTCACTTAACCCTCATTGCCCTGCCCCCCCCCCCAAAAAAAAGACCATAGAGGGAGCTAGGTGACACAGTGGAGAGAGCACTGAACCTGGAGTCAGGAAGATGAATTCAGATCCAGCCTCAGACACTTACTAGCTGTATGACCCTGGGCAAGTCACTTAACTTCTGTTTACCTCAGTTTCCTCATCTGTAAAAGGGAGATAATAATAGTACATATCTCCCAGGGTTGTTGTGAGGATCAAATGAGTGCTACATAAATGTTTTATTTTTATTTTATTTTTTAATTTTTTAGTGAGGCAATTGGGGTTAAGTGACTTGCCCAGGGTCACACAGCTAGTAAGTGTTAGGTGTCTGAGGCCAGATTTGAACTCAGGTACTCCTGACTCCAGGGCTGGTGCTCTATCCACTGTGCCACCTAGCTGCCCCAACATAAATATTAACTGTTGTTTTCATTATTATATTTATTTATCTAATAGTGAGATGGGCTGTTCCAGAGAGAGTGAGCTCACCATCATTGGAGGTATTCAAGTAGAGGCTTCATGGCAGCTTAATGGGACACGGCAGAGAAGATTCCTTAACTACAGGCTCAATTTGATAACCTCTGAGATCCCTTCAATTTCTGAGATTCTGTAATTTTAAAATGTATGCTTTTGTACACCACCAGGGAGGGAGCCAATGGCATCTTGGATCTTAGTGAAACTGGGCTGGTTATGTAAAGAATGACCAGAATAAGGCCTGTGTGAGTCCAAGGCTTTGCCAATGTGCAACAGGCTACTTAGAGAGGAGGTACTTAATACATGTTGAGTTCCTAAGAGGTTAAGTAGTGCTAGGGTTTAGGCATTCTGGGCTTTAGTGGTTTCCTAGGATTTCACTGTGCTTTATAGAAGGGTTGCAGATTCATCTGCATTGATGAGCTTGTTTCTGGTGAAATAGTTGTTAAGGGGACTTCAGTCAGTCTAGGTGGAGTGTGTTGGGGAAGATTTCATTAGTTTCTGCCACTTGAAGATGATTAAGTCTTCTCTTAGAATAGAGTGTGTGTGTGTGTGTGTGTGTGTGTGTGTGTGTGTGTGTGTGTGTGTGTGCCAGTTTTGGATATCCCTTTAATATATTCTGGAAACCAGGCTCCACAAAATGGAATTGCAAAATACTGATCACACCCACGAGCTTTTTTAGTTTCAAAACTTATATACCCTTTTGGTCACTAGATGGAGGGCTTGTTTCATGGCTTACACAAAATGGTAACTGAATTGTACATGCTTCCTTCTATTTCAGGGATATGTGATGGTGAGTGTAGGTGTTCTCTCCACACAAAAAGACCTCAATCCCTCTAGGACTTGGAGGAGTCTCTGAGAATGAAAAATTCTTCATTCTGTAGCCAATCTGGATGTAGATGTTCTTGTTGTTCAGTCTTTTTTTCAGTTGTGTTCAACTTTTTGTGATCCCATTTGGAGTTTTGCCATTTCTTTCTCCAGCTCCTTTTACAGGAGAGGAAATGGAGGCAAACAAAATGAAGTGATTTGCCTAGGGTCACGTAGGTAGTTAAGTATCTGAGGTTGGATTTGAACTCGGGTCTTCCTGACTCCAGGCCCAGCATTCTATCTACTGGGTCACCTAGCAGCCCCTTTAGATATTGTTTTTAACTTAATTTTGGATTCTTTGTGCATATTTGCATATGCACATGTTACCTACCTTGGTAGAATGTAAGTTCTGTGAGAGCAGGAATTGTTTTATTTCTTCCTCTGTATCCTTAATATGGGCACATTGAAAATGCTTCATAAATACTCATAGACTGGTCGGTTGATTGGCTTATTAATGCATTAACTTAACTAGTTCTTGGCACTCACAATTGGTCATCAGTCTGCCCTCCTTAAGGTCACAAATATAGAGATGGAAGGGACCTGAGATTTTCATACCTTCAAAAGCTTAAGCTTTACTTTCAGAGCATAACTTTTAGGAATCCAGACTCCCCTTCACATCACAGTTAGGTCCTTAAAAGGGAAGTGAAGTGAAGGAGCTTCATTCATTCATTCATTCATTCATGCATGCATGTATCAATTCATTTTATGGACTACCTGCTGCTCTACTAGGTGCTGTGGGAAATATTTTAAAAAGTGAATAGAATCAAAACAAAAGTGAATAGGATATAGACCAGTCCTAATGAAGCTATCAGTTAAGTGGGATCCTAGGTCTCTTGCTCAGGAGTGAGACAGGAAGGAAAGAATTTGAAAAGGCTTCAGGTAAACCAGTGGTATCAGACTTTAATAGAAATGGATCTCTCTCAATCCCTATTGCCTTCTTGTTGAGTCTTATTCTATTCGTCATGACCCCATTTGGGGTTTTCTAGGCAACGAGACTGGAGAGGTTTACCATTTCCTTCTGCTGCTCATTTTACAGATGAGGAAACCGAATACTTGCTCAGGGTCTCACAGTTAGTTAAGTGTCTGAGTCCAGATTTGAACTTAGAAAGATGAGTCCTCCTGACTCTAGGCCCAGCACTCTATCTAGTATGCTACCTCACCATTCTACATTGGCTTTAAAAAACAAAACAGGGGAGCAGCTAGGTGGCGCAGTGGATAGAGCACCGGCCCTGGAGTCAGGAGTACCTGAGTTCAAATCCGGCCTCAGACACTTAACACTTACTAGCTGTGTGACCCTGGGCAAGTCACTTAACCACAATTGCCTCACTAAAACAAACAATTATATTTTAATCTGCTTGGGGAAGCACTCAAGAGCTTTGTCACCACTTGAGGCTGCAAGTTTCAGCAATTTAAAAAAGCATTTATTAAGCACCTACTACATGGAAAGTCCTATGTTAGGCTATTATACGTAGCATTTCCATGGAGCAGGCGTTCAATTACTTGACCAGTCCTAGTGAAGCTATCAGCTTAAGCAGCTGCTTAGGGCCATGCTTCTCTATTACATGATCACAGACTGTAGGCAGTCTGAGATTTACATAGTCTCTATAGTAGTATATCAATCAACAAACATTTATTAAGTAACTATTACATGCCCAGAATTGTTCTAAATGAATAGAGATACAAATACAAAGAATCACTCCCTCTTATTAAGAAGCTTACAATCAAACAGAAGAGACAACAGTGCAAATGTATATAGAACAAATCTCAGGGGCATAATTACTAGGCAGTTTAAGAAAACTAATGTATTTAGGAGAGGAAGGGTATTAGTAATTGGGGGAATCAAGATAGAATTCCTGTAGAAGTTGGTACTTGAGGTAGTCTTGAAAGTGGGGGAGGGGGGGAAGGTAGGTAGAGCAGTGGATAAAACACTGGCCCTGGATTCAGGAGGATGTGAATTCAAATCCAGCCTCAGACACTTGACACTTACTAGCTGTGTGACCCTAGGCAAGTCACTTAACCCCAATTGCCTTACCAAAAAAAAAAAAAAGATTACTGAAAACTATCTCTACATGGAATTGGGAGAAAAATAAAATGCTATTGGTAAAAAAAAAAAAACCAAAAAGATTTTGGAGGTTGAGAAGTTTCAAGTGAAGACAAAGTCCAAGGTATGATCATGGCTCTTTAGGTTGGGGGAGTTTAAAAGCTAGGCCTGCAATGAGAAAATTCTAAGCAGCGAACATTTTAACTGCAAAGTGTTTCAACTAGGACAAGCCTGGTTGAGACAGCCTCTCTTTGGGAGTTATTTTTAATTCTGACTTGATAATCCAACAGTAGTCAAAGCAGGCACAAATAGATTCTTAAAATTCCCTCTGGTTTTTATTTCACTACAGGTAAATCATGTTATTTCAGAAGTATGGTAAATCAGAAAGGACCAGCAGGGTTCAGAGAAGGGAAGGAAGAGTCAAGCACAGTCCAGTTTAGCAGTACCTAGATCTTTGAGCAAGTTGTTACTGCCAGATTCTCCTGCTGAATAACCCTTTTAACTGGGCAGCTCAGAATGCTTTGGCCAGCCCCAACTTCAAGGGAATCCTGGAAGGTATAATCCTTAAAGGGATAAGACTAGTAGGTCACAGATGTCTCATAGGTAAGGAGGGATCCTTCCCCTCCACAGAAAATTACCTTTGGCATCTCTGTGGAAAGGTCGTGCACATCCTTCACCGGGATGTGGGCTTTAAGCTCAGGGGTCTCTATTCAAATTCAACAATTGTTTACTAAACACCTACAGCACAACAAGATTGCAAGGCCATTGTCTTCCTTATGGGCAAGTCGCTAAAACCTCTTGGTTAGGCCTTGCTTTAAACTTTACTGAGGCCACAGCTGGAATCAACTGGTTAATTTACTTAGGTGAATGTCTCTCAAACCACTTTCCTTAGTGGAATCTATCTTTTAAGCACAGGATTCAATGGATCTGCTATTTCATCAATGCTGGCATTCCCTCCAATGGTGCAAATTGCAACCTCTTCATGGCATAAATTTAAACCATATCTTCATAGGTCTAGATTCCATGTGTTCTCAATGTGCTGGAGAATCTTCTGCTAAATCTCTTGATGGGCTAGAATGAGATACTAGACGTGATTCCATTGATGTAGAGAAAGCCCCATGAGAAAACTCCTTCCACTTACACAGATATGCACCTACTATGCATTTTAAATTCTGAGAGTCTAAGGGGGCAGCAAGAGATTAAATGACTTACCCAGGGTCACATAGATGTTTGTATCAGAAATGGGGTTTGAATGAGGACTTCCTGACTTCAAGTCCAACTCTATCCACTATGCTATTGTACCCTTTATTGACTCAGTTTACAAACCAATGTCTAATGAGGGCTCCACTATTTTTCATTTTTGTTATATGACCAGCCTTCCTCTTTTTCTCATCACATTCCTAATACTGCTAATGTACCCTTTTTTGTGGTACATTACAGCCTACTCACACCCATTCTGCAACTC
Organism: Dromiciops gliroides; assembly: GCF_019393635.1. Taxonomy (NCBI): domain Eukaryota; kingdom Metazoa; phylum Chordata; class Mammalia; order Microbiotheria; family Microbiotheriidae; genus Dromiciops; species Dromiciops gliroides. The sequence continues at coordinate 51,656,282 of NC_057866.1, forward strand.
TCCATTGACCTTTGGGTGACCATTAACTTTAATTCTTTGAAGACTATGGCTTTATTACATGACTCACAGCCATCTAGCATCACCAGCATATTATTGATGAAAAAGATGGATCTCTTTCAGGGAGAGGCTTAAGTTCATTTAAAAACGCTATGAAATTTTCCAAATATGACTGAGCTCTCTGCTGCTCAGTTCTGGGAATTTCCATCTTCAGTGTCTGTTTAATATACATATTCTAGGGCACCAGCTCTTTAAGTTGTCAGTCCAACTGCATTTCACAGTCTGGAAAATGGGTATTTTTCATCCACTTGGTTTTTCCTGTGGGTATAGTTAGATCCAGCTATTTTGAGTGATTATAGATCTCATTTAGGAGGCTCTGCCATGTTTCCAGCCTTTACATAATCAGCACAATGACCCACAAACAAAGAGCTTTAGAGGCCCTTAACATCTGTAGGGAATTTTTCTATTTGGACTCTGTGTAGTGCCACTTACTACCTGTGCAACTGTGGGCAAGGTAATTAAGTGCTCTGGGCCTGTTTCCTCATCAGTTAAATGAGGAAGTTAATTTTGTTCTTCAGCCATATGCAACTACTTGTGACTCTATTTGGGGTCTTCTTGGCGAAGATACTAGAGTGGTTTGCCATTTCCTTCTCTCACTCATTTTATACATGAGAAACTGAGCCCAGGGGGGTTAAGTGATTTGATCAGGGTCACACGGTAAGTGTCAGAGGTCAGATTTAAATTAAGAAAGATGAATCTTCCTGATTTCAGGCCTGTCACTTTATCCATAAACTAGATGGCCTCTAACATCCCTTCTTGATTTAGTGCTATGATCTTGTGACATTTTCCCTGACAGTTACAGACATCTTTGGTAAGCATATATCTTCTATTTTTTTGCCTTTCTTGGTATTAATATCCAAAGGACTGTCAACAAGTTATTTCTATTGTTACATCTTTCAAGGAATTTTGTTTTTGAGCTATGCATAGGGGACAACTTGGTAGAGATGCTAAAATGGCATTTTGCTCTAACAAATGAAGTGCTTTAAAAAAAATAACAAGCAGCACAGTGAATCTTGTATTTGCTACACCTTTCAATCAATTTTTCAACCTTTAAAATGTGGTCTGTATGGGGGCAGCTAGGTGGCACAGTGGAAAGAGCACCAGCCCTGGATTCAGGAAGACCTGAGTTCAAATCTGACCTCAGATATTTGACACTTACTAGCTTTGTGACCCTGGGTAAGTCATTTAACCCTCATTGCCCACCCTCCCAAATGTGGTCTGTAATCAAATATTGTTTGTGAAACCCTTCCTGTTCCCTTCCAAACCTTCATCAAGGATACTGTCAGGATTCTAAAAAAACAAAACAAAACAAAAAACTTTTGTAAAGATGAGCAAACCTATGGGTCAGTAATTTAATATTTTCTTGGTCACCTTTTTGTGCTTTATAATTTCCATAATTCCTTCCCTTCCGAGTTTGGTATTTTCTTCTCTTTGAGAATTAAGAGCTTTCAAAATTGTGCTGCTAGCAGCATAGCATGTACACTTTGTCTAGGCTCTATATTTGTCTCAAAGTCAAAGTTTTATGGTTGTCTTTTTAAAGTCTTTCACAACATCATCCCAACCAACCTTTCTCCCTTATCAATTCACCATCTCAGTCACTACTTTAGCTATTCTATATCTTTTCAACTTTTCTTACACCTCCCATGTATTATTTTTCCCACCATCCCTCAGTTGAGAACCTTCCCTTCTAAGTACTTTATTGAAAAAATGGAGGCCATTTGCAAAGAGCTCCCTCTTCTCTATCTCATGCCACTTGTTACATTGAGATGTGGCCCCCTCCAGTTTTTGGTTTTTTTTTGCCAAGGAAAACCTCTATATTTCATTATGTCTCTTCTAAAAGACTGTCGTATTATCCCCTATTATCTCACTAACCTTCAGTGTCTTCCAATCTTCTGGCTGCTTTCCTGCTCTCTATAAGTATGATAACATTTCTCTTGTGCTTAAAAAAAACAAACTCTTTCATTTGATCTGACCATCCCCACTAACTATTGCTCTGCATCGCTTCTTTTCGTGGCTAAATTTTTGGACAAAGCTGTCTACCATATGTGCCTCGGCTTCCTTTCCTCTTACTCTTCTAAACTCTCAGCAGTCTGGCTTCCAAACTCCTCATTCAAGCTATTCCACTCTTTTCAAAGTTAATGGTGATCTTTTACTTGCAAAATCTAAGTGCCTTTTCTGAATGTTCAACCTTTTTGACCCTTCTGCAGCCTCTTACTGTTGATCATCTTTTCCCTAGTTACTTTCTCCTCTCTGGACTTCATGCTGCTGCCTCTTCTGGTTCTCCTCTTACCTGACAGACTCTGGTTTCTCACTCTCCTTTGCTGTATCCAAGTAATGACCTCTGGCTATGGGTATGTCCCAAGGGTCTGTTCTCAGCACTCCTCTCTCTATAGCATTTCATTTGGTGATTTAATTAGTTCTCAGGGGTTCAATTATCACCAGTCTTTATGAAGAAGGTCGTCAGATCTCTTTGTCAAGCCCAATTGCCAGTTGCCCATCAACTGCCTGCTGGCTAGAACTGCATGTCCCCTAAATATATATATATATGTATATATGTATATATATGTATACATATATACATATACATATATATATATATATATATATATATTTTTTTTAGTGAGGCAATTGGGGTTAAGTGACTTGCCCAGGGTCACACAGCTAGTAAGTGTTATGTGTCTGAGGCCAGATTTGAACTCAGGTCCTCCTGACTCCAGGGCTGGTGCTCTATCCACTGCGCCACCTAGCTGCCCCCCCCTAAATATTTTTTGAAATAATTTTATTGGAGCAGCTAGGTGGCACATCCGATAGAGCACCGGCTCTGGATTCAGGAGAACCTGAGTTCAAATCAGGCCTCAGACACCTGACACTTACAGCTGTGTGACCCTGGGCAAGTCACTTAACCCCAATTGCCTCACCAAAAAATAATAATTTTATAGATCTTTTTTTATATCATTAGAATTCCTCCCCATATCCCTTCCTCTTCCCCTCTCCCAGAGAGAACCATTCCATATATAATTTTTTCAAAGGGAAAAAAAAAAGAAAAAGAGATTTCCAAAGTAGTAAGAGAATACACAGGAAGATGGAAGATGTATGTAACACATCACACTGGTGCACCTCTCACCTCTCCAAAAAAGTGAGGTCTAGGTGTGTCACATGCTTCTTAGCAGCCAAGCTTATTCTTTGATCATTTTTCAATATTTTCTTGATTGTTTATGGCTGTTCTTTGCATTTACATTGTCGTAGTCATTGTGAATAGTTTTCTTGGTTACGCTTACTTCTTTCTGCATCAGAATAGCTAAGTCTTTCCATGTTTCTTTGTTCATCACATTCATAATTTTTTACAGCACAGTAATATAAGATTATATTCATTTGCTTAGCTGTCCCACAATCAATAGCCATCCATTTTGTTTCCAATTCTTTGCTACCACAAAAAGTGCTGCTATCAGTACTTTGGTGTATCTGGGGACCTTCTAGTTATCAATGACCCCCTTGGAAAATGTTTTATATTAGAATCTCTGGATCAAAGGATATGGATGTTTTAGCCACTTTATTTCCATTAACTGCACATTCTTTTAAAAAATGGATGGTTGCTCTGATTCCCAATGCACTAATGTGCTTATATCCCCACAATTCCTCCAGCATTGATTCTTCTCATCTCTTGCCAGTTTTTCCAGAGTGCAGGGTGTGAGGTGAAATTTCAGGGTTGTTTTGCTTGTATCAATATCCTAAATGCAATTTGTCTAAAACATAACTCATTACTTTTCCCTCTAAGGTCTTTCCCCTTCCCTAATTTTTTACTATTGCCAAGGGCACCATCTCCCTTCCAACAACCCAGATGCCTTTCTTGATACCTAACTTGTCTTTTCCCTAATTTCCATTCATTCCACACATCCAATCTGTTGCCCAAACCTGTCATTTCTACTTATACATCCCCTTCTCTTCATTCACAATTGACATCCTAGTATAGGCCGTCATCAATTTATGCCTGTTGGTGGTCTCTCTACTTCAAGTCCCTGCTATGGGGTCACATAACTGAATATGGGGGTTGTGAAAAATTTGGCAATGGTAAAAGGTTAAGAACCTTTGTTATATACCTATATACCTGGGGTCATGTAAAAATTGCTCTGGCATAAAGTGTCACAAGTAAGAAGTGCTGTTCTAAAGCACCAGTCTTACCATGTCATTCCTCTGCTCACCTCTAGTAGCTCCCTTCTACTTTTACTATCAAGTAAACCCTTGTAAAGCCTTCCATAAGCTCTCCCCTTCCTACCTCCTCTGTCCCCCCCCCCTCATCCACCCCCCTTGATGATCTAGCAACACTGGCGTTTCTATTCCTCAAAGAACTCCATCTCCTGACTCAGCATTTTCTCCAGCTGTTGCACAATGCTCTTTCTTCTCACCTCTGCCTCCTGGCTAGCTTCAAGGCTCATCTCAAATCCTACTTTCAGCTAGAAACCTTTCCTGGTCTTCCTTACATCTAGTGCCATTTACCTTGCATACATCATGCATTTACAAAGCTCTTTGTGTGCCTTCTCTCCCATTACAATGTCCAATCCTTGAGTTCAGAGAGTTTTTTTCCTTTTCTTCTTATTGCAATTGCTTACTTAACATAGTGCCTTTCACACAGTGGGTACTTAATAAATGTTTATTGATCTTTTAAGCCTTTACATTAGTCATGTCCTCCAGGGCAGTTAGGTGGTACAGTGGATAGAATGCTCAGCCTGCACTCTGGAAGACTCATCTTCCTGAGTTAAAATCTGGCCTCAGACACTAGCTATGTGACCCTGCGTTGGGAACTCCTCTCTGTAGAGCTGCTTGTTAGTTCTGTCAATCAGGGCTGCCAGCCAATTAGCTTAGGGCTGTGTGTGGAAGGCCCTGTTTCCTGTGGGAGAGGGATGCTGAAGACCACCTGACTTGCCCTCACCAGGCTTCTAGTCATGGCAAGGCTTCCCTCATTATAATTTGGCCAGGCCCATGTAGGCATTCGGGTATCTGGTGTGAGGTCAGCATGCACTTGGGGGGGGGAGGGTTGTTCTAATTTTAGCCAAAGAAGGGGTCATAGAAACCCCAAATCAGGATTAATTCCTTACAGTATGAAGTGAAGCAAAGAATGGGCTCCCTTTACCCAGTCAAAACAAACAAATGAATGAATGAATGCATGAATGAATGAATGGAGACAGAAACAAAGATCTGGAAGGGAAGGCCCTCAGGGTTTCTGGCCAAAACACCTTATGTATATGCTGGAGACATAAACTTAACCTCTTCTCAATTACAGCAAACCCAGGGCTTGATTTGATAGGCAGACACACACTTGAGACACCTTTCTGGCCTATTGTGAAAACAGCTTGTTTTTAGATAAGAAAAAGGACCAGCTTGATCCCTGAGCTCTTTCCATGTGACCCTCCCTAGTTCCCCAGACCAAGCCCAATTGATTATTCTTCCCATTTTCATTTTCTTGAGGGACATTTATACTTCTTAGATCATCCATTATGGTCCGGCCTAGACCCTGAGCCCTTCACGCTTGCCTGTCCACACTCTTATTTGCCCCATCCCAAGCCTGATTTCCCCCCACCGCGTTAGACTCCTTCATCAATGCATGGTCCAACACCCCAAACTCCATTACGCCTTCATTATCCGTGGGGGGTCGCAGTCCCACATTTTTTTCGGAGGGCATTTGTACGAGCCTACCCCTCTGCCCTGGGCTGGAGCCAGGACGCAGGTGACAAAGATGGGGAGGAAGGACGCTCCCGGGGGCAGACTGCATGGGGTAGATTTAGAAGGGGGGGTAACGAGAGGTGTCCGCCCCCTCCCACGAGGCGGGAAGCTCCCTCCGAGTCCCTCCCAGGTTTTCCTTTTTCAGTGAAAACTTTAATGGGCTAATCAAAGAGAAAGGCGCCGGCCACGTCTCTCGGGGGGTAGAGGTCAGCGCGATCCGGGCAGAGGCGAGGTTCCGTGGGGCCAGCGGCCGGGGCCGGCCCCGCGAGCTCAGGCTGGCCCGCAGAGTTTGTCCCGGCGTGGAACCGATCGAGGGCGGACTCCATGGAGGACAGCTGCCGCCCGAGGAAGCTCAGGCTCTTGCCTAGGTTGGTCTGGGTGTTGGTGATGGAGTCCAGCGCAGACGGGATCGTCCTGGCCAGGGCGTCCACTTTGCCGGACAGGTCCCCGATGGCCAGCTGCAGGGCCTTCTGGGACTCGTGCAGGGCGCACTGGTTCTTCACCAGCTTTTCGAGGTGGTCGCGAAGCGACGGGGCACCCGCCGGGGCCGTCCTGGCGCCCACTCGGGGCGCCTCCCACTCGGAGCGCCGGAGGTCCCGGTCGCGCTCGCGGCCCGGGAGGCTCTGCAGGCGCAGCGCCGCCTCCTGGACCCGGACGGCGCCGTCCGGGGCACCGAGGTCCCGGGCGAACGAAGCTCCCCCGGCCGCGGGCGCCCTCGCCCGAGGCGCCGGCCTCCCGGGAGTGTCGCCCGGGACTTTGCCGTCGGGCGCCTTTCCCCGGAGGTCCCCTCCTCCCCCGAGCTGGGCGTCCCGCTCTCCCTTCGTGGGGCCGTGGCCCACGCCGAGCCTGCGCACGAGCTCGATCAGAGCCACTATGGCCTCCACGCGAGGGTCCATAGGCTTTTGTAAACTGTTGGCTTCCCCGCGTTTTCCTAACGGAGTCAGAGGAGGGAGGAAAGCCTGGGGGGGATACCCCCCCACCCCGGAAACGCTACTGTGACCTGAGAGCCCGCGAGCCTCCGGAAGCCCCCGAGAGCGTCACTGGGACGGTTGACTCGGCGGGGGGCGGGGCGGCGTCGTTTAAGGACAGGCCCCGCCCAGGGATCCCGCCCCTCAGCAACGGCCTCCCTCCCGCCACTCCGCCCCGCGACCGCTTTGGAGCGAGGCCTCTCGCGAGAGTGCGGCGGGCCTGGCTTTTTCGGGCTCCCAGGCTCTCGCGAGAGGAGGAAGCGGAGCCGGCCTGTACTCTCCGGGGCTGGCCCTGGCAGCTCCAGCCTCAGCAGTGGCCGCCGCGGCCGCGCCGGCTGAGGAGGCGCGATCACCCGGGCTGCGAGCGAGGAGGCGCCGCTGCCACTCCCGACGCCGGCCCGCGGTCCCCCGGCCCCGGCGGATGCGTCAGGGCCGTCTGCAGGTAGGAGAGCGCGGGAGGGCGAGCCGGGAGGGAGCCCCTGAGGGGCGGCGCCGCCGCGGTCTGGACCCGGGAGCTGGGGGGCGGGGGAGAGGCGCCGGGTCCCCGGGCCGCCCGGCCCCAGCCCTGTGCCGGGCGGCCCGGGCACCGAGACGACAGGCCCACTCGTGTTCCTCCTCCACGCCCCGCCCCCCCCAGCGGTCATTCTCACGTCGGCGGGGAGAAGAGCCGGTTGGCATCACAATGGGGGCGCGGCCGGGGAGGGGGAAGGGCTCCCGGGGAAGCCGGGGATCTGAGACCTGCCCACGGTCGCCCTGTTTGGTTCAGTGACAGCGCCTCACGTGGGGCTCCCCCGCCCTCCTCCGCGGAGTCGCCCGGCGCGTTTCCCATCCCTTCGTACCCGCTCCCGGCCGCGAGCCCGGCGGCCCTTTGAAATGCTCCGGGGCCGGGGGGTGTGGGGGGGTGGGTGTGGACGCGTCCGCCTCGAGGTACTGGGTGAATGATGAGTGAATGTGTGTGTGTGTGTGTGTTGTTTGTTTGGGGGGGGGGGAAGCTTATTATTCCAGTAACACACGAGTGTGTATGCAGTCGAGCCCGGTTCTTCCTCACCCCGTCTGGAGTTTTTTGGGCAGAGATACTGGAGCGGTTTGCCATGCCCTCTATCTCATTTTACAGGTGGGGAAACTGAGGCAAACGGGATTCAGTGACTCGCCCAGGGTCACACAGCTAGTCAGTGTCTGAGGTCGGATTTGAACTCATCTTCCTGTCCCCAAGTTGGGCGCTCCATCTACTTTGCCACCTAGCTGCCCTCCATACACGTAGATATATGTGTGTGTAGAAAAACATTCATAAACATATAAAGTTGCACACATGTCTGACACATACATGTTACACCCATGCAGAACTAGGCGGCATACATAGAAAATAGGGATGTTATATGTGCAAAACATGTACATATGCATATGCACACACAGCATATACCATACATATACCATACATATACCATACATATACCATACATATACCATATATATAGTATATATGTATGTGCAGTATATGTATGCAACATGCTATGTACAGCATATGTACAGTATATATACAAGATATACAAAGACACACAAATACATACAAGTATGCACACACATATGTACAAACATGACAGGAAAATTAGCTGATGTTGCTCTGTCTAGGCTAACACTAATGGCCAGTTTGAGAGGTTGTAATTTAATGGGAGGAGAAATATAAGGGTGTCCCTAAAGACATCTAAGACTCATAAGACCTAGAATGGACCAAAAGCATGTCCAGCTAGAGTTCCTTACCTTTTCTAAGAGTTTTTATTCTCTCTTGATAGAGACAGCTCATTGTACATTGATCACAGCTAATTGGTTAGCAGCTTTCAGTTCAGTTGGTTGACATGACTTGAGGGTGGTCTACATTAAAATGAACTCTACAGATGACATCAGGGAGAAGAATGTCTAAGACCCTTGATGAAGTTGCTCTAGGCAAAGCCCATTATCTAGGTGTGGTTCTTCCCGTAAGCATAAAGGAGTGTATTGAAGCCCTTTCTGAGCTCAGGTGCTTCATCTATAAAATGAGGCACTTGGACTTAATGGCCTCTCCAGTTCTGCTCTTTCTCTAGGTCTTTGAAATCTTATTTGACTTTGAAGTTATTAGGGAGCTGTTCATGTTTGAAGTGGAGGGATGTGGTAAGAACTGTGCTTTAGAACTACTGATTTGGCAGCATTCTGGAGGATGAATGGAAGAGGCGTAAGGCAGGGAGCCAATCGGGGGACTTGATCCAACAAGCATTTATTAAACTCTTACTATCTTCTAATCTGGACAGCTAGGTGGTAAAGTGGATAGAGTCAAGAAGACCTGAGTTCACATGTGGCCTCAGACACTAGCTCTGTGAGCCTGGGTGAGTTACTTAATCCTGTTTGCTTCAGTTTCCTCCTCATCTTTTTTTTTTTTTTTTGGCCAAGAAAACCCCAAATGGGGTCACAGAGTTGGACACAAGTGAACAACAACCACCTGTACTAATTATGGGGTGATACAAAGAAAGGCAAATAGTCTCTGACCTTCAGAAGCTCCCATTCTAATAAGGGATTGGTAGTGATAAATTTCATAAATGTCCATAACATTTTTCAGCATTGGTGACCTGAAATATATTTTCATGCATAGACAAAAAGTGGAATACAGGCATAGTCTTCTTCAAAGTGATCAAATCCACGTAAACTCCAGTGACTGTTACCTCAGGATCAGGTATAAGAAAGCTGTGCATACAAGATTCATAGGAAATAAGAGAAGAAAAGCTATAGAATGAAGAGGAGTTGGGAAAGGTTTGTTTTAGAAGATGGGGTTTTAGTTGGGAATTCAGGGAGCCAGGAGGCAGAGAGGAGGGAGGACATTCTATATTATATGCCCTCCTCTGATACTGCCATTATCCTGGTGTAGACTTTCATCATGATCATGATCATGCTCATGCCTGGACTTATTAGCTGTGTGACCCTGGGCTAGTCACTTCACCCTGTTTGCCTCAGTTTCCTCATCTGATAAACCACTCCAGTAACTTTGCCAAGAAAACCCCAAATAGGGTCATGAAGAGTTGGACAGGACTGAAAATGAGTCAACAACAATTAGTGAAAGCCTATGAATCAAAAGGTAAGGAAGGAGGGAAAGATCTGATCATCTGGTCTCCTCTCTCAGCACATCAGTCCACTCTCCACTCAGCTGTCAAATTGATGTTTCTAAAGCACAGGTCTGACAGGTACCCTCTCTTCCCCCCTTCCTAGTCAGTGATTTCCAACTTGTTTGTACATAGTTATTTGCATTTTATCTCTCCCATTAGATTGAGCTTCTTTTTCTTTTTCTTTTGCAATCTCCAGTGTTCATCACTGTATCTGCTTATTATAGTCTTATTGACTTACTAGTCATTGGATATTACTCCACCAACCCCCAACCAAAGCAATCTAGCCAAACTGGCTTTCTTTTTCTTCTTCATACAAGACACGCCATCTCCTATCTCCATGCCTTTCTACTGGCTGTTCCACATTCCTGTAATGCTTATCTTCTCTTAGAATTCTTCTCTTCCTTTAAGACATAGGTCAGGCATCTTCTGCATGCATCCCTTTCTGATCCCCCCCCCCCCCAGACCCTTAGATTGCTAGTGCCTTCCCTCACAAACTAATTTGTATTTAACTACTTATATATGGTTTTTATATATTCACTTTACATCATGTATCTAATAATAATAGTAGCATTTATATAGCTATATAACACTTCTTATGTTCCTGGAGTATACTTCACACTTGGGACTATTGCAATTAGCCTGCTGATGGTTCTGTCAGCCTTAAATTTCTCCTACTCCGGTCTATCCTCAATTCAGGCTCCAAAATGATTTTAGTAAAGTGTAAGTCTGACTGTTTAACTCCTCCCCCCAATACAGAATCTTCTGTTTGGCATTTAAAGCCATTCATAATCTAACCCCCTTCACATTTCTTAAATCTTAATTACTGCCATGTACTTTGGTGATCCAGTACTAGCCTTATTGCAGTTCTATGAACAAGACACTCAGTCTCTCATTTCCAGGCATTTTCCCTGGCTGTTCCCAATCCCTGGAATGTGTGTTTTTAAAAATTAATACTGTTGGCATTGGTATAGACACAAGTTTTGGGTAAGCATATATTATTAATATACCAATAAAAGATTGACCACTTGTCTCCCTAACTTCTCGTGATAGAGAAAGCAGAGAGGAGGGAGTAGGAGAACAGGAGAAAAGTCCCAGAATACCCAGAACACCTAGAAGACCCCATGAAGACCCTTGCTGCCCTAAAAAAGAGACCTTTGTGGTGGTATTTTCTGAGGATTTTTATTCTCTTTTGATAGAGGCAATTCATTATACATCAATCAAAGCTAATTGGTTAGCATCATTAAATTCCATTGGTTGACGTGATTTGAAGCTGGTCTACATTAAAATGAACTTTTGAGATGACATCAGGGAAAAGAATGTAAAAGACCCTCACTCAGGTTGCTTAAGGCAAAGTCCATTATCTCCTCAGTCCTTCTTTGATCTAGACAGAAGAATCTATCTCTGTTTCTTTTGTTCAATTGGGTTTGTCCCAAATGAGATTTGATCAAGTTTCTCCAGGAAAACTGGATTTCTGGAGTGGGGAGGAGAAAGGCCTGAGAATCTGATCTCACAAATGCTTTCCCTCCTCATCTCTGCCTTGGCTATCTTCAAGTCCCAACTAAAATCCCTAGTGCCTTTCCTCTTTTAATTATTTCCTATTTATCCTGTATATAATAACTTGTTTGTACATATTTGTGTGCTTGAATGTCTCCTGCATAGATTGCGAACTCTTTGAATACTGCCTTTTGCCTCTTTTTATGTCTAATCCTTAGCACAGTGTTTAATAAATGGGGCAGCTAGGTGGTGAAATGGATAGAGTTCTGGGCCTGGAGTTGGAAACACCTGAGTTAAAAATCAGACCTAAGACACTATCTGTGTGATCCTGGGCAAGTCACTTAACCCCTCTTTGCCTCTGTTTCTTCAACTGTAAAATGGGCATAATAATAATACCACCTGCCTCATGATTTTTAAGGATAAAATGAGATAATAAATGCAAAATGCTTAGCAAGGTGCCTGGCACATAGCACTGTATAAATGTTAGTTATATTGTTACTGTTATATGCTTATTAACTGACTGACTGTGAGGGAAAACAATCCTCAATAATTCTCAGGAACTCAACAGCAATGTGACAAAGGCTCTTTTATTTCCTTCTTGTGAGAAGGAGGCACCCTAGTGTACAGCTAGTGGGTGCAAAGAAAGGGGGCTTGAAGGCCCTGTTTTAAACCCTAGTCCCTAACACAAATGGACTCTCCCCTTTCTCATCATTGGTCCGATTACTTAAGGGTTACAATCTACAGGCAAAAATGAGCTAATGGGAACGTAGTATTCCCATCCCTCTTCCTTATATGGGTATAACTCAGGAGTGGACCTTATTCTTCCTTCCTTATATGGACACAACTCAGGAGCAGATCTTATTGAGATCAGGGCTCCTTGAACCATGAGATTTTCTTTTCTTTGTTGTTGTCGTTGTTTCTGAGGGGCAATGAGGCTTAAGTGACTTGCCCAGGGTCGCATGGCTGGTAAGTGTCAAGTGTCTGAGGGCGAATTTGAACTCAGGTCCTCCTGAATCCAGGGCTGCTGCTTTATCCACTGTGCTATCTAGCTGCCCCCTCAAAGCTTTTTCTTTTAGTAACATTTTTAAAAATAGCCCTTTTTGTCTCTTGTTTTTGAGGCCTTTTGGTGCTTTTTATCCCTCCTACCCCTTTTTTTCTTCCTTCTAACTAATATTTTTCACTTTTCTTCTCATTAATTTAAATGTTATTTAATACTATATTGTTCTCTTACGCCATTCTTCTCTAAGTCTGATTTCCCTTTCCTATCCGGATACCTTTTTACAATCTTTAAGACCCACATTAAATCATAGATTCATAAATTTGGGTATTGGAAGGCTCCCTAGGCCAACCAGGCCAAACACCATTTTGTAAGGAAGCTAAAGCCCAGAGAGGTGTGGAGTAAGCTATCCAGAGTCCCCCAGAACGACTCTGGTGCACTTGTTTTACGTGCCACCAAACCTCAGGTGCCTCTGGACTCCACACTGGTGAGTTCTTCTCGAAACCTCCATTTTTGGGAAGGGCCCTAGACCAGCTATCCCTCGTTTTCTGAACTTGGCCACCGAGTCCCTACCATAGCAACTACCCCTTCTCTCCACCAATTTGCTCCCCTTTTAGGTATAATTTTTGCCTCATTAGAATTTAAGTTCCTTGAGGTTGGATACTCTCATTTTGTTTGTGTTGCCAGAACTTGTAGAGTGCCTGCAACACAGTATGAGTGTCATTGCTAATTGACTGACAGATTAATGTTTTTCCTCTAATAAATTTGTCAGTGGAGAATCTTTTTCAGTTTCTTCTGACATGGTGGAGGTGCTGGTGCATAGCATTCTAATGGTTTACCTGTCATCTATTATCCTTTCCACAGGATCAGTCCATCCTGTCTCTTTCCCTTCTTGCTCTCCCCTTCCTTCTCCATTGCTTATATGTTGCAGTTTGAGACAACTTGGTGTTGGCAGGGAGGAGTGGATGGATAGGTTCACTGTCTACAACTGTTTGAAGGTCTGTCATGTGGAGGAAGGCTTTGACTTGTTCTCTTTGGCCTCAGAAGGGAGAACTGGTAGCAGTGTGTGGTAAAAAGTTTTTTAACAGTCGGTTAGTGAATATGAAAAGACGCCAGTTTTTAAAGGACCACCCTTTTGGGGAGGAGACCAACGGTGGCCGTGTATGGGCTACGCATGCCAGTCTGACTGCTAAGCACTCCGCTTCTGGGGTGCGAGCTTAAAAGGCAAGGAGAGAACGGAAGTGGGATCTCTTGCCTGCTCTCTTGGTCTGATGACTGGTGCGACACACAGACGCAGACTGGAGTTGGACTCGGCCCGGCTCGCCGTTAGCAGCACATGCTTGACTCAGCTCTCTCTCTCCCCCCAAAGGTGGCCTTGGGCTTTTGGTGAGTTTTATACGGAATATAGACTAAGCTTAGACTTAAGACTATTTGTTTGTATTTCTATTTTCCTATCCCTCTAATCAACATCACCTGGTAACTACTACACAATAAAAGCTCTAACTAGAGACCAGAAGTTTCTTCCATTTACTAGTCTGGGAGATAAATATAAGGGAAAGGTTAAAGAGGGGAGGTTAATGCTCAGTATCCAATTTTAAATCTCACAAGTGGGTGGAAGCTGCAAAGACAGGTTTAGTCTTCATATCATGAAAAGCTTCTTCATAATATCAACTGTCTGGAAGTGGAATGGATTTCCTCAAGAGGTAAGGTGGAGGGGCTTCTTCCATTGGAGGTCTTTCAGGCTAAAACTAGATGACCACTTATGGAGTACATTAATGGTGGGGATCTCTGTCATGTATAGATTGATCTAGAGCATGGTTCAGGACCCTTCTACCTCTTAATTTTGTGATTCTGTTCATACTTGGTATATATTTTCCTCTTTGTTTTACTCTGTGCTTGTGAAAGGCCATTGTGCTAGCTGTATCAAGAGAAAGTTCTTTGTAACTAGAAAGAGAAACATATGGATGAGTGGAAATCAACTATGAGTATGGGACCAAGAGAAATAGAAAGGAATATAAAAATGGAAAGGTTCTGTGTGATGGTGATAATAGCTGGTACATATATAGTTCTTTATAAGCACTGTATGAGGCTGTGAGGTGGGTGCTATTATCCCTGTTCTACAGAGGAGGAAGATGATGCCCACCAACACACATCTAGTAGGTCTGAGCTAGTTTTTGAACTCAAGTCATCAGACTCCAAGTCCAAGGTATTTATCCACTGTGCCACCTAGTAGCTGCCCTACTGATTAAGGACTAGGGAGATGCCATAGGGATTTTTGGCAGTAGAGAAAACTTCTTTTGGTTCCAAATTGATCATTTGAAATAGTATTTTTTATGGGTTGCCACGGATAAAGAATCATCCCTAAGTGGCCAGGCTAGTATTTTGAGCATTTTTAAAATGTGATTTTTGTCTTTTCTGGCAATGCCTGGACATGGTACTTATTTTTATACTCACAGATAGAGTGATTTATTTTGGAGAGTTGAATTTCCTTTCTTATAGCTACAATGCAGGTGTGTCATTGTGAATCATTGATGGAAGCACATGATTAAAATTGTGAATCATACTTTTCTGTGGTCACTTAAACTTTGCATTCCTGTTTGGAATATCTTATTGGTAAGTTAATGTTACCCACTGTATTCCTAAAATGTTTACTAATCCAGTGATAAAAAAGTTGATGAGAGCTGGTTTAAGATAGAAAGCTATGTGTTCTTGGAATTAGTAAGATACTGTTATCTATTAGTGACTGTCAGGTATATGAGTGATTCTTGCGTTTCAAGTTTCTCATGTAGTTTATCTGAGACTCCTGTGGCTTATTGAGACTAATGGGTTCTGTTTTTTTCAGAAGTATTCTCCTAGCCCCTTTTTATTGGACCAAGACTGGTGGAAAAGAAATAAAAATTTGAACTTTTTTTTTTTTTTACAGAAACAGTATGCCTTGACTAGAATCAGGTTTTGAATTAAAGAACTTTCTGCTTAATTACATGACATGTTAAATGTCAGTTTAAAGATACATTTTTAAACTCAATGATGAAAGGGCAAACTGATTTGTAATTTGATTAAAAACGAAATGCTTTTGTAATATATTCCTATAAGGTTAGATATTTTTCTCACATTTTAAGAAGCAGCAGTTAAAACTTATGTTTAGTCATTTGCTTGATTCATTCAAGATTATTTTAAAATGAAAGATGAATATGGCATGGAAGATAGATTTTGGGGCACTCATTTAGGTTTCTTTTTTTGTTTGTTTTTTGTGAGGAGCAGTGAGGGTTAAGTGACTTGCCCAGGGTCACACAGCTAGTAAGTGCCAAGTGTCTGAGGCCGGATTTGAAGTCATGTCCTTTTGAATCCAGGGCCAGTGTTTTATCCACTGGGCCACACCTAGCTGCCCCTTGGTTTCATTTTTTAAAACAAAACACCTTATTTTCTCTTTTAAAAGAGTATTATTTTAAAATATAAGTGGCTTACAGCCATGGAGCTGAGACTCTAGAAGTAATTTAGCTCAACTTAAATTCAAAAATACCTTCTTGTGCTTGATGATTTACAAAGCACTTTACATCAGTGGTGTCAAATTCAAATAGAAACAGGCCACATAAGGATCTGGGGTGGGGGTGGGGAAGGGCATATCAACTGAGTTTTAAAATGTAACATATATTTTATTGTATTTTTACTTTGTTAAATATTCCCCATTGTATATTTCGTTTTTCCAATTACGTGTAAAAACAATTTTTAACGTTAACAATTTTTTTTTTGAGTTCCAAATTCTCTCTTCCATCTCCTCACCCCCTTCATTGAGAAGGCAAGAAATTTCCTATAGGTTATACATATACAGTCATGCAAAACATTTCCATATTAGTCATGTTATGAAAGAATACACAGACCAAAAAAAGAAACAAACTAGAAAAAGTCTAAAAAAGTATTCTTTGAAGTGTATTCATACTCAGTTCTTTCTCTGGAGTTGGATAGCATTTTTCATTATAAGTCCTTTGGAGTTGTCATAGATCATTTTATTGCTGAGAATAGCTAAAACATTCACAGCTGATCCTCATACAATATTGTTGTTACTGTGTACATGTTCTCCTGGTTCTGCTCATTTCACTTTGCATCAGTTCATGTGCGATTTCCCAGGTTTTTTTGAGAGCATCCTGCTGGTCATTTATAGCACAAGAGTATTCCATCACAATCTTATACCACAATTTGTTTAGCTATTCCCCAGTTGATGGGCATCCCCTCACTTTACAGTTTTTTGCTACCACAAAAAGAGCTGCTCTAAATATATTTTTACATGGAGGTTTGTTTCCTTTTTAGTTTTTACCTCTAGGATACAGACCTAGTAGTGGTATTTCTGGGTCAAAGAATATGGATGGTTTCCTTTTGGAAATAGTTCCAAATTGCTTTTCAGAATGGTTGAATCAGTTTATAGCTCCACCAACAGTGCATTAGTGTCCCATTTTTTCCCACATGCCCTCCAGTAGTTGTCATTTTCCTTTTCTGTAATAATATCAATATGGGGTAGTACCTCAGAGTTGTTTTAATTTGCATTTCTCTGATGAATAGTGATTTAGAACATTTTTTCAGATGAGTATAGCTAGCTTTGATTACATCATCTGAAAACTCTGAAGAGTTTCTGGGAGTTATTTTCTTCAGTGAATTTTTATACCTCCTTTTCCACTTGGGTAATTCTGCTTTTTAAGGAGTACTTTGGTGTTTTTGTTTTTTGTTTTTTGGTGGGACAGTGAAAGTTAAGTGACTTTCCCAGGGTTACACAGGTAAATATCAAGTGTCTGAGACAGGATTTGAACTCAGGTCTTCCTGAATCCAGGGCCAGTGCTTTATCTACTGTGCCACCTAGCTGACCCCACTCTGGTGTATTTTTGTGCCTTATTCTGTTTTTTTTAAAAGGGATTATTTTTCTTCAGTATTTTTTGTGTGTGTGCGTGTGCCTCCTTTACCAAGTTGTTGACTCTTTTTTTCTTGTATCACCCTCATTTCTTTTCCCCAATTATTATCCTACCACTTTATTTTGATTTAAAAATTCCTTTTTGTGTTCTTCCAGGAATTCTTTTTGGGCTTGAGACCAATTAACATTTTCCTTCAAGGCTTTGGATAGAACAGTTTTGACTTTGTTATCTTCTGAGTTTGTGTTTTGAGCTTCCCTGTCAACATAGTAAATTTTTATGGTCAGTTTCTTTTTGTTGTAGTTGTTTGCTATGTTAAAGTTGGGCTCCTACTTTCAGGGTAGAAGGGGCCCTATTTAAAGTTTCAGGTATTTTGTGTAGTTCTTTTCAGATCTAGTTCTGGGAATCTGTATGTTTTTAGTTCTTCTAAGGTTGCTAGTGTAAATTTATGGCCTAAATATAAGGGGAAGTTGCTTTGAGTTTGTGTTCTAGTTGAACACCAAGCAGATACTGAGAAAAGGGTAAAAAAGTGTGTTTTTGGAAGAAGCAGTGTTTATTTCCCTAGCAATGGTTTAGTTTAACATCAGCTTTGAGCATTATTTCTTCAGAGAGTGGCAGTTCAGAATTTGGTTTAAAGTTGAAAATAGACATCATGATATCTCATAAGTGGGACAATATGAACTTGTGTTCTGAAAGGGCTAGTGGGTGTAATTGCTATACCCCTGTCAGTGATACTTGAAAGATATTGTAGAATGGGAAAGGTATATGGGTAAATGTCTGATTTTCCAAAAAGGGAATTTGACTTTGATTTCTGCCAAAATTTTAGAGCACATCGTTAAAGTGTTGGTAGGTAAATACCTAGTAAAGGGAGTGCTTTGCGCATTTGACACTTATTAGCTATGTGACCCTGGGCAAGTCACTTACCCCCCCCCCCCAAAAAAAAAGGAAAAAAGAATAGGTCATCCCAAAATACCTGGTTTATTTTTGATAGGTTTACTGAGCTATTAACAAATGTTTTGACAGTCTAATGATTTTGGATTTGTTGTGGGGAAAAAATATGGTGAGAAGAGGGCAAGATGATAGTGCAATGATATTAATTTGGAATTGGTTGAACGCTGGGTCCAAAGAATAATAATCAATGATATAGTGCCAACTTAAGGAAGGTCTTCACTGGATTGCCCCAGGAATCTATGCTTGGACCTATAAGACATAGATTAATAAAATTAGAAAGATCCTGGGCCTAGATTTGGAAGAGAACTCAGAGGCCATCTATTCCAAATACTCCCTTTTTTATAAATGAGGAAACTGAGACTTAGGAAAGTTATTTGTCTGCAAGGTCATAAAGATAGTATTTATCAGAGGAGAAATTTGAACCCAAGTTTTTTTTTTTTTTTTTTTTTGGTGGGGCAATGAGAGTTAAGTGATTTGCCCAGGATCACACAGCTAGTAAGTGTCAAGTGTCTGAGGCCAGATTTGAACTCAGGTCCTCCTGAATCCAGGGCTGGTGCTTTATCCACTGTGCCATCTAGCTGCCCCTGTTTCCTTAACTCTTAACTTCAAATCACCTGCATTGTGAGTAATGCTTTTCCTTTTAAAAATATTTTAAAATTTAGTGCAACAGTTTATCTTGTATATAGCTTGTTTGTATATAGTTGTTTGCATCTTTCTCTGTCTCAGACATTGAGCTCCAGAGCTGTGACTATCTTTTGCCTTTCTTAGTATCCCTGGTACTTAGCACAGTGCCTGGCATATAATAAATGCTTCTCAACTGAATGGATGGCATATTAGAATGTTTTATTTTTAATAGCATGTCTGTCTCTTTGCTAAGTTAATTAGTTGTATTATGTTATTGTATTGTTAGAGCACTATAATTGAAAAGCACAAAAATCTCTTGCTTTTCTGATTGTCATCAGTATCCTTTACCAAGATGATAGCTTGAGATTCTTACCACCTTCAGTAATTTCTGAAGGGAAGTTTTAATTTTGATATGCCCCTTATTTCATAATTCCATGTTAACTGATAGTTTCAACTTTAAAAAATCGGATTTTTATAAAAATATTATAAAATAATATAATATAATAAAATATTGTAATATTCTCTTAAACTGCAATTTAGAATTTGAACTTGAGACAGGATGTTTGTTTTCTTGGTTACCTGTTTAGGGCTTTCTTCAGAAACAACGTTCCTGTTTAAGATATTTACATTGTGTTCCCATAATAGGTTTCATATTACTGATGGAGATTATTGCTTTTTTAGGCCTACTTATCCACAAAGAAGCATGCTAAGCCTCCGCCCCCTTTTAAATTAAATTAAAAATTTTTTTTTCATTTTTTGCTAAGCCCTTTTAAAACTTTTTTGATGGACTGGCTACTAAAAGTTTCTTGACACTTCAGTAGTAGATGGATTGAACCTAAAATTTTGGATTTATGGGGTAAAATGTTAAGCACTTTGAAAATTTTTTCTGTAGTTTAAGTTAAACGCATTTAGCAATTTTAAAGTCTTCTTGTTTAGCTACTTTTGTTACACTGGTGCCGCACAGTGTCCTTCATTTGATACCAAAGCTGTTGGAAGAGACAGGGAACTTCTCAAATATTTTGGCTCAGCAAAGGACCGCTGAGACCATCTCGTCCAGCATTCTTAACTTGGAGTCAAGTATACTCTTGATTTGAATTTTGATAATTGTCTTTCAGTACACGTAGTTTCTTCTGAAAAACTTTGCATCTAAAAATGTTATTATTCTGTTCCATGGCACAAATAAGTTAAGAAGCTTTTACAGACTTGACTTCTCTGCAAAAGCAGAGAAGGGAAATGACTTTCATAGTCCCCTACCTTGACCAGTCATATCTTATGTCATTTTGGCTGTTCATCCTTAGCTTGTTGGTTGAAGACAGGACCATGATCCAATGGGATGGGAATTGATGATTTTTGAAGAGAGGGAGGAAATAGGTTTATTGAGGCAAGAGGAGGTGGAGTTGGGTAAGGTCTTTAAGCTCCCATGGTGGGGCATTTGTGCTCTAGAGGATAGCCTGAGGCATCTGCAGAGTTCTGAAAAAGGGAGGCTGGATGATGTACTAAGGGCAGCTAGTAATAGAACAAAGATCTTGAGGAATCCTGCCAGACCCAAACCATCATTTGTTCATTGCTATTTTCAGACATTTTCTGAAGCCGAGCATTGTTGCTAGGAGGTGGTAACAAATGACAGCCCCATCTTTTTCTTCATTTATCTATGTAAGGATTGGTCTTCGGAAAATACCATTTTTATGCCTTCTTTCCTATGCTAGAATATAGTTTTATTTTTCTGTGTAGGCAGTGAGTATGAAAAAGGAGCCAAATTTTTTCATATAGATTTTAATGTTCTACTTGTGAAAATGAAACCATGCCGTTCTCCTGCCTTGGCCAGGGAAGTTTTGAAAGGAAGAAAGAATGACTACCAAAAAAGGACCTTAAAAGTGCTTATGGAATTTGTTTAGTTTCAAGTGGAACAGGTTTGGGGGGGAAAATCCTTACTCTAAAATTTAAAAATAAGTTTTTAACAAAGTTGAATCTTTTTAAAAATTAAGTTTTATTTTTTTCAATCAGCAAAAATTCTCTCCTCCTCCCCCAATTGAGACTGAAAGAAAACCAAAACCCCTATTACAAACATGTATAGACAAACAAAACAAATTGCTGCAAAGGCCATATCCTGTATGCGTGTGTGTACCTGTGTGTTCACACAGATAGGTGTCTCTTTCTGTATTCTGAGCCCTTCACCTCACTATTGGATTATAAGCTCTTCATTAGGTTGTAGACTCTATGAGGTCATTGACTATTTTTGTGCCTCTTTTTGTATCCCCAGTGTTTAGAACGGTACCTGGTACATAGTAGATGCTTGATAAAATATTTTTTGACTACTAGGTGGGTAGCATATTTCAGCATTAGTTTTTTGGAATCAAGGTTAGTGATTACAGAGTGCCTAAGTTTTTCATAGTTGTTTGTCTTTTTTTTTTCTCAACAAACATTTATTTTATTTTCCATTTACATGTAAGGGTAGTTTTCAACATTCATTTTCATAAAATTTAGCGTTCCACATTTTTCTCCCTCCCTCCCTTTCCTCCCCCCTCCACAAGATTGCAATCAGGTTATATATGTACAATCCACAAGTGTTCTTTTTATCAGTTCTTTCTATAGGGGTGCGTAGTAAGCTTCCTCATCAGTTCCTTGGGATTGTTTTGGATCATTGCACTGCTGAGAGCAGTTAAGTCATTCACAATTACTCATTGAACAATACTGCTGTCACTGTGCACAATGTCCTCTCACCTATGCTCATTTCACTATACATCAATGTTCATTAGTCTTTCAAAGTTTTGGGGGGATCATCCTGTTTGTCATTTCCTGTAGCACAAGACCATTCCACTACAATCATATAACATAGCTTTTTCCATCATTCCTCAGTTGATGGACATTCCCTTGCTTCTCAATTCTCAGCCTCCACCAAGAGTTGCTATAAATATTTTTTGTACAATTTTCCCCCCTTTTCTCTTTTTCATGATTACTATTGATAACTGTTTCCCTTCCATCCTATTCCCTTCCCCATGATATTTATTCTTTTATCCATCTTCTTTCATCCTATCACTCTTCAAAAGAAGGGATTTGCTTCTGTGTCTGTCCCCTCCCCTACTCTGCCCTTCCTTCTTTTGCCCCTCTCTCTTTATCCCCTTCCCCTCCTATTTTCCTGCAGGGTTATAGAGATTACTCCACCCAATTGAGTGTGTACATTAGTCCCTCCTTGAGCCAGTTCTAATGAGATTGAGGTCTTTGAGCCAATTTTAGTGAGTGTTAGGCTCATTTACTATCCAGATTAAATAGATTACTCTACCCAGTTGGGTGTGTCTATTAGTCCCTCCTTGAGGCAGCTCTGATGAGTTTAAGATCTTTGAGCCTTTTCTGATGAGTGTAAAATTTATTTACTGCCCTGCTCATCTCTTCCCCCACTCCATAAGCCTTTTCCTGTTACTTTCATGTAGGATTTCACTTCTGCCCTTCCCCCTCCCCCAATGAATTCCCTTCACCCCTAAATTTAACTCTAAAGATGTTATCATCTAGCTAAGTGACACAGTGGACAGATTATCACCCCTGGACCCAGGGGGATCCCAGCCAAAACCTGGCCTCATACACAAGACAGTCTCCCACTGTATGACCCCAGGTATGTCCCCCGGCTCCAATTTTTTTTTTTATGGTTCTCTAGGGTCTTGTATTTGAAAGTCAGATTTGCCATTCAGTTCAGGCCTTTTCATCACAAATATCTGAAAGTCTTCTTTTTCATTAAAGTCCCATTTTTCTCCACTGAAAGATAATGCTGACTTTTGCTGGGTAGGTGATTCTTGGTTGTAATCCCGTTTCCTTTACCCTTTGGAATATCATATTCCATGCCCTCTGGTCCTTTAATGTAGAAGCTGCTAGATCTTGTGCTATCCTGACTGGGGCTCCACAGTACTTGAATTCTTTCTTTTTGGCAGCTTGCAATATTTTCTCCTTGACCTGAGAGCTTTGGAATTTGGCTGTAATATTCCTAGGAGTTTTCTTTTGGGGTTAGGGTTAGGGTTAGGGTTTCTGGAGGTGATCGGTGGATTCTTTCAATTTCTATTTTAGCTTCTTCTAGAATTTCAGGGCAATTTTCCCTGAGAATATCTTGGAAGATGGTGTCTAAGCTCTTTCCTTGATCATGGTTTTCAGGTAGACCAATAATTTTTTTTTCAAATTAATAAAGTATTTTTTTTCCGTTACATGTAAAGATAGTTCTCAACTTTTGTTTATACAAGCTTTATAATTTCAGATTTTTCTCTCTCTCCCCTCCCGTAGACAACAGGTAATCTGATATAGGTTTTATATATATATATATATATATATATATACACACACACACAATAACATTAATCCTATTTCTGCATTAGTCATGTTATAAGAGAAAAAATCAGAGCAGTGATGAAAAACCTCAAAATAGAAAAAAACAACAGCATCAAAAACAAAAGAAATAGTATGGTTCATTCAGCATCTATACTCCACAGTTCTTTTTTTTTTCTTTTCTTGGATTTGGAGATCCTCTTCTATCATGAGTTCCCTGGAACTCTTCTGTGCCATTGCATTGGTGAGAAGAATATAGTCCATCACAGTAGATCAACACTCAGTGTTGATGATACTGTGTACAATGTTCTTCTGGTTCTGCTCATCTCACTCATCATCAGCTCACGCAAGACCCACCAGGTTTCTCTGAACTCCTCCTGCTCATCATTTCTTACAGCACAATAGTATTCCATTGTATTCATATACCACAACTTGTCCAGCCATTCCCCAATTGATGGGCACCCCCTCAACTTCCAATTCCTTGCCACCACGTAAAGAGCAGCTATAAATATTTTTGTACATGTGGGTCCCTTTCCCCCTTCCATGATTTCTTTGGGAAAAAACCGCAAAAGTGGTATTGCTGGGTCAAAGGGTATGCACAGCTTTATTGCCCTTTGGGCATAATTCCAAATTGCTCTCCAGAATGGTTGGATCAGTTCACAGCTCCACCAACAATGGATTAGTGTTCCAATTTTCCCACAGCAGCTCCAACATTTATTATTTTCCTTTTTTGTCATTTTAGCCAATCTGATAGGTGTCAGGTGGTACCTCAGAGTTGTTTTTATTTGCATCTCTCTAATCATTAGAGATTTAGAGCATTTTTTCATATGGGAATAGATAGCTTTGGTTTCTTCATCAGAAAACTGCCTGTTCATATCCTTTGACCATTTCTCAATTGGGGAATGACTTGGGTTCTTATAAATTTGATTTAGTTCCCTATATATTTTAGAGATGAGGCCTTTATCAGAAGTACTTGCCTCAAAAATTGTTTCTCAACTTTCTGCCTCCCTTCTAATTTTGGATGCATTGCTTCTGTTTGTACTAAAATTTTTTAATTTAATGTAATCAAAATCATCCATTTTGCATTTTATAATGTACTCTATTTCTTGTTTGGTCATAAACTGTTTTCCTTTCCAAAGATCTGATAGGTAGACTATTCCTTCCTCTCCTAATTTACCTATGGTATCACCTCTTATGTCTAAATTGTGTATCCATTTTGACCTTATTTTAGTATAAGGTATAAGATGTTGGTCTATGCCTAATTTCTGCCATACTATCTTCTAGTTTTCCCAGCAGTTTTTGTCAAATACTGAGTTCCTATCCCAGAAGCTGGAGTCTTTGGGTTTATCAAACACTATATTACTAGTGTCATTTACTACTGCATTTCCTGAGCCTAGCCTATTCCATTGATCTACCACTCTATTTTTTAGCCAGTACCAGATAGTTTTGATGACTGCCGCTTTATAGTAAAGCTCCAGGTTTGGTACCGCTAACCCACCTTCCTGTGAATTTTTTTTCGTTATTTCCCTGGATATTCTTGATTTTTTTGTTTTTCCAGATGAATTTTGTTATTATTTTTTCTAGTTCTATAACATAATTTTTAGGTAGACCAATAATTTTCAAATTATCTCTCCTGGACCTATTTTCCAGGTCGGCAGTTTTTCCCAGAAGATATTTCACATTGCCCTCTATTTTTTTATTCATTTGGATTTGCTTTATTGTGTTTTGGTTTCTCATAAAGTCACTGGCTTCCATTTGTTCAATCCTAATTCTTAGGCAATGATTTTCATCAGAGAGCTGTTGTACCTCCTTTTCCATTTGACTTTTCAAGCTTTTGACTTTTTTCTCATGTCTTTCCTGTATCACCCTCATTTCTCTTTCCATTTTTTCCTCTACCTCTCTAATTTTATCTTCAAAGTCCTTTTTGAGCACCTCTATGGCCTGAGACCAATTCATATTTTTCTTGGAAGCTTTAGGTATAGGGGCCCTGATGTTGACATCTTCCTCTGAGGGTGCCCCTTGGTCCTTCTTGTTACTGAAGAAACTTTCTATGGTCCTCACCTTTCTCTTTCAGCTCATCTTGCCTATCTTTTTTTTTTTTTAAAGTGAGGCAATTGGGGTTAAGTGACTTGCCCAAGGTCACACAGCTAGTAAGTGTTAAGTGTCTGAATCCAGATTTGAACTCAGGTACTCCTGATTCCAGGGCTGGTGCTCTATCCACTGTGCCACCTAGCTGTCCCTTGCCTTTCTTTTACTAGACTTTTAGCTCCTTGAAGTGGGGCACTGTTTCTAGGCTGCAGTATCCCAAGCTTAAGAAGTCCCAGGTGGTATGATTTAAGGAGAATCAGGTTCTTCCCTCACCCTGCCTGTTTTCTGGTCCTAGATAACCCCAGACCAACTTGCCAATCAACCAGCTTTTGTGGTTGGTTAGCTCTGACGAGCCTGTGCCCCTCCCTGACCTGGGCCACTTCTATTTGAGCCTAGCACCTCGTTCTCAGTAGGGGTGTAAAATCCAAGTTCTGCCTTAGCACCAGCATAGACCCCTGTAGTCTCTCCCCTGCCCAGGGCTCAGCCCACTCACCAGACTGTGAGCTTAGTTCCAGATGACACTGGTGCTTCAGCTGATTCAGAGGCTCTGGGGGTCTCCTTCTCTGGTGAGGACTTCCTGAGACTGGATCTGTGTCAGGGTGACTGTGGGGTTGGGCCCGATTCTTGTATCAGCACAGCAGCCCCCTTCTTCTGACCTTCCAAGCCGTTCTTGGTTAGAAGATGATTTCAGCACATTCTTCTGTGAGTTTTGCTGCTCTGGGCATTTTCCTATTTGGATGTTTTTTGGAGCTATTGTGTCATGAGTTCAGGAGCTCACTGCCTTTCCTCCGCCATCTTCGTTGTTTGTCTTTATAATATTGTCATCAGTATACAAGTTGTTTTCCTGGTTCTGTTCTCTTCATTCTACATCAGTTCATATAAATTTTCCCATTTGTTTGGACAGAATTGCCTCAGTTTACCCAAATAACTCGAGGAGACCACCAAGTCAAATAGAGGCATATTTATTACATTCTCGTGAGAATGGGCAACCCCATGCCAGGTATGAGGAGCACACTAACGGGCTCATGAGTTGGGTTTTTATGGAAGTTTTGAGGGGGGTGGGGTGTCCTCTCATGCACAGGGTGAGCTCACAATCTAACATCCAATCCTGTCTCACCCAGGGTGTGTGTTCAGCTTGTGATCAGGGTATGAATGCATGCTCAGCTATGTCCGAGAGCTGGGGGGAAAGGGGAGGGGAAAAGGGGGTGAAACCACTCTACCCGTGCAAAGAGGGGCAAGGGGGAAGAGGGGAACGATGGTACCAGGAGCTGGTACTAGGGGGAGTTAGGACTTAGGAATGCAAAAAGGGAGAGGTAAGATCTGGGTGTATCTGTCCTAACAGGAGACATCTTTCCTGCCTAGTCATAGAACAAGGGTGGGGGTAAGGGGTGTTGTAGCAACAGTATAACTAACCCATAACAAGGACTGGGGGTTTGGAATGTAGGCCAGGGGGAGAAAGGGGTGGTATTACCAGGATACATCAAGTTCAGTAAAGCAAGATACATGATTTCTGTTATTAGCAATGGAATAAAACATGACCAGAATAATCTGACTATAACAGGGACTGGGGGCTGGGTACTTTCCAGACCCCATCCTCAGATTCTGAATTGACTCAAGTCCACCTGTCTCATATACCATTTTTCCCTGAAACCATCTCCTTCATCTTTTCTTACAGCAAAAGAGTATTCCATTAATTACATTTATAATTTGTTTAACCATTACCCAGTTGATGGGCACTCTTCTCAGATTCCAATTCTTTGCTACCTCAGAAAGAGCTACAAATATTTTTGGGTATCCTTAGCTGGAGTTTGTTTTGCTGAGGGCTAATTCTTCCCTTCATCTATCCTCTCTCTAATTTTCCCTTTCCCCTTCTCTCTTTTATTTTCCTGTTGAGTGAAATGTATTTCTGTACCCAACTCTGTGTGTCTAGTCTTCCCTCTTTTGATCAATTACGATGAAAATTAGGTTCAAGTCTTATATGTGAGACAATTTCCCTTAACCTTCCTTTCCCTTCCTCTCCTTCCACCTCCCCAACCTCCTCAGGCTATTCCTCTTCTCCATTTCCTGCTGTACTCTGCCTTGGTCAGATTTCATCCGAAATAGTGTTTGGTTCAGGGCCCCAAAAGCTTGTTTCTAAGCTTGAAGAATGTCCAGAGGAAGAGACCCAGTATGGTGAAGGGTCTCAAAATTATGTCATATAAAGTTTGGTTGAAGCTGTCTTTTTTTATCCCACAGCCCCTCTCCTGTACCTGTCATACATATCCTGCTCACCTCCATCTCTCACCCATACTTCCTTTAAAAAATTAAGTTCAGTGCCCCCTCTTGCATGAGTTCTTTCTAATTAGGCTTCCCTCAGCTCTCCTCTTCCCTCCACCTTCAATTACTCATGTGTACTCTCCCCATTCCCCAATATAAAATAAGCTCCGTGAGGGCAGGGGCTGTTTCATCTTTGCCTTTGTATTTCTGGTCTAGTATTTAGTTGGAATAAAATAAATGCTTGTGGATTGATAGACCTTCTGATGGGGGGAATAATTAGTTTTCAGGTTGCTGAAGAGCTGTCATGTGGCAGGATGTGATAAACAAGACTTGTTCTACTTGGCCTCAGAAGGCAAAAGTAGGAGGGGTATCATGTAGAATTAGAACGAGATTCAGACTTGATGTCAAGAAAAACTTTCCAGCAGTTACCCACAAATGGAATGGGCTACTTCAGGAGGTAAATAGGGTTTTGCTTTACTAAATGTCTTGGTATAGAGACTTTTATTGTAGAAACGATTCTTATTCGGGTATATGTTGGAATAAATGGCCTCCCAGGTCCTTCAAACTCTGAAATCTTGTAAATGTATTATTTG
The DNA here is from genome assembly GCF_019393635.1 of Dromiciops gliroides. Lineage (NCBI taxonomy): Eukaryota > Metazoa > Chordata > Mammalia > Microbiotheria > Microbiotheriidae > Dromiciops > Dromiciops gliroides. The sequence goes on from NC_057866.1 coordinate 51,684,356, forward strand.
TTCTTAAAATAAAGGGAGGTGTGTATGTGTAGACAGAGAGATCAGCTAAATTTGTTCTGTAGAGTTGTAGAGTTGGGGTCTGGCTCTATGATTTTGTTTATATTGGAACTCCTAGATGAGGAAACTCTTCCCAGTGCAGATCAGCACCTCCTCTGCTTCTTATTGTTTTAAAGTTGCATGGGAGTGGGGTGCTGAGAAGTAAGGAGGGGTGTTGAACCCAGGTCTTGAATCCAAGGCCAGCTCTCTTATCATGTGATACTTTTTCTTGTTCTTTCTGTTTAAATGAAATAATAGTGTCTTCAAAGTCTCAGAAGTATTAAGCTTTAATAGCATAAAAAACCACTAAAACTTTTAGAGAACCCTATACAAATATTAGTTTAAAGAGTAGTCCTAATATGTCTTTTAACTTCTGTGGGCCTCAGTTTCCTTATTAAAATAAAGGGGGCATCATAAGCATATTTGAAATGAGGGTACCACAGTGTGGAGGGAAACTTTTTTCTTATTGCTTCCCTTCAGTGAGCCCACAAACTCTAACCTCTGATTATTTTGTCATCCTTGAGGCACAAGAGATCTTTCAATGTAGCCTTTTTTAGAGTTTAGTTCTATAATTCCAAATGGCTAACATTTCCTAAATTTCTAAATTACCTATTGAATTTCATAGAGTCTACCTTCATCAATATCTGCTTCAAATGTGGCAATAATTTTGAATATCATATTTGTTTTTTGAAGTATCTTTAAAATTAATTTCTTTACAAATTTTGTAAAGGTGAAAGCTATAGCCATTTCTTACTTATGAAGAATAGATTAATTAAAAAAAATATGGTAAAATTTCAGACTTATTGCAACTTTTACTTTCTGGTATATTGCCAGGAAAGGATATAAAGGGAAAAAAAGCTTCTAAGCATTTGAAATAACTGTTATAAAACTCTAGCACTAAAGTTATGGAAGTCTTTTCAGGTGTTTCAAATGTGTAGATGGTGGTAATCAGCTAGGAAAAGTGTCCTACAAAATTGAGCTTAACACAACTCTCAGCCTTTTTATTCTTGTATTTGTGTATGTGCATACTCATTTTAAAATTTTAAGATAAAATTAATTTTCAGTTAACAAAAATCTGTTCTTTCCTTCTTGCTTCTACTCCTCATCCCCCCAATTTGAGGAAATTTTTTAAAAACCCAACAACCTTGTAACAACTACACATGGTCAAGCAAATTCTTACATTGGCTATGTGCAATAAATGTCTCATTTCGTACCCTGAATCTATCACCTGTGATAAAATAATGGGATTTAGCAGATACTCAAAGACCCACCTGGAGATTAATCTAAACTGATTGAATCAAGTGAGAGTAATTGACTGCTGATTAGCCTACTTCAAAGTTAACTAGATCTAACTAGGTGATTAACTAGGTGATCACACCTGGCTAGCCCTTAAGAAGGTATTGTTCTCAGAAGCTAGACTTTGAATTTAACTTGAGAACACCTTCAAGTTCAGTGAACCAATGGATTTGGAGGATGCCAACCAGTCAGCTTGAAGCAGTGTGTAAGGACCAGCTCTGTTCCAGACCTATAAAAAGCTTCCACACTCAGTTTGCTAGAGAGTTGGTGATTGAAGCGGGCTCATGGTGGAGGACTTGAGGAAGAACCTGACTAGGCTGGAACTCTAGGCTAGGTAGGCCTTTTCTTAACTTTCTGAGCTCCATGTGAATATTTGTATGCTTTAATAAATATTTAATGTCCAAAGACTGGTGTTGAAGCTTCTAATTTAAAGCTATAACACAATTTAGATTTTAAACATCACAGTTTGGTGACCATGAAGGGATTGCTGAACCCTTCAACCTTCTGATCTTCACATTGGGTAAGAAATTTTATGTTTGTAAGTTTCTCCTATTTTCATTGATTTTAAGTGCTTGTCCCTTTAAATTTTCAATTGGGTTTCTTCTACCCACTAAGTACTCAAGTATCTCCTAAGTACCTGTTTTTCTCTGGTTAATCAGACAGAGGATAAGATCATGTTAATGCTTCATTTTTGTGGATTTTCCATTTTGGTTTATCTTTACCTGCTTTCACCTTATTTTTTTTGTTTTGTTTTGTTTTGTTTTTGGTTTGTTTTCATTTTAGTTTTTTGCAAGGCAATGAGGGTTAAGTGACTTGCCCAGGGTCACACAGCTAGTAAGTGTCAAGTGTCTCTGAGGCCGGATTTGAACTCAGGTCCTCCTGAATCCAGGGCTGGTGCTTTAGGCACTGTGCTACCTAGCTGCCCCCCTGCTTTCACCTTTAATTAATAACTTTATAAAGCATTGGTATTATGAAAGAGAAAATAAAGGGGTTGAAGAAAAACAAGAGAAACCTTATCATCATCATATTTCAAGAATCTGCTTCTATTGCCATAAACTGGGACATATTTTGCTGAATGCAGAAGTAGACAGCAAGATGTTAATATGAGATGTGGAGATTTTAGATATAGAAATAAAAAATGCTCTAAATTCACTCAGAGAAATAATGTCAGTTCAGATGTCACATAAAGGTTTCCTTTTTATGCCATTGTATCTACATTTTGTAATTAATAGTATGTTTGTTTCCATAGAGATTTCACTCCTTTAAGATTGTGTTTTGTTTTTCCAACTGATTATTTGATCAAATTATATAAAGTATTTCATTGGTAAATTGATTACCATAACAAGTGTAAATTAATTCTAGAAATACTATTTTTACAAAAAATATTATTTGGAATCATTGTACATTGTAACATATTCTGAGTCAAAGCAAATTCAAATTTTTGGCGATCATTATTATCCTCAATTTTTAAATCCATATGAGACTTGGATTATGGGAATTTACCATTTAAGACATTAATTGCCTTTACCCATGAGAGGAATACATACAAGAGCAGGCATTGAACTCTCACAGAAGGGGAGACACTTATGAAGTCCAGGTACTGCATTGACTTGGGAAAGACCGAAAGAATGGCTATTGGCAAGGGCTGAAGTTGGCTTCTTTTGGCTCCATTTCCCCACAATATTGTACCTAGGGACCTACAGGTTCCTGGAGGTCTCTCAGATGAGACAATGTAGATGGCTGGAAGTTTTCATCCCACCCATCTCATTCTATACCTGGCTTCTATTCCCCTTCCAATATGCCTGATGCTATGGACGTATCAATCCTATGCATCTGATTAAGCCTGACTCAGTTTTCTCCAGTATGTTGGGTGGCATGGACATAAATCCCATCCACCTATTTTAAGCCTAGAATACTGCATGGGCTGTATGTATTGCTCAAGTATGGGAATGCTCATATCCCATCAATTCTTTTTTTTTTTTTCCCCCAAGTGAGGCAATTGGGGTTAAGTGACTTGCCCAGGGTCACACAGCTAGTAAGTGTTAAGTGTCTAAGGCTGGATTTGAGCTCAGGTCCTCCTGAATCCAGGGCGGTGCTCTATCCACTGAGCCACCTAGCTGCCCCCTCCTATCAATTCTTTATTCTTTTATGGTAATCTCCATAATTATCTCAAATGTCATGATAAATACAGTGTTGGATTTGGCCTTGATATCTGCTACCAATTATATTAGATTCTATAATTTCTCATAATGGCATGAGGATAATTAGGCAGATGATGCAAAAAGTGATGAAATGAAGATTTAAAAAAAATTCTTGTCTTCTCAATTCATGTTTTTAAGAACTTTGATTGTTTGATTTGATTATTGACAAAGCTATTTTAAAGTTATGTTAAGCTCAATTTTGTAGGAAACTTTTCCTAGCTGATTACCACCATCTACACATTTGAAACACCTGAAAAGACTTCCATTCCACAACTACACCCAGAGGACATCCCAAGAATCATCTGAGAAGACTTCCAAAGACTTATTTTTGTTACTGCATCATCAAGGAACACCTGGTCCTAGAAGAAACAAAGAGGGGAATGTGATAAAATGGGATTTAGCAGATACTCAAAGACCCACCTAGAGATTAATCTAGACTGATTCAATCAAGTGAGAGTGATTAACTGCTGATTAGTCTACTTCAAAGAAGGTATTGTTCTCAGAAGCTAGACTTTGAACTTAACTTGAGAACACCTTCAAGTTCAGTGAACCAATGGATTTGGAGGATGTCAACCAATCAGCTTGAAGCAGTGTGAAGGACCACCTCTGTTCCAGACCTATAAAAAGCTTCCACAATCAGTTTGCTAGAGAGTTGGTGATTGAAGCAGGCTTGTGGCAGAGGACTTGAGGAAGAACCTGACCAGGCTGGAACTCTAGGCTAGATAGGCCTTTTCTGAACTTTCTGAACTCCATGTGAATACCTGTATGCTTTAATAAATGTTTAATGTCCAAAGACTGGTGTTGAAGCTCCTAATTTAAGGCGATCACACAATTTAGATTTTAAACATCACCCACCTCTTTGTCAGTATGTGAGTGGTGTACTTCATCATGGCTTATGGCATCATGAATGATCATTGTGTTGATGAAGAGTTCTTAGATCTTTCAAAGTTTGTCTTCATCAGTGTTGCTTTTATATAAATTGTTCTCCTGGTTCTGCATTTCTTAGTCTATTCTGTATCAGTTCATATGTCTTCCCAGGTTTCTCAGTATCTGTCTTTTTATTCATTTCTTACAACCCAATAAATTATTATATTCGTATAACCAATTTTTTTCAGATTTTCCTCAATTTATGGCCCTTTATTTTCTATTTTTTTGTTACCATAATAGTTTTGTGCATATGAGTACTGTAAGAAATTAATTGTGATTTGGGGTTTTCATCACCCCATCTTTGCTTCATTATGATCAGACTGAAAAGATGTAATCTTGAAAAAGCCTAAGAGAAGATGGCTGTGTACTTGAAGAGATTATAGAGAAGAACAACTAAGTATCTAAGTCTCCTCTAGCAGTTCCCCTACGACCACAATTATAATGGGGACAGCCCAGAGGGTATGTTGAACCAGTTGGACCCTCAGCATGGCTAAGGACCTCCCCTTCCTGTGGGAGAGGCAAAAAGGGGGGACTGGAGAGGAGCTGTGAGAGGGAGCTTTATAGTGAACCCAGAGAGAAACTGCACAGCTGACTCTCATTGAAAAACTATGGAACCCGGGTGGTGGTGAGTGGAAGCAAGGCCAGCTCTTTGAGCTAGCTGAGCAGCAAGCAAGTTTGGGATTTGAGTCAGTCTTTGCTAGAGCCAGGGAACTTACTCGTTTTCTCTTCCCCTATTCCCTTCCTTGTTGTCCCTGGCTTTATTAACTTCACCTGTTTTGTAAATTTTGTTCCTTTTAATAAAACCTGGTTTGTTTATAGTAAAGAGGCTGTTAATCTCCTTTCTTATTAGTCTAATAATAACTAAAAAGGCAGTTTGGAAGAGAGGAGACTTTGGACCTAGATGTGTCTCATTATTTTCTGATCCCAATATTACAGTGAGCTGCCCAATTAAAATTTGGCCCTTACAGTACTTTACCTCTTTCATCTTTTTGTAGGCATAAGTCTAGTAGTGATATTGCTGAGTCAAAGGGCATAACTGACTTAATAAATTGGGGCATAGTTCCAAATTGCTTTGCAGAATGGCTGGACCAGTTCACAACTCCACCTTCAGTGCATTAATGTCTTTGCATGTTCATTTTAAAACCATAATTTTTAATAGGCTTGGTTATCTAAGAGACAGATACAAATGACACTTGTGAGAAATGACACATTTTGGTCTTTTTATCTTTTATTTATTAGATGCCCATGTGGTCTGATAAGTAGTTAATCCTTTAATAATGACCTGTGGTCTTCTGGAAACAATTGCAGTTATGTCTGTAGAAAGTAGCAAAAGACTCAGATGCATAAAGTGACATTTCCAAAATCATGTAGTAAATAAATGGCAGAGTTGGGAGTAGAATGTAGGTCCTTGAGCTTTCAAAAGTCCTGTGTTTCCATACTGTGTAGTCTGTTATAATAATAATAATAATAGTAATAATAATAAACATTTATATAATTCTTTTTATTGCAAAGTGGTTAAATTTGTTATCTCATTAGAACCCCAATACCACCCAGTGTGGTAGGTGCTATTATTATCCTAATTTTACAGATTAAAAAACCTGAAGCTAAGGAAAGCTGAATGACTTGCCCAGAGTCACAAGCTCATAAGTATCTACTAAAAATAATTTCTATGTTTATATTTATTATAATAGCTATTGTAGAAAAGGAAATCATTTTGTCATTGTTTTTTGCCTGAAGCTCTTGAGAAAGAAGAATGTGTCTTGTATGTTGTTGTCTATTGAATTTAATTGAAGGCCTAGTCCTTTGCACTGGATATTGGGCTGTGGCTCCATAAGGCCCATGGGCAGTTTACCTGTTATATCCACTGTTGGGGCCCAATTGTGGGGCTCAGGATCTTGGGTGGCCTCAGTGCTTGGGAAAGGGACGAGGACATTTTTCACAACAACAAACCTACACTGGTTGCCCTATTCTTGGAATTTGGGGAAATCATTTGGAAAAATATGTAACTAGACTTAATCTCCACATGTAATTTATATACAAGAACTTGTTAGATCACCTTTTATTTTTGGCAAAAATAGTTACTAAACTATAGAAAATCAGAATTCTGGGACATTGATTTAGCATGTTTGTCTTCTTGTCCCTCATCACTTCTTGCTTATAATATTGAGGCATGTGGTATAATAGCAAGGGTATTACCTTGTGGTCAAGGTTCACAGGCTAACTTTGCTCCTTAGTCAGTGCTAGTGCTCCTTTACTCCTCCTCAATGTGACCCTTGGGCAGTTCCCCATACCTCTCAGATTCTCAGTTTTTTCATTTGCAAAAAAGGTTGTGAGGATGAAATGAGAAAATGTATTTAAAGTGCTTTGCAAAACTTTAAAGCTCTATAAATATGTCAGATGTGTCATTATTATTGTAAGCCTCCTAACTCTTATTCTCCATCCAGTCTCTTCCCACTCTAATCCATCAATCACAAAGCCACCAACATGATTTCCCTAACACATAGAAATTTTGTTTTTCTTGATAGTCAGAAACTGTCATTGCCTATTCATTGGTAGTAGGATAAACTTCTCTGACCCAGCCATACCCATTCCTTCCTCAATATTCACGTAGGTCCTCAGGCTGCTTCAACCATATTTCTCCACCTTTCTGCCTGTCGAAACTTGGATCTCCCCCAAAGGCCTGACTGAAGTGTCAGTTTTTCCAGGAAAACTTTTTTAATAATACCATTTCCTATCCACAACCTAGAAGTGAGCTCTCCATTCTCTTTGGCATTTTCCCAAACCTCTCCTTTGTCTTTATCGTAGCCCAAGTTGTATTATACTTGTTTGTATATCTTATATTTCCTCAACCCTCTTTTAGATTGATAATCTCCTTGTAGTCAAGTAGCAGGTTATTTTTTCATCTTTGTAACCCCAGCACACATCACCATACCTCATAAATAGTAGGTACTTTACATATACTTGAATTGAATTTCAGTGATGCTGCAGTATCATGAATTTGATACCATGTTATCTTAACTGATTTATAAATATTAAGTAAGCATCATCATTCACATGTTGAGCTACACATATGGTGTGTGTATATATATGTATACATATATATTCATACACATACACACATATATTCATATACATACATACATACATATATTCAGGTCAAAATGTACCAAAACTGGTATTTTAACTTTAAAATCTACTTAAATCTCTTCTTCTTTTTTAGCTAAAAAGAAAAATCAGAACAAAAGGGAAAAACCATGAGAAAGAAAAAACAAAAAACAACAAAAAAGTGAAAATAGTATGACCTCAGTCTGTATTGAGACTCCATAGTTCTTTTTCTGGATGTGCAAAGTATTTTCCATCATAAGTGTTTTGGAATTGTCTTAGATCATTGTATTGCTGAGAAGAGCTCAGTCTATCCTAGTTGATCATCAAACAATGTTGCTGTTACTCTGTATAATGTACTCCTGGTTCTACTCACTTCAGTCAGCATCAATCTTTCCAGGTTTTTATGAAATCTGCCTGTTTATTATTTCTTATAGCACAGTAGTATTCTATTCTATTCATTTCCCACAGCTTGTTCCCAATTGATGGGCATTCCCTCAATTTCCAATTCTTTGCCATCAGGAAAAGAGGTGCTATGAATATTTTTTACATGTGGGTCCTTTTCCCCCTTTTAATCTCTTCGAAATAGAGATCTAGTAGTGGTACTGCTGGATTAAAGGGTATGCACAGATTTATAGCCCTTTGGGCATAGTTCCAAATTGTTTTCTAGAATGGTTGGATCAGTTCTCAAGTCCACCAACAAAACATGTATTCCAATTTTCTACATCTCCTCCAACATTTTCATTGTTCTTTTTTGTCATATTAGCCAATCTGATAGGTGTGAGAGGTGGTACCTCAGAGTTGTTTTAATTTGCATTTCTCTAATAAATAGTGATTTAGGACTTTTTTTTATATGACTATAGATAGCTTTAATTTCTTCATCTGAAAACTGCCTGTTCATATCTTTTGACCATTTCTCAGTTGGGGAATGACTTGTATTCTTATAAATACAATTCAGTTCTCTACATATTAGAGAAATGAGACCTTCATATGAAACAACTGATTATGAAAATTGTTTCCCAGCTTTCTTGGTTGCATTGGTTTTGTTTGTTCAAAACCTTTTTAGTTCAATGCAATCAAAATTATTCATTTTGCATTTCATGTTTTCTATTTCTTGTTTAGTCATAAATCCTTACCCTCTCCATAGATCTGACAGGTAAATCATTCCTTCCTCTCCTAATTTGCCCTTTATGTCTAAATCATGTACCCATTTTGACCTTATTTTGGTATATGGTGTAAGATGTTGGGTCTATGCCTAGTTTGTGCCATACTGTTTCCCAGTTTTTTCTGGCAGTTTTAGTCAAACAGTGAGTTTATCAAACAGATTACTATAGTAATTTATTACTGTGTCTTGTGTATTCCACTAATCTTTTGCTGTGTACTTTTTTCTTTATCTCCCCTCCCCCAAGAAGTCTACAATTAAGCATGGCTATATATGCATAAACATAGATATCTACAAACACACACATGTATATATACATGTACTTTCATACACATACATATAACGCCATACTATACTTGTTTCCACCTGTCATCTGCTTCTCTGAAGGTGGATAGTATCTTCCTTCATAAGTCCAAGTCTTTCCATGTTTTTATAGATCAACCATTTCACATATGGTTGTTAATAGCTTGAGATTCTCATGAAAACTTTGTCTTTTGACCATTCATTGGTTGGAGAATGGCTTATGTTTCTATTTCTGTTAATTCTCTATGTATCTTAGATATTATATTAGACTCTTGCCAGAGATATTTGATGCAAAGATGTTTTCCCCCAAGCGACAGCTCTCCTTTTTATGGTAACTGCATTAATTTTGTTCATGTAAACACTTCAGAGTTTTCTGTAAATGAAATAAATTTATTTTACATTTTGTACAAGTTGTCTTTCCTTTGGTTAATAACTCTCCACCTAATCATGGCTATGAAAGGTACTTGATCTTGCTCTAATTTTTTTTTTTTATGACATGACCTTTCATGATGAATGGTTTTGTATCCATTTTGAGGTTACTTTGGTATGTAGTATAACTTACTGATAAACATCAATTTCTTCTGAACTGCTTTCCAGTTGGAACAACAGTTCTTGTCAATTCTTTCTAATTTATTTTCTTGGGTTTATCATAGAGACTAGATAGTGAACTTTTAGTGCCAAGTACCTTACATAATGATTTTATAATGTTACTTTTTTTCACACAGCTAATAAATGCTAAGTGTCTGATGCCAGATTTGAACTCAGGTCCTCCTGACTCTAGGGCTGGTGCTCTGTCCACTGTGCCACCTAGCTGCCCCACATAATGATTTTATGACCTACAAGCTTAATGACTCTAATGAGTTGAAAGAATTTATTTGCAGCCTTGGAAGTTGTATGTGGACCCTTTTTTAAAATTTAGACTGGAGCAATTGTAACCTAAAACCTTTCCCTTTTCATATGGTTTTTATATTGTTATTCAGCATGTGTGACCATTTAGAAGGTTTTTTCAGTAGAAATAGGATTTTTCATCCTTGGAACATTTGTTGAATTATCTGTGTGACAGGGACTTAAGTTTGAATTATAATTAAGTTATCAGAGATAACATTTGTTATTCCTTCTACTCATTTCTTTCCTGTTCATCTATTTTTATTCCTTTGCTGATTTTATTTTTATACCTATGACATTTAAATGTTCCTTCTTTCAAATTCTCTATGTTGTACTCTAGGCTTTTTGGTACAGAAGGCCCTGTGTAAATGGAAAACAACAAAAATAGACATATAAGTATAGGTGGCCCTTGCTTGTGGAATAACTTTTAAGGACAATTTGAGGGAAAGATAATTTCTGTATAGAGAATGTATAATGGGCCCTTTGACTTCTACTATAAATTTGAAGATATTTCCCCATAGAAAAACAATCCTTTGGCATGCTAAATGGAAGTCTTTTCGTAAAGAATAAGGCTTACTGTACCTCATCAAGCCAGCCTGTTTGGGCCTTATTTCCTCTTTTATAAAATGAAGACATTTAATTAAGTGACCTCAGAGTCCTCTTCTCAATTTAAATCTGTGATCCCATGGTTGTATTAGATGTGTTATTTGACACATGTTAGTGTGTTTGTTGTACTTTATTTATTCTTGGCCTTTGTATCATTGCAAAACTGGAATGAATGAGGGCAGTGCCCTAACTGGGAGTTGGTATTCTGTTCAACTGCTGTTTAGCATAGAATTCTGGATGCAAGGTGCTGGGAATTAAAAGATAACTAAATCCCTTACTTAAAGGAATTTCTCTACCTAATCCTTCCTTTTCCTCTTGATCTTGTCACCATTTAAGCTTGTGATATTTAATCACTTCTTTGGGTTTCACCTTCCTCATCTATAACTTGAAGGGGTTGGTCTATATCAAGGATTCTTTTTTGGGGGGGGGGCGGCGAGATAATTGGAGTTAGTGACTTGTCCAGAGTCACACAGCTAGTAAGTGTCAAGTGTCCGAGGTTGGATTTGAACTCAGGTCCTCCCAAATCCAGGGTTGGTTCTTTATGCACTACACCACCTAGCTGCCCCCCAGTTTGGGAATTTTACAAGTGGTTTGTTAGTGAATTTTTTTCCTGTTATGTTGATTTTTACTTCCCTATACAATGTTGAAAGCAGACAGTGGTTGCAGAACTTATCCATCCTGTATTAAGAGCTGGATTCAAGTCCCACATGTGACACATACTGAGTAATGTCCCAGTACAATGCCCCAGGCAATGTTCATAAGCGCATAAAGTGGCAGAATTAATGATTTTTCTTGCTAGAGTAAATTTCTTCATTAGGATTTCCCTATATGAATGAAATCATAGGTCCAGACTAAAACAAAATGTACCTTTATAAATATCCCAATAATTAGAAACCTAGGTAACTTGTTTTCTCCACGTGTATTTTTAGGTGTCCTCCTTCCCCCCAAATAAACAGTTGAAGTTGTAAATGGTTTCTCATAAAGATGCTTCATACACATTGCAATATTTTTTCCCTTCCAAATCAGGTTGTCTATTTTCATGTTAGATGACATTTATTTATAGGAAATCTCATCTTCCAAAAAAAGTTTTTACTGTGTTGATAATACTACTATTTAAAGGTGTAGAAATAATTAGGTTCTACTAAGTTCATTAAAAATGTGAGCGTGCTTTACTAAAATGGTTCCACATTAAATATGAATAGTAAAGAAAAACCTCGAGTTGGGAGCTTAGTGAAAAATCCTCCCAAAGTGATATGATGCATATTTTGTTATACTTTATTAGTGTGTGTATTGTCTTTTGTAACCATGACTGTTGGCCTTTTAAAAACATACCTCCTGAAAAGAAATTGCTGAAAAGAGATTTTAAAATTCTGTTTGTTTTCCTCTTTATGGAATTAGACTTAAAGGTGCACACTGCTCTCTTACGTAGGTTGTGGGTGCTACATGTGTGCTTTCAGAGCTGTAGTGTGAGGAAGCTTGAAGTGGGATGGCAGGACGCCTTCATCCTTATGACAGTAACTCCAGTGATCCAGAGAATTGGGATCGGAAATTGCATAATAGACCTCGTAAACTTTATAAACACTCAAGGTAGGTGGAAAATATATACTTCACATATCAAAGCTATGATAAAACTGATTATGAAGACTACTGCCTTTGGTTTGTACAACCTTCTTAGAGGAATAGAAAGTTAGAAATATAAGGCAACATTATGTATTTTCAATGTAGATAATTTCAGTATTTCTGTAAGGATTTTTATTTACAACTCCAGGTAATGTTAGAAATTACTTAATTGACTAAATGATTGAAAAGTATGGAGAGAGCACTGGCCTGAATATCAATAGTTGGTTGTTTCTTAGGGCTTCTGTTTCCTTAACTATTATATAGCTAGGAGGTTGGAGCCCTACAACTCAGTTTCTTGTTCCCTAGAACTGGACCTCTAACCACCCATCTCATAGGTTTAAATGTTGTGCTTGCGCTAATTAACACAGGTGCTAAGATATAGCTGCCAGTGTATAAAGAAAGTTGGTGCTCCTACATTGGGCACCACACTTAACTTCTGGAAATCCTCAGTTCTTTATCAGTAAAATGGAGATAACAGTGTTTGACCTAAGTATACAGTTCTGAGTAGTTGTGAGAAAGCACTTTGTAAGCTTTGAAGTATTTAGAGATTAGTAATAGAAAATCTTTAAGTGATGGTTTATGGGTCTGGATTTGTATTTGCCTGCATTGGTTTATGTGACATCACATTTTTGATCCTAATAGCTAAAAGAGTTAATTGTTGAGTTCCAGATTTGTTGTTAAATTAAATATGGAATTCTATTTAAAATGCCATCTGAAAATTGTGGTTTGGTTTTGTTTCTCTCCACATCTTGTATGTGTGTTTCAGTAGAAAATACGGATTTCAGCATAGGCTACCTTAATGATCAGTCAGCAAGTGAATATTAAGCACTTGTAATATTATAGTCACTGTGGTAAGGATGTGAGAACAACTAGAGCTTATGTTAAAATTTGCAAGAGACATATCTGCATTACATGAAAGGTGCCTTTCCACCAGCAGTAGTTTATCTGTTCTTTAAAGGTAGCACCTGAAGGGAACAGATACTTCTAGGTAGTTGGGTTAGAGGCCAGAGAGCAGCTGCTGCTTGCCTAGAGCTGGGCACTGTGCCCCTTCTAAGAAGTACAGTTTGAAAGTATGAGCTTTAGCTTTTTGTGGGCCCCATGTCTCACATGTACTTTCATTTTAGCTGAAATATATTTTGGTTTTCCTTAATCAGAAATTTTTAGTTGAGACACAAAGTGATGTGGTGGAAAGAACACTCAGTTTAGAGACAGAAGTCCCTTCTCTGCCATTTAATACTTTTTTTTTGGCCTGTGTGTAAGTCGTTTAATTTCTTGAATTTCTTTATCTGTTCACCCCCTACCTGCTCTTGTCTGGCATATTGTAAGTGCTGTATAAACGTTCATCATCATCATCACCCTCTGGGGGAGATTGGCATTAAAGAATAAATCACAAACAGCTTAAGTCTGATAGTGTTCTGATTATTCAGGGGGAGATTAGCTATTCATAATAAAGGATATGATACAAATCACACTGTGCTTTTTACATTATAAAGGAGTATTGTAATATAGTAGATAGAGAGCCAACTTTGAAGCCAGGAAGATCTGAGTTTAAGTCCTGCTTCAGACACATATGTAGTCGCTGTCATTCTGGGCAAGACAGTTCACCTTTCCTACACAACTCTTTTTTTTGTTTTTGTTTTGTTTTTTTGCTGGCAATGGAGGTTAAGTGACTTGCCCAGGGTCACACAGCTAGTAGGTGTCAAGTGTCTGAGGCCAGATTTGAACTCAGGTATTCCTGAATCCAGGGCTGGTGCTTTATCCACTACGCCATCTAGCTGCCCCTTCCTACACAACTCTTTAAGCTAATAGGTGGAGAAGGTACTTACCTATATTGGTAGGAGTTTCTTTACCTGGGAATTCCCTATACCAGTGAAATCACAGGTCTAAACTTCAGCCTTTGTTTAGTTTTCTGATTTGCTTAACTCTGGAAAAATATAATTAAAAATGTGTAAATTTTGATAGTGTTTTATTAAAGCAGGCATTCGAGGTTGATTAAAAATATGTACAAAGTAAAGGAAAACATTAACTTGTTCCATTTCTTTTTCTAATAGGATACTGAATATTAGTATTGAAATAGATACTAAAATAATGGAAATAGATACTAAATAATGAAAATTAAAAATTGAGATTTGGTGTGATTTCCTAAAAATAAATAATATTCTGAAATAATAAATTGTGATAAATAGCTTTTTTGGATTTTTGAGCTAAAAATCTTTAAATAAAAGCTTAAAAATTATTTGAGGATCCCTTTCTGAACCTGTGATAACTAATTTCAAGGAAATGGGCCACTTTCCAGGTCTGAGAGGGTTTCACTGTAAAATATGATTGCTGTCATATCTTTATTTTAGTGTTCATTTGAGGCTGTTTTTCTTAAGAAATGCTAGAACTGGAGAAGATGTGTTTCTTTTGTTGTACTCTTGTAAAGAAGTACCTTTAAATCCATGGCAAATAGTTTTGTGTTGGTATATATTTTTTTCAATGAACTTAAAATGGCCTGAGGTTGAAAATTACGGAGTTTATTAAGAAGCTTAGTAATCAATACATACAGAGCAATATGAGGTTTCAAGTTTTTGTATCAGTTAGAACTGTTTCCTTTTTCCATGCTGAGATCTCTAACTGATGCTTATTTTTTCTTTGAATATATTCCACTAAATTTAGGACTATATTTGTGCCATCTTCTGCTTGTCTATTTCCTTCCTATGGGCAGAGTTCCCACTTCTCTTTCTGCTTTTATATAGAATTGTACTTTTTTAAGCTCAGTAATGACAGCAATGAAAATAAAATGCCATTCATTTGGTTTATAAAATATATTTGCATATAATTCAATTCAATAAACATTTATTAAGCACTTACTATGTGCAAAGAGTATAGGAACGTTTTTTAATTGTTGGTCTCACATTAATGTCACATACCATGACTATTCCCAGCATTTCTGGCAAGAGACTTTTATATCCTTTTGTTTTTAGACTGCTAAGGGCAGGGTTTTAGAGATTGGATCTTGCTTAAAAGACTTGAAAGAAAAACAGTTCACCATTAAATGACAAATGTTTGGTTAAAACTGTTCTCATGCAGCCTTACTATAGTGAGTTTACTGGAGGTTTGTACCAGAATAATAGTTGAATTTGGGGACTTCATCATACCAGACAAAACCTCAAGACAACATATTTTGCTACTTTAAATTAACTTTAAAAATTGTAATATTTAACTGGGGCAAAACGTTGTTCTATGGACACTTCATTTAAGACTGGAATTATATACAGCCATAGTCTTTTAATATTTCCTATTCTCTCTTTTTTCTTTTGTGTTTATCCTTTGCCTTAAGCTGTTAGCAGTAAAACCCCTTGGAAAACCTAGTTCATACTTGTGTTCTTACTTTGGAAATGATGAGAAAGGGGAAAAGTTGGAAACCAGTGTCCCTTCCTGAAGGGATTCTGGCAAAGATTTCAGGTAGAAGTAAAGATAGTGGCATGATAGCAAGGGAAGAGTAGTCCTGGGGCTCATGAAAAAGAAGAAATTGGGAGAACTCCTCTGTAATTGAGAAAATATATTTGGAGGCTTAAGACTGGCTAGAGGTCCTCTATGTCATTGTTATTTTGGGCTGCCCTGAGGTGAGGGATACAGTCCTAAAAACAAAACAAAACAAAACAAAACAAAAAACCCTTCTCTAACCTCTCTGGGATCAAATAGAAACTTTTATGTTACACATTTAAAACCCATAACATTATGTCTCTGACCTACTTTTTCAGATTTTTTATACATTTTGCCATTTGTCTGCTCTGGTTCAGCCAAAGTGGTCTTTTTGTTGTTTTTCAAATATGACATTCCATCTCCTGTCTTCATAAGGCTCTTTTCTATGCTTAGAATATATTCCCCTTTCATTTACCTCTTAAAATCTAATTTCTTTCAAAAATTTAGCTTAGCAGAGCAGTGACATTGAAAATCATGGGAAATTAAAATAACCTGGAAGTGGTTGTGTTCAACAGTATTGAGGACTTAGAAAGGGCCTTAATATTCAATAGAGAATACTTTGAATAAAAGGATGGGGTTGGAAGTTAGATTGTAAGAGTTTGAGAAATAAATGGATGGTGAAAAGCACAGCAGTTTGGAACTGTTCTCCAGAAATAACTCTGTGTATCTTTTGACCACCACTAGGATTCTATTTCTAGAGGTCAAGGTCAGAGGGATCGCATCTATATGTACAAGAATATTTATAGCAGCACTTTTTATTGTAGCAAAGTTGGTGCTAGTCAGTTGGGCAATGGTTGAATGAACAAATAGTATTATGTTAATGTAATGCAATTTGCCATAAGAATGTGTTTAGAGAAAACTGGGAAAACTTGTTTGAACCAATGCAGAATGAAATGAGCAGAAAGAACAACTTATAGGATTGCCAAAATAATGTAAAGGGAAACAACTTTGAAAGACTGCAGAACTATGATCAATTCAGTTACCAGTCATTATTTTAGAAGACTGATAATGAAGCACTTCCAATTCTTGGTAGAGAAGTGATAGATTTTTGGGGGGCTGGGGTGTTGGTGAAGGAATGGGGGTCAGCCCTGAAGGCTAAATCTGGCCTGCTAATTGTTTTTTTAATGCCTCTGAAGCTAAAAAATGGATTTTACATCTTTAAATATAATAAAATCTTATTTTAAAATGTAAGACAAAATTAAGTTAATGGACCTGTATGAAAACAGAACAGCTGTTCTATAGTTTGCTGACTGACCCCTGTACTATAGGTATAGAATGAGATGAGTTTTTTGGATATGACACTGTATTGAAGTGTTTTGTTTGACTATAACTTAATTTGTTTTAGGGGAGTGGTTCGATGAGACAGTGGGTTTGAGTTATTTGGTAAGTAGTGATAGAAATTTAATAAATACCAGTAAAACATTTTACAAAATACAAACATTCATAAGGAAGCACATAATAATTTTATTACTACTGTGGTCAAAATACTTTTAAAAAACTATACATAACAAGTTTATGGTTTTTTAAAATCAATAGCCAAAAGATATAGGTCATTGAGTTCAATCCCTCTTCATTTTATACATGATGAAACTGAGGCACAGAATGGTTACTTGCCCAAGTTCAGCTCACAGAGGTAAAGTGGCTGAGATGAAGGTTTGAACCCAAGTCTTCATGACTACAAATCCATCACTCTCTTCACTATTCCATGTACTCTAATATGCTCTTTTTTTAGCCCTTCGTTTATTAAAATGTTCATTTTTTATTTACATTCACAGTAAAGAAAATTCTAAAAACAATGTTAAAAATCGGTGGTGATATTTTTTCTTAGGAGTTTGGCAATGAAGGGAAAAAGAGGGATAAATAGACAGCTATAGCAGAGTCACAGACTGAAGAAGTTTGTTGGTTCCAAAGCCAGGAGATATGAGTGTGTTTTTGTAAGCAGTGAGGACAAAAGGAGCCAATAGATAATGAGAGATGGAAAATGAAATGGCTTCTGATGGGAGGTGGCAGGGCGTTACAGGTTAGGTCAGATTCAGATCAGACTGGTAGTTCAGGTTTAAGAATGAGATGAAATGGGACATTTTAGAACATGTAACAGTTTTTTAAAAAAAAGATTTAGTTAGTCATAGCAGAGGAAGGATATTCAGCAGGGACACATTAAATTCAGCTTCTCTACCTCAGTAGTATTGGTAATGCTTCTCTGTGGATCAGAAGCCTGAAGGAAGAGCTGATGATGACTTTGGTGCTGCCTTCTTGTACTTGGGCCTGTGGGAAGCTACATTAGCAACCCAAGTCTTATTCCTCTACGCTATTTACTGTGAGTCCTGAGGATGTTTTTATGTTTTAAGAAGAAATCGGCTTGGCCTACATAGCAGATATTGCTTCTACCACAAGAGAACTGAAGGTACAAATGGAAGGGTTAGCCTTCCACTGGAGCAGAGAAGAGTATGGATATGAGTTAAGATATGGAGAAATTTTTGTTCTTTGTAGGAGGTAAGATAAAAGATCTCTTTATAGATTTCCTAAGTCTTCTCAGTAAATTAGGCAGGGTTATCATTTGAGACAGATTAAGGTGGAGGTGGAGGCTCAGCTACTGTTGAGGATTTGTAGGGTTTAAACACAGAAAGGACAAGGGGTTGGGGATTCAAAGGTGAAGGAAAACGTTTTCTTAAGTTATCTTAAGACTTTAAAAACTTCTATAATTCTTTGGACTTCTGGCTGACTTTTGTAGTTTAGGGGTTTAAAAAGTTACTTTAGTTTTACATTAGATTTATTTATTTCGTCTAATGAGAACTTTAGACTTTTGTTGGAGTAGATATATAGAAGCTGGGCAGTTGTCCTCTCATTCAGTTATCCTTGGATGTAAATAGAAATAAAAAATTAATAGGTATCTATGTGATCTTATTTTTTTATTTAACTCATTGTTCTTTCTTATAGGGACTTTTAATTTCTATCATAATTGCTCGCATTCACATAGCACATTTTTGCAAAGTGTTATATTCAAAACAACCCTATGAAGCAAGTATTAATTAACTTCATTTTATAAGTGAGAAAACTAAGATCCTGAATACTTAAATGATTTGCCTAAAGTTATACTCTTGCCCTGTAAATATTTGGCATAGTATTTTAGCTCACGTCTCCTGCCTCCCCATCTCTTAACTATGGCATGCCATATCTTCCATTTTGCTTATTATCCCTCTTTACTTTCTCATATGAAAATTCTGATAAGCTTACATTCAAATCATTGGTCAAAGTTTTGAAAAGATTTAATGACAAATTTCTGAGGCAGGCCACTAGAGATCTCTTCCGGTTTTCACTGATGACTCTTTGGCCCTGGTAATTCAACTAATTCCCATTTCACCTATCCATATTGTCATCTAGTCTACTTCTTTGAGTCTTCAGAGGTGTTTGCTGAAATCAAGATAAAATAAGTTAAACTATGTTCTTGATAAACCAGTCTAGTAACCCCATTAAAAAAATAAAAGGAAAGGATGTTAGTCTGGTATGACTTCTTTGATGAAACCATGTTGACCCTTTATTGAGAAGAGGATTTTGTTTATTAATGAGTCTTTACTATATGTAAGCCACTGTTCCGAGTTCTAGTATTATGCTACATATGTTTGTCTACATAAATAACATTTTTAAGGGAGAAAAATTAAGTTTTTGGTAAAAATGCCTTACTCACAAAACTGCCTAGTGTCAGAATTCAACATAGTTCCTTTCACTTATTAAGGACTCAGTAATATAGCTTACATTTATATAGTACTTTATAATTAAGAGCAATTTACACGGAATACCTCACTTGATTCTCATAACCCTGGGAAGAAAGTGGAAATAAGGGGAGGGAGAAGACATTCTTGCATTAACGTGGTCAGAATATTACATTTTAAGTACTTATTTGCAAAAGTATATCTGTTCGTTAATTGACTTTCCCATGGTCAGATACCGTTTTCTCATGTTGAATGGAAATATGTAGACATAGAGATGGTCATATCTTCCGTTTGGTTTTTAAAGCCCTTAATAAGCTGCCCCCTTCTTACCTTGCTAGTCTTCTTACATACACTTTATTCCCTCTACATACTTCACAGTCCAGAGACTTTTGAATAAGACTCTCCATTTCTCAGCTGAGTGTTTTTGCTAGGTGTCCTTCATACCTGACTAATGCTCGTTCTTCTCATTTCTGAAGTCCAACCTGTGCAAGATCCTTTCCCAATTCTCTTTAGTCATTGTGTCTTTCCTCTGAGACTGCCCTCAATTTATCCTGTATTTAGCTTGTTTGTACATGGTTGTTTTCATGTGGTTACTTCCATTAGACTCCGAGCTCCTTGAGAACAGGGGCTGGTTTCCTTTTTTGGGGGGGGGGGTGCTATCTTTGTATCTCCAGTGCTTCCAGTGCCTGGCACAGTATAGGTGTTTAATAAAATGCTAATTGACGGACATACATATATGTAATTCAATCATTATATAAACTCTCAGGGGTGTGTGTGTGTGTGTGTGTGTGTGTGTGTGTGTGTGTGTGTGTGTGTGTGTGTGCGCGTGCATGCATGTGTGTGTGTTCCAACTCTACTACATACTTACTAGTTGTATGTGACAACTTCACTTGAGGTAATTTTTCTCACCTATAAAAGGGAGATGATAGTATTTGTGTTCCAAATATTATCTGGGTTGTTCAAGAAATAGATAATACTTAAGTCCAAGATATTATAAAATTAAGTAATATATGTTAAATACTTTGTAGACAATATGTGTAAATTTGGTTTCTTTTAGATTGTATGGATGACATCAAGATGTATTGTTTGAAATGTAACATAAAATAAAGAAAGAAAGAAAGAAAGATATATATATTTTTTTAGTGAGGCAATTGGGGTTAAGTGACTTGCCCAGGGTCACACAGCTAGTAAGTGTTAAGTGTCTGAAGTCAGATTTGAACTCAGGGACTCCTGACTCCAGGGCTGGTGCTCTATCCACTGCGCCACCTAGCTGCCCCTAAATATATATATATGTATATAGAACAAATGTTGTATATTAGATCTGATTCTTACATTATTTTCCCATGACAAGCACACTTGATGTGATATTAGAAAAGAGAGCCTTGAAACTAATGAAGTTTTAACTTTTTTTTTTTTTTTGCTTTACATAGAGGTTTGATAGTTTACCCCACTTTTTAGTTCTCATTTTTTGTTAATAAGCTCCTAATTCCTTTTCTGAAGTTAGACAAAATTGTAGCTGTCTTCTGTAAGTTGTAGAGCAGAGGAAGGCTCTTTGCTTTTTTAAAAATAGAATTTCATTCTTTATGGTACAAATTAGATGCCGAAAGCAATCAACTATGGACTAGAGGTATTTTGGAGGACAATCACTGTATCAAACTCAGATCTGCAGCCTGCTCAAGTTACCAAAGATACATGCATCATACATTCAATATGAGACTTTGCCGCAAGGTTTCACTCCCACAAGGGGAGCGCATGCTCTGTTCTTTATCTGGGCTTGAATGAAGACTGAGCTGTCCATTTACTTTATAAATTATAGCTTGTAGTCTCCATAGATATTTAGAAGATAAAAAAGTTTTGTTTCTTTGAAGAATAGCACTTAGTTTCTTGAAGTCAAATAGCATTCCTTGAACTTTATTCTTTGGTCTTATTTACAAATGAATCTTTACTGTCTTGAAGGGCCACAAAATAAAAGGGAAAAAAACTTAACAAGAAAAGAAGTTTGCTATATCATTTTCAACTGGCTTTCCCCGCTTTTACTGAAACCTGGAAGGCTGGCAAGGCTAGAATTAGCTTTACAGATGGCATTTGGCAGTGTACCACTAAGCCCTCTTCTCTCAGCCTTCTTTCTCCTGTCTGTCAATTACAATAACCAATGGCTGTTCAGATATGGAGAAATGGACCGACCACAGCTCATCTGATGCTGTTAGGCTAGAGACGTCAGTGCTGCACTACCCACGGCTGAGTCAGTGACTGTGAGAAAATGAACTGAATTAATATCTTGGGGGGGGGGGTGTTGCGTCTCTGAACATTAAGCAGCCTAAATAACTGCAACAGGATTATTGCACTTGCAAGGCAGAGAAGCGGGAGAAAAACAGGAGGAGTTGGGTGTATGTGAAAAGAATAAGATTATTTTGAATGGTTCAAAGGAATCTTGAGAAGATAATGGAAATATCAAGTGTGCTAAACTTTGCTAGTAATGCTCAAGGATGCTGACCTGGCTTTCACTGCTGCATTGTTTGAAAGAGCAGAGCTCCTTTGTGCTCTGATTTCAAAAATTTTTCCTTGCTTTTGTGTGTCTACCTTGGCATGTTCAACAGGAAGGTGTGTATTTATTTTTATTACATGATAATCTCTGGGGTTTAATAAGAAATAAACAGGGAAAAATGCTTAGGCCCCTTACCTCCCTTCCCCACTCATTTTTATCACTTATTTGAAATCTTTGAATGCTAAAGGTCATTTATTCCCTCATACTTTAGTAGCAGGTAATTTTAAAATAAGTGGCATGTATTTTTTTTTCTTTTGTGTTTTGGGTGGCTTTGTTTAAAAACCTTAGTGGAATCTTCCAGTAACTTGAGAATCATTAGATTTGGTAATCTTTTTGTATGTATGATACTCATACAAAAAGATTAATTTGGAATTTATTTGTTTTTGCTGTATCTTTAAAAAAATCAAATCCAGGGTGAGAATAAAGTCGATTTTCATTTTTAAAGAGCAAAAAGTTAAATATTCCTTTTTAAAAAGCATTTTGAATTGGTACAACCAATTATTAGTTAAAATAATGTTGTGCTTCATTAAAGGATAGAAATTGTTGATCAGATGATTTGGTGATTTTCTGTTTGAAACAAAAAGTAATCTATGTATTTTTTCTTTAAAAGAAAATGTTACAAAAGTAGTTTTTTTTCCCCCAAGATTGTCAATGTAGTCATTTCAAATGGGGCAAGTTGTATTATTGTCATGTGTTTTTGTTCTAAGGACTGAAAGAAAATTGCTTAATTCAGAAACCAATATAATTTAAAACTTTTTTGGTCATATTAACCCCTTCTTTACTTTCTGTCATCCTTCTCTCTTTTTTCAGTGAATACTAATATCTGGTTATTAATGTTAAAAGGACATTTATTTTAAATTTTTTATTTAAATTTTATATACTTAAATAATGGATAAAAGATAGCCTTCCATGTAATAAAAGAAAGCACCAGTGGTTATCCTTACTTCTCTCCTAAAAATTTGAAAGTTTCTATCAATATCAAGTTAATGTACTATATAGGCTTGTGTCTTCTAGTGTCACCTGACTTTATGTATTTGCTAATTTTTATTAGAGTAACGTGACTGAATAATACCCAAAGATATAAAATTTAGGTTTCTAAACTCTTCATTTAAAGTATTAATTAATTTTTTAATATCTCATCTGGATTTATGCTAGGTGACTGATTTTTTGGCAGGAAGCGGGGGAGAGTTACCAAGTTTTAGGAAGATGGCAAAAGTAAATATTCAGCAACTCCTCTGTGGTATTTTGAAGTTCATTCCAACTGTGGGTTGGGTAACTTGCAGGTTGGACAAACTGCTGAAGTCTAGAAGTTTCAACATATCTTTGTTGAAATCCACTTCAGTGATCTGATCCAAAGCAGAGACCTCTGAGACAGTTATCCCTCCTTTCTCTTTCTTTTAACTGCAATTTGATGGAGATAGCTTTCAGAGAGCCTCTCTGGATCCACTTCATCAGATGAGTAACATATCCTGTAATTTTGTGGTGGAGCTTCTTACTGGGTGGCTGATGATATCCTTATATATACCCCTGTTTGTGTGAAGCTGTTGCCCAGCTGGATGTAGTACTTTTTTGATAATACTTTCTTTACAGTCTTAGTCTGAATGTGACCCTTACTAGTTTTGGGGAATAAAGGGAAATTACACTAACTTTTGTTGTCTGATTTTATCCATCCAAACAATATAATACATCTGCTTTTTCTTATTGTTTTGCTTTAATTCTTTGCTGCTTTGTAATAGGAATAGAGACCCATAGAAAAAAAAGCCAAATGCTTTCTACCATCCCCACATCTATTGCCTTTTCTAGTTTTCTCATATTCTTTGAGGGTGAGGTAGATTGCTTAGTGTTCTTAGCTACATGGTGAAAATAATTTATAAAAGATAAAGATAAGTATTGTCACTAGGGGGAAAGTAAAATAGAATTTTTAGTAGATTACTACTATAATGATAGAGATGTACCTTTGTTTCCTTAATGGTGAAGAGAAATGGTTGGACTAGTTTATTTCTAAGGTACTTTTCAGCCCTGATAGTCTGTGTTGTTGTTTTTAATAAAATCTGGTATTTATTTTGAATTATATGACCATTACAATTATTTTTTTCCATTTCTCCCACTAGAAATTAAAGATCTATAGGTTTATTTTGCTATAGGAAAAAGCCTTGTATAAAACTGCGTTTAATTTTTAAAAAATAGTTTTAAGTTGGGGCAGCTAGGTGGTGCAGTGGATAAAGCACTGGTCTTGGATTCAGGAGGATCTGAGTTCAAATCCAGCCTCAGACACTTGACACTTACTAGCTGTGTGACCCTGGGCAAATTACTTAACCCTCATTGCCCTGCCCTCCAAAAAATAGTTTTAAATCAACTTAGAAATACTAGTTTTTATTTTTTAAGATAATTGTGCTGTATATTTTTCAAGCACAAAGGATTTTTACTTATGATCTTCTGCATTATCTCTTTAGTGGTCCTGTAAAAGAATTGATCTAAGTAGTATCCCCATAGATGATATTGAGGCTCAAATAAGGTTGAGATGTGCTTTAAGTCTTCCTCTTAGCAAGTAGTAAATCTGAGACTGAAAACCCAAGATACCAGTGTATAAATTTATAATTACCTCAGCTCTCATTTTCTTTCTGAAAATGTTTATGATGTCTCTCTTTTTTAAAATTGAAGTACATATTTTTTTCATTAGTGGTTAGGCTGAGGTTTGTAAGGTATATTACCTTGAATTGCATCTTGAGAACCTTTTCTCTTCAGAACACAACCCACTCCTTCCTCTTGTTTCTGGTCGGTGCAAAATTGTCCTGTGTTACTTGAATTTCCTTTCCTTTAATTTTTTTTTTTTTTTTTAGTGAGGCAATTGGGGTTAAGCGACTTGCCCAGGGTCACACAGCCAGTAAGTATTAAGTGTCTGAGGCTGGATTTTGAACTCAGGTACTCCTGAATCCAGGGCCAGCGCTCCATCCACTGCGCCATCTAGCTGCCCCCTTTTCCTTTAATTTTGAGGTCTTTTTCCTGGTTGCTTGCTGAATTTGTTGTTTGTCATTGTAATTGTTAAATTTAAGCATTGGACTTTGTTGCCTAGGAGCTTCTTGTTTATCTGAAGGCATTCTCTGGATTCTTTTGATTAGCATTTTGGTTTTTGTGTTCAGAAATTCTCAGTAGTTTATTATTTTTTGCATTATGGTATTCAGATTTTTTTGCTTGTGTTTTTCTTGGAGATCTATTACTATAAGTTGCCTTGCAATGATTTTTTCTTTTCAATAAATTTTGCTTGTATAAACATGTTTTCTTTTAATGTTATTGCCTTTTACTTCTCTTTTAGATTGACCTTCATTTTAATGTATCTCAATCAGTTATTTTCTTTGTTTCTTTGATAAGACTTGCCACCATGGATTCAATTTTTCTATTGTGTCAATTATTTCTGCGTGATGTACAGGCCATAAATTTTGCTTTAATAATTTTTATTTTTTTTAAAGCCATTTAGGAACATCCTGTTGTGATTCCATGCTCTCTTGGGAATCTACAGGGTCCTGTGCCTCGTCAGGTGTTGGTTCATTTTTCATTGTCTTGAAATATTCATTCATACATTTATGGACTGTTTTACCTGATTTGGAGATCATATTCTCTTCTGTCATTAATATCATCATTGTTGGTTTATCTTTTCTCAAGGTATTTAACTGAGTTTTCCTCTTGAGATCTTTGGTAATTTCGGCATTTAAAAAAATTTATTTTAAAAAATTCCATCATTTAACCTTCTGGTTCTCTTTGATGGAAATTTCTCCTGACTCCTGGACCTCAAAGCTGTTTTAATAAAACCTCTTCCCATGATGAATAACTCAAGTTTTACTTCCATTACTTCTTTTGTCAAGTAACTTCTTGGGGACAAAACAGGCCCCTGTTAAATGCTTGGTTCATGCTTAATGGAGTGCCCCTTAGTCAAATACATGTACTGCCCTAGTTCCCTCTGTTCTTCAGTTCTCTGGCTGAGTTTTCTTTCAGTATAAGAGTGTACTGCCTTTACTGCTGTTCCAGTCTAACCAAGCTTCTACTTTTTGTTTTTCTGTCACTTTGAAGGAAGGTGGTAGTAGAAATGCATTTTATTGGAAGCCCATCTTAGGTTGGCTCGTGCAGCTGTATTATTGGTAGGGTGGTTGTTGGAGGAAGTAGAGAGCTCAGAAGGCACATTAGGGGTAAAGGAATTGCCCTCTTTAATGTTCAAATTGTTACCTTGTTTGGGTTCTTGGTGTCCTAGACCAGGGCCTCATTAAACTTTTTGCAATCAAGACCCCATTTTGCCCGAGAAATTTTTATGGGACCCCAAGTGTATAGGTATATAAAAGAGGTATACAAATAATTTATTGCCAAATTTTTTGCCTCCACATTGTTACATGATCCCATATGGGGTTGTGACCCACAATTTAAGAAGCTTTGTCCTAGGCTACTGTGGAGAAAGGTCCATAATTCCTATTTTAGAGAGGTTGAGCAATTATGAGGATCCAAAAAAAAAAGTCTATTCCATTTTTTTAGTCCTGTGATATTACCTTAAATTATAGAAAAAGGAATGGAGAAGATTATATTTCCCCTCCCCAACACCATTCCTTTGGAATTGTGGTTTGCTGTTGAATTGCTCAATTCTTAAGTCTTTCAAAGTAGTTCATTTTTTGTAATATTATTGTATAGATTGTTTTCCTGGTTCTATTCACTTGACTGCATCAGTTCATATAGGCTTTCCCAATGTAGCCCATATTTCATATTCATAACATTCTCCTAATAGGAGTAAATCTAAAGGTATGAATTTAGATTTAAAAAACCCAGCTACACAAATTTAATTTCAAGAAAATATAGCTTAATAGCAGTTTAAATTAAAAAAGACATTTTAGATATTTTCAGCAAGCTGTGTTTTCCAGAAAAGTTAATGTGATTACAACTAATTAAGGTGTTAATTAAAATATATAACTCTGGTTCTAAGACACTGGGAGTAATATATGTACTTGGCTCTAGTCAGATTTCATTTGGAATCATGTACTCACTTCTAGGTGTCACATTTATAATAACTATCTTCAAAAATTTGAAGTCTTTCAAGTTAGAAGGATAATCAGAACTAGATAGAAGCAGGAGCTACACACAGAAGAGAAAATTTTGGCATAGTTTAAAGAACTCTTACAATTGGATATGTCCAAAATTGGAATGAACTGTCTTATAAGGTATTGAGTATTTTATTAGCTGTCGTCTTTTTCTTGAGCTGCTCTTCTATTTCCTGTATCTGTCCTTTTTATGGTCTGTAGTGTACTTTTTTTAAAAAAAGCATTTTAAAAAAAACATATTTTTTTGGTGAGGCAATTGGATTTAAGTGACTTGCCCAGGGTCACACAGCTAGTAAGTCTGAGGCCACATTTGAACTCAGGTCCTCCTGACTCCAGGGCCAGTGCTCTATCCACTGCACCACCCAGCTGCCCCTTGTAGTGTACTTTTTAATGATCTTGTTTCTGTTTGTGCTCCTGTTCTTTGTCCAAATCCTCTTCACTGTGCTTCTTCCTTCTGGTTCTGGATTCCCTTACATGGCTGGCTCTTATAACTTGGTAGGTACATAACATAAGCATTTTTCCTTCGCCCTTCCTTTTTAGCTCAAAGAGATTTTTATTACATTTTTACGACTTTAGGGGTTATGTGTATGTATATATGCATATGTATTGTGGGGACCAATTTTTAATTGGGGAGTGTTAGCTAAGCGGCTTGCTGCAATATTGGGGCAAGGAAGGAGACTGGCAGCCTCCCTAGAAACAGAACAGGATTTATTTGAACAAGAACGAACTTAAAACACAAACAGGATCAGGAGGATCAAGGGAAAGGAAATAAAATGGGGAAAGGGAAATTATACAACCTGAAGAAATACCACCACCCAGGAATCAGCTGAGAATACACAGCAGAGCTCCTGTCACCTTCCAGCTTCCAGCTAGAATGTCGACTTCTCCCCGTTCCCAGAAACCCCACACAGCCCCCAACCAATTGTCTGGCCGCTCTGACAGTCACATGACTGCCCTCACTAGGCTTCCAATCATAATTTTGCCAGGCCCATGTAGGCATCAGTGAATGGTGATGATGTGAGGTGCCAGTGCCATGGCAAAGGCTACAACCAGTGGGTGGAGCACCATGCGGTTTTCAGAGTCCCAGGCCAGTGCGCCCTGAGGCATAAAAACCTTAAATAACAATTCTTTACAGTATAAAGGCACATGTACATATGGACATTTTGGGGCCTTTTAAAAAGCATTGCCATTACTTCTCAATCGATCACCTTCCTTTTAACAAAGAACAAAAGCTAAGCTAACAACATATTGACCATTTCCCTATTTTTGGCCAGGGTATCACCAGCCTTCTGGTCAGTTTCCTATTCTTGACTCCTCACTCTCCAACATCATGTATTCAGTCACTTTCCAAGTCTTGTCATTTCTACTCCTTATTTCTATTCATATGACTACACTCTAGTTCATGCCTCTCCTGGACTATTGTTTTAGATGCCTAATTGATCTGTTGTCTTCAAGTCTCTTTCCCTTTCACAGTTCATCTTAGTAATTTTCTTAAAAGCACAGGTCATTCTACAGCTTAAAAAGCTGTGGTGGGGGGGGGGGGGCGCAGCTAGGTGGCACAGTGGATGAAGCACCGGCCCTGGATTCAGGAGTACCTGAGTTCAAATCTGGCCTCAGACACTTGACACTTACTAGCTGTGTGACCCTGGGCAAGTCACTTAACCCCCATGGCCCTGCCCCCCCCCCCAAAGCTCTATTGGTTCACAGTTGTTTCTAAGAAAATATACAAACTTCTCTCTCATTTAAAGCCCTTCACAAGCTGTCTCCAACTTACCTTTTCAGCCTTATTATGCGTTACTTCACTTCACGTACTATTTATACTCTTTGCAAACTGACTTTAAAAAAAACAAAACAAAACAGAAATGTAGCAATTCCAAAAAAGACCATTTCTGCATACAAAGTAGAAAAGAAAAAAGAGTACTATGTGAAGTAACAAATTTGTTTTATATACAGCATGCCTTTTAAGAAAGTATTGAATTCTCTATGTGTGTGTGTGTGTGTGTGTGTGTGTGTGTATGTATACCCACACACGCATATATGCTTAATTGCAGCCTTCTTTAAGGTGTGTGTGTGTGTGGGGGGGCAGGTAGGGGAAAAAGTAAAGGAAAAAGTGCACAGCAAAGAACAAAAGGAAACCAAGAAGGAAGTGTTAAGGGCTAAAATTCTAGCTAGTCTGTCTAAAATATCTAATGAGTGGTCGCCAATAGATTATAAGCTTTAGCAAGAGTTAGACTTTTAAGCATTTATTAAGGAGAATAAGAATTTGGTAAAGAGAGAGAGAAAGGCCTAGATTCCTATCTATTAAAGGGAGAGCACATTTCTAGCTCCCTTCTCCGCCAGAGTCCAGAGGAAAGAGCGCGAGACTGAGTGCCAGTCTCTTCTTTCCTCCTCCCACTAGCCCGCGTCACTTCCTGACTCCTGGTCTTGCCCTCAAAGACCTTCCCTTCATGGGCAGAACTCTTCTACAGTAAGTATCCAGCAGGTGGCGTTATTCCAATCGTTACAGTCCCCCCTGTTGTTCCTCAAGAAACAAAATGTTTCCTTGACGGAACAGTAAAAAGAATATAATAACTATTGCTAACTAATAATATGTGAACAACAACATAGAAAAGGAAGAGAGGAAAGTTTTGTCCAGAGGGGCGATTTTTTTTTTTGTCCTCATGAACCGACGCTTTGACATTAGTCTTGCAAAGGGAGGGCCTCTGCAGAGAGTACATGTTACAGATGGTGTATATTATAACAGAAAGAGAAAAAAACAACAAAAACAACAAATCAAAACTGTTCATTTAAAGTCTCTGAAAGTCTTTTCTCAGATGTCCTCTAGGTGTAGTCGTGGAATGGAAGTCTTTTTAGGGGTTGATGTGTGGATGCTGGTAATCAGCCAGGAAAATTTCCTACAAAATTGAGCTTAACACAACTTTAAAATAGCTTTGTCAATAATCAAATCAAACAATGAAAGTTCTCAAAAACATGTCTAAGGGAATTCAGAATCTTAGTTGTTACACATGAAACATATAATAAAACAAAAATTGAACCATTCTTTAAAATTATATTATTATTATAGTCCCCCCTTATGGAGAGTAATTGAGAAGACAATTGCTGTGATATTAATTTTTAAAAATAATTTGTCTTTGTTTCATCACTTTTTGCATCATCTGCCTAATTATCCTCATGCCATTATGAGAAATTTTAAAATCTTATATAATTGGTAACAGATGTCAAGGCCAAATTCAACAGTGTATTTATCATGACACCTGAGATAATTATGGGGGTTACCATAAAAGAACAGAGAAATGATGGGATATGAGCATTCCCACACTTGAGCAATATATACTGCCCATACAGTATGCCAGGCTTAAAATAGGTGGATGGAATATATGTCCATGCCACCAAACATATTGGAAGAAACTGAGTCAGACTTAATCAGATGCATGGGATTGAGATGTCCATGGCATCAGGCATATAGGAGGGAGCATAGAAGCCAGGTGTAGAAGTGAGATGGGTGGGATGAATACTTCCAGCCATCTGTACAATATTGTGGGGAAAAGAGAATAAAATATTAAACCAAGAGAATCCAACCTCAACATTTGTCAAAAGCCGTTCCCTCGGCCATACCTTGACTTCATGCATGTCTCCCCTCATGTGACAGTTCAGTGTCTGCTTTTGCATGTATTCCTCTTGTGATTGGATGGCATCTTGGCCAACTGGCATCTGATAACTCAGAATAAAGGCAATTAATGTCTTAAATGATAAGTTCCCATAATCCAAGTCTCATATGGATTGAAAAATTGAGGATAATAAATGATTGCAAAAAATGTGAATACATCTTGACTCAGAACACAATATATAATTATGCAACAATTTCAAATGATACCCCTTTTTTTTACTTAGTATACAATTACTTTTGTGAAAAATCAGAACATATTTGAATACAAGTTAAAGCACAACACAATCTCAAAGAAAACTTTTTTTGAAAAAAGAAAACTTTTACAAACATTCCCCTTTTTTTTGAATATGCTTATTAAAAATAATACTTCTAGAATCAATTTACACTTGCCATGGCAACCAATTTGCCAGGGAAATGCTTTAAAGAGTTTGATCAAATAATCA
Organism: Dromiciops gliroides; assembly: GCF_019393635.1. Taxonomy (NCBI): domain Eukaryota; kingdom Metazoa; phylum Chordata; class Mammalia; order Microbiotheria; family Microbiotheriidae; genus Dromiciops; species Dromiciops gliroides. Next base: position 51,715,402 of record NC_057866.1, read on the forward strand.
GTTGAGAGAAAAAAAAAATAGCAAAAACAAACAACTCAGAATATGGGAGCACAATACTAGAATTAACATTGTATTATGAAATCAAAACCATCTTGCAATGTTTCAAAATTAGATAGACAAATGAATAGAAGAAAATACACATGGAACAATAAAATACAGTGAAATTCAAACTAAGGAAATCTAAATGAATATGAACTTAATATCAATAAGAGTATTATAAAATATAAACTTGATCACATGACTATAAAAAGCTTTTACAAATATTCTCCTTGTTTTAAAAACTAAGTATAAGACACAATCTCAAAAGCATTAAAATCTCTATGAAAATAAACCTATACCATTAATTCCAAAATGTATATGTAATAGCATAGAAATCCTATGTAACCTCTGAACTGACATTAATAATCTTAGTGAATTCAGAACACTCTTGATTCCGATATCTAAAATCCCCAATACTCATATCAATACCTTGCTGCTTACTTCCACATTTCTGTAAAATATATACCCTTCCATGGCAAAAGAAGCAGAGTCTTGAACTATGTTGATTGTCATTCTTATTCAGCTTAAGTTTTTCTTCTTTAACCCCTCTATATTGTCTGTCGGGCTTTTCACCATACAAATGCTTTATAAGATTACTAATTAAAGACAAAAGCAGGTTAGCAAAATTATGAACAAAACGAGCATAACTGGAATTTAAAGAGTTTTCTAAGATTGTCTCAAAAGCACAGCCAGGCTGGGGAAGGGCTGAGCCTGAAGCTGCAAATGCAGGTAGAAAAAGTTGAGCATGCGCATCAGATCTCTGGACTTCCCAGGCAGGGGAAGCTATGGGCTTGGCCATAGGAGGAATTTGAATCAGACTTGATTTTGAACTCAGGCCTGGATTCCTCTTCCCCCACTTTGCCTCTAGGTGCTAAAGGATTAAAAGCTTCTAGAGGGTGGGTCATTGCCTCCAGGCATGCAAAATTAAAGCAACAATTACTGTTAGAACTGGGAAAAGCTGCGGGAATCTCTTCAGGTTTCTCTGAAAAAGCATGGTTGGGAGAGGGAGAGATATTTCCTTGTGTGAGTAAGTTGCTGGCTCTTTTAACAAAAATAAAAAGAAAAATAGAAAATCCACAAAAACAAAGCATTAACATGATCTTATCTCCCATTTGTCTGGTTAAACAGACTAAAATCAAAAATAGGATAATTAGGGAGTTTAAAAGGTCCATTCGAAAAAATTTAAAGGAAAACACAGCCAGTACTCCAGTACTTAGCAGTTAAAGGGAGAGGGAGGGGAAATTTCTTACCCAACCAGAAGATCAGAAGAAGACTGAGGTTTAGCTTTCCTCTTCGTGGTCAGCCATCTGTTAAGGCTAAAATTCTAGCTAGTCTGTCTAAAATATCTAATGAGTGGTCGCCAATAAATTATAAGCTTTAGCAAGAGTTAGACTTTTAAGCATTTATTAAGGAGAATAAGAATTTGGTAAAGAGAGAGAGAAAGGCCTAGATTCCTATCTATTAAAGGGAGAGCACATTTCTAGCTCCCTTCTCCGCCAGAGTCCAGAGGAAAAAGAAAGAGACTGAGCGCCAGTCTCTTCCTTCCTCCTCCCACTAGCCCGTGTCACTTCCTGACTCCTGGTCTTGCCCTCAAAGACCTTCCCTTCATGGGCAGAACTCTTCTACAGTAAGTATCCAGCAGGTGGCGTTATTCCAATCGTTACAGAAGCAAAGAAATCTGGGCAGCTTTGAGAACTGTGTAGTATTTATTATATAGGTTTTCTTGAAATGGAAATTTATTGTTTCATATTGGATTCTCTCCTATATTCTGCTGTGTATATGGCAATGTTTTTTTCTCTTTTAATTCAATGTATTACTTTAAAGCTGCCTTTCTTGTCTGCATTTCATTCCTGAACTTCCTTCTCATCCCTTCTTTTTTTGGGGGGCGGGAGTGGCAAATGGTGTTAAGTGACTTGCCCAGGGTCACACAGCTAGTGTCAAGTGTTTGAAGCCAGATTTGAACTCAGGACTTCCTGAATCCAGGGCCAGTGCTCTATTTACTGTGCCACCAGCTGCCCCCCCCATCCCTCCTCCTCCTCCTCCTCCTCCATTGTTTATGTTGGAGTGTCTAATAAATGTATGGCCTCTTTCTGTACTTACAGTTCATAGCCTCTCTTCTGAGGAAATGTCATGTTTGCTGTCAGGATTGGTTGCAACATTGATCAGGTTTTAGCTATTTCAGTGTTAATTTCCTATATGTTATTGTAGTCATTTTGTAAATTTTTCTCTTTCTGCTTTCTTTCTCAAGGATCAGTTCATAAAGTCTTCCTAAGTTACATGAAATTCTTCATAATCACTGTTTCATAGGGGGAGGGGTAATGTCCACTTACATGAATATACCCATAGTTTGTTCAGCTATTTATCAGTTGTTGGGCACCCACATTACTGCTAGTTCTTTGCTACCACAAAAATTGTTGCTATAAATATTTTTGTGCTTTTGCCTTTTCCTCTGTCTTTGATTTACTTCAGGTAATTCTGTGTAGCAGTTTTGCTGAGTCATGGGTTTTTACAGTTTTGTGACTTCTAGTGTAGTACTAAATTTTATTCCTAAATGGTTGAATTAGTTCACAGCTCCATCAAGAAGTTGTGCCTCTCTTAGCTTAGTCCTTGCAACAATTAAAATTTTCCTCTTTTGACATCTAAGAAAAGCATTCTTCTCCTCCTCCCTCCTCTTCTTCCTCCTCCTTTTGGTGAGGCAATTGGGGTTAAGGGTCACACAGCTAGTCGTGTTTGACGCTGTCTTTCTTCTTCCCCTTCCCCTTTCCTTCCCCTTTCCTTCCCCTTTCCTTCCCCTTCCCCTTTCCCTTCCCCTTCCCCTTCCCCCCTTCTCCTCCTTCTCCTTTTGGTGAGGCAATTGGGGTTAAGTGACTTGCCCAGGGTCACATAGCTAGTAGTGTTTGAGGCTGGATTTCAATTCAGGTCCTCCTGAATCCAGGGCTGGTGCTCTATCCACTGCACCACCTAGCTGCCCCAAGCATACTTCTATTAAGAACAGTCCATGCTAGGATTGGGAGTCATTTGTTCCTGTATTCTAGGCTGTGGTTCAGAAATTCAAATCCCATTCTCAGATACCATTTCTTAACCATCTTTTTTACTTGTTAGTGTTGGATGAATTTTGATGCTAGATAAGCCATTAAATATTCCAAACTATATTCAGAAAATACTGGGCTCTGAGAGTGAGAGGTCAGTCTTAATTACCCAGACAGGGAACCCGGTTCTTCAAGAACACAGGCCAGTTTTCTGCTGGAGCTAAAAAGGCATTCAGAATAACACCTAACAGAAAACATTGATGCTTTACTTTCGTAAAATCAAGGTATATCTGAATATATTGGGTACTTTCATCATACTTCAAGAAATGTACTAGAACTATAAAAGGTCCAGAGAAGGTAGTCTAAAATGAACAAAAGAGTTAGGGAGTTACATGTGAGGACAGATCATGAACTTAAAAATAATTTTAAAAATAATGGTCCTTAATTATAGAATTATAATTTTTTTCTCTTTTTTGGGGGGGGCAGGGCAATGGGGGGTTAAGTGACTTGCCCATGGTCACACCAAGTGTCTGAGGCCGAATTTGAACTCAGGTCCTCCTGAATCCAGGGCCAGTGCTTTATCCACTGTGCTACCTAACTGCCCCCAAACAAGGGAAGGACTGGACTGTTCTTTCTCCATTTTACAAATGAAGAAACTGAGGCTCAGAGAAGGCAGATTGGCCATAGGAAGCCAGGACTACTCTTCTTTCTTTCTTTCTTCCTTCCTTTCTCTCCCTCTTTCTTTCTTTCTTTCTTTCTTTCTTTCTTTCTTTCTTTCTTTCTTTCTTTCTTTCTTTCTTTCTTTCTTTCTTTCTTTCTTTCTTTCTTTCTTTCTTTCTCTTTCTTCCTTCCTTTCGCTCTCTCTTTCTTTCTTTCTTTCTTTCTTTCTTTCTTTCTTTCTTTCTTTCTTTCTTTCTCTCTCTCTTTCTTTCTTTCTTTCTCTCTTTCTTTCTTTCTCTCTTTCTTTCTTTCTCTCTTTCTCTCTTTCTTTCTCTCTTTTTTTTTTTGGTGGGGTAATGAGGGTTAAGTCACCTTCCCAGGGTCACACAGCTAGTGTCAAGTGTCTGAGGCCGGATTTGAACTCAGGTAGTCCTGAATCCAGGGCTGGCGCTTTATCTACTGTGCCACCTAGCTGCCCCCAGAATCATAATATTTTAAAAATCAATCTGGGATGAAAAGGCCTGAAAGACATCAGGATGGATAAATCCCAGAGTACTGGGCAACATCCTTAGAAGTTTACACTAGATTATTACTGATTGTTGCCCTATCATCTGGAGAAAAAGCAGCATTCCTAAAGTTTTAGAAGGGTGGATAATAAGCATTGTTTCATACCGTTGATAGTTATCTTTGTGTGTGTGTGTGTGTGTGTGTGTGTGTGTGTGTGTGTGTGTGTGTGTGTGTGTGTGTGTGTGTGTGTGTGAGAGGCAATTGGGGTCAAGTGACTTGCCCAGGGTCACACAGCTAGTAAGTGTTAAGTGTCTGTGGCCACATTTGCACTCAGGTACTCCTGACTCCAGGGCCGGTGCTCTATCCACTGTACCTCCTAGCTGCCCCCTGATAGTTAACTTTTAAACTGGTTATTCCTACACAGAAGATAAAGGCTAAAAATGTAATGAGTAAAATCTGTTATTTGGTACCTTGAAGTTTAGCAGTTAGGATACTGCTGAAGCTGCTAAAGACACAAGTAATTAATTCCTAATTCGTGATTACCTTTGCTGTTGTGTGTAAAACAATAGATTCAGCATAATCATCAACAATTACATTGAAGTGCTAAGTCTTGGGATGCAAAGAAAGGCAAAAATGTGATCCCTGTCCTCAGGGAGCTCAAATTCTAAGGGAGAAATAATGTGCAAACAACGAGAAACATACAAGACATATATAGTATAAATGGAAGATAATCTTAGAGGAGAGGCACTAGCACTGGTGAGTTGGGGTGGGTGGGAGGGAAAGGTCTTTTGTAGTAGTCTGGGATTTGAATTGATCTTAAAGGAAGCCAGGAGGCAGAGGTGAGGAGGGAAAGTGGGGGAAGAACCAATGAGAAGTCGCAGAGTTGTGTGTAGGGAACTACAAGAAGGCCAGTACCCTGGCCAATAGAATACCCAGAACTCGGGAGAAAGGTGTAAGAAGTTTGTCCAGGCAGGAAAAAAGGTACGTTTTGAAGGACTTTAAAAGCCAGAGGATTTTTTTTTATATTTGATCCTGAAGATAACAGGGAACCGCTGGAGTTGATTGAATGTGGGGAGTGGGCAGGGATGAGACACAGATGTGTTCAGTCTTTTACTTCAGGAAGCTGTGTTTGGCAGATGAGTGTAGGGTGGACTGTATTAAAATGATCACCTTCACACAAAATGGGCGCTTGCTTATTTTTGAGGCAGTTAAAACTTGGCAGCAGAAGGAACAGCAGAAATTATTTCTGTATTGTCTTTGCCGTATTCATTCTTATTTTCTTCATTTACCCTGTATACCTACTCTAGAGGGTTTTTGTTTTTGTTTTTGTTTTGTGAGGCAGTTGGAGTTAAGTGACTTGCTCAGGGTCACACAGCTAGTGCCAGGTGTCTGAGACTGGATTTGAACTTAGGACCTCCTGATTCTAGGGTTGGTGCTCTATCCACTGTGCCACCTAGCTGCCCCCTTTGTTTTGTTTTTCAAGAACAGGTACCTGTGTACTTAACTATGAAGAAAACTATTTCAAGTAGAGAGGCAGGGAGACCAACCAGCACCAGAGTAGGAGCTGTGGGAGTAGAGAGAAGGGGACACAACAGTAGAGATGTTACAAAGGTAGAAATGATGAAATTTGTAAACATTAATTATGTGAAGTGAATGAGTGATAAGTTGAGGGGGGTTTTGAACCTGGGTAATTGGGGGGATGATAGTTCTCTTAATGGTAATAAGGAAGTTGGGAAGAAGGATTTGGGGCACAGATTCTGGTCAGTTATGTTTTGGACAAGTTGAATTGATATGCTTATGGAAAATTCAGTTTGAGATGGCCAATAAGCAGTTGCTTAGTTGGTAGCAGGTAGCACCAACTTGCCAAATACACTATTGATACAAAGCTAGATGATATATTTGTATATTCAGAGAGGTAAGCATTTTAGTTGTGGAATTGGATTTACAACTAAAACTGGTAATAATAACAACATAGTGTGGAAAGTCAATACCAGATGAGTAATATTAGACATGTAGAGACAGAATCATCTCTGATGGCTGGCCAAGTTGGGAAAGATAAACAGAGCAGGAAGGTGTTTCTATCAGTTCAGATGTCAAAGGATGAGAGGGGGGTAATGCTTTGGGTGATAGTGGGAATATAGAAGAATAAACCAATGTAAGAGACCATTACTAATACAGAATTGACAGGCTTTGGTGACTCTTATGGTTTAGGGAGTCAAAGTCTTGTTCAAAGCTTATGACTATAGTTACAAAAATCCAGCCTGATTTAATGTTCATTATTGAATTAATGAAGGAGTTAGCATTTTTATGTGTTTTCAAGTGCCATTGGTAATATTTGAGTCATAATATTCTAAAAGTCCATAAAATGAGTACTTTCTCCTATAAAAGAAGACTTTTGAGTCAGTGACAAATAAAATTGCAAATCTTTTATCTAAGCCGGCTAGGGTTGGAAGTGAAACTGGAAAGCAGATTGAAATGGTCACTGATGTCAAGATAATAGAACAGTGTAGGTAGGTACACTGTCCCAGAAAAAGCCATTTCAGCAATTCACTTAACTGTACAGAAAGGGATTCCAGGAAGTTATAAACCTAGAATTCTGTATCCTTTTTGTAATGAGAGACACTGATAATTTGCTGTCATTTTTATAGGTTTGAGGTTGCAAGGCCTGCATGGGAGAAGATTTTTATATCCTCCTGAGTTCCTTAACAGCAATTAGGGTAAGCTGCCACTAGGTGAAGAATTCTGCCTTGGTGTGAAAAGTTAGTCTTCACAGATCTATGATTAAGTGAAATAGTTTCGTTTTTCTCCTTATTTACCTACTTTACGATATTATTTTTTAATATCAACTGCAAAGCACTATATACAGGTTAGCTGTTAGAATTTTTTCAAAAGTAGTTCTTTGAGGCTTCTATCAGTGCACATCATAACCAGCCTATCTTTTCCTTCTCATTCTGTGCAATTCTTGCCTGTGTTCTCCCATAGGACCTCCACAAGGGATCCATCTATTTGGTTGAAGCAGTCTTCTATATCTTTTTATATTTTGTTTACCTCTATAACATTGGGACTTTCATCTGTTACCTTTTTCAACATGACTGGCCCACCTCCTTTTCTGATCAGACATTACCACTTAATACTCTGTTTGACTTTATTGAGCTGCATCCCAATGAACGTGCTTGACAGTTGTTTAAATTGGACATTGTGGCTGAACTTAGCCAGCAGTGCTTACATTTTTACCTCATGAATTAAATGATCAGCTTCACACACAGAAAATGACTCCTTTTTAAAGCAACAATAATAGCTAGCATTTATATAGTGCTTTACGGTTTGCAAAGCACAAATATCCATCTCATTTAATCTTACTGTTTGGGGGTATTAAAACCTGGCAGCACAAGGAATTGTAGAAATTATTCCTGCATTGACTTATTCCTTCTTTTGCTAAATCTTGAGTAAACGGATAAGTAAAAGTCATAGTGTACCTACCCTCAGGTCTTTTTTTTTTTTTAACATAGATACATGGGAACTTTTGGTACCTAGATGTGAGGGAAATTACTATTTCAAGTGAAAACACTATAGCACTTATGTAGAATTCAAAACACTTGAATAGGGGTGCCTCTTTTTATAAGAGACAGCTTACAAATTAGTAAACAGATATCAGGTATTCCAAAAAAGGAAACTGGGGTATGTTCTAGGGTATATGTGTGTGTGTGCATATACCCTATATATATAAAATATATATATATAAAAACTTCAGTTTCTTATACTTTACACATCAGCATCATTGTTCATATAATAGTGAGCACACTAAAGCACTTTATAAAATTGCAATGACTTCTGAGTCATTAAAAATTGTTCATGTGCTCAATATAATTTTTGTATTGAGAATAATTAAGTACTTTTAAGGATTTACTTATATTCCCCCAGATATAATAGAGTACATAGAGCTCTGCATTTATTAGTATAGGTACTCTCATTTCCTTGACTTAAGTCTTCATGACTTAGTAGACAACTATCTTCCAGAGTTGCTGCAGGTGAAAAATTCATCATCTTACATTCTGGTGGTGAAACTTCCCAAATATAGCCAGACCATTCCTTAGATGGCAGACATATAGGTGACTGGTACTTTTGAAGCCTTTCTGCCTTGGAATAGGGCCTTCTAGAGTTTGTACTCCTAAAGCACTGGCCCTGAAGTTGGGAGGACCTGAGTTCAAATCTCACCTCAGACACCTACTAGCTATGTGACCCTGGGCAAGTCACTTAACCCTAATTGCTTTAAACATACAGGGCCATCTCCAGTAGTTCTGGTATATATCTTGTTACTGGACCCAGATAGCTCTGGAGGAGAAAGTGAAGTTTTTGACTTGTATAGCCCTCCCTCAGCTAAATCCAATTCAGTGCAAGTGATGGCATCACCCTGATGTCATGGTCCTTATTGAGAATGAAGGATAAACAGCAACAATGTAGAGACCCCAGTGTTGTTTCCATTTTATGATGAGTCACTACAATATTTATTATAGTAAGTGGAGGCAGAGAACAGAATGTATAGTAGATCACTGGACAGAAAGTCAGGATACCAGAGCTCATATCCTTTCTCTTCTGAGTCTCAGTTTCCTGAAAATGGGGATAAAATTTGTAGAACTTAATTTATAAGGTTGTTTTGAAGATTAAATAAAATATGGAAAGCAGGTGTTTGCTAAGTTACTTCAGATAACTTGCCTTTGGAAAAATCATTAACTTTTCTTAGTCTTATTATCTTTTTTGGGGGTGGGGGCAGGGCAATGAGGGTTAAGTGACTTGCCCAGGGTCACACAGCTAGTAAGTGCCAAGTGTCTGAGGCCAGATTTGAACTTAGGTCCTCCTGAATCCAGGGCAGGTGCTTTATCCACTGCACCACCTAGCTGCCCCCATTCTTATTGTCTTTACTTGCCAATTTGATGGGGTTGATTTCTGAGGTCTGATAGTCAAATATTCCATGCTTTCACATGCTATGATATTAGATTTTACATAAACCACATTTATGTGTGTAAACAGATATATACTTATATAATTACAGTATATGTTTGTGTATGTATATGTACATGTATTTATTTTATATTCATCTACTCTCTGGAAGGTACTTGTGCAGGCTAAATTTATTCAATTTCTACAGTTCTACAAAAGTTAGTATTTGTAGGGGCCAAATTTTAATTTCAGAGTGTTTGTTAGGTGGCTAACTGCAATATTGGGGCAAGGAAGGAGATTAACAGCCTCTTTCAAAAACAGAACAAGGTTTATTAACAAGAACGAACTTAAAAACACAAGTAAGATTAGTAGAATTAAGGAAAGGGGAAAAAGAAATGGGGGAAGGAAAATAATCCGACCTGAATCACACCACCTCCGGGAGCTCAGCAGAACATACAGCTGAGTCCCATCTCTTTCCAGCTCAAATGCCAGAATGGAGAATCTCCTCCCTTCTCCTTACCAGCAACCCCGGGGCCTGTCCACGCACAGCCCCAAGCTAATTGGCTGGCAGCCCTGAGTGACAGTCACATGACTGCCCTCACTGGGCTTCCAGTCATTATAATTTTACCAGGCCCATGTAGACATCAGGGAGTGGTGATGATGTGAGCTGCCAGTGCCAGTGCCACTGGCTACAGCCAGTGGGTTGGAGCACCAATCTGGTGTGGAAGGCGGTGCCTGAGCCCTGACCAGTGTGCATGCTGGGGATTTTTTAATTCTAGCCAAAAGGTGGGGTCATAAAAACTTCAAATCATAATTAATTCTTTACATCCTCCACCTCCTATTTCAATATTCTTCCATCCTGATCTTGCTTAAGTTCTACCCTGTGAAGCTTTTTAGTCTATAGTGATCTCAAATCATTTATCTATTCTTTAAAAAAGTTTTATTAATGCCTTTTTATTATAATCCTTCTTTGATGAAATTCACTTTTTATAACGATTTTTAATGTAGCATATACATGTGTCTAAAGAAAGCATTAGCCTTCTCTTAATGCAAAATAACATCTCCCTGGGTGACACAGGAGAATGATTTTATCTATACATTTTACTTAGTCTTTTTTGATACTTAGTGACAGTAGGTAGAAGTTATAGAGAAATCAATTTGTTTGTCACAGAAATTTTTCTTTATGTCACCTCTGTCTGAGGAGGTAGCAGATTCCCCCTTACTGGCTGGTAGGGGGTGGTGGGAAGAAGATGCTCTTCAGGCAAAGACTGAGTGACTTCCTCTTGGGTATTTTGTAGAGGGGACTCTTAATCAGGTATAGTTGTGTTGCACTGATTTTATAATCTCTGAAGTCCCTTATAATTCTGAGGTTTTGTGAATCTAATAACCCACTGTCTTTTATATTCTCTTATTATTGATTGGTATTTAATTTTCATGTGTACATATCTAATCTCTCAAGTGAGATCATAAATACTACTTAAGGCTATGAACACTATATTATTTTCTCTTCTCCCCATAGTGCTAGGTGTATTGTGTAGCTATATAAATATTTGTTGAGTATAATATTGACTGTCAGATCAACCAGTCCCCTTACTCTTCTGGATACCACCATATAGAAAGCAAGATTGATTTACTACTTGACTTTCCAACCCCCCTCCTTAAGACTATTCCTACCTGCCCTTCAACTGACTTCTGAATTTTTTGACTAGACCCTATAATTTATAAATCCCTGGGAAGTGTTGATTTGCTAAAGCCATCTCACCAGCATTACAATTGGAAATTTAGAATAGTTTTTCAGTCACCATGTTACCACTCCTCAGTCTTCTTTTCTCATCATCCATGACCCATTCCTTAACCAGGGACCAAAGTCAGTCTGTCCAATAGTGCTAACTATATGCCAGGCACTGTGCTAAGTTCTAGGGATACAAAGAATAATGACAAAAGACAGTCCCTTCTCTGAAGGAGTTCACAGTCTACTGGGGGAGACAACATGCATACATACATAGAAATGACTAATATATACAAATAAGCTATATACATAGCTGTACACACACACACACACACACACACACACACACACGATATGTTAGAAATAATCTTTGGGGCAGCTAGGTGGCACAGTGGATAAAGCACTGGCCTTGGATTCAGGAGGACCTGAGTTCAAATCCAGCCTCAGACACTTGACACTCAACTAGCTGTGTGACCCTGGGCAAGTCACTTAACCCTCATTGCCCTGCAAAAACAAAACAAAATAAAACAGAAATAATCATTAGAAGGAAGGCACTAGAGTCAAGGCAGGGTTGGGAAAGTCTCACCTTCCACAGGAAGCCTTTCCCAACCCCCCCTTAAGTTGATGGAAGCAAAGGAGGAGGGAGAACATTTCAGGCATGGGGGACAGCCAGTAAAAGTGCCTAGAGATGGAATAACTCATGTAAGAACAGCAGAATATTTGTGGGGAAGAGTAAGATGTAGGAAGATTGGAACTTTGCGGGGGCTGGAGAGGGAAAACAGGTTAAAAAATACTTTGAATGCCAAGCAGAGCATTTATATTTGATCCTGGAAGTAATACAGAGCTACTGGAATTTGAGTAGGAGAGTGACATGGTCAGAACTGTACTTCAGAATTATGACTTTGCTGAATGTGCAGGGTTGACTAGAGTGGGGCAGGGCATCAGCCAGAGGCTGCTGTTGCAGTAGGCCAGGTATGAGGTAATGAGGCCTTATATTTGGGTGGTGTCAGTGTCATAGGAGAGGAGGGGGCATATTTGAGAGATAATACAAAGTTATATTGACAGGCCTTGACAGCATATTTCATATGAGGGAAGAGAGAGTGAAGAGTCAAGGATGACTCCTAGTGTGGGACCCTGGGTGACTGGAAAAATGTTGTGATGGGGAGTTTCAGAAGAGGCTAGAGTGGGGTGGGGAGGGGGAATAATCGGTTGGGTTTTGGACAAATGAGTTTAAGATGTCTCTGTGATAGCCAGTTTTAAGTATTGGATAGATTGTTGAAGATAGGAGACTGGAGGTCTGCAGAGAGATTTTAGGGCTAGATTTCAATAAATATTTATTAAGTACTTACTATATGCCAGATATTATGCTAAGTCCTGGGTGCACAAGGACAAGAGTGAAGGAATCCATGTTCTCAAGGAGCTTCAGTTCTAATGGAGGAAATGGTGTGAACACACTCATGTATGTAAATACTCTAGATATGAGCACAAGGTAGTTTTTGGAGGAGGCTTTTTAGCAGCTGGTGGGACTTAGATCTGAAGGTGGATTTGAAGCTGGGTCTTGATGGAAATCAGAGGCACCGAGATGGAGACATGCAATGTGGTGCGTGTAGAAAACAGAGGAGGCCTTTCTAACTGGGTTGCAGCGTGTCCAGAGACTGCAAAGTTATGAAGACTCCTTTGATTCTCCAAACGATAAGGAGCCACTGGAGTTTTTGAGTATTGAAGTGGTATGACATCTTGTATGCTTTTTAAAAAAAATTTTTATTTTTTTTTTATCTTTTTTTTTTTTTTTTTAGTGAGGCAATTGGGGTTAAGTGACTTGCCCAGGGTCACACAGCTAGTAAGTGTTAAGTGTCTGAGGCCAGATTTGAACTCAGGTACTCCTGACTCCAGGGCTGGTGCTCTATCCACTGAGCCACCTAGCTGCCCCATCTTGTATGCTTTAAGAAAAGGGACCTCCTCTTTTCCCTTATTCCTTCTCTTGATGATCTTATCAGTTACAAGGATTCAGGTATCTCTGGTGATAACTCCCAATTGTATAGATCCAGCCTGAGTCTTTGCCGAACTCCAGTCTCTCTTCTCATCACCTGGTCTGATTTATATCACCTGAAAGACCTACAGGGTATTCTGGTAAATGTTTAACCTTTGGCTCTGGAAAAAAACAAACAAACAAAAACACTATTAACATTTCCCCTCATTAAATCTAGATAATCAACAAAACAAATCAAACCCTGATTTATAGTGCTTGCTGATTTCCAAGGTGTAAATGTACATGCTGAAAATTTTAACAATTGGCTTAGGCCCAGTGTGAGCTGGCATACCCCGCTTGATAGGGAGCTCAATCTCAGTACATTCAAAGCAATTCCTCCCCCAAAACCACTCCTGAATTTCCTGGGAGGATGCTAGTTATAGTTATGTAGGGTCACAAACTTTGGAATTATCCATGATTCTTTCCTCTTTACTTCCCCTCATATACTGTTAATTGCAAAATCCTATCAATTATACTTTTGTTTTTTTTCTTTTCTCACATGATCACCACCTTAGTCAGGGCCCTGGTACTTTATTATTATCATCTGTGTTATTGTAGTACTCTCCTAAATAGACTGTGTCTAGTCTCTTTTTTGTTTGTTTGTTTTTTGTTTTGGGTAAGGCAGTTGGAGTTAAGTGACTTGCCCAGGGTCACACAGCTAGTAAGTGACGAGTGTCTGAGGCCGGATTTGAACTCAGGTCCTCCTGAATCCAGGGCTGGTGCTCTATCTACTGTGCCACCTAGCTGCCCCTCTAGTCTCCTTTTTAATCCGTCTTCCATTTAGTTACTTGTGGCATTTAAAATTATATGTGATCACCTTATTTGTATCCCAAATTTGGGGAAAATTAGCTGGGGTTTCTAATATATTGCTACTTAGGCATTAAGCATTTATTAAAGCATACCAAATATTAGTAAAGAGAGAACATGTGGCTCAGAAAGTTAAGAAGGCCTATCTAACCTAAAGGAGAGATAGAACTCAGCCTGGCTTCCTTCTTTCTCCAAGTCCCCCACCACGAGCACCTCTGAGATTGTGTGTGTGTGTGTGTGTATGTGTGTGTGTAAGCTTCCTCAGGGTCCAGAGGAGAGCTGGCCCTCTCTGCTCAAAGCTAATTGGCTAGCATCATTCAAATCTGTTGGTTTAGTGGACTTGAGGGTGGTCCATGAGCAGAACGTGCTGAGGTCAGAGTTCAAAGTTCAGAGAACATACCCTCTGAGGGCCAGGCTTTCAGGTAGGTGTAGTTTTAATTAAGTTGCTTTTAAGTAGGTGTGGTTTTAATTAAGTTAACTTTAAGTAAGTTAATCAGCAAAGTCAATCCAATCAATCTTAATATTATCTCCTTGTGGGGAGGCCCTCCCCAAACCCATTATTTTCTCACATACTAAAGTAATCTTCCTAAAAGACAAATCTGAACATATAATTCTCCTACTCAAAACCCCAGAGCACAGAACTTACTGCCCTGACATTTAAGGTCCTTTCCATACTTGTTCAGTCAGGCTTATTGCCTGGTTTATTTTTTATTACTCCCCTTAATGTGCTTTATGCCATACAGATAACCCTCTGCTATTGCCTGTCAACTTTCCAACTCATAATAACTGTGCCCTATGATGTTTAAAATCTAATGTGGGGGTTCAGCTAGGTGGTGCAGTGGATAAAGCACTAGCCCTGGATTCAGGAGGACTGGAGTTCAAATCTGGCCTCAGATACTTGACACTTACTAGCTGTGTGACCCTGGGCAAGTCACTTAACCCTCACTGCCCCGCCAAATAAAACAAACAAACAAATAAATAAATAAAAAACTAATGTGGGTCCTTACCTGTCCGCACCCCCCCGTTTTTTGGGGAAACTAAGATTTACTGATAAATTCAGCAAGAGTTTAGGCTTTTCAGTATTTATTAAAGTGTATTAGAAGTTAGTGGAGAGAGAGGGTGAGAACAGATCTCTTATAGAATGGAAACCTAGCTTAAGTCTATGTGGGATAGACAGAAAATTGAGCCTTTTCTCTGTCTGCCACCAAACCAAAGACTAGAGCTAGGGAGCCAGCCTCCCTTCCTACTTCCTGTCTCCCTCCCCAAAAGGGAAGACCTTTCAAGCTGATTGGCTGAGGGTGGTCTCCTGTTGATGTCGTAGTCCACAGCCTCTGAGAACAACACCCCACTCAGGGCCAGCCAGGCGTGGTCTCCATTTAATCATCCTTAAGTAGGTTCTCAATTCCAAATCAGTCTTCAGGTTGGGCCCCCTGGGTGTCTGCCAAAAAATTATTTTATCACAACATAGACATATGTATATATCTGTTTACATGTTGTGTTCTCCCCTCTAGTAAAACATCAAGTTCTTTGAGGTCAGGGAATAATTTTTATCTTTTCTTTGTATTCGTCACTTCTAGTACAATCTCTGGTGCTTAATATTTTAAAAAAAAATTTTATTGGAGGGGCAGCCAGTGCATAGGTAGAGCACCAGCCCCAGAGTCAGGAGGACCTGAATTCAAATCTAGCCTCAGATACTTGCAAGCTGTGTGACCCAGGGCAAATCGCTTAACCCTAATTGCTTCATTTCCTCAAAAAAATCCAAAGAAAAATTATATTGGACTATTGCAGTAGCTTCCAAATTGATTTGGTGTGCTCATTGTTTTCCACTTCTCTAAGCACCATTGCCAGATTAGTTTTCTTTCATTACAGCCAATCACTTTCCTCTTCAATGCCTCCCTTTTGCATAACCAAGTTCAGATTCTTGAACCTGACATTCAAGAACCTTTTGATCTATTGTGTTCATAGGATTATACATTTAAAGGTGGAAAGTACCTTTGAGACCAATTGGTCTGCCCCCTTCATTTTATAGCTGAGAGGTCAGCTGACCTGCTTAATAGTTACTATGCAGCTAATGTCAGGAAAATTTGAACCCAGGCCTTTTGACTCCAAGTGCATCACTTTTACCATTATGCCATGCTGTATTACTCACATTTTTCCCAAATGCATACTAAATTTTCCTGCCTCAGAGCCTTTATGTACCCTGCTTCCAATTTTGGAATGCTCCAGCTCTCCCATCAATTTTTCAAATACTACCCATTCTCCAAGACCCAGTACAAATGCCAGCTAGATTTGATATTCATGAGAGCAAGTGTTATTTCTTAGGTTTCTTTGTGGCTCTTTGAACATGTAGCGCCATGTGTTTTGACATATTAAATACTCAGATATATATTGAATACATGAAATACATTAGGCAGACTTTTCAGTCGAATGGTGCTGAGAGAGGTACTATTCAGTTGTTTCATTTGATTTAGTAGTTCTTCAGCAGCAAGTTCTCAACTGATCAGCCTTCAGTCTTCAAGTCTAGTAGATTAGGGATCAGCACATAGCCAGATTTTCTTTGACATTCAGGTTGGTGTCAGTCTTGTTCTAATTCTGATTCACTTATTGCCTAGATGTTATAACCTTGATTCGGTACATTTTCTCTCTGGACCTCAGTGAAATAATTTTATTTTATTTATTTGTTTTTTGGGGGGTGAGGCAGTTGGGGTTAAGTGACTTGCCCAGGGTCACACAGCTAGTAAGTGTCAAGTGTCTGAGGACGAATTTGAACTCAGGTCCTCCTGAATCCAGGGCTGGGTGCTCTATCCACTGTGCCACCTAGCTGCCTGAAATAAAATTTTTAAATTAAAAGGTTGGACCCAGAGTAAGTGTTCTTGAAGGTGTTTTATTGTTTAAAGAATCTGTGAATTTGAAAGGTCCCTTTCCCAGCTTTGAATAGATTTGGTTTATAAATCTGTAAGCTTTTATGTTTGTTAAAATTTTTTCTTTTGGGGCAGCTAGGTGGCACAGTGGATAAAGCACCGGCCCTGGATTCAGGAGTACCTGAGTTCAAATCCGACCTCAGACACTTACTAGCTGTGTGACCCTGGGCAAGTCACTTAACCCCCATTGCCCTGCTAAAATAAAAAAAAAAATTTTTTTTTCTTTGAAGACTTAGATAATTTTAACCTTTTAATAAGGGAATAATGTTCTTTTTTAGTACCCCATCTCGTGTTGCTAAAGGAGGAGCGGACCACACCAAAATGAGCTTACATGGTGCTAGTGGTGGACATGAGAGATCCAGAGATAGACGAAGGTCAAGCGACAGATCTCGTGACTCATCCCATGAAAGAGCAGAGTCACAACTCACTCCCTGTATTAGAAATGTGACTTCTCCTACTCGACAGCATCACATTGGTATGTCGGAATAACATTCTCTGATTCTTAGAAGAATAGACATTTTTGATTTAGCTTTTCCAGCTATAGTAATATGGTTGAATTCTTGCCTTGATGTGCATTGTACCTAGCATTTGAGGGTGAAACCTATTTACTTCATTATATCCTATTATGTCCATTTTTGCTTAGCTAGGTGGTGGTTGTTTCTAGGAAAAGACAGCTTTAAAAAGAACCTGATGGTGATTTCAGTGTAACTAGAAAATCCAAACTATGTAATCAGTAAAAGAAATATTCAAAAGATATGAAAGTAGTCATCAGTGATGATGTACTAAATGTTCTTATTAAATGCCTGGCTGTTGGAGAAATTTAACTAATGCTTATGAAACTGATTGGATGTTGCTAAATTTGCAGGTCATTATGCTTTTAAATTTCTTATTTAAAAATCTTGATTTTTTTTTTTTAATATACAAAACATCTAAACCAAATCTTCAGATTTAATAAGGTTTTTTTAGAATGTTCAGATGTGCAATGATTAAACATTATTCCCAGAAACTGGCAGCATTGCCATGAAAAAAATCAGAAGGATGTGGCATTGTCATGGGGAAATCAGTTGAGGGGGGGGTCCTTAGAGAATTACACCCTCTCATACACAAATCCAATTAGAATAAAATAATATTTAGGTGCTAGAGAAGAGAGAAGTTAAGGACTTTCTTCAAGGGGAGATAGTTCAGAGAGACATGATTCTCTGAGATACCTATCTCCTCAAACAGGGGAAAGGCAAAAGCTTTTATAGATGGTAGATGGGGTGACAGGAAGGGGTCACCACCTGACAATGGAAAGTTTCCTTTGGGGGTGGGGTGGTGGTCCTGATTTCTGGAGTTATTTCTGTCCCCTGTCTCTTATCAGGCAGCAGCTAAGCCTGATGTGCTTATCTTCCTTACTTGTTAGGTGTGCCTGCCCAGATAGCTTAGCTTCTCAAGGAGAGTTACTGCAGACCCATGTCCTTTAGTTTAGCTGGCCAGTTTAAACTTTAATAATCCCCAATTCCTTGATATGTCCCAAACCTATAACAGCATGCTACCATCTGTAAGCCATTGTATTTGGTAATCACTTTAGTAGATTTTTGAAAAATAAACATGCCCTAGTGTCCTTGGTGGGTCACTTAACTCTTCATTTTATGAAGAGCTGCTGGTTCCATGTGATGCCAGAGCTACTACTTTGAGCATTCTGAGAGATGTTAGTCTTTAGGGTACAGTACAGTTAAAAATGATGCTCTTTATAGAATTATCACTGAATTTTCTATGTTTGTATTTGCTTGCCATGTGAAAATATGCTGTTCTGTTAGATACAGGATTATGCAGGTCAATTAGCAGCATTAAGTTAATGTTACTCCTTTCTATTAGTCTGGCTTAACTAGTACGCACAACCTTTTTGGACCATATATATTAGATCATGGCCAACTATTTGATTCGTTTTGACATTTTATCTTGGAGAAGTAACAAGTTGGTATATTTTGCATTGGTCTCATCAGAAAAGGTAATCTAGAATTAATAGAAACTGATTTATAATGAAAAAAAAAGTAGTCTGAAAAAATCTGTGTGTCCCTTGAGGAATTTGAGACTTACAACCAAATTTTAGATACTTAAACTGCTGTTTTGAAAAATCCTGAAAATACAAAGACATATGTTTAAATTTGGATATATATTTTTTTGTGTTGCAGAACGAGAAAAAGATCATAGTTCTTCCCGCCCAAGCAGTCCTCGTCCTCAAAAACCATCCCCTAATGGTTCCAGTAGCAGTGTCGGGAACAACAGCAGAAACAGTAGTCAGTCAAGTTCAGATGGTGGTTGTAAGACTTCTGGGGAAATATTTGTGTATGAGAATGCAAAGGAGGGAGCTCGGAGTATAAGAACATCAGAACGAGTAACACTAATTGTGGATAATACTAGATTTGTCGTAGATCCATCTATTTTTACTGCACAGCCAAATACAATGTTGGGCAGGTTGGTATTAGTAATAATAACTTAACTATCAAAAAAATTGTTATTTGAAACTACAGTGATACTTATGTTAATGAAGAATATGTATTCCAGTATTATATTTTGTTGTTAGAAACTTTGGTGCCAGAGACTGGTAAGAGTATATAAGTATTATGGAATGTAAATGCTTTTCCTATGGATAGATCTTCCAGGGTCCTTTTTCACTTCCCTCTTCCCTTTGGTCTTAATCCTTCACCCGGGCCCACAAACTAAAATAGCACCCAGCTGTACACCACTGTGTATCCAGTACTAAACAGAGTAGAATTTCTTCCAATCCCTTTTTAATCTATGCCCAGGCTAACTCTTTAAGGAGCTTTTGTCCCACAGGATTTGTTAATTGGTATATTCTTGTATCTGAGAATAGTATTTAGTATTTGTGACTTTGAAAAGGTTACCAAAATTTACTCCTTTTTTTTTTTTCCTTCTAGAATCAATAATTAAGTGTCCTATGATCTTAGAACTGAAAGGGACTTTACAAAGCCCCTAACCTTTAGCAGGAATCTCTGGTCATCCAGTATCTGCTTAAACACTTAAAGGGATGGATGTTTTCTTCTTTTGGTTGTAACCCATTCCTTTCTTTGACAGCTTAAATTACTTAGTTCTTTGAGCCCAAATGTTCCTCTTGTGATGATTAAAATTATATGGGATCGCCCTATTACTGTCCCAAGTTTTAGGGAAAATTAGCTGGGGTTTTAATATATTTAGAAATTAGATGCTATTGTACCAGTTTGAGGCATTAAGCATTTATTAAAGCATATTAAATGTTAGTAAAGAGAACGCACATGGCTCTGAAAGGTCAGAAAGCCTATCTAGGATAGAGGGGAGAGAATCATCTGTGTCCTGCCTCCTTGAGCATTCCAAGCCCAGAGAGTCAGAGTGGAAGCACCCTGTGGTTGGGAGCAGAGGAGGCCCTTACAGACTACTTCAAGCTCATTGGCTAGCACCATTCCAGTCTATTGGTTCATGGGACTTGAGGGCGGTCCATGAGCAGTATGTGCTGATGTCAGAGGACAGAGGGCAGATCCTCTGAGGGGAAAAGCTTTCAGGTAGGTGTGGTTTTTAGTGACGAGTCAGCAAGCTCATTCTGAGTCTCCTTTGAAATTCTCCTGACTCTGGGCTGGCAGCAAGAAAGGTCAGGCAAGACTCTCCGGGTTAGGCCTCTGGGAGTCCCAAAACCCTATTATTTTCTCACATTCTCTATAACTTTATTTTTGGGGCACATGGGTCAGGATGATCTGAGTGCAAATCAGCCTCTTACACTTACTGGCTGCATAAACCTGGGCTAGTCACTTAACCCTGTTTGCCTCAGTTTCCCCATCTGTAACATGAGCTGGAGAAGGAAATGGCAAACCATTCTAGCATCTTTGCCAAGAAAACCCCAAATGGGATCATAAAGTGTTAGACATGACTGAAGGACTGAACAACAAATAACTTTATTTTACTTTTATCCATTGTTACCCTCAACCTGCTCTCAAACAACAGAATTTTAAAAGATTATCACATGTAAGATTTATTAACTCTTTCATTTGTATTGCAGGTTTTGGGTTCCCCCCCTCTCTATTTTATAGTACAGCAGAAAATTTCCTAGGTTTCTGTAACCCGGGAATTTAACGTAGGATATATGAATCCCAAGGGGTTTGTAGGTAGAATTTAAGGACATCTCCGAATTTGGATGGGTTTAAAAAAAAATAACATCTTAAAAAAAATTTTAATCACATCTTTTTTTCGCTGAATTCTAATGGAAATTTAACATTTTCTTCAGTTATTTAACAATATCATTCTGCAAAGGGTTTCATGGATTTTACCAGACTGCCAAATGGATACATAACAAGAAAAAAACCCTATGCCCAACATGTTTTGGTATTACCACAAGCCTCCTAGATGAAACCTTCCCCACCCCTACTCCTTTTCTCTAAATGGTGAGCTTTCCATGTTTCAAGCATTTGATAAATGCCAAGAGAAAGAGGGCATGCTCAAATTCTGAAATATATTAACCTTTGATATAGCCTAGTAAGTTCCTCTGAAGTGTTGTAATACTTCTGTAGCTCCAGGCTCTCATAGAACCATAGGGTTTAAGAGGACTTTATAGGGGGTTCCAGTTCAACTTACACCTAAACAGAAATGTTTTGTGTATAATGTGTCAGAGTAGTAGTCATCCAGTGCTTAATTGAAGGCTTTTGGTGAAAGGGAACCCACCATCTCATCTATGTGGATACTTCCTTCATGATGTGCAGAACACAACCTGTCCATTCTTTTAGCATCCAGCATGATTTTTATCCTTGTTCTTCCACAAGATCCTGTGGGTCTTTCATTAAGCATGGTTTAGCAGTTCAACACTCAGACTGTCTACCTCAGACACTTGACGTTAGCTGTGTGACACTGAGCAAGTCACTTAACCTCTCAGTCAGTTACCTTATCTGTAAAATGGGAATAATAAGGGGCAGCTAGGTGACACAGTGGATAAAGCACTGGCCCTGGATTCAGGAGGACCTGAGTTCAAATCTGGCTTCAGACACTTAACGCTTACTAGCTTTGTGACCCTGGGTAAGTCACTTAACCCTCATTGCCCTGCAAAAAAAAAAAAAATAACAAAACCCCAAAAATGGGAATAATAACTTGCTTCAAAGGGTTGTGGGGATCAAATGAGACAGTATATTTAAAGCGCTTTGCAAAGCATAAAACAATATTTAAATGTTAGCTGTTATCTATCCCTCAAAGGAAATACCTGTGGTGTAGGTCCTTACTCAGCTCTGCTTTGCTGAAGATTGTAGGTATATATTCTGCTTTTATTCATGGTAGTTTCTATCCAAGAGAGGTTGCTAGGCAGGAACTGGAATGTTAAGCTTAGTTTTGATTAACTACTATTATATTATGCTAAGCTGATTGTGAGTACAGTATATCCAAAATTAAAACTAAGCAGTCTACAAGCATGTTGTAAAACAAATAGCTTTGACCTCATTGGTTCCAGTATGAAAATGGAGCGGGGGATGGAGTATATAGGGGAAAGAAATGTCTGCCTGGGACACAAATGTGTGAAAATGGATTGTACTACATTTGAGTGTTTTGTTTCTTTTGGGACTGGTTACTGGTGTTAGATAATGAGATGAGACATAGTATGCAGGGCATTCTAAAGGGCAAAAATAATGAAATTATATTGGTTCAAAGGGAAAAATGCATGGCAGGAATTTACTTATTTTCTAAGGAAAACATGGAAAAAGATATTTTAAGGAAATAAGACTTATTAGTGTTGTTACACATGCTTATCTAAACTTTAGAAAGTGTAAAAAGCTAATATCTGAAATTGTATTTAAAATTGTAATTCCACATTTTAATTCAAAGGTGCTTGTGAGATTTGTTAAAAATCTTCAAACTGATCTAAGTATATTAGCTTGCCCTTTTAATCCAGTTCAAGTATTTGAGAAGAACTGTGTGACATTTAATTCCTGAAAGACAGTCCTTTTTTAGAAAACAAATGAAGGCATCATTTCATTTAAAAGGACTACAGTATATCATTGTGAATGGAAATTAATATTCATGGGAACTGTAAAAGCACTTGGTTGGCTTTTTGAAACTTTTGAATAAAAAGACTTTGTCCTGGATGGGTTTCACTATTACAGTAAAAGTAGAAGTCTTATGAATTGGGAAGTTGTTGGATATTTGGCCATCTTTAGGACATAATTCATTTAGAAGTATAGCTTTCTTGGTATTCCTAGCTTCTGAGCTTTGTGATACCAGGAGCTATAGTTCCTCTGCCCCCATTAAAGACCTTATTTCTCCTAAAAAAAAAAAAGAAGTATAACTTTCTTGAACAAAGATCAGACCTCTATAATTTGTATGAGAAGTATGCATTTGAAATTTCCAGACAATATTTTAAAATAAATTCCACAAAGCATTTGTGCAGCTCATATCTGTGTTCACACTAGGTACATGGAAGACACTTGGACATAAACATGAACAATTTAAAGGGGTATCTTTGTTGTTAGTACAGAAGTAGCTGATGTGTATTTTGCCAAAATTTAACCCATCCATATTTTATTCTTTGTGCCTTTTTTTTTGGTAATGGAATCCAATACTAGAATATTTGGGATATTTTTAAAGTTCCCTTATATTTCACCTTTTCCTAGTCCTAT
Organism: Dromiciops gliroides; assembly: GCF_019393635.1. Lineage (NCBI taxonomy): Eukaryota > Metazoa > Chordata > Mammalia > Microbiotheria > Microbiotheriidae > Dromiciops > Dromiciops gliroides. The sequence continues at coordinate 51,738,684 of NC_057866.1, forward strand.
TCTTGCCCTGCCAAGTCATTTGTTCTTCATTTCCATGATGATGGCAGTGATTGCTGGCATGATATTTTTGCATATGTTAAAAAGATTATGAAAAACAAAATTTTTTTCTTTTATCTATCCCTTGAGCTTTCTAACCTATTATATACAGTCTTTTGCTATTTATTCTCTCTTTGTCTAAGGCTGGAAATTTTAAAGGAAGGCTATGGGAGTATGGTGGTTGTTGTTTTTTTAAAAGTTGGCTCCTTTAGCTAACAAAGTTTAATAGATGAATTTTAACCTGAATTATAGGGGGGTGGGGGGAGAATTTCCAAATGAAGGAGATCACAGCTTTAGGATTAGAAAAAAACCCAACTTTAAAAAAAAAATGTGGATCCAACAGTTAGTTTGCCTGTGACAATTCAGAGGAAATTCTTGAACGTGTGTATTGCATAGTTTAAGATTTTTTTTTAAAGTGAGGCAATTGGGGTTAAGTGACTTGCCCAGGGTCACATAGCTAGTAAGTATGTGTTAAGTGTCTGAGGCCAGCTTTGAACTCAGGTACTCCTGACTCCAGGGCTGGTGCTCTATCCACTGCACCACCTAGCTGCCCCATAGTTTAGGATTTTTATTACTATTTTATGAATAAAAAGGTTACTATATTTCATTTTCCTGCTACTGTTATTAATTCTTTTCCCATTATAATGGAACGACAGTGAGGGCCTTCATTCCTACTGTTTGTCAGAATATATTTCTATGGACATTTCTGTAGTTAATGTAATATTTAATATTTATATTTCACAGTGAAGAGGAATCATTTTAACTTTAAATTTTTTTATCCCACTTGGAGGATACTTTGATTTGACTTCATTATTTTATTTGATAGGATGTTTGGATCTGGGAGAGAACACAACTTCACACGTCCTAATGAGAAAGGAGAGTATGAAGTAGCAGAGGGAATTGGTTCTACTGTATTTCGAGCTATTTTGGTGAGTGTTAAGTATTTTTTCAGGTGTGTGGACTACTAAGTCCTGGGACATAAAACTCTAAGTACAGTTAGTTGTTACATTCTATTTGAATATCATTTTGATACAATCACATAGGAAATAGGTGCTGGAGGTCCTTAGGCATTCCTCTTTGAAGAATTGCAATTCTCACACACAATCCAATTAGAATAAAATGGTCTTTTATTTGGGGGCTAGAGAAAGTGACTGAGAGGGAAGTCGAAAACTTCACCTCCAGGGGAGGAGATGACTTAGAGACATCTTTTCTCCTTGAATGGAAGAAAAGCAAAAGCTTTTATAGAGGATAGGTGGGGTGACCACGTGACAATGGAAAGTTCCTTTTAGGGGTAGGGTAGGGAAAGATTCCTAAGAATCAGGGGGATTTTTCTTTTGGAATGATAGTGCTGACCGCGGGACTTATCTCTGTCTCCTAGCTCAGGGAGTTGCCACGCCCACCTGACTTTCCTGGTATAGAACTTCATCTCCCCATATTTCTTAGATGTGTCCCTCCTGATATCTAGTTGATCTGTTTAAACTTTAATCGTCCTTAATTCCTTGTCCCAAGCCCCACGTCAATACCATTTTTAATGTTTGATAGCAAGAAAAAGGAATATAATATAAAAAATGCAGGGTGACCTTTTCTGGGGGAGGGTTTTAGGAGGGAGCAAACTTCACTGTGTCTGTACTAACTTTGTGTCACCTGCTGCTTCACTTAGCTGGGCGTATTTAGGAATGACGTCTCCATTGCCAAATTTCCCTAAATAAATTTTTACATAAGGATGAATATAGATATCTCCTACGCTTTATGTATGACTTCCTTTGAGATAAGAATTTAGAAGGTTATGAGGAATTAAAGTATTTTAGAGGAGCAGGGATCACCCTGCTCCAATTCCTTATTTTACATATGAGGAAACAGCAGTTTAGAGGAATGAAATGAGGGCAGATTAAAAGGAAGTAAAAGAGACAGGACTCTTTACATTCAACTTTCATAGTTCCTTTGCCAGCATGTGTATTTTTGTTAGAAAGAATTAAATTAGTAATTTCAGTCCCATGATGGAGATTCAGCTTTATACATTGTTTGTACAATAAAAAAAATTCTTTTTTACTAAATGAGCTATTTTAACACCACTCTTGCATCCCTGGGAAGAGAGTGTGGTAGTTCTGACAGGCTACCACTTTACTTTGGTGAAAGGGTGGAAAGAACACTGGGAGACAAGGGGTGGAATTCACTAGGTCTGTCACTTCTTGCTATTTAATCCTAGGCACAAATCAGTTTATCTCACTGAGCCTCCATTTCCACACCTGTAAATCTGATAATAATACTGATATCATCTGTCTTACAGAGCTGTTAGGACCAAATGAGATAGTGTATCTTAAGTGCTTTGTAACTAGAAATCAATAAAGTGTGAACCGCTATTATTTTATCATTAATATTAATATATGTAGTCAGAGGCCATAGACTAAAAGCTTAGACGGTCAGTCTCTCCCCCCACCCCCTTTATTCTGAGATGCTTGAGGGGTGGGGAAAAGAGGACAAGAGTATTCAGGCATATATAAGATTGATGAGATTATAGGGAATTCATGGGGAACATGATCAGTCCATCCTTATTTTCATCCTTGATTATTTCTATCTCATACTTAATCAAAAAAAGACATTGAACATTTTATATTTCACATTTGTGGATTGGGTTACATCTTAGAAATTTTTATTTGAAAATAGTTTCATTTTCTGTGAAGTCCTTTGGACTATGTTACATTTGCTGCATAGGCATCTCCCCTGGCTTTCATTAACTCTTAGACCCTGACACTCATCTACCTGATTTCCTTTATTATTCAAAAAGGGAATGAAAATACAACAATTTGAGTTGATTTTACATGAAAATTAGTAATATGGATTAAAAAAGTTCACATACAAAGAATCGTGGACCAGCAATCAGAAGATAAATGTTTTTACTTCTAACTCTGTTGTCCTTTTAACATCCTCCATAGCAATTGTTTCTTCAAGTTCCAAAGTTCCCTGACTTGTATGTAACCTTTATGCTTGAGCAAATAATTAACCTCTTAATTCACTGAGAAGATAGAGGTAATTGAATTGGAATTCTCTTTGCTTCTTAGAATCATCACCCATTCTCTCTTCCTTTGTTTTATCAGATGAAGAGGTACCTTTGCCCCTTGGGATAACTGCCATATGCCCTTTACTTTATCTCCTTATTCATTTATAATCTTTAATCTCTCTGTTTCTGATGACTTCTTCTGTTTGTCTATAAATTTATTTAGGGGTCTCCAGTCCAAAAAATGCCTCCAAACTTTCCCTTGACTATTCTACTCTAGTCAACTGTTATCTCTTCTCCTTCATATATTTGTTAATTGGAAAAAAGTTGCCTATTCCACCTACCTTTACTTTTTTTGCTACCTTATATACTTCTTTTTTTTTTTTTTTTTTAGTGAGGCAATTGGGGTTAAGTGACTTGCCTAGGGTCACACAGCTAGTAAGTGTTAAGTACCTTATATACTTCTTAACCCCTTGTAATTGGCTTCCTTTTCCATCACTCCATTAAAACTGCCTTAAAGGTTCCCAGTGGTCTCCTAATTACTAAATTAATGGTCTTGGGAAATACCCAGGCCTCATTGTCCTTAACCTCTTCATAGCATTTTTACACTATTGACCATCCTGTTTTTTTAAGATGCTTCTCCTCAACTTCAGTGGCAATACATTCTCCTTATTTTCCCACCTCTATTTCTTCTCTATTTCCATCACAGGCCTATTGTCTTATTCAGGACCATTTAAATAGGGTGATCCTCATTTCTCCCATATTTGAAACCTTCCCTTTTTCTTTGACTCCGCCCTTCTCCTTCACCTCTCATAGCCAGTGATTTACTTGGTCTTTTTTCTCCCCTCTGTCATCTCAACATCACTCCTCTTTATCCCTTTCGCCTTTATCCTAGTATAGTATAGTTATTACCACCTGCTTGGATTTTTGCAGCAGTTTCCTATCAGATCTTTCCACATACACTCTCATCCTTTTCTAATCTTACCACAACTTCAGCAAAATAATCCTTTTTTTTTAAATTATATATTTTATTATTTTCCAGTTACATGTAGAGATAATTTTCAACATTTGTTTTTATAAGATTTCTAATTTCTAATTTTTCTCCCTCCCTCCCCCCCTCCCCAAAACAGCAGGTAATCTGATATAGGTTATAAATGTACATTAATATTAAACATAAAGCAAAATAATCTTTAAGGCATAAATCCAACTATGTTTCTCTTCTGCTCAAAATCCTTTGTAATTTAAGGACCTCTACAACCTGGTTGCCAGCCTATCTTTTGTTTTCGCATCACCAGAATTTATTCTATTATCCTTCCCCTTCCACCCTCTTCCAGAAAGTTTTTCTTCCAGAAAAAACAATTGATGTTTTTGGTGGTGGTTGGTGTTTTTTTTAAAGGCAAAATCCAGCAAAACTGATCAATATAGTGAGAAAGTGATAGCACAGTGGATAAGAGTTCTGGGCCTGAAATCAAGAAGACTCATCTTCCTGAGTTCCAGTCTGGCCTCAGACATGTAACTAGCTGTGTGACCCTGGGCAAATCTCTTAACCCTGTTTGCTTCAGTTCTCTCATCTCTTAAATGAGATAAGGAAGGAAATGACAAACCACTCCTGTATCTTTGCCAAGAAAACTCCAAATGGTGTCAGGAAGAGTCAGACACAATTTAAGCACTGAACAACAATAACAACAATATGAATATATATATGCAGTATTCCATATTCATGGACCTACCTGTGCAAAGAAGTGAATTGGAAGTGTCTTTTCTCATATCTTCTTTGGGTTCATGCTTTTTTGTAATTTTGCAGCATTCTCTTTATTGTTTGTGGTTGTTCGTTCCATTTATGTTGCTGTAGGTTTTAGGTGTGTTGTTTTCATGCCGCTACTTACTTCACTGTATCAAATCACATAAGTCTGTCTATGTCTCTTAATCATATCCATCATTTCTTAAAGTACAGTAATGCTCATTTCATTCATGTTCCTACGACTTATTTAGCTCTTCCCCAATCAACAAACATCTCTACTTTATTTCCAATTTGCCAGCCTTATCATACACTATTTCCCTAAACGTACTCCATGTTGAAATCAAACTGAGGTTACTTTATCACTTGGGCAGGTCCTATATTTTCCCACATCTTTGTTTCCTATACTTGAAATATCTCCACTCTTCCTCCATCCCACCCCCATTCTCTGCCAAATCTATTAACCTCTTCTTGGTTTTCATCTTCTTTTACATATTACTTGGACCTGGAGAGAATGGTTCAGACAAACTGCTTCATGTTTTTTAATGTTTGTTTCAGCGTTCTAAAAGAATTTAGTAGTTATGGTGTTACTGCTTGTTTAAGACCTTGTCAAAGCGTGCTTGTGAGCCTCTTAGATTAAGGTCTTTCTTTTGAGTAGAGGAAATAGCTGGTCTATACCTAATCTGCATTGTATGTCCAGTACCTTATTTCTCCCCCCAGTTTAGGTTAAGGGTCTAGACATGAGCCCAAACCTAAGCTTTAAGTAATTTTCCTTGTTTTGGCAGGGCAGTGAGGGTTAAGTGACTTGCCCAGGGTCACACAGCTAGGAAGTGTCATGTGTCTGAGGTTGGATTTGAACTCAGGTCCTCCTGAATCCAGGGCCGGTGCTCTATCCACTCTGCCACCTAGCCGCCCATAGTTTTAAGTAATTTTTCACTGGTGCTTCAGGGTAAGGATATAAAGCAGAACCAAAGATGAGAAAAAGAACCTAATCTCTTTATGAGCCAGGCTCCCCAAGACTGAACCAGTCCACATTCATGAGTCCAGAGCTGAGAAGTATTCTCTTAATTAAGAAGAGGGAGAAGAATCCTACAAGGTGGAATTAAAGAGAGAATGCGTTTGGGGCATGTGGGATTTGGGACTGGAGGAGATGGCTAATGTAAAAGCATAAAAGATCAAGCATTTTTTGAGTCCCTCCTATGTGAAAGGAACTATGCTAAGTAAGCTGAGGAAAAAGAAAAGGAAAAATAGACCCTGACCTTAAGTGTCTTATATTCTAATGGGAGAGACTTTATGCAAGGAGCTATGTAAGGACATGCTCTGTATAGGGTATATGGGAAGTAATCTCAGGCAGCACTAGCAGTAGGGGAGACCAGGAAAGGCTTCTTGCAGAAAGGATGATTTGAGAACCATCTCATCAGACAGGCTAAATCAGATTGAGGGTAACCTACAGGCATTAAACCTGTTGGTGAGTTAGGGGGTTTCTACCCCAAGCATGTGAAGACTTTCTTGTTGGAATGGGCAGATGAGAAAAATTTATTCCAACCCCCATGAAGTTGGCTAAAGCTTAGAGTTTGGTCAGAGGACATTTACTGCATCTTGGGCCACTGCCAGTCATCCTGACTTTTGTCTTCGGACTGTACTTCCATCATTCTGGGAGGCAGAATGAGGCTGGTGACTTTGTACAAATCTGACTCACCCTGTGAAGTCGTTGGTTTTCTACAAGAATGAAGGACAAACGACAAGGAAGTAGTTGACCACTGTTTTCCTTTTGTATAGATTCTTCTAATCTGGCTTCTGTGACAGTGTCTTTCCTGCTTGTCATGTAGGTAGAACTACTCTCTTATTATTGAGAGGTACATCATCTTCTGCCTGCCTCTTTAGTGCTGGTAACACAAAGGGCTCTGGCCACATCCCGCTCTTTTCTAGCCCTGCTCTCTTTTTTGGTGATCTCCAATTCATCAGTGATCTATGCAAACACTTCCCAAGTCTTTATTGCTAATAATATATTACTACTCAAAGCTCTAGTCCCACTTCTTCTTGTTGTTTACTAGATATATCTACCTGAATGTTCCACTAGTACCACGGACTTAATATTTCCCAAACTGACTCATTGTCCTCTCTTCTCTACTTATCTTTCCTTCCCGTTTCCTTATTTCTGTTAATAGCATCATCATCTTATCGGTCACCCAGGTGATCTTTGACTGTTCTCCCTCTTATTTGGTTGTCCCAAGTCCTGTTTGTTCTATAACAGTGCTCATGTATGTTCCCTCCTTTCTACTAGAACTACCACCATTCTAATTGAGGCCCTTGTTTTTTCTTTTTCTTTTCTTTTCTTTTTTTTTTTTTTTTTTGGTGAGGCAATTGGGGTTAAGTGACTTGCCCAGGGTCACATAGCTAGTAAGTGTTAAGTGTCTGAGGTCGGATTTGAACTCAGGTCCTCCTGAATCCAGGGCTGGTGCTCTATCCACTCGGCCACCTAGCTGCCCCAAGCCCTTGTTTTTTTCAATTCCATGGAAGGTTTTAGCACTTACTATGATCCTTTGTTTAAGGCATTATGCAAAAGACAAATTGATCTCTTCCTCAAATTTTCTGAGAGCATATAGTCTTGATCCCAACGTTTTATGTTATATAGGGATCTGAGCATAATACTAGGTATTTAATAAAAATTTGTTGAATTTTTTTTGTGATGAAGGATTGTCAGTGACATGCTCCCTTCTCTCCTTTTTCTTCTAGTAATACCACTGCTATCTCAGAGTTGCTGTGTTTTGGACTACTAGATATTTTGCTAATTTTTTATTGGTATTTTTTTTTAGGATTACTACAAGACTGGAATAATCCGTTGTCCTGATGGCATATCTATTCCTGAGCTAAGAGAAGCGTGTGACTATCTTTGTATCTCTTTTGAATATAGTACTATAAAATGTAGAGATCTCAGTAAGTACAAAATTTATGAAAAAAATCTGTATAGAAAATGTGGTGCTTGTTTTTAAGGGGAGCTGTAATATATTTGAAAGAAAAGCATTACTTAACTGAGCAAAATATTTCAAGATCCCCATCTTAGGGTCTTCAGGGTCTTTGTGCAGTTTTTGAACTTAAAAAATTTAATACTCTTAATTAGAGTCTATGATGCACATGATCTTCTGGTGATTTTTAAAAGGCCAGTGTTGATATACCCAGTCATTGCTACTTTCTGCCATGTGACAGTGCTGCTTGAAAGCTAATAGCATATGTATGTGTGGCCCTAAGTTCCATCAAAATTCTTCTTTCATATTTCAAGAATCTGAAATTCTGTTTCTATGCGTGCATATTTTGTCAGCATAGATTATTGGGTAGTGACTAACTTGGGTCTGTGATTGCATTGGTGTGTGAGAGACTCCCAGACAAGGAAATGGCCTCTACCACTGCGAGTCAGCCACTTGCCTGCAGCTTATAGTTCCAGAGGGAGGGGCTTAGAGCACTGAGGAGGGGAAGAGACTTGCTTAGGATCCCACAGCCAGCAGGTGTCACAAGTGGGACTGAAACCTAGGCCTTCTTAGCTTCAAAACTAGCTCTCGCCCGCTATGCTGTATTCCCTCTTATCCAGGTGGGAGCTCACCCCAATTTAGTTTCTCAGAATTGCTGGGGCTGAAAATGTCATCATTCTCTCAACCAGTGCAGTTTGATACCTCTCCAACTTAGAGTTTTACTTGATTAAAGCATTGTGAAGTTGTGACTTGTCCAGGGTCACACAGCCAGTTTGTATCAGAGGCTAGGTTTCCATTCCTCCAGTCTACCTCAATAATCATGTCACTAATAAACATAATCATAACTGGAGACAGTCATTAAGCACAGTATAGTATACTCTACTAGGTGTTTGGTATGATAAAGGGATTATATAAACTGCTTGTGCCCTCATTGAGCTTGTAGTCTTAACAAGGGGTAGGAGACACAATCGCATGCAACCATCAAAGGCATTAAACAAAACGCTTGTCCAGATTCCCAGAGGGCTGGCGAAGGCTTATTGTGGGGTTGGCCTCTCCGAGATGGGTAGAAGTTTTCTATACTTTTTGCCGATATTCCTCGTGAGTTGTCCGAAAATCATGATATTATCATGGGTTTGGTTCCAGGTGCCCTCATGCATGAATTATCAAATGACGGTGCTCGCAGACAGTTTGAGTTTTATTTAGAAGAAATGATCCTCCCTCTGATGGTGGCCAGTGCCCAAAGTGGCGAAAGAGAGTGTCACATAGTGGTGCTCACCGACGATGACGTGGTTGATTGGGATGAAGAATACCCGCCACAGATGGGAGAAGAATACTCACAGAGTAAGTACTGGAAGACGTCTTTTACCTGCCGGATCAGGGCTGCTGGCTTATACCTTATCTTTAGTATATTGCTTTTTAACTTCATTTTAATAAAAGAATACATTTTTATTTTGGAATTTTACTGCACATAACAGCTGTCTTTTCCTTATTAATGAATAACTCTTAGAAGCATCCTGTAAAAGTCGTAATGGTTTGCTAGAATGCTTTTTGGTCACTGTAGATTATGGATGGCTTTTGACCCAGAAGTCTAAATGAACTGGGCTATGGAAATGAGTTTTGGTCAGAAAAAGCTTCATTTTATTTGATAACCTGCCCATTTGTAGACGGTATTGGGACCCACAAATGCCTTTAAAAGACCACAGTATTTTTGCTTTTTTAAAGCTCTTTATGTCCCCTAAGGCGATATCTGCATTTTTTTTAAAAAGCACTAATCATTTAGCTTCTCTCTAATTGCATTTTTATTCCCTTTCCCCTATGTCGCCAGAGCTTTCAATATTTTGGATAAATCAAATCACACATGAAGCTTATATTAATTCTCTGAGTGAGGTTTCTTCTCATATTAGAAGACAATAGGGTAGAATTCCATGAAATTTTTATTTTTATAAACATCTTCATTTAGTCTGTAAAAGGCCAATGTTTTCCAGTACCTGGATAAAGAACTTAAGCTGGAGGAAGCACAAAGATAGTAAAACTCTTGGGGTTATTGTTGGTGGTTGTGTTGCTTGTTTTTTCTTTCTGTTTAAGTCCATTATGACATTGTTTGATGGGGGAAATATTTTAGGATTCATAAGAATATTTTCTTTGTTTAAAAATTATTTTCTTTGCCTAAAGCTACAAATTGCTGTGTTGTTCCTTAAGGAGTTGTTGCATGATGTGCTCAGATGAGTGTTGTGTTCTTTCTCGTGAACAGTAGTAGTACTAGATAGCTGATATTGCAAACCCTTGATCCTGGGCTCTCTAAGAGGCTAAACTGTTTTTATGATGTCTTGCTTCATAAGCTGGACAAAAAGCACGGAATTTTTTTTTGGAGGTGGGGGGTGGGGCAGTGAGGGTTAAGTGACTTGCCCAGGGTCACACAGCTAGTAAGAGTCAAGTGTCTGAGGCCGGATTTGAACTCAGGTCCTCCAAAAGCAGGAAAAATGAATGATTTCTCAAAAAGACTAAAGAGATACAAAAAGAATTTTTAGAAACCTGTCATGTTAGTAAAATGTATGTCTTAAAAGTTTGGGATTTGTTTTTCAAAACCAAAACTTTCACCTGCAGAGGATGGAAAAACGTTTGAAATTACTTTATCTGATCATTATGAAGCAGTTTTTTTTTTCATTTTTACTTCTTTTGAAGAAGACTTTGGAAACTTAAACTTTGAAGCTTCAAGACTGCAAAACATTTTTTCCTTAGTTCAGCTAAATAGTTTCAATTTCCTATTTTGCTCTGAGACAGAAGATATTTTAACCAAGGATTTATTTGTAGGAGATGAAGGTAGTTCTGCCAGCCTTTTTCTTCTAATTAGGAAGTATTATAAAATGATGGTGGTTGTGATGTCATCCATTCTGTGAAACTGTGACAAATCTTCTCAAATTTTCAGCATTTTTAAGGACATAAAAATAGATACAAACCTATTCCAGAGAAAGCAAGTATTTATTTTCCTTTTAATTGGATCCTATAAACCAGCATGTTTGGTTTGTGAGCGTGTTTTTCTTTTTTTGCAAAAACCTTTGCAGTTCACCTTTTAAGGGAGATAACTCCACCTGAAAGAGAGAAGGCGAGGAAGGCCCATCTGTCTAACTCCCTGAAGTCCCCAGCACATTTGGAAGACTCATCATGTTGTCAGTGGAGTGTCTGTCCTTTGCAAAGCCTGTTTGACCTAAACAGACTAACCTGGGCAGAACTTGCTCGAATCTGCCTTTAACATCAATATTGAGTGGGATGGCCACCTAAGTGGAGAACAGTTTGGAGGGTAGGGGGGTCGTACACTTCTTGGGAATTATAATAGTAGCTCAATCCATGAAATCCAGAAAGTGTCTTTTGTCTCTACCCTTTGGGGATGATAAACATGTCCTTCACTCTGCCTGTTTGACAGGGTTTTAGTCTGTGTCTGTGGGCCATTGTCCTTAAAGAAACACACACTCTTTTTGTTAGGTCTGTAAAGATGGTTTGTTAAGAATTGAATTATTTTTCCTATGGATTGGGTTTCAGTATTAAGCTCCAGTAACCTGATGGATTATCAAAGCTTCTCTGGTCTCAAGCCTATTAGAGATTTGCTTGTATATTAACTCTACTGAACTTATTGTTCTGTCATGTTGGCTAGTCATCCTTTGGCATCACTGCATCCATTATGGGGTTATAGGGTGATCAGGCCCTGCTGATTGTGGAACAAGATGAATTTAAGGTAAAAATCTTCAGTAGATTTATTTCTGGTATTAATTTCTAAAATCTCTTGCTTTTTGTCCCCAGTTATTTATAGCACAAAGTTGTATAGGTTTTTCAAATACATTGAAAATAGAGATGTGGCCAAATCTGTTTTGAAGGAACGGGGTCTTAAGAAGATTCGATTGGGTATAGAAGGTAAGACATGTTTGTTTTTCTTCAATGTGTCTTCTTTTCCTGATGCGTCTATTTTTATTTTTTACTTTTTTGCAGGGGTGGACGAGTAGTACTTTCAAGACTTTTTTTTCTTTTAAATGGGTTGAAAAAAGCACAGAAGGGGCAGCTAGGTAGCACAGTGGATAAAGCACCAGCCCTGCATTCAGGAGGACCTGAGTTCAAATCCAGCCTCAAACACTTGACACTTACTAGCTGTGTGACCCTGGGCAAGTCACTTAACCCTCATTTCCCTACAAAAAATAAGTTAAAAAAAGAAAGAAAGAAAAGAAAAAAGTACAGAAGCCTTTGAGAGTATGGGTAAAAGCTTAAAGAAAAAGTCTGATGAGTTATTCTTACAAGAGCTGTTTTCTAAATAACAGCCACCAACTGTATGTGTTGGTCAGTCATTTTAGTTATGTCCCACTCTTTCTGACTCCATTTGGTATTTTGTTAGCAAAGATGCTGGAGTAGTTTGCCATTTCTGTCTTTAGCTCATTTTACAGACGAGGAAACTGAGGCAAATAGGGTTAAGTGCCTTGTCCAAGATCACATAGCTATTAAGTGTCTGAAGCCAGATTTGAACTAAGGAAGATGAATATTCCTGATTTCAAGCTTAGTGCTCTTATCCACTGTGCCACTTAGTGCCCAATTTAATAGGATTTAATAGAGTTTTTAGTTTAAAAATTATTCCTTCTAATTAACATTTATGGTGATACAAACATTAATCTTACTTTATAGTTGAGAAAACTGTGAGGTTCAGAAAACCTATAGTCACATAGCAAGGAAGTATGGGAGCCATGGTTTATAGACAGGGCTTATTAATGTAACAATTAAAATCACAAAAAATTCCTTTTGATGAGCATCTTTTGTGTAGATGGCAGTGTTGGTAGACAGTGACACAAATAAAATACTCCACACCCTCCTAGAGCAGTCTGCTGGGGGAAACATGGAGAAGTAGATAGATTGCATATATGATAGGAACTGAGCCTATGATTATGTGACTATGGGGAACTCCCAGGTGAAGAAAGTGCTGCTCAGCACTTTCTCTTCCACTTGAGAGTGCTCCCCAGGGCACTGAGAGGGAAGGTGATCTGCCATGGGGAAGACCAGCCCGTGTCAGAGGTGGGGCTTGCGCCGACTGCCATTCTGGTGGGAGCGAGCATTGACTCCTGGCAGAGTAAATTAGGAGCGGTTTGTGCTGTAAAGGGAATGAGGGATTGTGCACGGTGGAGAGGAGAAGGTAGGGAATTCCATAACGTGGGGAAGGAAGGAGCACTTCTTCAAGGACAGGTATGCTTGGAGAGTAGCCCAGCTGGTCTGGAATACGATTCTAGGAAGAAGACTGAACAGGTATGGGGAAGACATTGTGGAGCACTTTAAATACCAGGCTGAAGGTAACTGTAATTTGTCCTAGAGGCAATAGAGAGCCACTGGAGAATTGAGTAGCCAAATGAGTTAGAATTGTGGCTTAGGACAATAGCACTCTGGTGGCTTTGTGAAGGATAGGCTGAGAAGGGGAAAGCCTAGTGGGTTCAACAAGGGGGATCCAGTTTTCAAAGGCATCATGACAATCCCTGTTTGTGGCTGAGGTGATGTGAAGTTGGAGATGATGTGCATTTAAGAGGCTGGGGAACTCACAGACGAGCATGTTCTCAGGTACCTCATCATGGGTATTACAGTCTCCAGGTATGAGGGCAGTGGTTTTGGAGTGGTCCTGACCTGGAGAAAGGGGGGGAACAGTCTGGAGGTCAGGGGAGCACTAAGACAAAGGTTTGGACTGTGTGGCTGCTGAGGGATGAGGGCAAGAGGTCAGTCTAGAAGGGAGAGAGAAGCAAGGGGTGTGCTTTCTCCTCTTGGCTCCGTGCTTCAAGAGGCCTGGGAGGAATGCCCAGCACTACACAGGATGGCCAGGGATATTTGGTGAGACAGTGGAGCTTTACAGGGAAACAAGTTCATCACTCACACTGCTGCTTATGCTCCCCATAGCGGGGGCTCCGTGCCTTCTGCTCTTGCTCTTTCGCAATGATACATTTTCCTATTTGCCCTTAGAGGGATAAACTCAGAATATTGCCTCAGTGAGCACCTTCATGCCTCCTTCCTCACTTCCCAATTCCTCTTTATCCTGAAGTGGAATATTATTGTCTGAGTAGCCAAAGTAGTGGCTTCATTGACTCTGTGTGACAGACCATAGGAAGAGATCTGCAGTGAGGGAAGTGAGAGGGGGCCACGGGGTTACTTTCGACACTTGTTAAGTCAGTTCTTGTCTTTCTGGTTCGGAGACACCTCGGCAGCATTGCTGCATTGAAAACATGCTATTTTAGATAATGATTTTCTTTTCCTTTTCAATAAATGAGGAGTTCTGGCTAATTTACTTTCCACTCTAATTTCTACAAAATAGGCCAGTTTTTTTTTCTTAAGAATCACTCTTGTACCTACTTAAGAGTTTACTAGGCTCATGGCATTAGAGCCTGAAGAGACCTTATTTTACAGGGGAGGAAACTGAGGCCCAGAGGCTGAGTAACCTGCTGAAAGATCACACAGGTTTTTAAGTGTCAACGTAAAGGTCGAGATGGGACCTAATGTAGTAGAATTTATAGGGTTGAGAGGGTTTGCTGCTCCACCTAGTGGACGAATACGATACTAAGGACAGTGTAAGGGATTTAAAGAAAAACAAGCAAAACAACTTACATGGTTTTCTTGATGTAGATTTGTATATATGTGGATGGTTCTATTTAGAGAAATCTGCTTTTGGAAGTCTTCTAATTTTCAGATAATATAGATCAAAGATTCTTAAACTGTGGGTCACAGCCTCATGCAGTCATGCAAGCGTGGGAGTAGCAAAAAATTTGGTGACAGTAAAAGGTTATATACCTATATACTGGGGGTCATGTAAAAATTTCTTGGGCGAAAAGGAGTTGCAAATGAAAAAGTTTAAGAAGCCATGGTATAGATGAAGAAAATTGGGATTCAAAGAAGTTACGCATTTCACCAGTTTGTACAAAATCTTTCCTTCAGGATATCCCACTTACAAAGAGAAAGTCAAGAAAAGGCCTGGTGGGCGCCCAGAAGTCATCTACAATTACGTCCAAAGACCATTTATTCGCATGTCCTGGGAGAAGGAGGAAGGGAAAAGTCGGCATGTGGACTTCCAGTGTGTGAAAAGTAAGTCTATCACAAACCTAGCAGCAGCTGCCGCAGACATTCCCCAGGACCAGCTTGTGGTCATGCATCCAACACCTCAAGTGGATGAGCTGGATATTCTACCTATTCCTCCTCCTCCTGGCAGCAATGAGATGGATCCCGAGGGACAGAGTCCAATGCTGTGATGGAGGCAGCCCATCTCACAAATGCTAGCATGCTCCTCTCGCCAGTGATGCTGCCCTCACGCTTCGGCACTGCAATGCCACCGTTCTTCATTGTGAAATGCACACACCAGTGTTTAGGAGATTGCAGTGTGGACTTTTTTTTTTAAAGACCAAAGGTATCAATCTGACATCCTGAGGTTCCACTTATATAAATGTATTTGTTTACCAGTAGGTTTGTGAAATTGGTTCTTTGTATGCTGGACAGGACTCTCACATTTAGAAATGGTGGGATCGGCAGTCGGGGGGGAACTCATGTACCTTCACCATAGACACTGGCCACAGCCTGGACAAATTGCGGTAACAACATTGATAGTAGCGCTTTATAAATGGTGGTTCCGTGGAATTCTTAAAGCCATTTTTTATAGTTGTGATGCACAATACAAATTTAAACAAGTGCTTCTATCAAAGCCTCTTCAGCAACAGGCGGAAATGCAGTTGGCGTCTGTTAGTAGGTTTTGCTGCTCACAGTTGAGTGAGCATAAAGTGTGAGTATTTACCATTGGGCTCATTGGACGATGAGGGTGATATTCAGCAGCTAGCTGTTTAGGCTATTTCCCAGTGCAGTTTTTCACTCATCTTGTGTGAGTCACATGCAGGGATGTGAGCAGCAGAGGTGATTATCATCCAGTCTGCCTTACCCTTAATCTGCTCACAGATATTTATTTACTGACAAGGTGTTTTCATAAATGTCATGGGATAGGAATGAAGTGTTCACTTCTCGTTTACTAAATGATTGTAAACTGGAGTTTTTCATTGAAATAAACTTACATTGTTTTCATGTTTCTGACCAGATTATTAATTCTTAGAATCAACCGATTGTTTCCTTAGTTATTCCTCTTTGAATGGTGTAAGGGCAAACCCCTAAGAATAATCACCACAGCAATATTACATCATGGCACTGCCTTCAACTAGCAAATGGATATAACATGCCTCCTAATCCCCAAGGATCCTGAAAGATTAGGTCCTTTAAAGTTGAGGTTCACCATTTCCAATCCCAATACTAAGGGTGGTAGTGGAAAGAATAATTATTCTAATTATTGCTATCTGTGGCTAGTTGTCATAAACCCAAATAATGCTAAGAACCAAATTCTGAACTTACATTTCAAGGGTAGATGCTACAACATCTGTGATAAATACATCTTTTTTGCTTTCAGAATTAATGTCTGTATGAACATTATGGTTCCATTTGAGTGAAAACGTAATGTGTGAATACGCAAGCCAAAGGAAAAACACACTAGGACGTTTACCATGAAAGTAAACAGGGAATGGGAAGCATGATAATCATCATTCTTGAGTACATGACAGTTAAATTTAGTGACGGGAATGTTCTTTTCAAATTACTGCTTTAAAAAGTAAATTGTATTTTATAGAACAAAGGAAACATTTATTTTAAAAATATTTAACTGTCTAATACATTACACTTTAACCCATATTTATAGTAAAGGATTCTTACAAGAAAGAATAAACAGTTTTATGATACAATTAGTATAAGAAATGTCCACATGGGGGACCTCTTTGTAGTGTAAAAACACCATACATCTGAAATGACTGTTTGCATATAAAAGCTACCAATGATGCTTCTGTGCACAATGATTTAAAAATTCAACACGAACAGAATCCAAAATATACAATTAATGCAAGCTATTCACAGCTAGCTCAATAATCAATGATGCAGAAACACTGTAGCGGTTTTAGTTCCACTTTGTCTTAAGTTACACATAGTAGGATTGACTTGTATCAATGGCTTTGAGATGGCTTTTATCATAAAGTTCGAACATAAAAGCTGTTATCTCTTTATCCAAGATGCTTCACAGACAGTCAAACTCCACCAATAATGCACTTTGATACTGCAGATGTTGCTGAAGCAACTGTACAGTATTGTTTAAAGTGGCCAAGGTAAGTCACTGAAGTCCACAGGGCCACCAAGACCAGCATCTGCTTCCAAGAGGCTCATGATGACTGCCATGGCTGCTTCGTCATTACTGGGGCTGCTGGAACCTTGGTCGTTATCAATCATGTCTATACCAACGTGGGGGTTCTCACCTGAATAGAAAACAGACTTATTAGTGGTCTAAAATACTTCCTGTGGTTTAAATTTTATTTTAATTCCTACATCAAACTTATGGTACACTGGACTCACTGTTTTAAGCAAATCTTTCTATTTATTGCAGAAATGGGGGCCGTTTTTTTCTATTAAGATTATAGGAGAAACAAAATTAAAATCACAGTTCTTAGATTCAAGAACACAGATAAATTCTGTAGGTATCAGTAACATTTAAAATATAATTCAGTTCCATATTAATCCAGGACAAAAGGGAAAAGCTGTTACAGAGGATAAAGAAAAAAGGGAGATCAGAGACTGATTTATAAAAGGAAAAGCAAACAAAGAGACTAGGGAGAGAAGAAGCTTCAGTAGGTCCTTTTTGAAATAGAAGTGAGGTCTGACTGACCATTGTTTACAACTCTTCAGCTATTGTTTTTGTCCCCCAAACTTCAAATTCTCCTCTGAAAGTCCTAGCCCAGACTGCAAGCTAATTTGTACTAGCCTAACTTCTAAAATTTGGAGTGGTGGGATGTGGGAACAGGGACACACACCTTCAGGGAGACAAAGCTGCTTTATGTAAAAACGTTTAATCAGTATCATTTTTTTTAAAAACTTAATGTATTTGCTAGGTTTATTGAAGAGATTTATATTAGTGCTACTTACCAAGAATAGAGGAACTGTCAGAATATGGATAGCCAGGGTTATCTTGGAGCTGCCCTGGTAGGAGGCCAGCAGAAGGAATGTCTGGAGTTCCTCCATTTAGAATCTACCAAACAGGGAAAAGCATAGGAATTTTTATTATTTGAACTCAAATCTTATACAAACATAATGACCACTACGAAAAAGAAACAACAAAACACCAGAGGCCATCCGAAATAGCCTTAACTGGGAAGATTCCTCGTGGTAAGTTTTAAAAGTTACAATAGTCGGGGGAAAACCTTCACTCCTAAAATTATTCTCTGTTCATTTGGTTCAGGACCGTCAGTCTATGGTGTAGAACTCTCCCTGGAGTATTAACAGTACCTTAGAAATTATGGCTTCATGCCCAGTCTTGACCACCAAATGTCAACAGGCCCACCCTAGTGGCCCTTGTATGTGGATAAAGCATCTTCTAGGTTGATTACCAACTTTGTCTTGCAGAATGATAGGGAAGAATAACACAACTACTCCAATGTCTCCAAGCCAGGGAAACAGGTAAGAATATGGAACTTAAAGGGTGCTCTCTTACATTTTCACTCAGACCTAGAATCATCAAATGAACCCCCCTCTACTAAGAGCCTCCTACACACCCCAGGTACTGTGCTAGAGATAGTGGTACAATGGTGAGGCCCCATCTTTTGCTCTTTTATATATGCTAGGAGGTGGACTTTTTGTTTGTTTGCCGGGCAATGGGGGTTAAGTGACTTGCCCAAGGTCACACAGCTAGGTAAGTGTCAAGTGTCTAAGGCAGGATTTGAACTCCAGTTCTCCTGAATCCAGGGCTGGTGCTTTATCCACTGCGCCACTTAGCTGCCCTGAGGTGGACATTTTAAAAAGCTATCTGTACTTAGGACATGTTGAGAAGCTAGCTATGGAGAAATGCACTGTGTTCTATGCCTGGGGGGAAGTCCCTCGAGGCTTTCTCTATGTATTTGGATCTTCACAGTGCCCCCAATTTCAAACTGATTTAAGACTGCTAAATGACTGACCCTGCAGCTTTTTCCAGGTAGGTAACTGGAAAAATATTATTATCAACAATAAAGCTGCAAATTCCAGTGATAGCAACCATGAAGGCTTATTGTTTCGGGTATAACCCCACACTTTTGCCTCTCCGTATCTTTGCTGAATTGTTCCTTGTGCCTAAAACTGGTTCCTACTTTAACCCCTCTTCCAGTAAGAAGTGATCGCCTTCATCTGTGGTACTTCATAAAACTACTAACCTTGAACACTTAGCAATGAACTGATTATTGTATTCCTGTTTTCTCCAAGAGAACAAAACTGTATCTTATATCACCTTTGTACCCACAGAGCCTTACACAGACACTTCCTTCAGTGGATCTAAGCTTATCGTTGTGGGTGTTCCCCCCAGTGGAACAGATCAGAATCTACCCATGTATTCTCATCCATTGTAGTTCTTGTCCATGGCCATGCCCATGTCCATGTCTGTCTTCACCAAAGTTGGGTACTTTGGGTACAAAGAGGATACACAGTATCCTCTGTCAAAGTGAATTCTTTGTATCTCACTTGGTGCCCTAACAGCTGACAGACTGTTCAAGAAAGGATCTGAACTGAAAAGTCTATTATGTGTATTATTTATTATGCTATGTACAATAGACATTTAATTTAAAAATCTAATCAAGGGGCAGCTAGGTGGTGCAGTTGAGAGAGCATTAGCCCTGGATTCAGGAGGACCTGAGCTCAAATCCAGCCTCAGACACTTGACACTTACTAGCTGTGTGACCCTGGGCAAGTCACTTAACCCCAATCAAACTCTCCCAGCTCTGAGAGGTTGTTTGCAAAGTACTCAAAGTGTCAGTGATGAATAAAAGGTTTAGTGGATTGTAGTCGGCTGAATGGCAAATGCAGGAGGAGTAAGAGATGAGTTTAGGGCTGCTTTAGCATTCATTAGGAAGACGGCATAGTAACTTTTCTTTGGACTGACTGAACATGGATAGATCATCTATCCTCCAAACCTCAGTCTTCCCTATGACTTTAGCTTTTCTGTTTCTGGAACCACAGGCCACTTTGTCTCCCAGGTGTGAAACGGTAGGTTATCTTTGCTGCTTTCTCCCAGCATCATCAAATGAGATAATGGGTATAACATGCCTTGTGAATCTTAGAACGTTCTATGTGCGCCTCACCCTCTTTATCCTACTACTGCCAGCGGTGAGCATAGGAACTCACTTCATATCATCTCTTGAACTGGCCACTGTGGATTCCTCACATGTCTTCTCTCTTGCCTCAACCGTCTCCTCCTTCCCACCTGCTCAGTGAATCAAGTTCAAACTCCTCTGCCTGGCACACCAGCTGGCAGTGCCTTGCCTTTTATCCAGTCTCATATTAGTATTTTTCTCTTCCCAAATAGGAACCATACAGCAGACGTTTAATTAATATGTTTGTTGTGGTTGTAACTGGATCCTGAAAGATAACTGTCTCAATTTCTGAACCAATCATGAATGTGGTAACCAGAGGCACTGACCTTAGAAAAACAGGGTACTGGGTCAATGAATAACAATATGAAGATCTCTTGTCTTCCAGGGTCATATATCCAAGATAAAGCCATTAAGATGGATGATGGACACTGATTTCTGGTGATTCACATGTGCACAAATGATGCTTTCTGCATTTCTTATGTGGCAGTACTGCCAAAGACTACAAAGACTTGCATGAAAAACTGAAGGCCACGTGGAGCACTCAGAGCACTGATGGTATTTTCCACATTGATGCCCACTGAAGGAGGGCTTTAAAAGAGAAACAGTGATTGGGGAAGTGAGGCTGAGAAACTGAAATAGGAGACTGGAATTTGGATTTCTAAACCGTGGATTAAAGAATGGTATTGACAGACTCCTGGACGTAGAGCATACCTATCAAAGCCTGGGAGGAATGCATTTGTATGGCATCTTGCATATCTAATCAAAAGGGCTTCAAAATGAAAAAGATAGAGGATACCATAACTATAATGGAGCTAGAGAACCACTTGAGGCATGCGCTTTCACAGAAGCAACTTCAAGAAAGAAGCCAGCAGTAAAACCATGGCTTCAAATTCCTGTAAGCAACAAACAAGATGAAAACAAAGAGGAAAATTTTACCTCCCCGATATCAGCGAGACTGAATAGGGTGGGACTGCTAGATAGGTATGGTTGGGGAGTGGGGAGCATGCGTGTTTTAAAGGTGAAGAAGGAAAGAAGATACACCAGAGAAAGAAAACATGGAGAATATTCATGTGAAGATCAGTGGGAGGACAAACAAGTGGTTTTGTCTTTGCATATGACAGAGCACCTGCACAGAAAGAAGACACAAATGAGGAGAGTGGAGAAAGATCCTAAGTCTGATAAAAAAGGCATGATACTGTCAGGGATCATATCCATCCACCTCCTGAAACGTTTTTGTTTTTTTTTTGCCAAAAGTAGGACTGTTAATAACTTCTTGATATATTATAATGATGTCACTTACCTTTAAAAGAAAGGAAAATCGGAGTGGAAGTGATGGGAGCCTTTGGAGGAAGGACCAGTACATTTAAAAGTTTGTGACAGGAAAGCCAGACATAATGCAGTTATGCACCCTATATGTTTAAATGGCACAGAGGATAAATAGATAGGATCCTATGGAATAAAATTCTTTGAAGAAATTCAGCCCAGAAGGGATAAAACACTCTTAACAATGAAATTCTAAATACATGAGGAAAAGTGGGATTTGTCCGAAGACAGTGCTGTGGATAGAAAACATTCACTCATCAGTTTATATTTTTAAAAGATATGTACAGAAGATGGAAGCAAGGTCTTCCATCAATAGGATGAATACCCAAAATGGCTGTCATGCCATTAAAGTTCAGCATGTGCTGAGGTTTATAGGTCATGCTAAATACCACTTAAAAGGCAAAATTTGGGTTTGGTTTTGTAAAACTTTGTGATGGAAAAGAGGAGAATCAAAGAAGAGATCCCAGTGAAGAAAAGAAAAGGCGAATCTATATGCATTATGCTTATTCAGGCTCTGTTTTCTGGCTGAAAAGAACAGGCCAAAAGTAGAATAGGAAACCGACAGTCACAATAAATAAGGAGATGTGAATTTATCTGGTCAAGATGAACTATGTCCTTGGATACTGCTCTCATCAGAAAATATACGAAGACTTGGAAAACCTCCAGAGGAAGGTGACCAGAGTGATCACAGGATGAAGGACCTTGAATCTATGGCATAGGAGAATATGGGTCTGTTTAACATGCAGTAGAGAAGACCTGGCAGTCGAGGGATGGAGGTAGGTACAGGAATGACACCTGTGGTGGAGTGGCTGGATTAGACTTGTCCTGCTTGGCCCCAGCATGCAGAGTTGGGAATGACAGGTGTAAGTTACCAAGAGGTAAGCTAGAGATAATCAAAAGTGAAATGGACCGCCTTGCGGGATTATATTTAGTGAGTTACCCCTTACTGGCAGAGGTCAGATGACCTCACTTGTCAGGTGTGCTCTAAGAGGGATTCTTTGCGGGCCTCTGGAGTTCCTTCCAACCCACATTCTGGGATTCTATGACACCTGGTCCCATAATACTCCGGGGGTCTGTATTACTTACTGTAAATTCTACCTGTTTCCTAGATCAGGGTGGTGGGTACGTCGGCTCATTTGAGATAGCAGGGGCTCTTTTGGTGGCTTGGGGTCTGGTAGGTTGATGACAAGAGGGAACAGCCCATATGCCAGGAGAAATTAGTCACATGGCTTATGCTGTGGGTGGCCAACTCCCACACACACTCTGGAAGTGCTATTTTTATTCTTGGACTGTTTTTGAACCCTTTTCTTGGACAAATATGCAAATAGATGAATGGACATATGCTCAGAAAACAATTTACAAAGCAGGGGGAAAGAGCTTTGCAAGTGGCATGGGAAAGGCCTCTCCAAGGAGAGCTCTTGGTGAAGGTCAGTGTGTCGTCATCTTCACTTGGCTTCTAAGTTGGCCCTCCTGGAGACAATGAAGGAACTGGGTCTATTTAACCTAGAGCAGACAAGACTTGGGGGTGGAGAGCAGGGGGTAGGCACAGGACTGGTAGCTGTCTTCAAGTAATTGAATGGCTAGTAATTAATTTCCCGACAAAGTACAGTACTATAAATTTCATCCTTCCAAACCCAGGAAGAACAAACTCTCCAGATAGGCCATTAAGAATCCATAAAGCCATGCTGACACATGCAACAATTTACATAAGCAAATACATGCATATGTATGATGTCTGCATATGAATATGCATGAGCACATATGCATATAAAGTCTTATAATTCTTAAAAGAATCGAAATAATTCCAGCTCTTCCTCCATCAGAAAGCTGTTGTATTGTTCAGCCATCTCAGTTCAATGCTAAGGTTGCCATTCTTCGAGACCTCAGGGTTAGGGAGGTGAGCACCAGCAAGCAACATTCAGAGGTCTTACCTTTTTGCCTCCTGGGGAAGATGCATCGGGAGGAGGCGTGCTTGTGATGTTCAAGGGGCTGGAGCCACAGCTAGAGGGTGATGACCCTCTTATCCTATCACAGAAAGGAAAGACTTCAGTCACAGTGAGAGTCAGGAAGGAAGGAGAGAAGGGATTCAAGCCCTGGTTCTCCCAGGGCAAGGCATTTCACAGACTTTGTGGGTTTGCTGTTTGAACTTGAAACCCCCGTGACAAGGACAAAATCACCAGCACATTGCACAGGTAGCCAGCTGGTTTCATTGTTGTTCACTGGACTGGAGAAACCTTTTGAATGATCACTTATCCAATCCCCTTGTCCCCCAAATCTCCTTGACTGGAGCCCAAAGAGGTAAGTTAATGAATTCAATCATTAGACTTGCAGTCTGGAATAAAGCTACACCGTTCATTTTAAGATTCAGACTTGACCCAGTCCTCCAGAGGAGATAGGGATGGAATGAATGGAGGAGACCTGTATATGCGACTTCTCGGTTGTGTGCATCAGCAAGGATCTGTCCACACAGGTCCTTAGAAGTTCATAGTGATTCTTATCCTGGTCCCTTAGTGGTCTGTCCGTTTTGCCATACCATACTCATATTACTTCAACTAGAACTCAGTTGAAACTAGTTAGTTTCCTTTATGAAAACATACCCTTGGCCACAGGACCAGTACTATACAACTGCCAGTACACTTTCCTTTTTGAAGAGGGCACTCTCCTAGCTGCCTGTAATACTTCTTGAGGGAAGTCTGTTAAAACCCCACGGTGGATTCTTCTCAGCTCCGTCCTCTGTCCTCTTTATGTCTCTTGCAGGCCAGGTTAACATTTTGTTTCTCAATGCTCTATAGTTGGGCTTCCTACATTTAGACACCAACATCCATCACAAAAGGAAAACTTGAGCATTTCCATTCTCCAAGTTCCTGAAGCTTCCTTTCCCATGGAAGCAGAGGTTAAATAACTGACTCCTTATCTCATGAGGCTGGTTCAATTTAGAGACCCCAAGATCCCAAGTCATTTCATAAAGAACCTTCTATCATGTGCCCCCTCCGATTTAATTTCCTTTATGGTGGTCCCTAATATTCTCAACTATTTGGGGTGGCTCCCTTTCCAGTGAGGGGTCATAGTATGTTGTGAGATGTTCCAACTCTTCTTTCTCTGAGTACAACCTGCAAAGCAGTCCCTGAGCCTAGGATGGAATGGGATTTGACATACAGCTAAATAAACCTCAAATAAAGCAGGTCTGAGGCATCCCAAATGATTCCTTTTTCATTACACTCAATTGTGATAATATTTTTAGGGACCCTAGGACATGTACCACTGTATCAAGTGCCAACTTCTTTGTTTCATTTTAAGGGGAGCAAATTATAGGCTGCTAGGTACCTATGTATCTCCATGATCTCTTCTGCGATCATTCGACCAATTTTGCCTGCACCAGCTCTTGTTCCACCTGGAATTCCAGGAACAGTAGGATGGCTCCTCTTCTGTCCACCTATAACAAAGAGAGATGGAAAGAACAGAAAGCATTCAAGGGAAAGGGGAAGGAATGGGAAAATGCTGTTTTCCCTTGGAGTAACTGAATTCAACTAATTAAAATTGCCTAGTTCTATGACACATTTTAAGTGAACATTTCAGAACCTGTATTATACTATTTTAGTTTAAGATTTCAAAGATCTACAACTTCACTGGGCTGGGTGCATCTTCCACTGGCACAGGTCAGTGGCTCCTCTATGACTTTAAATGGTCTTCAAGTACTGCTGTGGGTGAGGGAGAAATTCATCATCCTGTGGTTATGTTCTTTTTATGATGGGGGACAAAGAACTTGGATGCATGTGTGTGTGTGTGTGTGTGTGTGTGTGTGTGTGTGTGAGAGAGAGAGAGAGAGAAAGAGAGAGAGAGAGATTTCTAGGGTCAGCAGCTACACTGAACTGTATTTAAAAAAAAAAACAAAAAACCTAAGGATCCTTTGATACTCCCAATGTGTTTGAGGAAAATGAAGGTGTCTCCCCTTTTCCCTCCCTCCTACTCTCCCGCCCTCCTTCCCTCCCATTACAATAGAAAATGTGATGTGAGGCTAGCCTCAATATCCCCAAAGAACATAATTACCTTCTCCAGAGGGCAGTATGCTATCCATGCTGTGGGGGGAAGCTGTGAGCTGTGGGAAAGTTGGATCCCCGCTTTCTAGCACGTTGGCTCTGTGAACATCCCAGCAATAAGGTAAAGTGAGTCATGCCTGCTTAGAACCTTTCGTCTTTCACCTTAGCAAAATCAATGGTCATGGACTTGCCTTACTGACATTTTACCTTTAAAAGGCAGAGGAAGCAAAAACTGCTGTTCTGGACTTGATTCTCACCCACAAGTAGCTATGTAAGTATAAACGATAGGAACTTTGGTGGGAATTGACCACATATTAGAATTTGTACTAGAGAGAAGAAATCCCTGGTATTGTCTAACATGCTTCCCAATTTCAAAGGGTCCATAAAAAAAGATAAGTTTCCATGGTTTAAAATTTTATAGGCAAAGTTAGCCTTGGAGGGATGGAAAGCTCAAGAATGAAAATCTGAAGACACAAAGAGAAATAATTCCAATGATGAAGAAAAAGGAGAGTTGTGTAAGAGACTGATATGGATACACAGGAAACTAATTGACCAACCTGGATTTTAAAAACATGCACAGAGGGTAGAAGCATGGGCTGATTGGTAACAAGATGATGAAAACAAAAGCATGGCATGGTCCTAAAAAGGATGTCAGGAGTATTAAAGCTCAGGCCAAAGCTGACAGTGTTAAAACAACAACAACAACAAAAACAAAAACAAAAACAAAAAAATAGTCTTTAAAAATATCAAGCAAAAGAATGGTATTAAAGAAGGAAGAGGATCACTAATCAGGGTGGATAGAAGATAATTTAATATGACAGAAGACAGAACTGCTCAACTCTTAGTTTGGTTCTGTTTTCTTTTTTTCCTCCCAGGCCTCTCTAGAAAGGGTACAACAGGCAGGAAAAATCCTAAGATAGTAAGAGTGTACCTAACTGCCAGTGATGAGTTCAAGTCCCCAGGCCTAGATGAACCACATTCCAGTGTACTGAAATCATTGGCAGATGGATAGAATTACTGAGCTACTTGTCAGTGATCTTTGAAAGATCCTGGAGAATGGCAGAGGTGCCATAGGACTAGAGAAGGGCAAGTATCCCATTTTCCAAAAGGAAGAGACTGGGCAAACTAAGTTTGACTTTAATTCTCCCTAGCAAAATCTAAAACATTATGAAGGGGATAATAACTAATGAACATCTAGAAAGGGTAGCAGTGATGAAAAAAACCATTTGGCTTTGAGATAAGGTCATTCCAGGCTAACCTAATTTTTATTTGTGACAGGGTTAATAGAGTGGTAGAGCAAGGCAATACTATAGATAGTTTACTTAGATTTTGGCAAAGTATATATTTGCTTGTCTTTCATGCTATGCCTATAGACAAGATGCAGATATGGGCTCTACAATAAATAGTAAAGTCTAGTGTAATCAGAACTGTTTGAATGGTCAGGTCAAAAGAGGTCTTTAGTAGAGTGTCCCAGGGATCAGACCTTGGCCTGCTATTTGACATTTTTATCAATGATTTGGATAAAGGCACAGATGGCATGCTTATGACATTGGCAGATGACACCAAGCTGTGAGGGAGAGCAAATAAGTCTGACAGAATCAGGATCTAAAAAGTTGTTGATATATGCTAGGACATGGCTGAATCTACTAAGATGAACTTTAATATGGATAAATGGAAAGTCCTACCCTGAAGTTCAAGAAATCCATTTCAAAAGTGTGAGATGCAGGAAGAAGCGTGTTAGGTCGCAGATCTCGTGAAGAAGCTCTAGAGGCGGAGTCAATCAGTCAACAGTGCCACATGACAGCTGCATGAGCTGTAGCCAAGAAAGCCAATAAAATCTTAGCCTTCAGCACTCCTCCAGGGTCAGAACACATCTAGCTAGAGCACCGTGTTCATTTCTGGGCACTACATCTTTAGGAAGGACACAGATCAGCTACAGAGTGTCTAGGAAGGCAACCAGGATGGTGAAGAATGGTGAGATTAGGCAGCCCAGAGAAGAGAAGCTTAGAGGCCAGGCAGGGAAGAGAACATGACAGATGTCCTCCAGTATGCCAAGGACTGTCCAGGGGCAGAGGGATAGGAGCTGGGGGGTACAAGGGAAAGAGCTCTAGATAAATCTTGGGGCAGCCTTTTACTACACTGTGATCCTGGAGAAGGGACTTCATCTTTCTTTTTCTCTGTGGGCTCATATATAAAATGGGAGGTGGGCTAGGGGAAGTAGATCAAAAAGCCCCTAATATTCCTTCTAGTTCTAAATCAGTAATACGATTGGGTAGAGCTAGGCATAATGGGTAGAAGTTGTAGATGGATGGATTTAGGGCTTGATCTAAGGAAAAACTTCCTGACAAATAAGAACTATTCAACACTTGGAACCGCCTGCCTTAGATGGTGGTAGATTGTCCCTTACTAGAGTTCTTCAAGCAGAGGATGGATGACCACTTGTCAGGGGTATTGCAGAGATTAGGTATGAATCGGACCAGATAGCCTCTTTACTCCTGTCTAACAGTCTGTGATTCTGCTATTTCTGGACCTTGACAGGTCAGCAAATGAGACATTTTAGGATCGGTTTCCTTGATAACAGGTAATACGTAGCTATCAGCTGCTTTTATAGAACTCCATTCTTGGTCCTTTTTAGTTCACTATCCAATGGCGCTAGCAATATCTACAGACCCTTAGCTACCCTAGGGTTTCTGCTGGGAATCTGCCATGTGCTGATTTCTAAACTGACTGGCATAGGCAGAAAGTTATGTAGTCACAGTTGGAGGGGGCTAAAAAGGGTAATTTGGTAGATTGTACTATTCTACCCCCTCCCACTGAGCTTCATCTACTTTACTGTTTAAAATCAATAATTATAATCTTCAAGCTATTTCAGGGTATACTGCATAGGCTGTACCTCTAGTGAGCTTATGAAACATAACTAAAAGTTGGTACCAATGTGATTCCAACTTAAAAAAAAAATCACAGCTTTAGAAATAGTCTTATGCTAAAGTTTAAAAAAAAAAACGAACATCAACATATCTGTATCTTCATGCTTTACATGAAGGCCAATTTAGTTACTTCCTGTTGCAATTAAAGCAAACTGG
Source organism: Dromiciops gliroides (assembly GCF_019393635.1). Lineage (NCBI taxonomy): Eukaryota > Metazoa > Chordata > Mammalia > Microbiotheria > Microbiotheriidae > Dromiciops > Dromiciops gliroides. The sequence goes on from NC_057866.1 coordinate 51,767,047, forward strand.
GATAGGGAGGGGAGAGGCAAGGGAGAGCATGAGGTGAGACCTACTTCGCAGGGTTGTGCGGATCAAATGAGATACCTGGAAAATAGTATGTGCTGTATAAATGCTTACTCCCTCCCCCATTACCTTTCTTTTAGTTCCCACACTAGCTTTGGTTGACAAGTCTTGGAGCATTCTGTCTATTTAAGCATGGAAGTTTCTCTCTCTTTCCCATTCCAATAAGCAAAGTCAAATGAAAGTAATTTTCAGAGAGAAGGGCACAGCTGGTAAAAAGGGAACACTTACGAAACGACGGTGTTGGTAGAGACAATGTATTCTACCTCCTTTGTCCAAGGGTTCATGAAACTGAACCAGCGACTTCTCAACGTGATGAAAGAACCATCTTTGATTTTAAATTTGTAGCAATTAGTTGTAATTTTTTCTCTTGTCTGTAAAACTGGAAATGTAAAGAGAATGTGAACATTGCCATTTCCTCAACCAGGCACAATGAATAATGAAGAGAAAATGCCATAAAGATAAACGGGGAACCATGGATTGTATGTAACACTGTCATTTGTTAAGTTTATGGCACCAGGCACTAAAAGCTTCCTGGGAGAACTGTGAACCTTCAGCAGCTTTACAGGACAATGTTTCCACTGAACTTGGAATCTATGACTACTTCCCGAAGCCTACAAAAGCTAACCACCCATGATCTGCTTCACATCCATCAGAGGGAGGAGAAGGGCAGCACATCCTGCGCCAGCTGGCGAGGCAGGGCCAGGCTTCTGGGCCGGGCTGGTTCTCCTTCTCTGAAGCTCAGTGACCTCTATTCCAAATGGGGGATTAGACTGGATGATGTTCAGGGACAACCTGTGCTTTAAGCCTTTTTTCTCTCTGGGACAGTGTGGGCCTGGAGCAACTACTCTGGACTGTCTGATCTCTGTTCTGGGGCTTCACTCTGATGGAGGCAATCCTATTTTGGGGGTCCTCCCCCCATTAACACCATATCTCACATAGCTTCAGTGACTCTGCATGAGCACCGGGTGGCTAACTGAGCCTAGTGAAGCTGGTCCTCAGTATAAAATGGCGCAGTCACCAGAGGGTGCCATAGAACAGAACACCAGGTCTGCAGTCAGCGAGACTTGAATTCAAATCCAGCCTTAGGCATTTACTAGCTGTGTGATCCTGGGCAAGTCACTTAGCCCTGTCTGCCTCAGCTTCCTTATTTATAAAACAGGAATGATAACAGTAACCCTCTCCCACTGTTATTGTGATGATTCAATGAGACAATACTTATAAAACATGCAGCATTGTGCCTGGCACTGTAGTGTCATAGGCACTATATAAATGTATGGTGCTACATAATACTAGCTACTACCATTATTAATAATCACCATGCCTCTCAAATCTTTCCAATCTGGAGGGACTGATCAGAGACTCTGTTGTGCTGGCACAGCCTTCAAAAACCCCATTAACCCCCATGCCCCAAAGAGAACCTCAGTGGAAGCTGGGGTCCCAACAGATTTTTGGATGAGTTGCTAGTACAAGGCTACACAGTCCCCTATTCTTTGCATATGGATCCTGGTCTGTGAACCTTGTTTTCCAAAGAAAACACCTTGCATTGCTTAGAACACATTTTATCCTGAGATCACATCATCTATTCTTGATTTTTTTTTTATGATGTCAGTTCACCCTAGAGATCTTACCTTGCCTATGACATTCTGCGAGGTGTCCTATATCATCTTGGTGAAAGTATTCATAACACGAAGTGCCTAGAAGTTCTTGGGGTAAATATGCCAGAATTGCTGTTGCCCTAAAAATGACATTTGGAAAAAGGCAAAAGTGAGTTCAGGGGCAGAAGTGTAGAAGAAGAGGGGCCTCCTGGTGCAAGAGCAGGATGCTGCAGAAACAAGAGCCATGCTGATCTTCGCCAAATAGCTGCATACATAAATGTTTTCTTCAGCTATTTGAAGTTAAAGATTTTAAAAGCTCTCAAAGGGCACATGAACCTCCGGAGGAAAAAAGTCTTTAAAAATTTAAAAAGTATGAGTGCTAAGGGGCAAAGATATTAGGTGAGAGGAAAAATGGGGAAAAAAGAAAGGAATCCAACTGTGAATTATTTTGGGGTGGGTCTGGAAGAGGTAAATTAAAATGAATTAAAACATTTCCTCAGACAATACTCAGTTATTCAAATCCTCAAAACTACTTATCATATATGACAGTAATTGTACAGGATTAGAATACCAATACTGGAGTATTCTGAGGTGTCATCGTGGCTGGGCCTGGAGTCAGAAATGTTGGCCCAGAGATTCAATTTCGTTAGCCCTTTAGTAACATTAAAATTGAACACCAATTATATAACTTTTCTTGCATCAATCCAGTAGTTGTCTTCAATGGTCAACATATAATGTGTAGATGGATACTTTCATAAGTATGTAGTGGGCAAGGAGAAAAGCACTGAATGGAAATTCAAGAATCTCAAGAAATTTTACAGGCCTTACTTGACAGCTACCTGATCAAGATTAAAAAAAGTCAGCCAGGGGAGTTTGACTTCAGTCTAAACCTGAGTTGAGGGTCAGTTCTGTCCTTAACTCCTTGAATAATCTTGGGTAACTTACTTCCCCTAACTAGCCCTTGGTTTTCTGCTCTGTAGAGGGCTTGAATTGGATGAATCTCTGAGGACCTTTCTAGCTCAGATGTTCAATTCAGAATGGCATTTATTATAAGCAAGGGATAAGAGATACTAAGACAAAAAAAAAAGTCCTGGTCATTCATACACGTGCGTGCGTGTGTGCGTGCGCATGCACACACACACACACACACACACACACATATAATAAGGGTAAAACATTCTCAGATAAATAAAATTTAAGGTAGGGAGTGATGGCAAAGAAGAGATCCATATAAAGTACCCTAAGAAAATGTGAGGAGGCAATGCTATGCATATTAGTTCCAAGATTCTAAGTTGCCAGGTTATTGTTTTCTGAAGTGTGCTAGAAATGACTATGAAAACCACATTTGACTATATTCATCAAATAAATGTGTCCACAAGTGTTGATGAATGACAAAGAGCAAATATCTAATAACTGGGGTTTCTAATGACCCCATTGATGAGTATCATCTTAGAAAAAATAAGTTTTTTCTAATTTTCCTCATGCCTAGGAAAAGGCAAATATATTAGCTTAGTTTTAACAACTGCACATTTTCTGTCACTATTTTTACTTCAGTGTTACAAGGAGGCTCTTACCTCTGGTCCACAAAAACAAATTTCCCATCAATTGCATGGCGAGAAACATATTCTGTAGATTTCACCCTGATCTCCCCATTCGCTGGCTGTGGAACGACATGAGAGTGTAACCGTCCAATTGCTACAAGGCAGCTGAGGTTACAGCCTTCATTATCTGGTTCACTGTCCTCATCCAGGCCCATTTTTGTGGGTGGCCAGCTTTTTAAATATCCCGTGCTATGGATGGTGCAGAAGCTTTTTCGGTCTGCTAGAGAACAAAGACCATAGTTGGTGTCAACATAGCCTTTGGGGCCCAGACATCATCCTTACAGCATTTGGGTTAGGGAAGGAAAGTCAAAAGGCTGTATTGTTTTCCGGGGTGCACTTGTACATCAGGGCCTCATGAGCAGAGAGGCTGGTTCTATAAGTATAATAACTCCTGAGTACAGAACCAAAGAGAAAAAAACAACCCAGAAAGTAAAAACGTTTCCTTTTCACTGTGTTGGCCCAGGGCCAAGTGTTCAGTAGTTCTGTTCCTGCTTCCAGTTCTGGCTCTTTTTCCCCATTACAAATAGGGGACATTCCCACCTGCAGAAAGACTTGAATGACATGAATAAGGAACAAAAAAAGAGTTGACTGTGGTTTTTTGTGAAAAGTGCTTTGAAAACTAACATAGCATAGTATATAGTAGAGGCTGTTTTGGGTACTCCATTTTAAAGCTTATTTAGTACCGGGCTTCGTCAACAACTTCAGGCCATTGTCCATGTTCTCCTCCCACCCTCACCCAAGTAGCTACTGAAGAACACATGAGTCACAAGAAAAGCAGAGTCTTCTGCTGGGAGGAAAACACCTAAAATGCTTCATACACTCCCATCCCTGTGTACCATTTATGAAAAGCTGATCAAATGTTACCTTTTTTCTTTGAACAGGTTGAGGGGAAATCTTTCTCTTCAACTTTAACTGAAGGCCTATTGCATTTCATTCTACAGAAGAATGAACGTCTGGCTCCAGAACATAGTCTTGATGGCCCAGGGGTTATGTCTGTCTTAACTGGAAGTCCAGCTGCAAAGGAATACATAAGAATGTAATTACTGGAAAGCATCATTTGCAGAATGGCAGCATCACTGACTGGAAAGGGGCCTTCCTTGCTTGTGAGACTGCCAGCCCAAAAGCAGAAAGGCAAACTGCCAACTGGGGTATCCCTTACACAACAGGCACGACTAGGCCAGGCCACCCCAGCACAGTGAGCAAGCCACGAGTCCCTGAAGCCAGAAAAGCCCGGGACAGTGCCCTTTGTGCTCCAGGAGCAGAATTCAACTTTAAATGTCACAAAATAGGCTAAAATGTGAGTAAGAAACAGAAAAGAACCCTCACCATAGAAAGCTACAGAGGTGACAGGGAAGACCAAAACACAAACTCAGAAGAAGACAACACTATCAGAATTACTACATGTGAAGCCTCAAAGGGGAAGATGAATTGGGCTCAAGACCAAAAAGCCTTTTTGGAAGAGTTAAAAAAAAATGTTAAAAATCAAATAAGAGTAGAAGAAAAACTGGAAAAAGAATTGCTTGGAAAGAAGGATAAAAACTGACTGGGAATGGGCCTTAGGTTCATCTAGTCCACTGCCCTACTCCATGAACTGTTTTCTGGAAAGAGCACAGAATAGTAGTCAGCAGGCCATGAGGCACCAAGGCTGGCACAAACTCCTAACAAACATGTCTAGAGTAAATGTAAAACATTACCATATTAGTCACTTTATATAAGAAAACCTGAATAAAAGAAAAAAATGAAAGCGAAAAATAGCATGCTTCAGTCTGCGTTCAATCAAAAGTCAGTTCTTTCTTTGGAAGTGGATAGTATGCTTCCTCATTAGTCCTTTGGGATTGTCTTGGATCATTGTATTGCTGATATTAGTTAAGTCACAGCTCTTCATCAAACAATATTGCTGTCACTGCACAATGTTCTCCTGATTCTACTTACTTCACTATACATTAGTTCATATAAGCCTTTTCAGGCCTTTCTCAAATCATCCTGTTTGTTATTTCTTATAGCACGATAATATTCCATCACAACCATATACCAAAGCTTGTTTCAACATTCCCCAATTGATGGGTATCCCTTTGATTTTGAAATCTTAGCCATCACAAAAAGAGCTGCTATAAATATTTTTGTACATGTGGGTCCTTTATACCTTTTTTTTTAATGATCTCCTTGGGATACAAATCTAGTGGTGGTATTGCTGGATCAAAGGGTATGCACAGTTTTATAGCTGTTTGGGCATAGTTCCCAAGTGCTCTGCAGATTGGTTGGATCAGCTCACAACTCCACCAGCAGTGGATTAGTGTCCCAGTTTTCCCACATCCCCTCCAACATCCAACGTTTTCATTTTCTGTCATATTAACCAATCTGATAGGTGTGAGGTGGTAACTCAAGAGTTGTTTTAATTTGCATTTCTCTGATCAATAGTGATTTAGAGCATTTTTTTTTCATATGACTAGAGATAGCTTTGATTTCTTTGTCTGAAAACTACTTGTTCATATCCTTTGACCATTTATCACTTGGGGAGTGACTTGTATTTTTATAAATTTGACTCAGTTCTCTATATATCTGAGAAATGAGGCCTTTATTAGAGATACTTGTTGCAAAAATTATTTCCCAGTTTTCTGCTTTCCTTATCTGTTTTTTCTTGATCCTCATCCCTCAACCTCTCTGTGGCATCTAACACTGTTAATTCTCTGGATACTTTATCCACTTTGGGCATTTGAGGACATTCTCCTTCAGTTCATCTCTGACCTATCTGATCACTCCATCTCCACATCTTTTGCTGGCTCATCCTCCATCATACCCCCATACTACCTGCAGGTGTCCCCAAGGCTCTGTCTCAAACCCCCTTTTCTTCTCTTTTTTTTGCAAGTCAATTTGGGTTAAGTGACTTGCCCAGGGTCACACAGCTAGTAAGTGTCAAGTGTCTGAGGTTGGATTTGAACTCAGATGTTCCTGACTCCAGAGACGGTGCTCTATCCACTGCACCACCTAGCTTCCCGAGTGCGGCCCCCCCCCCCTTCTTTCTCTACCTTTACTTGGTGACCTCATCAGCTCCCATGGGCTAAATGATCTCTGTTATCACTTTCATTCTTTTCAGTTTCACAGCTCCCACCCTAGTTTAGGTCCTTCTAATATCTCTTACACAGACTATTGCAATAGTATTTTAATGCAACAGCAATAACTGGACTTGTTTCTTCAAGTTTCTCACTACTCCTAGCCATCTTCTATTCAGTGGCCAAAGGGATTTTCCTAAAGGATAGGCCTGATCATGTCACCTTCCTATTCCTTATTACTTAATCTCTCCAATCTTCTTACATGCTGCTCCTTTCCACACATTCATGGTCTAGCCATCCGACCCTGCTCTTCCTCACACACAAAATTCCATCTCCTGTAACTATGCCTTTGTAATGGCTGTTCCTTGTCTCCCTGTCCACCCCTCCCCCCCAATAAATAGAAATATTGTTATTTCTACCTCTACAATATCTCTAGAATCTGCCCTATCTCCCCACCCATGTGGCCACCACCCTACTTCAGGCCCTCACATGCTTCCATTGCAGCTGCCTCTGGCCTCTCCTCACACTGTGCATGCAAGTACGAAGCTGATTTTCCTAAAGCATAGGTCTGGTTGTCTCATTCCACTACTCAGTAAATCCCAGGGGCTCCCTATTACCTCTGAAATAGAATACACATATCTGCTTTTGGCTTTAGAAGCCCTTCACAGCCTGTCTTCAGAATGATCCTTCCAGTCTAATGTGTCTCATTACTAATTATTAGTCATCCATTAGACTGAGCTCCTCGAGAGCAGGGACTGGCTTCACCTTTCCCTGTATCCTGAGCACTTAGTATAGGGCTTGGCACATACCAAATGCTTGCTGAGTGACTCACTGCCATTTCTCCCTTCACACATCAACACTGGTCAAGCCGGCCTCAAGCAGCTACTTTTTCTCTATCCGTGTCTTTGCCCTGACCACCCCATGGTGGGCACTCCATTCCCTCCTCATCACTGCCTCTTAAAATACTTAGTCACTTCAAGGCTCAGTTCAAGTGCTTCTATGTGAGGCTTTCCCTGTTTGTCCTCTCTCCACTCTCCCCCAAACAACCACTCCTTTCTCCTTTGTCTACACGCACATGCACGTGCTGTCTGAAGGCAGAGAGCATTTTACATTGGTCTTTGTTATCTGAAGTACCTGGAACAATTAGTGTCTGATACACAGTAGGAACTTACAAAATGCTTGTTGATGGACTGGATGAATAACTTGGGGCAAAAATGCCTAACTTTTTGAAAATGAGAATATTATTATGCTTTCTTATGGTTAAGACTTGAGAATACATACACTAAGGTGTTTTCTTGTCATCTGTTTTTAAAATAAGTTTTATTTTTGCTTAATATAATCCTTAGAAACATGGAGGCTACAAAGAAATAAAATGTATAACTGTTCTTAAGGCACTCACATTCTGGCGAGGACACTGACTCATGAAAAAAAAAGAACTAAAAATAAGATCCCATTCTCTGAAAGAAACCCCTCAAGACAATGAGATTCTGTCTCATCCAGACATGGTTGTTTGCCTGTTGTCTGTTCACAGACTGTTAGAGGGCAGGGGCTCTTAATGCCTTTCTCTATCCCCAGCATTTAGCACAGTGCTAGGCACCGAGCAGGTCCTGACCACGTGCTTGCTGGCTTGGCTAATACAAGGTAACATTAGCTGCCAACTCACAGACATCATGAGAGCTATTCAGAGGGAAAGGCCACTTCCCAATGGGGTGGTAAGGAGGCATAACTTGGCAGAGAGCTCAGTTCTGAGGCAGGAAGAAGTACTTAGGCCTGGAAATCAAAAGCTGGGCTCTAGGCCCAGCTCTGCCACTCACTAGTTGTGTGGCCTAGGACACCCTCCTTTACTCTTCTGAGCTGTAAAATGTTGAAATAGACATTTTCTAGGAAATTTGATCATTTAAACAAATAGTTTGGGGGAGGGGGCGCGGGAGGGAGGGGGAAGGTGATCTAAGAAGTAGTATAAGAAAAGGTCCAAATGTGGGAAAGTGTAAGGCCTATTCAGAGGACAATGAGCTAAAACCGGCAGAAGTAGTGAGAGAGAAGACTGGAAGAGGTTGGTAAGTACCAGGAGAAGGAGTTTGGACTTTACCCTACAAACAAGTGGGAACCACTGAAATCTTTGGAGACCCACATGATTCATATCAACCATTTCAACAACATACATAATGAAAACTGTCAACAGTCTACTTGATGGATTGAAGTAAGGAAAAAACAAGATGACCAGGTAGGAGGCTACTGCCTGCAGTTGTTCAGGTTTGAGGTGCTCAAGGCCTGAATCAGGGTGGTGCCAATGAAATGGAAAGGGGGGAATGGTTATGAAAGATATTGCAAAGGAAGAACCAATAGAACTTAGAACATGAATGGATCTGCTGGCGAGAGAGAAAGTAGTAACAAAAACAGTAAATTTTAAATCTGGGTGGCAAGGACAATGTGAAAATAAATACATGAACAAATGAATTAGCAAACAAACATAAATAAATGGTTGTTTATTTAAATGGTATGGAAATAAAGAAGAGATAGAAATCAGGAAGGGTAACTAGGAAATAAAACTTTTTTTAGGATATTTATAATACCTTACAGATGTTAGATTATTATAATACTCTATAATGTCATGTCAATCATAGAAAATGAAGATTAAAAAAAAAATACATTCTATTTGTGACCTTTTCAGTTTCTAGCACTCATAATAACATTCAAAATCAGAAATAAAAAATAAAGCAAAATTAATTTTTCATTTTCCTCTTTTCCTCAAAAATCTTTAGGTTTTCACTATTATGTAAAAAAATAAAATAAAATAAAATTTCTTTCACTCTACAGTTTAAAGCACTTGACCAAAATAATTTAACCTGCTCAAAGAATTTGTATGTGAAGATAAAGGAAAGATTATCATTAATCCTTAGTCTCTGAAGAGGTGCAGTGTAAGGGGAATTTGGTGGTGGCACAAAATAACTTACTAAATATACCAAAGTATTGGTAGCGTATAAAAACCATAACTGTGTCTTCTGACTCAGTTACCAAGTCACAAAAGGCCTTTTTTATTTTACAGCCATGGTGCAGGTAAGCAAAAGACTAAAAAAAAAAAAATACTCAAAAGGGATACCTAATGCTTATTGTGGAGGGATAAAAAACAGTTGACAGAGTGAAGACAGTACTCCTCAACTTTTTCTCTATCAAGATGAATGTTTTTCCAGCTTAGGAAGAGAAAATAAAAATGGTTTTCATGGAATTTGCAAACAAAGAAATGGTCCTCTTTCTTTCTTTCTTTCTTTCTTTCTTTCTTTCTTTCTTTCTTTCTTTCTTTCTTTCTTTCTTTCTTTCTTTCTTTCTGCACAGAGCAAAGCGGGTTAAGTGACTTGCCCAGTGTCACACAGCTAGTAAGTGTCAAGTGTCTGAGGCCAAATTTGAACTCGGGTCCTCCTGAATCCAGGGCCAGTGCTTTATCCACTGTGCCACCTAGCTGCCCTGAAATGGTCCACTTTAAAAAAAATTATTGGAAAGCAAATTGATGTTTTCAGATGAGCTCACCATATCAAGGATATATCATTGTTGATATTTAGCTGGTGTTCCCTGTTATAATAAAGTGTTTATCTGGGGGAGGACAGGGGAGGGGGGTTGGGGTGTGTGTGTGTGTGTGTGTGTGTGTTTTCTCAAAAATGCTTGATACAAAAGCAAAAGGTCTTGGTAAATTTTTCCAAAAAGTTTTTGGGCAAAAGCCTGACTCTACCATTCTCCTATTTTCAAAAAGAATATTCTTAAACCATACAAATTATTTTCTCAAAGGTTTTAGAGAGATCAGAAATTAGGCATGCAGGTATTTGTAACTGCTGTGGTCTTTTTTACCACCTTTTTGGGGGAGAAGGATAATTACTGTTGGATATTTTCCTTTTTTGGGAACTTCATCTGTTTGGGATGTCTTCGGCAGATTCTTGAGTGCCTTTAAAACTGGTATTCCTGCTATGGATTTCTTTCCTGGCTCACCATTTGTTGCTCCCCTTGCATTTTCATCTAAAAATCTTCTCCAGCTGATGTTACTTGGAGGAGCCTCATGCCAAGGTCCCTGATAGCTTCTCTTTTGAAGAATCACAGCTCAAAATCCACCACCCATAATAATTTAAAAATGAACTCTCCACTGCTTCTGGCTTGTGCTGCCAGTCTTTTTGCTTGACAAGGAGATCAAGTGTTTGTTGGCTGAGGCTGCTTCCAGACTCTTCTGGCTTCTTCATTAGAGTGACTGTTTTCCATTGATTAAACAGAACTAAGAAATGGTCATAGAGATGGAGTCTAATTTTGTCCATTTCCCACTTTTCAGAGTTGACAGAATATTAAGCATGCCAGATGGGAGCAGATGTACAATCACATCCAACGTCTTCTCATATTTCTTCTACTTGAGACTGAGTCCAACCCCTGTTTAAACCAGTGACAACACATAGACAGCAGACTCTAAAATGACTCCCATGTCCATCAGCAATTTATTTCCTAAGCTAGAGTTCATTTCTTTTCTCTTTTTAAAAATCTTTCTTTTAAGGGATAGCTCTAGGTGGAGTGGGGGTAGGGAGGGGGTATAAAAACCAAAGGCGCTGATTCTTTTAATAAGTCATGGAGTGCTTACTACATCCAGAGGCTTTCAGCCCTCAAAATGAAGAAGATACTATATATAGCCCTAAGACTTCTGAAGCCTTTCTTCATCCTGAACCACACTTTTCAGTATAAGCCTTTACTGTCCTCCCTTGTACCCCCCATCACAGCTAAGTCATGGTGTATCAAGGTAAATACTGACTTTGTTTAAAGGATCTGGAGGAATTCTATGAAGAATATGACTTCTTTGCCTGACTGCTACAGAAGGGTTTTGTGTAGGAGGAATGAGTCACTATTTGAGAGGCAGCACAGTCTGCCTTAAACACTTCGGAATCCAAAGCCTGGGCTCAGCCACATCTTGGCATCAGCACTTACTGGCTTTGTGATCCTGAGTAAGTCACTCAAACTCTCTGACTTTCCATTCCCTCGTCTATAAAATGGGAACAATAATACTGGTACCATCTGCTTTGCTGTAACCCCAGAGAAGAGTTTTCTTCTCAAAGGTTTTCTAAATGTGCACTTTTATTTGTCTTTCTCCAACAGTTTCCTCTCCCTGTGCCTTATCATGGCCTGGAAGCAACCCTGGGTTCTCATAGCCTGTGGTAGTGAAGCACACTCTCCAGAAAGCCCTATACCAAACTGGAAAGGTGCTGAGTGGGGGGCTAAGGATGGGCCTGTATGTATATTTCCCCAGAACCAGAACATGTGATCTCTGACACGTTCATCACATGTCACTGGCTGCCTACCAAGGGATGGATTTTTTTTTCCAGCTATATCAACTCATCCTTTCTACTAAGACATAAAGAGATTACAACCCACTCCAATGAAAACCCAGCCTGCTGAGAGCATGGGATAAAATAACGAATATAGTATTACTCACTTTTTGCATCTATTAGTCTTTCTCTTGGAGCAGTATCTGAAGAAGACAGTTGTTCCTTAACTTTGGCAATATCTTTAGGATGTAGGTAGTCAAACAAACTCTGACCAATTAGATCATTCTGTAGATATGAAATGTTAAAAACTGTTAAATATAAATAGCACCTTGAACAGAAATCATTAAATAAATGTTACCAAGTCTGTACATTTTGTCATATACTTTAAACATGAGAACTTCCTGAACTTTCCAGTTAAGAATCTTTCATAATATATAGTATCTCTCTGTAGTATCTTTTTCTTTTCTTTTTTTTTTTTTTTGGTGTGAGGCAATTGGGGTTAAGTGACTTGCCCAGGGTCACACAGCTAGTAAGTGTTAAGTGTCTGAGGCTGGACCTGAAATCAGGTCCTTCTGAATCCAGGGCCAGTGCTCTATCCATTGCGCCACCTAGCTGCCCCTCTCTGTAGTATCTCAACAAAGTATTGGGGGAAAAAACCCAGACATGGATTTGGCTCCAGCATTTATGAGGAGGGTGATTTGGGGCAAAATCACCCACTCTCTCTGAAGGTCAATTTTCTCATTTGTCAAATGGAGATTATATTATGCCACTTAATCTCCCAGGGTTGTTTTAAGGAGAAATGTCGGGTGCCTTTTAGTTAGAAACCATTATATTTCACTCAACAAACATTTATTGAGCATTTAACATATGCAAGGCACTGCTCTTGATACTGATGAACTTATTTGGACTCCAACAAACATGAGCATTTCAATCAACTCATTTTTATAGAGAAGGAAACTGAGGTTCAGAGAGATGAGAAGATTTGCACAAGGTCACATAGGTAGTAATTAGCAGAACCAAGGCTAGACCCCAGGTCCTCTGACTCAGTATCCTGTGTTCTTCCCATTCGTTCATTAATGGCATGCTGTTCCATGCATGTGTCCCTATGATGTTTATATTCAGTATTCCCTTTCTCCCCCTGCCTCCTTCTGCTTCCTTATCCCTAACATGAAATTGAGTGGTTTATTTTATAGTAGTAAAAAAGAGAATCACACATTCCCATGGAAAAATGCACTTTCACAGATCCCTGGGTTTAATTAACTTACCCTTAGAGAAGCGATAATTTGCAGAGGGAGGATATTAGTAAGAAGTCAAAGCCTTTTGTTTGTGGCTTGTATACTACAATCATCGTGGCAAAGAGATGAATTTTGTTGGGTATCTCATCACCACAATTATGAATGCTATAAAGTTGCTCATCATCAACAGGAATATGAACAATACCTGGCTATAGTTGAGGATTTTAAAGACAGACTCTGAAACAAATAATATCTTTCCTCTGTCACATCCGACGACAAAGAGAAATCCATCTGCTGCCTAATTAGGAAAAATGGATCATCAAATTAGCACATTCACAAAATAAGATTCTCAGTCATTTTGAAGTGGAATCAAGGACTCATTTCATAAGAAACCCCAAAACAAATATTTTCACTGAAATTATACATGCATGAGAACAGAAAGCTAAAAAATCTATAAACTTAAACTCTTTATGCATGAAATAAAGCTTTTCTGGCACTATCCCCTTTTCCAAGGCAAATATACACATCTTCTCCCCCCCCCTCCTCTTATCTGCCTTCTTCCCTTCCTCTCCCCCCCGCAACTTACATGTCTAAATTTAAAACAATGGCAGTAAACCCCATCATGAATCAGAAGGCTACATACTCAAAGTAGTTTCCCATTAGATGAAGGCCTCTAGAGACCATGCTTCCTCTTACCAAGCCCCATGAACTCTGTACCATGAGTAAGTCATCCTGTACCTGACTGATCACTGTGCCCATTGCCACCTAAGATAGGAAGAGGAAAGCTGGGCCTTTGTCTATCCAGTGAGTAGCAATTCCTCTTCAATTCCATCCTTCAAAAATAGTAATCAGGTCAAATCAGGATGTCTGACTAAGTATGCAAAAGAAATGCATTCCACTCATTCACAGGTGGTATGCAAACAGTTACACATTGTGGATTGTAGGGTGAGAGTATAGAGCCTGACTTCATCAAGAGAGTTGTTTTTTTTTTTGGTGGGGGTCCATGGGGGTTAAGTGACTTGCCCAGGGTCACACAGCTAGTAAGTGTTAAGTGTCTGAGGCTGGATTTGAACTCGGGTCCTCCTGAATCTAGGGCCGGTGCTTTATCCACTGTGCCACCTAGCTGCCCCTCATCAAGAGAGTTTTAAGCTGCCAAAAAATATTCAGCTCCCCAGATACTACCCTAGAATAGCAGGGAAGGCAAGGGCAGAAGAAGACCAGTGATGAGGAGAAGCATACTGATCTCAGGACACCACAGGAGGGAAGGTATTGTTTCTAAAAAAATCATAGCCTCAGACATTTATCTGCAAATGCATAGTGTGGATACTAAACTAGATAAAATACAGATCTTAAAGCAAGGAGGCAAATGTGACTTTCCAGGTATCACAGAGATACACCTGATGGGAGGGGACTTTTGTCTAACTTATGGTATGGAACTGTCTGCCTCATCCAAAAGGAACAGAGGAGTAAAATGGGGCAGGGGAAAAAATCTATACATTAAGAACACACATGGGAAGAGCCACATGAATGGTGGAGAGAGCAAGCACATGGATTTGGATTGATGGAGGGTGGAAAGAAGCCAGATTATGGTAGAGGTAAATTAAAGACCATCTCACCAGAAGGAGAAAGTGATGACCTTGGCACAGGGGGATCATATGGTTGGGAGGGAACTTCAACTGACCAGGCACCTATTGGCAAGAACACACTACTCTAAGCAGACCCTTGGGTACTTCAAGGATCTAGAAGTCCTCTGGGGTGGGTGATTCTTTCACTAATAAAGACACTTTCACCCCTTTAGTAGAGGGTCTTCATGAATTGTTATAATCAAAGAATTAATCACTGGTCAACCTTGTGATAAGCCTCTTCCAACTGATCTATCCTGGTTTTGATGGCCCCCCTCCCCAAAACAAAACAAAACAAACATACATACTGGGCCTACACTTAAGGCCTTTCTAGCTTGGTTGGGCCTGCCAGTGTTTTTGTTCAGCTGGCATAGCTACTAGATTCTTTTTATGAAACTCATGTGGTCTTGATTCTAATATTTACTTGGTAAATATGTCAGTATATCAAAGACCTGCATTTCTATCAGTGTGGGAACTCCCTCTGTCTACAGATACCAACTAATGGGTCAGTAACTTAGAAAGACTGATCAGTTGCCTGGGGTAATATGATAAATACAAGAAAAAAGAAAATTATAAAGAACAACCTCACTAATGAATATAAATACAAAAATATTTGATAATAAAAAGTCAGCAACTGAGCACAGCAATACTTTTTTTGCCAGACAGTGAGAATTAAGTGACTTGCCCAGGGTCACACAGCTAGTAAGTGTCACATGTTTGAGACCAGATTGAACTCAGGTCCTCCTGAATCCAGGGCCAGTGCTTTATTTTTAAAAATTTATTTATTTATTTAGAATTTTCCCCAAGTTACATGTAAAAAAAAACCAAGTTTTTTCACATTGATTTTTTAAAAAAACTTTGTGTTCCACATTTTCTTTCTCCCTTCCTCCTCACCCCGCCCTAAGAAATCAAGCAATTTAATATAAGTTATACATGTTGCAGTCATGCAAAACATCTTCACATTAGTCAGGTTGTGAAAGAAAACAGAAAAAATAACTTTAGAAAGAGGAACTAACAAATAAAATTATACTTCAATCTGTATTCAGATACCATCAGTTCTTTTTCTGTTGATGGTCTGCATTTCTCATACGTCCTTCTGATAGCATCCTGCTCATCATTTCTTTCACAATTCCTATTGTAAACTGTATGCAATAAACTTTTAATACACTTGAAATTGTATCAGGAATACAAGAATGGGTCAATATTAGGAATTTTCAATATGCATAATTTCAATAAGTAAAATATAAACTATCATATGATCTTATCTATGTTTGCAAAAAAAAAAAAAAAGAAGACCTTTAATATAACACAGCATCCATGTTCCTTTCTAAGGAAAAAAAAAAACCAAGTCCAGGGTACTGAATATGCTTACTGAGCCATTGTTGATCTTTGGAAAATTATGGAGAAGAAGAAAGGGACCAAAAGAAGGAAAGATGGCAACACTTTCCCAGTTTTCAAAAAGCAAAGGAAGGTATAGGAAGGGAGGGGATGGAACATTTGATTTTAGAATTTATGGACCAGTAAGACTGACAGAATTGCACCAAACTGGGTTATTAAAGAGATGACTTATGAAAACTTAGAAATCAGTTGTTAGGAAGGGAAAAAAGCATACATTCATGAAGATCAATAATATCAGATAAATCTACCTTTATTGATGAAGTTAGGAGAGTGGTATAACAAGTGAGTACTAAAGATGTAATATATTTTGATCAGAGAAGAGTTAATGTATTTTGATGGAGAAATGTAAACTATCATGTACAACCATAGCATGTAGAATAAGGAATCACACCTAAAGATCTGTGAATAATGAATTGATTCCCACATGGATGGAGGCCTCACACAACCATGCACTGCCCAAATCAAGCTGGCAGATCACAGAGGTGGATGGTAGGATGACAGAACAAAAATTCAGAATGCTATTTATAGGCTAGAACAATGGGAAGAAATAAGTCATTGTTAAGGTGTACATGCAAAATTATATATATATATATATATATATATATATATATATATATATATATATATATATATATATATATAAATACTGCATGGGTATGGATGGGACATGAGAGACTTTACTTGATTAGTAGTTCAAGTGAAAAAGGCCTTGGAGTTTTAAATGACTATAAGGCTCAAGTTAAGAAGATAGCTCAGCTGGGCATCTGGGGATCAAATGAAAACTTGGTGAAGCCTTGGGGTAAGACAGTTGGTAAGTTCCCAGAACCCAGTAAATGTCTATTTCCATTCAAACCATCAGTCAACAAATATTTACTAACCACTTACTATGTGCCAGGCACTTGGGAGATGAGAACAAAAAATAAAATAATCCCTCCTGGCAAGGGATCTGCCTTCTCATAACAGAGATGACACAGCATGGATACAAAGTAAACACGTACCACACATAGGAAGTTGTTAAAGTCAAAGGAGGGATGGACACTAACCACTGAGGGATTGTGAAGATGGTGTTTGAGATGCATCTTAAAGGCAGAGGGGCCCTGAGGCAGAGGTGTGGAGAGAGAGTCCCCAGGTTCAGGAGACAGCGGATGAGCCACTGGAGAAGGCTGGGGGGGGGGGGTGCAGCTGGAGAGATGGGTTAAGGCCACATTGTGTAGGGGTGTGAAAGCTACCCAAACAAGTTTGTGTTTTATCCTAGTGGCAACAGGAAACCCCTGGAGTGGGTTGAATATTGGAATCACACGATCGGATCTGTACTTAAGAAAAATGACTTTGCCAGCAGTGTGCCAGGCACTGTGCTAAGCACTAGGAATGTAGAAGGAGGGGAGGGGAAAAGACAGTCTCTGACTTCAAGGAGCTTACAATCTAACTGGGGGCGACGACATACAAATAAGTATATACTAAGCAAACTAGATGGGATAAATAGAAAATAATTAAGAGAAGGAGACATTAGAATTAAGAGTGATTGGGGAAGGCTTCCAGTACAAGATGTAGCAGTGGGAAGATAATGTAGGAACAATGGCCTCTGAGTGCTCCCTCCAACTTTAAGATATTATAAAATATATAATTTGTTCTTTTTACCTTCTCTTATTTCAGGTTAAACATTTTTTCTTTAACTACTTTGAATTCTATTAACATAATAAGAACGGACATTTATACAAGTCCTTTAAGGACTGTGAAATGTTTGTAAATGAGTACATATGTGTGTATTTCTTTATACAAACACACATATATTTAGTTTACCCTTATAACTCTCTCTGAAACAGGCACTACAGGTATCATTATCTTCATCTTACAGATAGGGAAAGGGAAGCCCAGAGACTTGGTCACTTGCCTATGGGTATACCAGTAGTGCTGGAGGCAGGATGTCTATCCAATTCTCTCCAAATTCTGCATTCTGTTTACTAAGTTACTATGCCAAACTGTGGTACTGAAGGCTATAGGATTAAACTCAACAAACACTGGTCAAACACTGACCACATGTCAAACCCCAGGCTAACACACCGATTTCACAATCCCAGCAGGTGGCCCATTTAAACAGGACTTTGTTGGTCTGAGTATGATGAATCAACTTCCTGTATCGGCCATGTTAATTCTCCAATAAAGTTAGTGGATTAGTTATTTAGCACAAGGGCTGCCTTTTTACATGAAGCTTCTCTGGATATCTGTTCCCTCAGCTGCGAGCGCCTCCTCCCTCACAAACTCCCTTGGGTTATTGTGTAGATACTCTCTATGTACTTATATACATGTGTGTGGTGTCCCCTGTTGGAAGACAACTTCTTTGAAAGAAGGAACTGTTTTATTTCCATGCTCGTACCCCTAAGGGTTCAGCATAGTGCCTGGTGTTAAATAACTGTTGACTGACTTCCTGCCTTATGTACCCTAACTCATCACTCCCTGGTATCTCACCAGGAGGAAAAGGAAAAAGAGTCTATTCTGTAATGTAGATGAAATTACACACATGAAAGGAGAGCAAAGGGAAAGAACCCCGGACTACTGTAGAGATCTGAAGTTCTCATCTCAGCTTTGTTGTTTGAAAGCGATGTGTGACCGTGGGCAGGTTATTTCTCCTTTCCAGGCCTCAGTTCCTCATACATAGAATGAAATACTGTAAGGTCCCACATCCAGCTGTCATAGTGTCTGACTGTATGACAAGGAACACTGCAGGACTATGTGTAAGTAAGCATTAAATTGTAAGGAACAAATTAAAGTGCTGAAGGAATGCTAAAGGCAGGGAAATTACTATTCACTGCGGGAGCCAGAAAGCTTGAAAGCAACCAAACACTGTCTATGGTCCTGAAAACTTGCCCCTGCCAGAGCAAGAGAAGGAATGCTCAGGGGCCAAAAGGCACACGTGGTATTGGCAGGTAAACAAATGGTTTCCTCTTCAAAGAGGTGGCCAATTCATTGGCGCCCCCCACCCCATCCATCTGGTCACAATCTTTTGCAGCTGTGCTCATCAAAGTGCCAGGAAGGGGATCCTACTTTAGCAGAGGGAAAAGGGTTTTCATTCAATAATAAAAGCACTGATGCTGTGAACGTGTTCTCATCAGAAACATGTCTTCAGATGACCGGCCTCACCGGGGCTCCCATTGTGAAGGGGTACATTTTGCTCCCTTGCAGAGGTTCCCATGGTTTCTGCTGGACTGAATGTATCTGTCTTTCTCTGCAGGGCTGGGGGAAATATGGTAATGACTTGGTAGGTTAGGCTACAAGTAGAGAGCGGAGGATAACTGGCTGTCCACTTATCCATTCACTTCCTGATTCCGGCAGCCATCTAAGTGTCTCCTAGGTGTGAATCACAGTGCTTGACACGAAGGGAGGCAAGAATAAACATGCACTGTACCTGCCTCTATGAAGCCCACAATCCCAGACTTGTAAGTCTCAGGCTTTGGAGGTCTATTCACCACTGCATAGATAACAGGGGAACTAAACTATCAAGCAAGGCTTGAAACTCTTTGTTGGAGTTTTTGTAAACACAGACACACAGGTGGGACTGCCCCGAGTAAGTGGAGGCTGCAACTCCTCTCAATGGTCTGTAGCTAGCCTATAGAGGAATTTTGTTTATCTACCATCATAACATCTGGGACTTTGAAGCCCCTCCACAGAGCAATTTCCGTCTAACTCAATTTAAACACGTGGTCAACCCCTATGTGCAAAGGCCTGTGCCAGGTGCTAGGACTAAAAGACAAAAACAAGACAGCCCCTGCCCTCAAGGCGCTGACTTTCTAATGGGCATCATATTTGGACCCAGCCCCTTTGGGGGCCCAGATAGATAACGCCTGGCTACTAGAGTAAGAAGATGGTGAGCCTGAGGCAGGGCCCTGTGGGAGCTGGGTAGGAAGAGCAAAGCAAGGAGGCAGGACAAGCAGCAATAAATACGGCCCATCAGTGGGCTAGCCAAGTGAAGGGGATGGTGAGGCTGGATCATGCAGGCAGAGCCTAGGGCCTGAAGCTGGAGAGCTCTTCAAGATACAGAAGAAAAGTCAATTTCAGGTGTGTTCTAGTTCAAATTGTGCCCAATGGAAGCTGGCTATGACTCTATGGGGTCATCCCTCCTGTGGGGGAAGGATGTTTTGAGAAATGACTGCATATTTCAGTTTAAGTTTGTATGAAGCTTTTTTAAAAAAAGCTGATATATTTTAAAAACTATTTATTTACTTATTTGTTTATTTGCAGGGCAATGAGGGTTAAGTGGCTTGTCCAGAGTCACACAGCTGGTAAGTGTCAATTGTCTGAGGCCGGATTTGAACTCAGGTCCTCTTGAATACAGGCCAGTGCTTTATCCACTGTACCACCTAGCTTCCCCCTGTGTGAGGCTTTTAAAATCTAGTTCTTTTCTCTCTTTTTCACTCCCAGCTTATATTTTCATCATCCCGAAGTGGTACAATTCCTCTTAATGACTATGCCAAAAAGTGAGAGTAAAAATAGTAACAGAAACTTTGCTACATTTGTTTTTACTGTTACCCAGATAAGGAGCAAAAAAAATTATATTTATTTAAATTCCCAGCTTTCTCCTCTTCCATCAGTCCCTACCCGTAACATGGATCAATGACTACAAACTCATAAATATTTTGCTTTATTACCATTACTTTATGACTTGATCAAAATTCAACATTTAAAAAAAGACACAACTGTTAAGTGATCAAAAAAAACCCCCAAAAACCCAAACCACCAAACCTCTGAAAATTCGTTTTCCCCATACAGATGACTTGTCGATGACTAGCCCCAGCTCTAAAAGTCTAGCATTTTATGACTAGTAATAATAATCTCTAATAAAACCTTAGGACAGGGAATACCAGGATGACACTGAAGGTCATGAAAAGAAGCTTGATTAATAGTTCAATACTAAATCAATTAATTATGTTCTCCTGAAAACCAATTTTATACATAATCATGTTTCAGAAGTTTATAAAGGTAAATAATTCATTGACTTGGGGGAATGGGGGTAGAAAAGGTGAAAAGCAATCCCAACATACCCTGAGAATGAGATGTTTTAGCTCATCATCTGACAGAAAAGTAGGTTTGTAGTTTGCTTCTGTATATGGGTTGGTGGCACCTTAGAAGGGAAAAAAAACCCAACAGTTCATATTTTTAAAAAAATACACAGAGAAACTGTACTAATGTCTAGCTTAAAAAGATTCCTATTCAAACCTTCTGGAAATGGCTGTGCCCACAGAGGGAATTGAAATTGTAAGCATGTCTCTTCTACTTTAATTGGGCTGAATTTGGTCTTGGAAAATACCAGATAATTCATTTAACAGTGAATACTGTTGTGCTCTGGGATCTTGGGGAGGGAGGAAAAAAGTGCTTCTCTCATTAAAATGAAAACTTAGAATTTTTCTACTTCTTAGTCATTCAACTGATTCTAGAAGCAGACTGGCTGAGATTAGGTTTGGTTTTGAGTTTTTTGCCAACCAAACCTCAAAGGATTCTGACCTTTCTTTTTCCTTTTTTTTTTTTTTAAAGAAAAGCAAATAGTTCTTTAATAAATCACTCTGACTTTTCCTGGAAGATATAATATACCAGTCATGGCCTTCAATAGAGACACTGACTGAAACTTCTTAGAGGTGGTCCTTCTTTCTAGGGGTTAAACGAAGAGAATGTAGGAAGCTACAATGTAGAGTGATACATTTCCTGGTGAATGCAATGGCCAACACATGCCTGAGCAAAGTCAGGACTTCTGTCTCCAGACACTCTTTCAGGAGAAATGCGTCAGCCGTTTATAAAAAAGAAAGGAAAAAAAAAGGTAAGTTATTATTACCATTATTATTATTAGATGGCCCTGAATTACTGCCTAGTTAATGGAATAAATACTGAAAAGTGTGATTGAAGCGACATGAATTATGGAAGAGAAAGCAGTTTGTATAACTCAATTGAAAACTTGCATATCATTTAATAAAGAACAGTGTATTGATCCACATTTCTGCAACACAATTTCAGGCTTTCCACTCTTTTCTTTCTCACTTGTTGAGAATTCATGTCTAAAAATTCCTCCCACATCTTTTCCTCCATTACACAATCTTCTATCAAATTTAAAACAACATCAAAGTAGAATAGAATACATTAGTTCCTTTTCAACTACTAGCAAAAAAAGGAAAGAATTTAGGTCTGTGTTTCTAATAGCTACTGAGGAGCCATTTGGTGGCCTGGAAACAACACTGGCCTAGAGGCCAAGTGATGGGGGTTTCAGGCCCACTTTTATCAGCTGCATCACGTTGGAAAATTCACAGTCTGCACCTGGCCCCTGAAGCCTGTGTGACTTTGAGCAAGCAACTTAAACCTCTCTGGAGTTCAATTTCCTCATCTATAAAATGAGGAGAGTCAGACAAGATGATTTCAATGATTCCTTCCATAGATCAATTTATGATCCTATGGATCCCGGTCTGGGTCTCAAGTTTTTTGTTTTTGTTTTTTGTAAAATGAGGAGGCTGGACTAGATGAAAATTCTATGTGTTTATGAGTTAAAATATACATCTTTGCAACCATATGTTTATACAACGGTACCTGCCTCCCAACTTACTCCTATATTTGAAGATTGGTTAAAGAAAAATGTAATAGCAAGACTAAGAGACTTCTAGCTTTAAATACTTCAGTAGAGATTTCTCCTTTGGAGAAATGAATGCGTCATTTCCACTTTGCTTCTCTGCTTCCTCATGCTTTTCACAATTAGTTTAAAAAAGACAGAAAGAAAATATGACTTCCCTTACAAAAAGAAGCATTATATGGGGAAAATTCTAGGAAGATGATAATACCATTGGTGCACATTCTTGATAAAATAAAATGCAAGAGGCACTATGAGATGAAGACATTCTTCATCAGAATCATAGTTAATTTTTCCCTAAAAATTGAAGCTTCCTTATCTGTCACTATATCACATTTCTGATTTTTATAATGCATCTGCTCAGTAATCCATATAGAAATATATACAGGATATGGCATCAGCTGTATCTTCTAATGCATATACTGCCTTAATTCTGTGCGCACACAGGCACACACAGACACAGGGAATTTAATTAATATTATGTTAATAATAACAATACAAGCATAGATTATGGATCTGTGATGTTATCAGTGTGAGTACTCACTCCATCACTATGTGTATATATAGTTCCTCTGATATTTGAATGCTACTTAAGGAAAAAAGTTAAATGAACACAGACACATAATGAAGTATCTATCATGTTGCAAGTCACAATCTGAATAATATACTCTTCACTTTGTTTTTTCCACATGGATAGTTAAATCAATGTCTTTATAGTAATTATATTATTTCACTATAGAGACCTGTAGTGTTCCAAAGCTGTATGCAATTAGCATCATGACATCTATGAATGTGGATGTGTAGAACATTACTACTTATTAACAGGGAATCCTTCCATTTAGATTTTGTGCAGAGCATCCTCCCTGACACCGGAAAATACCAAAGACAAACATATCTCTATTTTATACCTAACTGAATATTATTACTCAGTTACTGAACAAAGTCATTTTCAGAGTTGCATCTGTCAGATTTCAAAATTATTTTAACATATGTGTGAGAGACACCTTAAGGAGAACTATAAAAGCAACATCTTGTTCTGTCAAGTCAAATGCTTTTATTAAACTACCAGACATAGTAAGATCTTCTAAGTCTCTCGGTTGTATAACTATAAAGATGTACTAAACTAAAAAAAAAAATGACCTTTGAAGGCCTGTATTTTCATCTCCTATATTCAATGAGGATCTTCTATATATGCGCAGAATCCATTCTCATAAAAGATGAACTATTTAGACACAAGTTCCTCATCACATCTTCTTGGCCAGCACTGTCTAGAACCTTCCATTCTCTTGGCATCTTGACCTCTTGGGTCCATCTCAAAAATCAATCCCTTTTTTCTGTCTGTAGTCTCTTGTACAGATTTTCCTTTGCATATATGTCAGCCTAAAGCCACCTGACTTTGTAGGTACCACCACCCTTTTCTTATATAGTACAATGGGTGGCAGAGTCTGAAGTGGTAGTTCCACTGTTGTCATTGAGAAGAACATACCCAACCAGAAATGCAGGCAAGTCTGCTTCATTTTCTATCTATTTGTTGTCTTCCTTTCACTATCATCTCTAAATCCTTTCCAGATCTTCTGACTTGCCTGGCTCTCCAGCTAGGCGCTTTACATATTTGTTTTCTCAAGTGCCCCATAAAATTGGGAGCTCTTTGAGAGCTAGGACTTTATATTCTTAGTGCTTAGCACAGTGCCTGCCACAGAGTGAGCACTTAAGAAAGGCCAGGAGACAGAGTTTCTCCTGCTTTGTTTCCTAATGTTCTGTAACATTCTATATGTAAACTCTCACTCTGAAGCAGTGCTACCCTTACCTGCCCCATGTCTACACTTATCAAGGAGGTCAAACATTTGCTGGTGAACTGAGAATTCTGGGGGTACTTTCAGCCTCCACCATGGGGTGACCATTTGTTTCATTTTAATTATTCTAAGAAAAGAATATTGTCAAAGGCAATGGTTTCTCCTTTGTCCATTTTGCATTTTTTGGAGTTACATCCTTGTTCAAACAGACCAGGTTTAAGCTCCTCTGATGGTACATAGTATTGTCTACTCTCATTTCTATCATCTTTTTATTTTATTTTATTTTACTTATTTGTTTTTTGTTTTGCAGAGCAATGAGGGTTAAGTGACTTGCCCAGGGTCACAAAGCTAGTAAGTGTCAAGTGTCAGGGGCCAGATTTGAACTCAGGTCCTCCTGAATCCAGGGCTGGTGCTTTACCCACTGTACCACCTAGCTGCCTCTTTATTCTCTTTTTAATCTGCTAGTCCACTTTTTTTCCTCTCTATAGTAAATCTGATTACAGATAGTAATTTTTAAAATAACTACTAAATCTAGAATGATCTGTTTTCTCTCTTTTCAGACATAATGTAATGTTTCATAATGGTGCTAGGTACTCACCAAATTCAAACATTCCTACTTGAAGAATGTATTCACAACATACAGATATCAGGTTTTTGAGGCATCTATAAGTCTCCACACTTTTATCTTTTCTTAAACCCAACGTATTTTTTGTTGTCCCTTCCCTGTGCCCATATTTACGTCAAAATGTACCGAGGTATCTGATGACTTGATTTGAAGAATATTACCAAATTCTTCATAGTATTTCTATTTCTTCATCCTTTGAGATAGTTGCTGGGGCATGTACTACAAATATCTTCATGGCAGACTATATGCTTAATCTTTTCATGAGTACTGTAAGATGAGATGACTAAGAGTACCATGAAATGAAGTTTTGTGTACCCAAAGTCAATGAAATGAAACCAACTCTTCTAACTTTTTTATTTACCTTTATCATAATTCCATTCCTCCAACAGTATTTCAACTTACTGTTTGTTAGACAAAGATGAAATATTACAACCATTTGCAGACAGTTTAAAAATGATGCTTAGTGCCTTCTCACAGCTACATTGAGAAAGCTGAAGAGGGCTGTGAAGTTACAAAGACAGTTTTGTATCCCCCTCCATTTTATGGTTCTCTATGGTCGAACTCCATCCCTTCCACCAACAAACAAATGAATGAACAAGCAAACACACAAACAAATCTATCACCTGGTAACCAGCCTTTTGTGATTAACTAGGTTGATGTCAGACAGCAAACACTGTCTGTTGCCACATACAACTCAGATGCTTCCCACTTAAACCAAACTTGGGCAGAGTTGACATAGCTGTCTAAAACCCTAGGTTACCTCCAGGAAATGATGAGATACTGGAGTGGTACTTGTGTGAATTAATAACAACATAACACATTTCATTTTTGTGTGCATGTAGCTCCATGGTCAAGACTACATATATGCTAGAAGATGAAAGAGTTGATACCATATCCTATATCCATGTGAAAGGATTCCTTTAAACTCATATGTATTATGGCTAAATAATAACAGGTAACAGAGGTACTAATACTCAAAAAGGTCTTCTCATTTCTTCTATTCTTTTTTTTTTTTTTTTGCGGGGCAATGGGGGTTAAGTGACTTGCCCAGGGTCACACAGCTAGTAAGTGTCAAGTGTCTGAGGCTGGATTTGAACTCAGGTCCTCCTGAATCCAGGGCCGGTGCTTTATCCACTGCGCCACCTAGCTGCACCCCCTTCTCATTTCTTCTAGACAAAAACCCTGTGAGTATTATTATCTCCATTTTTATAGATTGGAAAAAAAAGTGAGGCTCAGAGGTGCCAAAGCAATTTGGCTAAGTCACACACCTCTCAAAGTGATGGTGCATAGCCTTAAACCCAGGTTTTCTACCTTAAATTCCAGTGTTTCTACAACTCAATAGAAGTTGGGCTGGACTTAATCCCAGGTCTCTTGACTCTAAGACCAACATTCTTTCTTTTTTAATGTATTGTGTATTTATTATAGTTGCAGAAAATGATCATTTGGAATCCCATTCAATGATAAAATGGCAATACATTTTTAAAGGGATGACAATTTGCAAATGATAATATTTGGTTAGGTACTTTGGAAGGGACAGAAAACTACACTATTTAGAGAACCGAAGGAAAAAAACAAAACACAAATTCTCTGACAAAAGTGACTCACCTCGTAAAGTTTTCATATGTTGAACAGCCATTCTTAATACAGTAAGCTTATCCAACTTTCTGGACATTGCATTGCATGTTGGTACCAAAGAAGCTAGTTCATCAATAAAACTGTTCATTTTATCTCGACGCCTTTTTTCAATTTGACTGTGAGCTTCCCTAAGCAACAACATAAAAATGATTATTCACAGAACAAAATGGCCCAAAATAGAAATGTATCTCCTTTAAATATTCATCTAACATGTCAAATTTAGAATTTACACAATGTTCAAAACTGGAAGTTTGACTATAATAGTAATAGTTAACATTTATATAACACTCAAAATGCTTCACATACATATTATTTCTTGGCTCACTACTACCTTAGTAAAACTTTAATTATACTGTAATTATCTTATTTTACTTAGTACTACAATTAGCTGGAACATTCCAACAGTTCTCTCTTTTATGTTTACCTTACTAATTTAGTATACATATAAACTTCACTTTTGCCCCCCCCCCCAATTTGGCTTTTATAAAATCTGATGTTTAGTTTACAATTATACTTTTAGTACAATAGGTTCTTTTCCTATCCCACCCCCCCAAAGTAAAATCTTAAACTGCTGGATATAATGAATATTCAATTGGCATTTAATTATTATAGGAAAAAAAATCAAGAAAGATAAATGAAGCTTTCACTTCTTTGAAAATTTAATTCCTTTTCATATACACTGATCCAGAACATTATACTAAGTACATGTATTTCTTTCCTTCAAAAGAGATCTCATTTTAAGGGTATGGCCTAGATTCAAACTAATCTGGTAACGTGAAATATTTCCCACTCTATTTTCACTTTCTTACTTTCTGTCCTTCTTTTAAAAAAAAGAAAGAAAAGAAAAGAAAGAAAAGCACTCCCACCCTTATAGTAGTTATTAGTTGGGGATTTGTTCTACAGTTACCCATCCTTTGAGTTTTAAAAAGATCATCCTGTTTTTCTTTAGGAAGTATATTTCAGGTATCTTTCTAGTTAAAAAATAGTCTGTCAATGACTCATTCAATGAGTCACTGTTTAATAACCCTTACATCCTTTCATCAACTTCTGTAGCCCCCACCCCCCACCCTGTAGAATGCAAATGGATTATACACCTGACCGAGGGCTTTATTTTTAAAAAGTCGCTATCCTTCAAGATGACCTACATGCCAATCACTCAGTGCCACGGGAGAAACTTTTTCCTAAGCCATAACACCATAAACGCTAACATTACCTTTCCAGGTCATATCTCCTTTGCTAGCAGACACTATCTCCCTGAGAGGTGATCACCATCCTTCTATAACTGTGCTCAAACAGAGACTAAGGCTGGGTCTGTATGTGGAGAGCAAACAGAACCAGAATCAAAACGTGCTCTGCTGATCTATACAGAAGATCCATACGGTAGGGACCAGAAGCACCAGTTCTGCCACTTACATAATGTAAGGAAAATCCCTGGTGACACAGTTCAAACAAATTTCACAGCTTCATATCCTGTTTGCTAGGACACAGCCTAAGTGTCTGTATTCATGGCATGAAGAAATAGAAAAAAAAAATCCCCTATTAAAAACAATGAGCAGGGCAGAAATAACTGACTTCAGGAAACATCTGCAGTCAGCTTTGAACGAACCGTGTGTATGGGTAAGAGATATGCCATTTGGCCTCATTATGACAGCAAAGCATCACCCCAAATCTGGGTTTAAACACTGACCTGTTCAATAAAGGCTTTGCTCTGGCTTAGAATGGAGCAGAGTCCAAGTGTCTAGGGACGTTCCTTGCCCTTCAAGTTAAAATCCCCTCTAACAGTCAATAATCTGCTAAAGCTGCAGAGATATTTTTAGCTTTGAGACATCCTCTGTTGCCTCCATAGTCCCCTGAGCCACCAACCTGCTAAAAGAGCTGAGAATGGGGTCAACCTAACCTGGAGAGAAGAGCCTAGCATAAGGCCCAGCAGGTTACAAGTCAACTCCTTTCTCCTCCCTTGTCCCTAATGAATGGATATAGTGGTATCTTTTCTTTAGTATCCATCAGGATGAGTCATCATAAGTAAAATATGCAATGAGTCTGGGAATTTACCTGGCATTTCTGATTCTGCCCTGCTGGTCTGGGTATTCCAACCTAGAAGAGAAAAACCCCCACAAAGCCCAGAACATTAGTGCTAGAGTCAGCCATTTTCTTTCCCATTTCTTTTCTCAACTTCTACTGTTTTTATTTACCTTTAGGCCCTTGTCCCCTGGGCAATGCCATGAAGTGGTACTGTGACTGAGAGAAGGGTCATTACCATCTCTTTCATAATTTGGGGGAAGGGGAGTAATTGTTCTGTGTTATATGCAAATTAACCAAACATACAAAAATAACAGCAGTCACTCCCCTGAAACATACACATTAATAAAGATGCATAATGTACCTTCCATGCTGGTCATCTTTGTCTGTATCCATACTTTCTCTGAAAACAAAACAAAAATATTCAAACTCATTACTAAAGTATTCACAAAAGTTTCTTCATAATATGGAAGGCTCCCATTTATCCAGAATCCAAGCAGCCAGACTAACCAAAGTGCACAATATCCTCAACCCCTAGAAGAATACTGACTAAAGGATTGGAGTTAAACAAAAGACACTGAAATGCTCTCCAGATCAAAGAACAATTATACTTAGGTTTGGCATAGCATTAACATGAACTGTAAAGTGTCTTATTGTTCTCTCCTTTTAAATCAGCATGACATAGATCGTACCATTCAATCAAGGAGAATATTACTGTAACCACACCCCACTCTCTAGTCATTCTGGATAAATGAGCATCTATTTGCAAAGTCCTATGATGGATCAAAACAATGTCGTATCAGAAATGGAAAGAGACTTGAGTACTAACACCAGAGGGACTGACCTAAAGGCCTGCTGCATGTTTTTCTTCCTTCTTCTCTGGGAATTTTTGAGTACATTGGGATTTCAAATTTTTGGAAGGGATAACGTTCTTGTGATGGTTGAATGAGTGCGTGAGTGCATGAGGGTGTATCCTGGAACCCTTCTATTTCAAAAGGCAATATAGCAGAGCCTTAACATAACCTCAGGTGCAAATTCAATGTCTGCTGTGACTCCACTTTCCTTTTAGGGAATTCTTGTGGATGCATCATTGAACTCTGAAGGTCAGTGGAAAAGTCTGAAAACCACTCATCTGGTGGTTCCAAAGCCTCATCTGAATAACAACATTCTGCCCACAAGGTAGGGCCAAATAAAGAAGTCTGCCTTTTCTCTTGGGCATTTTCTTCTTTTTAGAGAAATTTCTCAAGAAAAGGAATGTCAAGGGCAAAACTTTACATACATCAAGGCAGATATAGACCAAATCTGGAATATCTAGAATTTGGATCATGTCAACAACAAAAAATGAGCAGGGAGAAAGATCTCAGCCAAAGCATTCCCAACTCTTTCTGAGCAAGGGAAGGCAGCAGTGTCTTCTCACAGATTGTGTCTTCACCCTCATTATTCCACTGGGGCTTCCCCCCCACCAACTATCTGGAATTTAATAAATGCAGATTTACCAAAGCATCTCCAAAGAAACACTAATGTCCTTAATTCTACCATAATCCTTCAGCAGAAAGAGCATATAATACTCTGTGGATTTTCTTCTTCCTTTAAAAAACTAACACACCGGGGTCAGCTGGGTGGTGTGGTGGATAGAGCACTGGCCTTGCATTCAAGAGGACCTGAGCTCAAATCCGGCCTCACACACTTAACACTTACTAGCTGTGTGACTCTGGGCAAGTCACTTAACCCCAACTGCCTCACCAAAAAAAAAACAACAACCCAAAAACAAAACACAAAAAACCACAAAAAAACAAACAAACAAAAAAACTAGCACAACCCAAATTATTAAGTGGATATTAGGACAATAATTTAAACATTCGACTCACTGAAAACAAAATAAATATGGTCTGTCACAAAAGTCTTAGTGAAGTTTGAAGTTACTAAAGTTTAAGATTTCAAAAATATTCCACTCTGACTCGTCCAAAAATGATAAGTACTTTTTCACTCTGCTTTAGATTTTTACCTAAGTATGGTAGAAATATAAACATGTAAATGTGCAAATTTACTTACTCAAAAGAAAAGCCATCGAGTCTGCAAAGAAACACAAACACTGCTCATTATAACAGGTACAAACTCATTTTTGAGATCTTCAGTAAAATGGCAGTGATCTGAGTCCTACATTTAAGTGCTCTAATATTGCTCTCATGGCAGAGAATGACCACATTCACTTATGAATGGCCTTAGACACGACTGCAAAATGTGAAGGCAGAAAAGAGACCTGCCTTCAGTAAAAGGGGCACTTAGTGAATGCGCTGGGACAAAGTGCCCAGACATATTCATTCATTTAATTCAACAAACATTTACTCAGAACCTTCCTTAAAATAATAACGTCCCGGGCTCTGGGAGGAAAATGAAGAACCTTAGCACATTGTAGAATTTGGCTTTTAAATCTCTTTCAACTTATTAAGGAGAAGAGAAGATGACAAAACCAAAGTCAGTGAGAAAGAGAAGAAAAAAGGACAGAAGTAATGTAAAACTGTCTCCAGGAGTGATTTGAAAATTTCCTTTACAGTGAATATGGTCACAGCTTCAAGGTTACACAAAAGATAATGCTGAGATGGTATATTTGGCCACTTTTAAACAAAGTTTAAATAAGAGAAAGAAAACCCCAAGTCCTTACTGATAATCAGTTGAACTGCCTTTCCTTTTTCGATTACAATCCATCCCAGGGGCACTAAGGGAGCTGGAGATGAGGTCAGTGGGACCTGGTGACATAAAATCACTAATTGTAGAAGAAATGTCCATTCTCTGGTCAGCCATTGAATATTCTGAAATTGTCAAGAAAAGTCGGTAAGTTCAGTCTCTAAACTATCATATTCAAAAGGATAAGGGGACCCAAAACACCCACCAATATCCCAAATCTAGCAAATCTCAGATAAACAAAGCCCAAAGCAGATCCTACTCCTAGATTCCTGTCCAATTGTGAAGTGTAATTACAGGATGTCAGACCTGGGAGAAACTTGCGATTACCCAGGCTAATCCTCTCACTTTACAGAAGAGGAATAAGATCCAAGAAGAAAGATTTTACCCAAGGCCAAAAAGGTAGTAAAGAACAGAAACAAATCCAGAATCTAAGTCCCTGGGCCCTGAGTCTTTCCACTGCACCACGCTATTTAGGCAAAACTTATCTTAGAGGGCCCTTCAAGTACCCAGTTATCTGTGACCTGTCCTCCCTAGCTAGTAGCCCATGCTGGCCTCTGGTACCAAGGACTTTTTGTAGCTCAGTCCTCTATCTCATTTTCTTAAGTTAGAGTCAATATACCTTCTAACATGACAATTCATTAAATGTAATAAACTATATGAATATCCTAATTAACGGCTAGAGGAGTTCTACTCACTGCCTATCTTCCTTTCCTATACTGGAGGACTCTAGGATACAATGCTATTATGTTTGTTGTGTTAACCTAAAGGACTGTCTATAAAGGTAAAAAATTCAGGACTTCTATCTATAACTACTTAGTAAAATTCACACTGGATAGGTGAGTTCCATTTCATTATGTTATATTATAACATAATGATGTTGGTCCAGGTTTGGTAGAGGAAAAGACATATTATCATGTTTGTAATCTGGCCTATTCTTTTTTACCCATGACATAAATATTTGATGAAATGAACTAAATTGGGGGCAGCTAGGTGGCATAGTGGATAAAGCACTGGCCCTGGATTCAGGAGGACCTGAGTTCAAATCCGGCTTCAGATACTTGACACTAGCTGTGTGACCCTGGGCAAGTCATTTAACCCTCATTGCCCCACAAGAAAAGGAAAAAAGGAAAAAAAAAAGAAATGAACTAAACTGTGAAATATGGATAGCAAAAAAATATACAAAACATTAAAAACTTCCTTTCACTTCCCTTTTGGTGAAACATAGACAGCCACGGAGTGTGAAAGAGGGAAAGAGAACATGAAACAATGAGGTTTCAAATTGTATCTACTCTAACTAGATACATTTTAAGAGTCAAAAGATTCATGAAAGCTGTTTCTAAACACTACAGAACAACAAAATGCACTTGTAGAAGATATTTCATTCCCTCTCCTTCCCCCCAATTAAATGGGAGATCAATGAATAAGACTCAAAGTACAGAACTATGTGGAGCTCAAAGTTTAGGATGGCATTGGGGGCTTTGAGTAACTGGGGAAAAAAGGTAAACAATTAATTATCATATGAAATGAGGTGAATAATAATGAAAGAGAGGATGGGGTTAGGGGTGGGGGAAGGAGAATGAAGCTTAATTAAAAAACAAAAACAAAACTCTGAATGAAGGAAAATACTCATGGGAGCAGAGAAAACTGTTTGAAAACACATATCCTGATAACTCATCTGGCATAGCCCTTAGGTTCTTGAAAACTTAGAGAGGACTACAAGTGGTGGCAGGTTCTTGCCTTGTAGGAATGGCTTCAAGTATGGTTCTGGAAACATATTGTACCTAGTGTCCATGGGCCGGCCCACTTAGCTAAGTACTAAAAGGCTCATGGTAGGTAGGCTGTACACCTGGGAACCAATCATTTGGCCACATAAACCGAAACAAAAGTAGCAAATGACCCTCAGTTTTCTGTGGAGCTTTCTGTTTCTGCACTGATAGTGGTGAAGTAGCAGAAAAAGGAGCAGATGATAATAAGAATGAGTTTTTTCAACCACCTATAATATATAATACAATAACTGCTGGAATTCTAAATATGAAATCTTTATCCAATGACCAATGAATGGAAGAAGAAAATCATATCAATCTTGACATTTTTATTCTAGATGCAACCAGAAGACATGACTCTCAGCTTCTCACTGGAGAAATAAAAAACTAGACAAAGATAGATTTACAGTGAGTCCAAAGGTAACATTTTTTTTTTTATTTCACGGGACAACTGGTCACTTGTATAATGGTATTCAGGATGAGCATTTGCAAACAGAAAACCATAAAGACAATTACAGCTGAGTAGGCCAATGGATAAAGGTCCTGCAGTCAGGAAGACCTGAATTTAAATCCAGCTTCAGACACTTACTAGCTGTGTGACCCTGGGCAAGTCACTTAACCCTCATTGTCCCACAAAAAACAACCAAAAAACAAAACAAAAAACCCCTAAAAACAAAAAACAAATAAATCCAGCCTCAAACACCTACTAGATCTGTGACCCTGGGCAAGTCACTTAGCCTTTCTCAGCCACAGTCTCCTCCAATGTAAAATGGGGATAATAATAGCATCTACCTCACAAGGTTATTGTGAGGATCAAAAACAAGATGATAGGTGTTTGGTAGGTGCTTAATAATTGCTTGCTCTCTTCCTTTCCCTTCCCTATATATCAACAATTGTTGCAGAAGATGAGGAGGTAAGGAAACTCTACAATGAACCTGTTAAGTCCCTCTAAATTGAATCAATGTATACTTTAATACAAGGTAACTTCGGGGGCAGCTAGGTGGCGCAGTGGATAAAGCACTGGCCTTGGATTCAGGAGGACCTGAGTTCAAATCAGGCCTCAGACACTTGACACTTAACTAGCTGTGTGACCCTGGGCACTTAATCCTCATTGCCCTGCAAAAAATTCAAAAACAAAAACAAAAACAAAATACAAGGTTACTTCAAGATAAAGGAGGGCATATGGGAAGAAATGAAAAATGTTGAAAAACATGGTTCAAGAGCAATAAATAAAAGAGAACAAAAGTGGATAGACTTTGAAAAGTCTCTGATAAAATATCAAGTGAGGCATAAAACACAGAGATATGTGCTCACCAAAGGTATTTACTATGGTCACAGAGGATGCCCAGTGCAAAGTCTAAATCGAAGAAGAATTCCTTGCAGAAGGCGAGGTCGTGGAGATGCTCCTCTCTGCAGATGCTATCAAATCCCAGAACATCGTAGAGCCTCCTAAATGAAATCCAAAATCACTTCAGTGTTTGGCCTTATTATTCAGAAAAGAAAAACCAAGTGGATGAAGATGCTTGTTTCCTAGACTATGACTTGTAGTGAGATAGATAAGCCATAAAGCTGGTCCATCAGTACAACTATCTTGTTTTTTTTTTTTTGGTGAGGCAATTGGGGTTAAGTGACTTGCCCAGGGTCACACAGCTAGTAAGTGTTAAGTGTCTGAGGCCGGATTTGAACTCAGGTCCTCCTGAACCAGGGCCAGTGCTCTATCCACTGCGCCACCCAGCTGCCCCTAGTACAACTATCTTGAACAGATAATGAACTGCCACCAGAACTGAAAAGGAGGAAAGAAAGCTGGATTGCATTTGGAAAACTACATAATGACTCCAAGCTTCTTCCTGAAACAATGGTCCAACTTTTTCCTATCTTTTGAAAACAACATTAAGAGACCTGAGAACTCTGGTCAGAGCTGTAAGCGATCATGACTCCTGAGGACTGTCAGTGAGGTGTCCCTCTCGCCTCCTGCGACAGTGGAGGTAGATGATAAGTGTGTGTGTCATATGGAACACATTTTCAGACATAGCAAGGTATCCACTTGTCTTTCTTAATTGCACTTATTTGTTTTGGGGGCTGGAGAAAAGAATTGAGAAGTGACACTGATATGAAAAAACAAACCAAAAAAAATTCTTCTAGTCAACTGCATAGTAGCAAGTCATGGAATATGACAGTCTCCAAAGAATTCAACTTGTAATCACCCAAAGGGTAACTGAGGTACATGGTAGTATAGTCATGAACAAGGTGCAGTATATTACCAAAAAAGTACTGATGTCTTGACTTGCTTGTATGAATCATAAATCCACATGAATACTTCTACCAGTAGTGAAGACTGCAACCCATCCATGATGTTTCATTCGTGTACCTCTTGTCCATAACCTCATAAATTCTTCAGAGTTGGTCCACCCAATGTAATGGTGGCCCAAAGAATGGCATTAGAAAGATGCATAACTGGAAAAGGAGGCAGAGCAGTCATAATATGAGAAGTCACAACGTGCCATAACATGGCAGCTCACGTATTTTACTCATGTATTCACATTCTGTCAAGACATCTAAAGAAAGGCCCCAGCACAATGAGTGGACCAATGATGGGGATTTATATCAGGGTTAAAGACAAGAGGTACACAGGATAAGACCCATGGATGAGTTACAAGCTACACTATGGAAGAAGCCCCCACACTAGTGGATCTATGCTCGTACAAGTAAGCCATCAGAAGAATTAAAATACCGACAACCAGTATTTATATAGAACTTATTATGTGCCAGGCACTGAGCTGAGAGCTTGATAAACATCATCTCATTTGATCCTCACAATAACTTTGGGAGGCAGGTATGATAATTATCCCCCTTTTTACAGTTGAGGAAACGGAAGCAAACAGAGATTAAGTGATGTTATCAAGGTCCTATAGTTAGTGTTTGAGGCCCAATTTTACTTCATCTTCCTGACTCCAGGTCCAGCACTTTATCCACTACACCACCTAGCTGGTCCAAAGGAAAATATGAAGGAAGAGTGTAGTCATTTTTTTTTCCCTGGGGCAATGAGGGTTAAGTGACTTGCCCAGGATCACACAGCTAGTAAGTGTCAAGTGTCTGAGGTCAAATTTGAACTCAGGTCCTCCTGAATCCAGGGCTGGTCCTTTCTCTACTGCACCACCTAGCTGCCCCTGAGAGTGTAGTCATAAAAAGCATTAGTGTATTTCAGGACTTGAAAGTCAGGAGTTTGGCCCTTTTATAGTAAAGCATTTGTTGAGATTGTTGACTGATTGACACTGGGTTTTTTTTGTTTTGTTTTGTTTTTTTGTTAAGGCAATTGGGGTTAAGTGACTTGCCCAGGGTCACACAGCTAGTAAGTGTTAAGTGTCTGAGGCCGGATTTGAACTCAGGTCCTCCTGAATCCAAGGCCAGTGCTCTATCCACTGCGCCATCTAGCTGCCCCCGACACTGGTTTTTTAAAGTAGGTAAATAACATTAAAAATTCTTCGTTTTTCCGCTGTTCCCTAGATTCTTCTTCTGCATGGGGAAGGGTTTCCATTAGATCCATAAGAACATTCCTCTACCTCTAACATGACACCAGTCTGTATGTTTCTTGAGTTGTTATATTTGGTAGGTCTTTGTTTTGTTAAGAGTTCCATTAGTGCTATTAATTGATATCTAAGTAAGTCATTATTTGCATGTTTCTGATACTGCACACAAAAAGGGAATTTTTTAAAAATCTAGGAGTAAAATATTAACTAATATCTTCTTAATATTATTGATTTTTCTCTGTAAGCATGTGCGTACACTACCATTCCAACTGGGCAATAATTCTGTGATGGTAATGAAATCACCTATCTCTGGGTTGTTTCCTAGAAAATATATCATATAAGGAGGCAAATCTTGCATAATGATAATAAAGACACGCTAGAGAAGCTTGCAAAGTTTTAAAACTAGATTTCATTTTACCTAACAGGTATATACCCACAGGACTATGCATAGCATCCTAAAAGAAAAAAAAAAGATTCTTTAAATATATCAGAGGAGGAAACTGGGACTCGTAAATTATTGTGGGGGCAAAGGGTGATCCCAGGATTGTTACAGGCAAAGGGAAATTCCAGTCAATGATCCCTTTGCTTCAGCTTTTATCTAATAGAATATCAGAGAGACTTCCATTTCCAGACTGTTCTCTGAAGGGAATAGGTTGGTGTTACTAGAATAAGCAATGGTTAATAAAGCCAAATTGACAATATAGGTATAACACTTGGAACATAGAGCATTCGCTGGAGTGTTTGGATGGAACTGGGAACCTAAGAATCAAACTGTTAGAACTGGAAGGGTCCTAATAGACCATCTGGTTGGAATCACTCAATTTACAAAGGAAGAAAGCAAATATTAGTGATAGACAGAGGCTTACCTATCATTGTCAAAGTTATAATGTAAGCTCCTCAAGGGCAGGGAATGTCTTATTTTTATATTTGTATTTCCAGCACCTAGCATAGTGCCTGGCATACAGCAGGTGCTTAACAGATGCATATTGATGGGATAACTGATTGGCAGAAATTCTAGCACTAGAACCTAGCTCTCCTAAAAGTCAATGCAAGTTCATTCATTTCAAATACTTATGAAGACTCTATTTTATATATATGTGCATGTGTATATGTATGTATGTATATATGTGTGTGTATATGTATACATGTGCATGTGTGTATATGTATATATATATATATATTTATTTTTTTTATTTTTATTTTTATTTTTTTTTTGCGGGGCAATGAGGGTTAAGTGACTTGCCCAGGGTCACATAGTTAGTAAGTGTCAAGTGTCTGAGGCCAGATTTGAACTCAGGTTCTCCTGAAACCAGGGCCATGCTTTATCCACTGCGCCATCTAGCTGCCCCCTTAAGGCTCTGTTATAAACAAAATTTTATACAAAGTGGTAGAACCTCAAAAACGAAAACAAGATTATTTTCAAGAAGCTTCAATTCTATTGGGTAGGGGAATATACCATGTACTAAGATAAGCAAGTACAAGGTTATCTGAAAAGAGAAAACATTCTGTGTGCACACACGCTTGTGCGTGCATGCACGTGTACATGTTTATATTTGTGCCTATGAGCATGTGAGTGCACACGTGCGTGCATGTGTGTGTTCATACATGCACATGTACGAGGGAAGGCATCACAGAAAAAGTGGCACCTCAATTCTGTTTTTGTCTTTGTTGTTCTTTTTGCAGGGCAATGAGGGTTAAGTGACTTGCCCAGGGTCACACAGCTAGTTAAGTGTCAAGTGTCTGAGGCTGGATTTGAATTCAGGTCCTCCTGAATCCAAGGCCAGTGCACTTTATCCACTGCGCCACCTAGCTGCCTGGCACCTCAATTCTGAAGATGGAGAGGTAGAGTTGAAGAAGGAAGGAAGGCATTTCAAGAATAACATCAGTCAAGTGTCTTCTGTCCAATACATCCTAACACACATACGACCTTTCATCACAAAAGGCCATTGTGCCAGGGCGATGGAGGGTTTTAAAGATGAACTCTAGAAGGTATCTGAGTAATTAGAGACCAGTATACCTATAATAAGGGAGAGGGATAGGGCCTGGGACCTATGATTTCACCGGTATAGGGAACTCCCAGGTGAGGAAACTCTCTCTGTCAGTAGTTAGGGAGCTTCTCTACCACTTCTAGTCTTAGGAAGAAAGCTGCCTAGAAATAGGCAGCTGGTAAGTGTCAGAGGCAGGACCAGAAGAAACCTCACTCTTCCTGGTGCTGAGGCCAGCTCTCTGTTCAACACACCCGGCTGCCTGCCTCTCAGGTCTACAGTAAGCGAATCTATGATAAAGGACGATTTCAGTAAAGTCTAACCCTATACTTCATCACCAAGGGTACTTTCAATTTTCCAAGACAATGACAAGTAAGGGCAAGCTTTTGGCAAGCTGAAAATTCTTTGAATAGAAGCCAAGGAAAAGATTGGGCATGTATGTCTTCTAAGGCACAGAGTAGCTAAATTCAGAAGATTCACCGCCCAAAGGTTGGTCATCAGGGGATGAAGATTTTGGGTCACAGAAATTCATGTACCTAGTTTGTTAAAGCACAGAAGGAAGTCCCACAATGATGAAATAAATAAAGGATAGGATCATCAAAAACACAAAGCAAAAATAAATGAATGAATGAATGAGTGAATAAATAAATAAATAAAAATAAAAAAACAAAACAAAACAAAACAAAACAAAACTTAAAGAGTCCACTGGGGCAAAGACAGCATAGTTTTAAGAAGTACAGTCATGCCTTCCTTATTTACTGGAATTCATAAGCATGTAAAACAAAGGAGAATCAAAAGCTGTAACCTTATATAAATTCAGAGTTGGAAGAACCTCAGACAGAAGACATCTAGTCTAACCCACACCCAAGTGAGACTCCCCTCTTCAACAACCCAACAAGTAGCTGATCATTTAGCCTCTTACCTTGAAAATCTAATATTTAATATTTATCTAATATCATGGAGGATAAATGTCATCTCATAGAATATCCTTTAGGGCTACCATTGGCAAAAGAATGACTATTTGTCTATAGAGACTAAGGAATCAGACTTAAAAGGGGTAAAGTCTCTGTTTCATTTTTGTTTTTTAGTGAGGCAATTGGGGTTAAGCGACTTGTCCAGGGTCACACAGCCAGTAAATGTTAAGTGTCTGAGGCCAGATTTGAACTCAGGTACTCCTGACTCCAGGGCCGGTGCTCTATCCACTGCGCCACCTAGCTGCCCCCATTTTTGTTTTTTTTTAAACTCAGATACAGCTGGTTAATGTGGACACATTCTCCAAAGGCAAGGAACCTAAAAGCACTATAGAAAAATGAGCTATTATTACTTGACCTACATTTCTGCAATGAATAGTTCAACCTTAGCAATAACCACTAAAATAGCTACAAAGTGAGCATATCTATTGGGAATGACTCCTTACCTTAAAATATGTTTTTTAAAAATTGAGATTCAGACCAGAAACCAGGTCTCCACTGCAGTGTTAGTCACCTAAAGACTTTTCTCATATCCTGTTTTTTCCAGTCAGTCAACTTCTCATGGAATCCTAGAAAGGGGAATGCATGAAGGGAGGAAAAAAAAACAATCATAAGATAATTTTAATGTAAATGAAATTAATATGGGTGAACAGAGATAGCTGGGTTCATTCATAAGCTTTTCATTTTGTTAACTTAAAAAAACAGCCTGATGCCCATTTACTTAATATGCCCACAGTGGACAAGAAAGATGGAGGTAAAAACATTCTCTGAAACAAAATGTTAACAATGTAATGTTGTTCATTTTTCTGTTGTGTCCAACTCTTGGTGACTCCATTTGGAGTTTTCTTGGTGAAGATACTGATGTGGTTTGCCATTTCCTTCTCCAGTTCATTTAACAGATGAGGAAACTGAGGCAAACAGGGCTAAGTGACATGCCCCATAACACACAGATAGTAAGTGCCTGAGGCCAGATTTGCTCTCAGGGAAATGAGTCTTCCTGACTCAAGGCCTGGCACTCTATTCACTATAACTCCTAGTTACCCCTAACATAGTGATACCTGGGAATATTACTGAAGATATTATTTGGAATTCAGGATAAAAAAATCTAAGAAAGGCTTATAATATCTGAACAACATATGAAGCCAAAGGAAAGAAATTACAAGAGCCAATTAATTTTAATGAGATATCAACCCCTATGCCCATTCCCCATTTCTTCTATTCCTTCCTAGGAGCTAAAGTTGATTAGAGAAGGAAGGAATATCCCCTCTTCCCTTAGAATCCCCACATAAAACTTGTTTTTTTTCCCCTTCTTTTTGACATAGCTGATTCTTTGCACCTACACATGTTGCTGATCTTCCACCTTCCCCCACTCTGCCTCAGAGGCCTGCATGAATATCTGTGTTTTTCCATCTGACTGTAAAATAGCACTTGCTGGCACCCGAAGTTCTGTGGTTTCTCTTATATATCTTGTGTTTGATTCATTCACAAGATTCATTTGGATCTTGTCTTCTCATTAAAAGGGTCTTAACAGCTTGTTTCAGAATAAAATCTATTCTGTTCTCCCATCTAACCACTCTTTTCAGTCACATCCAGAAAACAGAAGGCTGGCTCCCTTTCCCTTGGATAGAAACCTACATGATTTCATTAACTATGTGCTCAAAGGATTTTCAGATGACTGATTCCATGGGTTAAGTCATCATCTCCAGCCCAAGAAGTCACATGATGAAAATTATAACAACAGTAATCTCAATGATGGAAGTTGTTAATGTTGATTGTGGCACTCTAAGTACCCCAGATCAGAAGGTTCTTCTTAAACTAAGACTTCATGGAGCGCATAGTTTTTGTTAATGGGATTTGTCTTAAATGAGTTCTTCAGCAGAGTGGTAATCTCAGTAGTGTGGAAAGACCCTATGCAAGTGTGGGTTTCAGCTTATCCATGACTTTGTATCCCCAGTGATGGTTTTCCATCCCTTTCCATAAACCTTCCACAGAGGAGCTATCCAATATATGAGAGGCCTTCCTTGGTGATAACACTGCAGCCTGCAGTTGTCCAACTTGGTCTCATTGAATGGCTCTCCCACCTCATTAAGCCAATGAGCTTGCCTGCAAATTGTTTTGGGTAATATGCTGGAGCCCACGTACAGGTACCATACATCTCCGCATGGTCCTTTGGATCACCTGCAAATTTTGCTTCTTCCAACATTGTGGTGTTCCCTGTCTTTCAGTCATAAGGAATGACTTGGAGAATACTCTAGCCTAAATGGATGCCCTGTCTCCTCAATAATGACACCTCCAGTACAGATCCTCTGTACCCAACCTCCCTTTTCATCTCATGCAATTCTTATTTCTGTCCTCCCACAAATCCTATGTAAAGATCAAGCCTTCTTCCACATTATAGGCAATAGGATGTTTGAAGACAATGATTATATCTTCCCGTAAGTTCTTTTTCCTCTCTTATTTTTCTTAGACATTGTCCAGGTTCCTATAACTGTTATTTCCATAATAGGGTTTCCAGTCTCCTGGACCCAAGTATCTTTTAGATACCCACCAACCTGTCAGTGCTAACATGTGGCAACCAAAACCAAACCCCCTGCATAATATTGCCTCAACCAAAGTAATTTCATGATAATGCAGTTGATGTTACAGTCAAACTCTACTTGAATATCAAGAATTCTATTGTAATGTTCTTCAACTGATCACACAAAGTACAACATTAATTCCATGAAACAGACAGCTCTCCAAAATGATGCTAGACTCAAAGCCAAATTTTTGCAGAAGTAATGAACAACATAAGGGTGAAGGTATGCCCCTACTCTGTAATGGGTCAGACCAAGGTCTTATGCAGTGGAACTACTACCTCCCTCACTGAAGGCAGTTCTATTAGTGCTGCCTAAGACTTAGCTTTGGTGACAGCCATATGAAACCAGCATCTCATACTGACTTCACAGTCAATTAAAACTACCAGGCCCTTCTACATAAATTTTTCACTGATCCCAGGAATTATTCTGGAAATTTTTCTTTTGAATATATTTTACTTGCTTTTCTTTTTGTGAGCTCAAGGGAGAGAGCCTGATGCAGTGGAAAGAGCAATGAACTTCATGTGACCAGCTGGAATCTGAATCCTGGCTCTGCCACTCACTCACTATTTAAGTTTGGGCCCATTACTTAATACCTCATTCTACTTAGAATGAAGAACTCACCTTCCTAGAATGATATCACCACTGTCAATTGTGTTTCTTATGGGTGCTATAATTAATCACTGTAACTCCAGTCCCAAAGTTAAGTATGGGATTCTCTTCTTATTGGTGGAGATCAATTCTCAGCACCTGGGTGAGGAGTGAAGCTGAATGGGCAAGAGTGGCAGAGTGTAGACCATGGGCTCTAAGTCTCTTTGAACTCTGGGTACTTCTTGGCTCGAGTTGAAGAACTGAAATATGGAAGATGCCAGCCCTCCCCTCCCAGGTTGCTGAAGGGAAAAAATTCTGGGAAGAAGTTGAAATGAGAGGAGCTGGCAGTCTCCATGATATCCTTCTCCCAGCTGGCTATACTAAAGACTTCTGGGAACTTCCTGCTAGGAAAGTTCTGGGACTCTATCTCTTGGTTGAGTTGAGTTATCTTGCTCCCAATGAGAGAGGTCCTTCACTCTGTATTGTCTGATATATGTTCTATATATGCTTTCTCTGATTTCTATTTTGCTATTGAATTGGCTAAATGGATTTCTTTGATAACTGCTATGTGTATGTGTTCACTGTAGAGCCAGTATTTGGTAGAGAGTTAAGCTTTGGATATAAAGCTGGCGTTCTGCTTCCCCCATTAATCAAAGAGCGATCAGAAGTTAGTATGAACCTGAAAATCACATTGCCTAAACCAATAATATTTCAGGGAGCCAACAGATATAATTTTAGTTTAGTACTCCCTCTCTCTGAGAACAGAGTGGTCAAGTTTCTTCAACCCTCCACTTCCTGCTTCCCCTCTTGGCAGGAATTAAAATCTCCTTTGGAGAAGCGTAGAGGGAGAGGAGGGTAGACATGTCTATTCTGACTCTCTTTGAGCCACACAACAAAACCCCCATGGTGTATCCTCTCTACATACAGAAATGCTTTACTATATGAAATCTAAGTCCTACAAAGGTGTAACGATAAAGTGTTACCACACCGTGCAAGGAAAGAATGTAGGATTGGTGGCAACAACGTATTTGATATTCAAGCCCTGAATCATTAATCCACAAGTGGAGGAAGGTAGAAGTGGGGAAGAGGTGTTTCTGTGTGATCCTTCCTCTATGCTATTCCCCAGGACAAGGAAATTATTTGGTTATTTGAAAAAAACAACCACCACCACCTCAATTCATTGGAATAATTAGTTCAAGGTAATGAGATCCTGTTTGTCAAAAATAAAAATAGAAGCTTATGTTCAACCCACAGCCTTCAGGTGACACAAAAGAAGCCAGAACAAGGACAGCACTAGAATCTTTAAAATGATCTCAACTCCACCTGCCAACACTTATGGCAGTGCATTAGTCAGCGCACAGTGAACACTGCCCAATACACCCCCTCAGAAGACTTACACTTGCCAAAAC
The DNA here is from genome assembly GCF_019393635.1 of Dromiciops gliroides. NCBI lineage: Eukaryota > Metazoa > Chordata > Mammalia > Microbiotheria > Microbiotheriidae > Dromiciops > Dromiciops gliroides. The sequence goes on from NC_057866.1 coordinate 51,811,070, forward strand.
CAGTGTCTCTGAGACCTGCAGCTTTTGCATTCAATCAATCTAGCTAGGCTCTGACTGGCTGCTACAACCAAGCTAAACCATGTCATTTTTAAAGCTCAGTCAACCTACCTGATCTTAATTTCTGGCATAACATATAAGGGAAGTAACTAAATGTACCTCTCTAGGTTTGTGAATCTAAAAAACCAAAGCGCCAAATGCCTGAAATAAAGCAATGTTGTAGGTACATTAGAGAATCTTTTTTTTTTTCAAATGAAGGGGAGTCAAAGAGAGTCAATACACTCTCTCTCCCAAACATCTAACTGTGACAAAGCAATGAATATCAGTTCAGATTTCTAGAGCATTCTAGGGTCACAAAGCTCTTTAACATAACACGAGTTCACATTTACGGATGGTTATGAGGCTTTATGCATGCCACTCCACTTGATCTTTCCAACAAGGGGCTGGGGGAGGGGGGCGGGGAGGAGGCAAGTTTAGTTATGAATCTCAAACCCTTCAGGCTACCAAACCAATGTCAATTTGTACAAGTCGGTTTCTAATCTTAATTCTGTTTGCCATTTGTGAAGCACTTCAAAAGGCTACAGTGTTTTACGTGTATCATCTGTCTAACAATTCTCAAAAGTCGGTAACAATAAGGCTTGCGAGCTGCTTCTCCGGACCTCATCTCTTTTGAGTCTCACAATAACCCTGTGAGTTCAATACGACAGGTATGATTATACTCTTTTACAGACAAGGAACCTGAGATTCAGAAAGGAGCAGAGACAGGAGTTGATCTCATACCTTCCTGGCTTCTGGTCCAGCACATTCATCCACTACTCTAAGCTGCCTCTCCATATTCAAGGAGATCTGTTATTTCACTGATTGAACCGAACGTTCCCAAGATGGACTGACCAGGACAGACGATGGTGGAGCTGTCAGAAAATCTTAAGGGCTGGAAGAAAGCCCAGGAGCTCTATCTATACCTGACCAGAAATTCTCTCTTGTCCATTTCCTAAAATGGGTCATCCAACCTTCCCAAGAAAACCTCAAAGTAAGGGAGAATTAGGTTTCGTTACCAGACACACAGTGACTAGAACAAGACCGTACTGGCATTTCTGGCTGCCAAGTCATACTGTTGAATCCTCCGGAGCTTCAAATCCACTAAACCCTGGGACCTTCCCACAAACCGTGGCTGTCTTGCCAGATTTCCCCTTCTTGTACCTGGACTTCAAACAAACCTGCTATACAAGTGGAGGACTCTAGATGTATACCGAGGAAATATCCTACTTTCTACTTACAACCATCACTTGACTCAGTTGAAATTGTTTTGAATCCTGGATGTGAACCACCCCAATAAATATCATAGCTTCACTCCAGCTGCTAATTTCACAAGTATGAAATACATGTCTTCCTTTTAATTAACGATGAAAGGTTATACACCACAGAGCTATACAGCACTCACAGGAGAGATGTGATTTTCTTAATGCAGTTAAGTGGCACAGAGAGGGTCAGAGTCCTGAACTTGGGAGTCAGAATGACATCAGTTCAAATCCAGCCTCAGATACTTATTAGCTGTCTAACCCTGGGCAAGTCACTTAACTCCTGTCTCAGTTTCTTCATCTGTAAAATGGGAACAATAATAGTGCCTATCTCATGGGGATGCTCTGAGGATCAAATAAGATAATTTATATACAACACTTTACAAACCTTAAAGAGCTATGCAAATGCTAATGGTTGTTTTTGCTGTTATTATTTTGTTACTATTATGGGAAAAAAGGTGGGGTTGAAGGGTTAGAAGCTTGGAAAAAGCTCATTAAAAAGGACTAGAATAGGGGGCAGCTAAGTGGCACAGTGGATAAAGCACCAGCCCTGGATTCAGGAGGACCTGAGTTCAAATCCAGCCTCAGACACTTGGCACTTACTAGCTGCGTGACCCTGGGTAAGTCACTTAACTAACCTCATTGTCCTGGGCGGGGGGGGGGGGGGGGGGAAGGACTGGAAGAAGATAGCCTGGAGAATATTCCCAAAAACTTATGGAAGTTTTTGAAATTATCTAGGAAGGAAGGACATACAAAAGTAGGAGTTTAATAAGTACTTTAAAAAAATAGTAAACATTTTTATTTAAAGTTTTGAGTTCCAAATTTTATCTGTCCCCCCCCCCACTCCTTGAGGCAATAAGCAATCAGGTATGGGTTGTACATGTATGATTATATAAAACATTACCATATTAGTCATTGTGTATAAGAAAACTTGAATTTAAAAAAAATGAAAGAAAGTGAAAAATAGCCTGCTTCAGTCTGTGTTCAATCAAGATCAATTCTTTTTTGGGAGGTAGATAGTATGCTTCATCATTAGTCCTTTGGGATTGTCTTGGATCATTGTATTGCTGAGAACAGTTAAGTCATTTGCAATTCTTCATCAAGCAATATTGCTGTTACTGTATAAAATGTTCTCCTGGTTCTGCTCATTTCACTGTACATCAGTTCATACAAGTCTTTCCAGGAGTTTCTGAAATCATTCCGCTTGTCATTTCTTACAGCACAATAATATTCCATTACCATTATATACCACAGCTTGTTTAGCCATTCCTCAATTGATGGGCATTCCTTTGATTTCCAATTCTTAGCCACCACAAAAAGAGCTGCTATTAATATTTTTGTACAAATAGGTCTTTTTCTCTTTGGGGGGATGTCTTCGGGATATAAATCTAGCAGTGGTATTGCTGGATCAAAGGGTATGCACAGTTCTATAGCCTTTTGGGCACAGTTCCAAATTGCAGTAAGTGCTTTTTGAATGACTGATGTTGAGGATGGAAAGGAATAGCCAAGGCAACAAATAAAAGTGGTCCTAGACATTAGGGGTCAAGAGGTAATGTGGTCAAAGTTCCAACAGAAGGCTTGGGCTGCAGCTGTATGACGATGGAAAGGAAGAGACAAGATACAAAAGCTCATTATGAAATAAGACCAGATGTGAAAATTCAGGAAACAGATCATAAACCAAACACAGAGGCAGGACACAACGGTGATGGCAAAGCTTAGTTAACTAGACATCTGCTAAAGCACTCTCATAGCTAAAGGCAAAGCAGCTGAAATTCCTGACTTTATTTAATGATAATGTCATTCTCTGAAAAGCAGAGAGAGCTGTGAGAGGAACTGTTATTCAGGATCCAATTCTGATATTTCTAACTCTGAGATTCAATATTCTTCAACCAGTGAGGAGAAAACACTTGCCAAAGTAGAAATGATGGGAATCTTGTAAGGAAGCAACTATTGCTTCTTAGAGTTCATGGGGGAAAAAGAAAGGAAAAGGCTCCTAGATTTGGGGAGAGTGGATTTCAAAGAGTTGAGAATAAGTAGAAGCCCAGAGTCAGCTAAAGAGGAACGGCATGCTCTCCAAAACTTAATCTGGACAACACAAACACAAATCCCTCTTTCTAGAAGGAAGCCAAAGAGGGACAATGCTAATAAAGAGACTGATGTGGATGCATGAGGAAGTCACCAACCAACTTGGATTTGAAAATTAAGAAATCAACAGAACTCTTGGCTCTGTTGTACAAAGATCAGCTTGGGCTTTTTAAAAGGCATGAACAAATATGGGAATGAGGGACTAAGGCAGCTTTCCATATATCCTCTACCATGGCCCTGCTCTTTATTCACAACCCTGGAATAAACACATTCAAAGGACTTTCTGTTCCTGTGGTCCCTCCCACAACCTCCATTTAAGGAGGAAGCACAGGCCTGCCATGCCTCATTCCTCTTCTGGAGGCCTTATGTACTTCTCCTAACCCCAGGTTCCTTTGTCATCCTCTCCCTCCCCTTTTCAGCTTCTCCTTATGCATTGTCTTCCCCCAATAGAATGAAAGCTCCTTGAAGTCAGGGACTAACTTTCTTTTTTTCCTCTTTCTTTTCTTTTTTTTTTTGGGGGGGGGGGCAGGGCAATAAAGGTTAAGTGACTTGCCCAGGGTCACGCAGCTAGTAAGTGTCAAGTGTCTGAGGTCGGATTTGAACTCAGGTCCTCCTGAATCCAGGGCCAGTGCTTTATCCACTGCGCCACCTAGCTGCCCTGACTAACTTTCTTTCTACTTGTATTTGTATTCCTTGTCTTGACATAGTAAAAAATAAATGCTTGTTGTCCAGCTAACCGGTTTTCAAAAGCATCACAGTAGTATAAAAATAGTGACACATTAAGAACGTTAAACTTTAGAATATGCTGAAGCTGGCAACAAATGTAATGGAGAGTAAAATAGAGGAATGTTGGTTTGGTTTTTGTTTGGTTTTAAGCCGGGTTGGGGGCAAGAAAAAGATTAATGAAGAGTTAGGCTGAGTCTCAGACTAGATAAGATAGTAACAGATTACAGAGAAACAGCAGAACTTTTCATAGTTTTGTTTTCATTTTTTTCTGCCATGGAGAATAATTTTCTAGTATTTCTAGGAAGCAGAGAACCAAAATGACTGGCAGGGAGTTGGAACCCAAGATAATAAGGAAATGGCCAAAGTACCTGGCTGTTCCTGATGAGGTCAAGTCACCAGGTCTAGATGAAATACATCCCAGGGGACTGGAAGAACTGGCAGACAGACTTGCTGGTGATCTTCATCTTTTTTCAAAAACTCAGGAGGAATGGCGAAGAGAGGTGGCTATAAAGCTAAGGGTGAGCAGATGTCATCTCAATTTCCTAAAAGAGAAGAGAGCAGATTTTTCAAATTATAGGCTAGTGACTGTGACTTTGATTCCTGACAAAATTCTCTAAGTTAGTCTTATGAGGCCTTTAGGGAGAGAAGATGTGACCACTCAAAATCAACATTAATGGCTCAAGAATATTTTATGATGGTAACTTCATTTCCCTTTTTTTTGGGGGGGGGGCGGGGGGAGGCAGGATCATTAGAGTGGCAGACCAGGAGAAGCTCATAGGTTATATGTTATTTATAGGAATGGAAGGACACTTCCTGTCAGGCCAGGCTACAAATTGTCTGAGCCTATGCTAACTAGGGAGAGGTTCAAAACTTCTGGAGCTGCCTCTTGGCCTAAGATGCTTTGGTGACCAGCAGCACATGGAACCTCACCATTTTGCTAAGCGGTGGACACTAATCCAGTCTTGTGGCACTTCCAGAATTGGCTTTTTGTAGATCTAACAGAGGTAGTCACAGCAGATGGCAACTATGCTCATCATCTTCATTTGGGTCAGCACAGAGGACAAGAGCCTGCCTTGAACAGAGGCATTCCTGGTGAAGAGACACTTCTTGTCAGTAAAGGTGCCCTCAAAGGCCTTTGTAGGTATCTTGAAGATAACCCTGATGATCTTTCAGCATATCTTGACAGCTTCTCTTTGGCTGCATCCCCAAATAGGAGCTGCTTCTTGTTTGGGAAGATGGAGGGCTGTTTCCAGTAAGCATGATGTCTGGATATGCACCATGTCTCTACTCCATCTCTCCATCTCTCCATCTCTCTCTCTCCCTCTCTCTCCCCCCTGCCGCACCCCTTCCCTCCCTCCCTCCCTCCGTCCATCTCTCCATCTCTCTCTGTCTCTTGCTCTCTTTTTCTCCTCTCTCTTTTGATCTCAAACAGAAGGATGGAAAAAGTGAATACCATAGATTTTAGCAAATCATTTAACAAAATCTTTGATGTGACCTTAGGAGGCAAAAATGGGTAAGAGTTGTCTAGATGACACCATAGCTAGGTAGATTTGGAATTCATTCAATGACTGGTTCCAAAGAGTCAGGTTACCAGTAGAGCATTAGACTTTTAATTGGAGGTTTCAGGGTTCATGGCCCTGTTCTGGCAGCAGTTAGAGGCAGCGTGATCTTGCGGCACAGTAGACACAGCCTTGAAGTCTAGAAAACGAAGATGTGAATCTCACCTCAGCTACTTACTTACCTGTGTGGTCATGGACAAATCACTTAACCTCTATAGGCCTCAATGAAGGGCTCAGAATAGATGGTGTCTAAGGTTCCTTTCCAAATCTAAATCTGAGTACTGATTACTGACTTGATGCCAAAGTAGAAGAAGGTCTCAAATATAGTGCCCCAGGGTATTTGTCACTGACCCCATTCTTTTTGAGTGGCAGAAAACCTTTCTAATAAATAGCTGCTTAAAAGTGAAATGAACTACCTCCCAGGGAGATTGGTTTCCCTCTCACTTTAGGCTTTTCCAGAGGTAAATCATAGAAGGAAATTCTATTCATGTATAGATACCAGTAAATGATTTCCTTTTGAACCCTAAGGCTTTGTAATTCTGTAAATGGAATGGAGACAGGAACTTAACAATACAATCAAAAGAACATGAGTCTTGGACTCAGAAGACCTGGGCTCAAGGCTCAACTCTTGCACTTAATTAGTATACAATCAAGGATGAGTCACCTAATTTTACAATCTATTATAGACCTCATCTGTGAAAAAAAAAAAAAGGAGGGAGGGAAGAGATCAGGACAAGGTGTAGACTATATGATCTCTAAAGTTCCTTCTAGCTCTAAATATTATAAAGTTGTAAGAGGTAAGTTAACTGGGGCAGCTAGGTGGCACAGTGGATAAAGCACTGGCCCTGGATTCAGGAGGACCTGAGTTCAAATCTGGCCTCAGACACTTGACACTTATTAGCTGTGTGACCCTGGGCAAGTCACTTAACCTTCAATGCCCCACCCCCCCAATTTTTTTTTAACAAAAGAGGTAAGTTAACTTAATTATCTTTATCATTTAGATAACAACTGGGCACTGAGTTCACATGACAAGTGACATAGTGAATGAATGAAAAATGGATTAGACTGTACTTCTCCAAATTTCTAAAAGAATGAAGCACAGTCTCCCTTTAAGTCAAGTCAAAATAACATGAATCACTTGTTAAGAGTGGAACCAACTTCTTTTTGCAGATAACTAAGTATCTGAGTAACTGACAGTTAAATAAAAACAAGCAAACAAACAAATACAATTCTCAGTAGCGAGGTCTTGGGAGGACTCCACTACACAAAGCAATAGTAAGGAACTGGTGGGCATATTCTTTTTTTTTTTTTTTTAGTGAGGCAATTGGGGTTAAGTGACTTGCCCAGGGTCACACAGCTAGTAAGTGTTAAGTGTCTGAGGCCGGATTTGAACTCAGGTCCTCCTGACTCCAGGGCCGGTGCGCTATCCACTGTGCCACCTAGCTGCCCCCTGGTGGGCATATTCTAAAAGCAGAGGCAGTATAAAGGAAAAAAATCCATCATCAAAATCCATCTGGAAATGGTTGATGCACATGTGAGCTACTGACTGAAGCATCTGCAAGTGACTAGAATGGAGAAGGTTTAGGGATAGTCTGCAAACTCTGCACTGAACTTTAGAAACAACAGAGGTTTATTACAAGTTGCCTTTGTACCATTTATCAGTCAGGGTTTACAGGAAGCTGCTGTCCAGTGCTAGAAAGCTATTGATGTTAGCAATAGCTGTGGAGCTCTTCCTACCTGACAATTAAAGATGTCCTCAACTTTCAAGCAAACTTCAACCAGTGCCTACAAAAGCACAATAAAAAGAGCATGCCCCATTGAGTATTGGACACTGGCTGTTCTCTCAGTTTGTGGAGATAAGCTGTCACTCAACTCTTAAGTTTATTTCTATTTTCTGTTTTCTCTGACAAGAAGAAAGATCTTTGGACTGGAAAAGACCAAAGATAGATGGCTAGTAGCTTGCTGAAAACCATGATAAGTAATGTGGTTGCAAGAAAGTATTTAACTGCTCTTGATGAATTCAAGACACTTGCTCCGGAAGAACTAGCGCTTGGGGTCCTGAGGCTAACAGATATAACTACCAAACTACCATCATAAATTTCTGAAAGACTATGGAATGAGCAGCTAAAAAAAGCGTTCTGATTTTCAAGAAAGGACAACAGGGGGGGCAGCTAGGTGGCACAGTGGATAGAGCACCGGCCCTGGAGTCAGAAGTACCTGAGTTCAAATCCGGCCATAGACACTTAACACTTACTAGCTGTGTGACCCTGGGCAAGTCACTTAACCCCAATTGCCTCACTAAAAAAAAAAGAAAAAAAAAAGTAAAAAAAAAAGACAACAGGATCATAGATTTAGAGTTAGAAGGGACCTGAGAAATCACCGGGCCATTCATCTTGTTTACAAAAAGGAACCTGAAGCCCAAACAAATTCAATGATTTGCCCCAGGTTACCCAGGCTAGAGGTGGCAGAGCTGTATCTTCTGACACAAAATCTCATAGTAGATTTTCATGGTGCCCTGCTAGGATGAGAACAAAGTCTGCAAACTGTAGGACAATGAGCAAGACTCCAAATCCTGGAAGAATTCTAAAATATATCATCAAAATCAAAATTTAGAGAAATTTGAAAATATTAAAGGGATGGTTAGTGACTTGGGTAAAGGCATACTTGGCATAATTACCAAATGTGCAGGTGATCTTCACATTGAAAGACAAAGTAAGGCTCCAAAAATAACCTGACTGGCTAGAGTATTAGGTTGAGGCTATTATGATGAAATTTAAAACCAGGAAAATGATGATAATAGTATTATTAATGCAGCACTTTAAGAATTGCAAAACACTTTGCAAATAATCTCATTTTATCCTCGAAACAACCCTGGGAGATATTATCTTCATTTTACAGATATGGAAACTGAGGCTGGGACAGGTTAAGAAGTAGAGGGTCACACGGCTAGTAAATATCTGAGGACAGATTTGAACTTAGGTCTCCCCAACTCCAGGTCCACTACTTTATCCACTATGCCTTGTAAATTATTTACCCTTGGGTTTTAAAAAATCAGCTTTGCTCGTACAAAATCGAGATGTAGCTAGACAGCAGTTAGTCCAAAAAAGATTTGAGAATCTTGGTGAACTAAAGTTTACCATGAGTCACCAGTATCATTTGGTAGCCAAAAAAAGCCAATGTGAACTTTGGCTATAGCCAAAGAGGCACAGTGTCCCTACCTCTAGGAAGGTGAGGCCGTTTTATACTCTGTTCTTGTCAGAGTATAGTTAGACCGCTGTGTTTACTTCTAGGTACCAAATTTTAGGCAGTACACAATAAGCTGGAGGAAGGGAACCAAGATGGTGAAAGGCCTTGAGATTGTGCCCAAAATGACTGACTGAAGGAACCCAGAATGTTTAGCTTAGAAAACAGAAGACTCAGAGAGAAAATGATAGTCAATGCAGGTACTTCCTCCACCAATGCATAAACTCTTCTAAAGCCTTGTAGACTGTCTTCATCTATTGCTATGGCCCACCCTCCCCAAAGGGGGTGGGGAAATCTACTGGCCAACTAGCTTTTCTGCACTAGGAGGACCTGCCAGAACTTTCCCTCCACTACCACAGCCTTTAAGGACCACTATAACAGGCACCTCAGCTTCCTCATTTAGAAAGTATGCATTTTTTAAAGGTAAACAATTATTCACTTAGGCATAACTACACTCTCTATCTCAAAGAAGATGACTCAAATTCAAGTTCATGGACTGAACAAGAGTTGATTTCTAAAGCCCTTAAAATGTGGTTCCAACAGACACTGGCAACCCTATAGTTATAGGTGTCAAGCTCCACCATAATATATTTTTATAATAACTCTGTTTTTATTCCGGTGCTTTTTAAAATGGAATCTGCTCCAAATAAATCCACATTTAGTGACTTTTCAGCCTTCAGCTGCTTGTTGCTTATAACATTCTATAAATAAAAGAAACAGTGCCCTATAACACACTGTAAACACCCACAGACAAACAGAGCCAAATTCTTCCCATTATGACCCTGAGACTGTTGCCAAGATACTTCAAGGACCTACTTGAAAGAATGCCATGTAGGCCATTTCCTGATTAAGCTCCCATCTAAAAAGGAATCAAAGCATACTGTCTTTGCCCAGTGCCTATCCATGCTCAAATAATTGCTCCACTTTATTGAGATGAGACTCTTTGCTCATAATGTAGTTTAAAAGCAGGAGCAGTAAAACCCTAAAAATTCCCACTGCAGATCTTTGTGTGTGTTGAAAAAACACTGGTTTGTTACACGATTGGCTTCATCATGGGTATATGTTAATAACACTTCACTGTGCAAATCAAGGTCACACCCAAAGTAGGTCAACTAAAGTAGGGTCTGTAAGTGGCTGGTGAATCTAACGGAAGCTGCGTCAATCACTTCCCTCTGATCTTCACAAATCAATACAGATGACTAGAGTTCACAGATCACAATCATGTGGTAAGCCACAGAGATCACCAAGGCCAAGATCGGTCATGCCAAAGACTGTTCTATTAAGGTCTTGTCAAAGTCTACTTACTGCCCACGCAGAAGTTATGACCTTACAAAGGCTAATGGCTTTAATATGGTTTATACAGACTGTTAAAATAACTGCGCCAGCAGGAAACATAGTTTTCATATTTCCAAAGAAACATCACTCTGAGAATACTCCCTCCAAAGAGATTATATTTGTGGTTCACTTCCTCCAAGAATAAACTACTTTCAACACTTGTCCTTTAGACTGCCACTTAGAAACCAAACGGCTTTGAAGCAATATTTGTAATAAAATGGTTTCCAGCTACAAACTAATCCTCGGTATAAGCATCCGAGCGCCAAAATCTTTAACTCACTTTCAGCTCAACACAATGAGTATTAACAGAGTATTTACTATGTGTTCCAGCTGTGCGGTATCAAAAGCATACAACACAGTCTTGAACCTCAACGCCCTTTAAATCTTGTTTGGGAGACATGATGAGACAATTAGAGAACAAGACAAGACAAAATAAACATGTCAGGGCTTGAGTTGCTTTCAGGAAGACCTAGATTTAAATTCTACCCCTATGGTTTGCTGGCTGCTTACACGGCCGAGTAGCTTAATTCCCCTGGGCCTTGGTTTCCTCGTTTGTAAAATGAGAAGGCTATAAAACCTGTGAAAATTTATACTTCTCAGGACCGTCATGAGGTTCCAATGAGAAAACATGTAAAATGTTTTAGAAACCTGAAAATTTCTATAAATAGAAATATATACACATATTCAATCATCCAACAGGCATTCACTGACATAGCCGATTATATGTCAGGCATTGTGTGAGATGCTGTAGCTCCAAAGACAAAAATAAAACAGTCAGGGCAGCTAGGTGGCACACTGGATAGAGCACAGGCCCTGGAGTCAGGAGGACCTGAGTTCAAATCTAGCCTCAGACACTTAACAATTACTAGCTGTGTGACCCTAGGCAAGTCACTTAACCCCAACTGCCTCACCAAAAAACCCCCAAAAAACAAAAACAAAAAACAAAAACGGTCCTTGTCCTCTAGGAAATATTCTCATTAATATTATTTTTAGTTAAAGGCCAAAACGTGGGCTTCAGAAAACAAATACTGGGCAAGGTTAGGAAGGAAAAAAGATCAAAGATTTCCTTGAGAACATCAAACTAAAGATGATTCTTCAAAGATGGACAGGATTAGACAGGGGGGAACAGGAAAGGGATGAGAGGAAAACATGAGCAAAAATACAGAAATAAGAATAAACTGAGCATGTCCTCAGGCATTGCATTAGAAGAGAGGGTTCATGTTGGCAAGTGTTAGGAGAAAAGGCTTCACGGGGAGTGGGGGGTGGGCCTAGAGATGCAAAATCTCCTACCTCCTTCCCTCCCCCTCATTCCTAACCCCCCAGATTCCGAGTTCCCTTAACTGATTCTCATATGACACAGTCTGGAGTCCTCTCGTCATTCTGAGCACCCTCCTCTGGACATTCTCCAACTTATGACTATCATTGCTAAAACTGGTGACTATCCAGAACTGGATGACGTTCTGCATGCAGGTCATCAAGCTCAAAGTACAGTGGGACCATCATCCCACTTCTTCTGGATATCATACTTATGCTACACCCACAGAACTTCCTTTCCAGCAGACCAGAGGCCGAATTATAGCCTCTGGAGGCATGACTACACTGCAGGTTATTGTTCTGATACTTCCCTCGATCACTCTCCACCTCTTCACCCAGCCCCAAAGCACTGTACAAATACTGTTCAATATAATGGGCATTTCTAACCTTAATTGAAATGAACAAATGATACCAATATATACAAAAATGACTTACATTATCTAAAAATACATGGGGTATATAGCATATGGAATTATATAGTAAAAATACAATATTAAGGGGCAGCTAGGTGGCACAGTGAATAAAGTACTGGGCCTGGATTCAGGAGGACCTGAGTTCAAATTTGACCTCAGACAACTGACACTAGCTGTGTGACTCTGGGCAAGTCACTTAACCCCAATTGCCTCACTCCCCAAAAAAACAAACCAAAACAAAACAAAACAAAACAACAGGGGCAGCTAGGTGGCACAGTGGATAGAGCACTGGCCCTGGATTCAGGAGGACCTGAGTTCAAATCTGGTCTCAGACACTTGACACTAGCTGTGTGACCCTGGGCAAGTCACTTAACCCCAATTGCCTCACCCCCCCCCCCATTAAACCAAACCAAACCAAACCAAAAAAACAGGGGCAGCTAGGTGGCACAGTGGATAGAGCACTGGCCCTGGAGTCAGGAGTACCTGAGTTCAAATCCGGCCTTAGACACTTAACACTTACTAGCTGTGTGACCCTGGGCAAGTCACTTAACCCCAACTGCCTCACTAAAAAAAAAAAAAATTTAGGAAGGACCATGAGGAAGAAAGGACAAACAGGTATTTTTCAGCATAATGAATGCAGAAGACTTCTGCTGCTGCTTTTGCTGCTGCTACTGCTGATGCTGCTGCTGCTTCTCCAAGACAAGTAACCACATGAAAGCTAGGCCAATTGACATTCTCAAATAAATAAATAAATATTCCAAGTGTTAATACATAAAAAGTTCTCAGTGCCTTCTTTTACAAAACAAAGCAACACCAAAAAAAAGAGAGGAAAAAATATCGAAGTTCTTGCAACAGTCATACAGTCTTCTGTGATACCATTGTCAATAACTGAAAATGCACATGGGCAAGGTGGCTGGTTTCATTTTTGAACACTTAGAGCATGATACCATTTGCTCTGCAGGCAGACACTCCCTGAGTAGGTGAGTAGGTCACATCAGCAGGTGGGCAGCAATAGGATTGGGCAGATCAGAAGGGAGGAGGTGAAAAGCATCCAAAGTCCTGGTGAGTAAGCAGGGTCCAAAGTCATAGAAGTAAAGCCAAGCAGGGATGAAGAGATGGGTCGGGAAGAGAGGTACCCAGTAAGAAGAGTCTCCCTCCTGTTGTTACACCAGCACATCGAAGTAGCACTGTGTAATACATACTGTGCTGGGTGATGAGCAAAGGCCTTGTGCTCCACTCCCAGGTTTGATGAACCTCCAGTCAAAGATTTCCCAGAGCATTTATATGTTATCTCATTTGAGCCTCACAAGATCTTGTAAGGTAGGAATTACACGTATTTTTTTTTTTGGGGGGAGGGAGAGGGAATAAGGGTTAAGTGACTTGCCCAGGGTCACAAAGCTAGTGTCAAGTGTCTGAGCCTGGATTTGAACTCAGGTCCTCCTGAATCCAAGGCTGGTGCTTTATCCACTGTGCCACCTAGCTGCCCCCCACATATCATTTTACAGAAGAGAAAACTGGAGCTTGAGTGAGTTATCCATCACCAGGCAGGTAATAATAATAGCTACTATTTCTATAGCACTTTAAAGTTTGCAAAGAACTGTGCAAATATTATCTCCTTTGATTTTCACAACTACTCTGGGAGGTCGGGGCTTTTATTATTTGTATTTTACAAATAAGGAAGCTGGGGCAGGCAGCTATTAAGTGACCCATTCTGTTAACATAGGTAGTAGGAATCCAAAGAAGGATTTGAATCCAAAGGATTCCTAAGCCCCAGTCCACCCCCGTGCCACCCAGCTTCTCAGGTGTCAAAGGTGGGATCTGAACCCAACACTCTATCCAGAATGCTACAACTACAGGTATGTAACTTATATCCAGGGAAAGGCTGGACTCCACATGTACTAGTTGGTCTCCTTTATATTAGAGGCAGATCACTAGATGATCCACAGATGTTCTGTTTTTCAAAATAGGAATGTGTAATAGATTGAACAAGACACTTCAGTGACTCTCTACTACCCATGGGGGGAAAATATAAACTCTAGTTTGACATTTAAAGATTTTATTTCTTTTGGAAAAAGCTAGGTCTTTCCATCTTACCCAGCTGGAAATTGAATAGTCACTTACAGGTCGCATCTCAACACTGATCAGTACAGAAGTTGGAATGTCCTCCTTTTCTCACTTGAGGCAGTTTATCCCTCCTTAGGCAGCCTGGTGAAGCCCTGCTACTGAGGGCCCCCCCACTTTGGGGCTGGACGTAGTACACAAATCTGACTAGTTTAGCAACTGCAGTTTGGAACTCCTGAACTCAAGCAATCCATCAACTTCAGCCTCCCCAATGGCAGGGACAGGGAGTGTAGGAATGTGCCACTGTGCCAAGCCTTTAAAGCCTTTCACAAATACAATGCTTGGTACATAGTAGGCTCTTAATAACTTGCCTTTAAAGCTGTTTTATAAGTACAGCACCCGGCTCTTAGGAGCGATTGATTTTGCTCCAGCTTACCTTTCCAAGCTTACTGAACATCACTCCTCTTCATATTATCTTTCAGCCAAACTTAGCTCAATGATTCATTAGTCCTGGCTCCCAGCTTTTGCCGGAGGACCACGGATGAAACATCCTATCCATCAGGGTACAGAATGAAATAGACATATTTCTGCAGGCTGTCATTGAGGGAATCCACTTTGCTTGATGATACATATTTGTTACAATAAATTTATTTGTATCTTCCTTTTTCCCCAATGGGGAGAGGGGTGGGAAGGAAAGAAACAGATTTCTGTTCATTTTTTTTTTTAAATAAAGAGCTGGGGGTGGTGGGTGGAGGAATGCTACAGATATGAAATGTTCCATACACTTTCAGATGAGGTCACTGTATTATTAATTTTATTTAACTGTTTACCTTTAGGGCAAAAAGACCTATCACAAAGTGAGGGCAATCTGTAAATGTTTGTATTCTTAAAAGCAAACATATCTACAAATATTCATTTTTAAAAAGAGATAGTTATAGACTTTCTTGATTCCTCTTACTTGTTTGTACTCTCTCCCTCCATTCCTAAACTATAATGTATACATTTGTCTCTTTACATATTTTATTCCCCAGTAGATTATAAGTTCCTTGACAAAAGGAACGATTTACCATGATACAGAACACTGGTTCACTGTTGGTTGGAAGTTGGTCAAACCATTATGGAAAACAATTTGGAACTATGCCCCCAAAGTCAATAAATTGGGCACACTATCCAAGCAATGCTACTCCTAAGTCTAAACCCCAAAGACATCAAGTAAATAGGACCCATCTGTCCAAAAATATTTATAGCAGTTCTTTTTTCCTAGTGGCAAAGAACTAGAAACAAAGGGAGCATCCATCAGTTGGGGACTAGTTGAACAAATGATGACATACGAATGTAATGGAACATTACTGTACTATAAGAAACTATGCCAGGGTACCATGAAAAGGCATCAGAATGGATCTTTTATTATTTACCACAGAAAATGCCATGCTTTTGCAAACAGAGTATGACAACACAGGAGGGGCAGGGGCTATCGTCACATATATTAAAAATATGGTGGCTTAATGGTAGGTTTGGAAGTCTGAATAATTTATACAATCTCAACATTCTAAAGATAAACAATTAAAAAAAGACTTAAGTACTCAGATCAATCCAGTGACCAATCATGTTTCCGACTACGCCTATTTCTCCTTTCCTTTCTCCTTTCCTTCCTCCTTTCTTTCTTTCTTCCTTCCTTTTTTTTTTTTTTTTGCAGGGCAATGAGGGTGAAATGACTTGCCCAGGGTCACACAGCTAGTAAGTGGCAAGTGTCTGAGGCTGGATTTGAATTCAGGTCCTCCTGAATCCAGGGCTGGTGCTTTATCCACTGTGCCACCTAGCTTCCCCTCATGCCTATTTGTTATAAAGATTTTATTGTCGTTTTTACCTCCATGGAAAGGCAGGGGGGAGGGAGAGAGGGGAGAGAAAGAGAGAGAGAATATAACGTCTTATTAATTGAAAATAAGGGGCAGCTAGGTGGTGCAGTGGATAATGCACCAACCCTGAATTCAGGAGGACCTGAGTTCAAATACAGCCTCAGACGCTTGACACTTGCTATCTGTGTGACCCTGGGCAAGTCACTTAACCCTCATTGCCCTCTGAAGAAGAAGAAGAAGAAGAAGAAGAAGAAGAAGAAGAAGAAGAAGAAGAAGAAGAAGAAGAAGAAGAAGAAGAGGAAGAAGAAGAAGAAGAGGAAGAAGAAGAAGAGGAAGAAGAGGAAGAAGAAGAAGAAGAAGAAGAGGAAGAAGAAGAAGAAGAAGAAGAAAAAAGGTGGTTTGTTTTTTTTTTTTAAAAGATAATTGCTGTCATAGGAAATGACAAAAGGAACAATTTAAGAGAACCTGGGAAGACTTGTATGAACTGATGGAGGGTGCAGTGAACAGAACCAAAACAACTCACAGAACAACACTATAAACTACAAAAAACTTTGAAAGACTTAGGAAACTCAGATCAGTGCAATGACCAACCATGACTCTGGAGGACCAATGGTGAATCCATTATTTACTTCCTGGCAAAAGAGTGAAAGATTCAAGGTGCAAAGTGTGACATATTTTTGAGCTACAGGAAACCTTTTCTGATTCCCCTTTAATTCTAGTGCCCTCTCCTTGTTGATTATTTTGGATCTATCCTGTGCCTATCTTGTTTGTATCTAGCTGTTTACATGTTGTCTCCCCCATTAGACTCTGAGCTCCTCAAGAGCAGGGATATTTTTTGCCTTTCATTATATTCCTAGAGCTTAGCACAGTGCTTGGCACACAGTAGGTGCTTAATAAATGTTTAATGAATGAACATGCTAAATGTATGCATCTTCTTTACTTGGCTTTGCTTCTTTGTTACAAGAATTATGTTTTTTCTTTTTTTCTCCCATTTTGGGGGATAAGGGGAGTTAGTGATCATGAAGAGGAGGAAAAGGAGAAGGAAAAGAAAAGATGGTCATTGAAGCATTTTTTATGCACAGAAGTTCACAAGGAAACAGAAACAAGCAGAGCAGCTTTGAAAGTAACATACTGAATTATTATATAGATACATATATACACACGTATATGTGTATATATACATACACACACTTTAAAGCACATTGTATGTAGGACTCACAGTTTTACACACATATTTTTTTTCTGGTCTTTTGTACATACATGGAAATGGTTCCCTTTTTTGGAGTTCAATAAATTTAGACTAAAATAAAATGAAATTAGATGTGTGTATTGGGGAATTAAGTATTTGCTATGAGTTGTAGTTGTCGAAGTATTGTTGACCCCACCAACACCAAAGTGGGTACCCACTTAAAAATTGATCACTTTTTAATGATATCAGGAAATTAGACACTCTTTAAAAGGTTTTTGAGGAATAAAAATATTTGTTAGGCACAAGACTAAATAAGCATTTGGTGAAGACATTACAGAGAAAAGATTCTTAACATTTTTGTATGTCACGGTCCCCTCAGGTAGTCTGGAAAACTCTATCAACCCTTTTTCAGAATAACAGTTTTTTAAAATTAAAGGAAATGCTAGATTTCAGTTAGAGGATGGTAAAAATAAAGACGCAATTTTTCCCCATACAAGTTCACCAACTCCTTAAAATTGATCTAAGAACTTCTTCAGGGGAGAGAACCCCCTTTGGGGCTCCATGGACCCCAGGTTAAGAAACCCTGAACTAGATAGTATCTCCTCTTATGAAACATCAATTATTGTAAAAGCAATGCTTAATTTAATTCGGAGTTTACTCCCCAGATCTAAGTAGAATATGCTCTGGTCAGAAACTTTCTGGGCTATGATCAATCAATTCAGTTTTCTTTGAGCCTTCTTCCACCCTTGTCTCATTTTACTAAAGGGGATTGGTTCCTTGCTCCAAGCATTGAACTAGAAAAAAGGTCACACACTTTCCTTTCTTCTCTTCTCTCTAGTCATTCCCTTCACTCTTGGCAGCTGAGGCTTAGGGGATATCTTCCTCTGGAGAGTCCCCAACTGACCCTCTGCTAATAGACTCAAGCATGCAACCCAATGGCAAAGTATGTCCTTGGGAGAGATAGTGTGCGGTTAGTGATTTCAGTACTACATGAACTTAAATTAAGATATTAAGCTTCTTTCCTTCACTTTTACTGGGACATCTGTGAAATTGAAGGTATTGGAAAAGATGATTTCTAAGGTATCTTTCAACTCAAAACCCTCTGATCTTGCTAAAATGGATGATAAAATTATATGGTCTGGAGCTCTCCCTTAGAGTAAGAGGAAGCTAAGCATGATCCAACATGTTCCCTAGACTGGATGAGAGACATTAACAAGCATTTATTGAATGCTTACCTATGTGGCAAGCACTATGTTAAGCACCAGACAGTCTGCTACCCTCAAGGAACTCACATTCTAATGAAGTGATCTTTTAAAAGTTCATGGGGGGGGGCGGGTGGGCGGCGGGCAGCTAGGTGGCACAATGGTAAAGCGCCGGCCCTGGAGTCAGGGGGACCTGAGTTCAAATCCAGCCTCAGTCACTTGTCACTTACTAGCTGTGTGACCCTGGGCAAGTCACTTAACACTCATTGCTCTGCAAAAAACAAAAAAACCAAAACAAAACAAAAGTTCATAGGGGAAAAAAAAAGAGAGGCTCTAAAAGGAAAGATGGTTCCTGAGGAGGTCCTTGAAAATTTAATTCTAATAATATTACTGCAAAAGATACTGATAAGGAAGAAAAGACATCTAAAAAACCAATATGGCTGTATATGAAGCTAAGTAATTCTGCTCTTTTGTACACGTTGCTGTCATTCAGTCATGTCTGACTCTCTGTGATCCTGTGGACCACAGCACGTCAATACTGTTCATAGGGTTTTCTTGGCAAAGATACTGGAATGATTTGCCATTTCTTTCTCCAGTGGATTAAGGCAAACAGAGGTTAAGTGACTTGCCTAGGGTCACATAGCTCATGGATGTCTGAGGCCAAATATGAACTCAGGTCTTCCTGACTCCAGGCCCAGAACTGCTGCCCTTTCTGTACACATACAAAAGCTAAAATAAAGAGCACTACATAGTAACAAATACATAACAGACAAATACACAATTGGCATGGATCTGAAAGAATAGTGTCAGGAGGGTTAAAGCCCCAAATGAGCTAAGCCTTGAAAGAAATACTGATGATACTTTTTAAAAGAGTATGTTTAAAGCAAGAAAAACCAGGAACATAGAGGCCCACTGCTTGGGGCAGATGGTTAAAAAAAAAAAGTATTAACTGATGACAGGGAAATCAGAGCTACTTAAAATCCTGTTTTGCTTTCATCTAATCTGCCAAGGAAAATGATCTTCAATCTGGAAAGGAAAGAATAAACATGGGGAACTGAAGCCCAACATAGGCAAGGAGCTAATAAAACAATAACAGCTCTTTTAAATGAATTCAAATCCTCTAGCTAATATAAAATTACATTTCAGGATACTGAAAAAAAAAACTTGTAAATTTGATTGCTGAACTTTAGCTGGCAACCTCTACATAAGCGCTGAAAAACAAAAAAGGTGCCAAAAAACTGGAAATGGGCAAATAGTGCCCAAATTTTAAAAAATGGTAGCCATAGCAGCTTATGGAAACTATATAGAAGTTAGCTTGATATTGATTCCCAGAAAAACTCTAGAGCTGATTATTAAATGGTTGGTTTGTGAGAACTTAAATGGATTCACAAAGAAGAGCCAAATTAGTGCCTCTTTTTGCAAGAATGATAGCTAAGGGAAATGGTATAGATTCAGGATTAAGATCATTATGTATTATTATTTAGCCGAATATGTGACAAAGTCTTTCAGATATTCTTGTACACAAGATAGAGAAACATGAGCTTAAAGATACTACCATTAAATTCATAGTTGGGAGAACAACTATATACAAACAGTACTTATTAATAAATCTGGCTTCCTTGGCTTTCTCTGAATCTTGTTTGTCTTCTACAAGAAGCATTTCCCAATCTCACTTAATTTATTGCCTTCTCCCTTTTAATTATTTCCTTTTTTCCTGTATGTAGCTTGTATGTCCACCTTCATTGGCTTGCTGTCTCCTTCACTAGACTGTGAGCACCTTGAGGGTAGGGACTGCCTGTTTTTATATCCCCAGTGCTTAGTGCTTATAGCACATAGTAAGAACTTATTAATGTTTTATGACTGACTGACTCCATCACATTCAATTTGAAGGGAAGTCTCTAGTGATATACCAGTTTCTATTCTTAGCCTTGTTCTGGTCAACATTCCTGCCAATACTTAGGGGTGTTTTATAATTTGTGGAGTAACAGAACCTGAATTTTAAAAGATCTAATCAATACAAACCAGTGAGCTAAACCTAACTAGATGAAATTTATAGGAATAAATTAAAGTCTTACATTTATGTCCTGTGTTCCCCTACACCATCTTATGCTACAAGTTTAATATGTGCGTATTTTATACTGGACCTGTGATTTCATCAACATATTCCTCTGTCAATAAATGTTAGCACCTTTTCTGCTACTGGGTATCTAAGAGGCTAAGAAATTTGCCCTGAGTCACATCGCCATTCAATGACAAATGCAGGAGGACATGAACTGAGATCTCCTTGATGCTGAGGCCAGCTCTCTCACCGGGCCATGGTAGCTCTAGGGAGAGAGTCAAAGAGATAAAGAAGCACTCTAGGCATTCAGAGTATGCGATTTCTTTAGAGGAACAGACTCACGATCAGTATATTTAACTGATTTCTTATGCAGTCCTGAGTCTACTCTCAAAAGAACTATTTTTCGGTGTATTTTCCTTGCAAACAACTTCCCACTTTAGGCAACTGATTATTGCTTTTTACAACAGAAATTCAGCCAGCCCTGAAATACCAGTTACTTAAAAGAGATCCTTTTTGTTGTCTTTGCCATCAATTGAAACTTTATTACTCCATGTTGAACTATCAAGGAGCAAGGAAAATGTTTTCTTTAAAATCCCCAACAAAGAAATGACCACTTGTTAAGTGTTTTATAAAGAAAATTCTTGCTCATGTCAGGGCTGGACTAGTTGGCCTCTGAGGTTCCTTCTAACTCTTGGATGTTGTAAAAATTAAGTCAGTTTCAAAGGAAGAGTGCTCATCCAGTTAGGCATGGTTCAAATTAGGCATGAAGTAAACCCCATTTAAGTGGTTGGGCCATTACCATTAAATGATCAAAATGAGGGGGGAAATTACTCAATGTAGTCAATTGGCAACCAATTTTTTTTTTAATCAAAAACTGACATAAAAGATTTACGCCACAGCAAATTGGCTCAGCCCATTTCCTCATTTCTATTCCCATTGACTTCATGTTCTATAGAGCAATAACCAACGCCTATAAAGAATTAAGTAAACAAGAGCCCATAAGCTCAAGAGGTAGTGACTTGTCCAGGACCATAAAACCCAGTTTGTTTCAGAGGTGGGACTTGAACCCAGTTCTTCCTGGTAACCCAGCGCTAAGTTAAGAGGAAGGTGTCTAGCAGAACTGGTAAAGGGATCTTCCTCACCTGGGAGTTTCCAATAGCAATGAAATCCAAAGTGCAGTCCCAATCCCTATCCTGTTATGAGCCAGAAGCTTTCCAGGTGCTGAGGCCACAGAATCATCCATGTCCTCAAGGAATTTATGATTTGGCACATGTCTAAATATATGACCACGAGGAGGGGGAAGGGAAGGCACTAGGAGCTGGGGAGGGTAGGAAATGAGGAAAGGCTTCCTATAAGACTGGGGCTGACACTGACTTGGAAAGGAAACAAGTGCAGGAGGTGATTCTAGCCATGGGGAGCAAGCGCAAAAGCATGAGATATAGAATGCAATGTTCATTTAAGTGGAAGTCGCATTTCAAGAACATTTTGGTTATTTCTTTGGCCAGGCTGAGACCAAGGGAAGAAGGATAGACACTATCTTGGACAGTGTTGATGATGGCCAAAAGGTTTTGGGTTTTTTTTTTTTTTTGGACAGTTGTCAAACTGGCATACTGAGGGGCAGCCAGATGGCGCAGTGGATAGAGCACCGGCCCTGGAGTCAGGAGGACCTGAGTTCAAATGCGGCCTCAGACACTTAACACTTACTAGCTGTGTGACCCTGGGCAAGTCACTTGACCCCAAATGCCTCACTAAAAAAAAACAAAAAACAAAAACTGGCATACTGAGGGAATGCCATGGAAGTTATATATTTGTATTTCAAAAAGATCAGACAAAGTCTCTCAGGATATGTTTATAGACAAGAGAAAAAGGCACAGGCTGGTAATATAGTTGGATTCATAACTGATTAAATGCCTAAACCCAAAGAATAAGCATTAATGGATCAATGTTAAACTGGAGGGTGGTATGTAGTCAATTGCACCACAGATCTTCCCTTGACCTAGTTCTCTTCAACATTTTTAACCATAACTTTCATTAAAAACATAAATGGAACACTTATCAGATTTGCAAATGACACAAAGCTGGGAATGATGGTGAACATGTTGGCAACAGAATTTTAATGTGAGATACTAAAAGGTCTCTAGAGACTGGAATAATGAAATAACTCTCATACAATGCAATTAAATAGGGATAAATGTGAAGTTTTACACTTTAAAAAAGTGTTTAAGCACTAGGTATGGCTGGACAGTAGTTCATGTAAAAGCAATCTGGGGATTTTAGTAGACTACAAATGCAATGTAAGTGTTATTTGGCAGGCAAAAAATTCTAATAATGTCTTAGGCCATATTTTTTAAAAAAGAATAGTGCCCAGGGGAGGTGATAGGCCAACTGACACTGATAACTTATGGTATGATGAAGGGACTGGAAGACAAACACGTGAGGATCAGTTTAAGGAAGGAAGAGTGTTTCCCCTAAAGAAGAGAATATTTAAGGGAGGTGGAGGGAAGAGAGATGACAGGACACCTGTCTTAAAATATTTGAAATATTTTCTTTTTCAAGAAGAATTAGGCTTGTTTTTCATGGTGTCAAAAGGCAGATTTAGAAACAATAGGTGGAAGTTGCAAAACAATAGATTTTTTTCAAAATTTAATGAAAAATTTTTTCCATGAACAAAAATCAATTTTCTCCCCATCCCTTCCCACTTCCCCATTGGGAAAGATAAAAATTAAAAAAAAAAGAAAAACAAACCACTTTTTAAAAAATACACATAATAGGAGGCAGCTGGGTAGCCCAGTGGATAAAGCACCAGCCCTGGATTCAGGAGGATCTGAGTTCAGATCCGGCCTCAGACACTTGACACTTACTAGGTGTGTGACCCTGGGCAAGTCACTTAACCCTCATTGCCCCCCCCCAGCAAAAATACACATAATAAATCAACATTAATAAGCAAAACTAACTCCCTCAATGTCCATGTCCAAAACCCAGATGTTCTAATCTTAAAGCAGTAGATTTTGATGTGCTAAGGGAATACTTCCTAATCAGCAAAGTTGTCCAAAAGCACAAAGGGCTGCTCTATGATGTAGGGAAGGGGTTTCCTATTGAGGCAGGCTCAGAGTGGGGAGGGTCACTTACCCTCCAGGGTAATGTTAAAAGGCATGTCGATATGAAGTTGAACATGAAAGGGAAATTGTTCTTGTATGCGTGCCCAGCTCAATGTGCATTGTCTATTTAACCTGACATGCATTTGTTGTCTATTTTGTGGAAGAGATTGTATTAGGCGCTAGAAATAGTGAGCATGACAAATGGGGCCTACATCTAGAGCTATTCTAGGTTTTGCCTAGGACATCTAGGTTAGCCCTGAATGGAGGCAATGCAGCTAAACCTCCAGGGAGCCTTGATGAGCAGGAGCTCCTCTTCTGGAACTGTGGTTTGGCTATACCCAATCCAGGGGAAGTGGAGGTGGGGGTGGGGAAAATGTATATAGCCATGGTATTCAGGCATCTACAAAAATGAGCTGCAAGTTCAGAACAACCAAAACCAGAGGCTCTTACTGGCAGCAAATATGTAAAGGGCAGAAAATGTTGCTGTGGCATTGAGATAAGTATACTTACTACATCTGTATTTCCAAAAGTGACAAATAAACAGTCATAGATGGAGAAAGCACAGACCAACCTCCCTACCAGAGAAATTAAGAAGATTGGAAGAACCTCTCTCCCTTCTAAGTTGAGATGGGGCTGAGAAGCAGGGTGGGGTTTCTTACTTGAGAGAATTTGAAAAACAACAACATGTATTTCAAAGAGAAAGTTGTAAAAAAAAAAAAAATCTCTGAAGATGTTGAGAGGAGAGCTAACCTGTGCCAGGAAAATGGAGGAGGATATCAAAGGAAAGGAATGAAAGCAGGAACACTCACCTTTTGGAGCTAATAGATCCGAGGCTCACCCCTTACCACAGAGCAGGGAGCTGGATTCTCTGAGCAAGAAGCAGCTTCTCATGTTCTAAGAAATGAGAATGTGGATCCACAGGTGCCACCAGTATAAAAGTTATCTAGTCATTAATTGCCAGAAGAAAAAGGGGAGACAAGCAGTGAGAGTTGCTAACACCCTGATGAGGGGCACCAAGCTGCTCTTGGCTGACTTGATATGAATAATGGAAAGGCCTGCCACCTTCTCGGGGGTGAGTATCTAAAATAGAGATGGAAAGTCTTCTTGGATTTTATAAGTAGGAGGTACAAATGATACCAACAGAAAGAACCTAATGATGATGAAATACTGGGATAAAAAATGAAGACCACAGGGCCACAGATGGTGTCTTCATCACTGCTGCCAAGTGAAGGTAGGGGCTTCTTATGAGAAACACTGATTTGAGAAGTGAACAGCTGGATAAAAACAGTGTCTGAGAATGGTATTTAGATTTCTGGACCACAACTTGTAGAATAAAGGGCTCTTGCTCAATAATGTAACATACCTGTAGAGTACTAGTAAAAATATAATTGGATGGAGTCCTCCAAATCTAAAGTAGAAGGATTTAAATTGAAATTTTGAGAGGAAGGGAGAAGAATGTCCGCATGCATCTGCCAAGCCAGACATCAAAAGGAATAGCTATTGTAACAAGAAAAGAAAAAAAAATGGTAGAGGCTTGATAATACAGGAAATAATTCCCAATAAGAAAGCCAGGAGGGGGGCAGCTAGGTGGTGCAGTGGATAAAGCACCGGCCCTGGATTCAGGAGGACCCGAATTCAAATCTGGCCTCAGGTGTTTCTGAGTCTTGGTAAGATGAACCTCATGAATGGATATGCCTATCCAAGAGTATACTTTATTGAAAAGGAATAGAATAGGGGGCAGCTAGGTGGCGCAGTGGATAGAACACCAGCCCTGGAGTCAGGAGTACCTGAGTTCAAATCCAGCCTCAGACACTTAACACTTACTAGCTGTGTGACCCTGGGCAAGTCACTTAACCCCAATTGCCTCACAAAAAAAAAAAAAAAAAGAAAAGAAAAGGAATAGTGGAATAATACAATTCTGAAAATACATCTGTGAGAAAATACAGGAACAGAAAGAGGAAGCCTAGTAAAAATAAATATAAAGGAATGGTAGGAACTAATAGAGAAAGAAGAAGAAGCGATTTGTCTTAGGACTATACTCTGATCCAGAGGTGGCAAAGATGTAGCCTCTCAAGTGCTGCCCAAACCATTTCCCCATGTAATGGGGAAACATTGAACAAAATAAATAAAAATAGAAGACATAGATAATATTAGATTTTAAAACTAAGTCAATATGCAGCCTGTATGAATTAGTGGTCCACAGCTTCTACTTGACTTTGACACTTCTGCTCCAGACTACCTGCATTCTCAGAGGATTACGGCAGCCTGACAAAAAGATAGGATCACACAGTCAAGGGAGACTCCAAGTATCAGATGTCTACCAAAACTTCAGCAACTGAAAAACTCTTGACTTGCCTTAATGACAACTACATTCATCAAAAGGTGGAATGAACGATGGATACTGCTATTCTAGGGCTGATTTTTGACCAACAAGGAGGAACTGATTGCTGAAGTAAAAATGACAGGGACTGTGAGGGGAAAATGATAAGGAAAGTCAGGCCTAGTCTAACATGTAACCCACACTTTTGGTGAATGGATTTCATTTCAAAGGGTTTGGACAAAGGATAGATAAGATATCTCATGGCTGAGAACACTGTAGGAGAAATCAGTCCAAGATGAACAAGAAACTCTCAAAGGTAAAATTCTGAAGAAATAAACACAAATGATTCCAGTGAAAAAAGAAAAGGGAGAGATGTCTAAACGATATTGATGGGACGGCATATGGAAATCATCAATCAATTGATTAAAAAATATTCATAGAAGATGAAAAGAAGTATAGTTAGCAGAGGATGAATAGAAAAAAAGTGATATGGCCCTATGAGAACAAGATGTCCTTTGTGATTACTAAGCCCCGTCAGCAATCTTTGAAAGGTCATGGAAAACACGTGGAAATACCACAGGAATGGAAAGAGGCAAATGATGTCATCATCTTCAAAAAGGGAAGAAAATAGGAAGTGAAAACTACTAATTTCATCAAAGCAAGTCTTGCCAAGCTGGGATTGGATGGGCTCTGCTTGGCCCCAGAAGGTAGAACGAGGAGGATGAGGCAGATTTCAACAATGGCCACCATCATTGGCGTAACCACAAGAAGCTCTCTCAAAGGACAAAGAAGAGGTCCAAAATGGTACCCATGATAACCACAAAACGCCCACAGTGATGACAGTGACAGAGCAGACTCCAAAAAGAGAAGCAGGGGAAAATCAATGTGGGCTAATAGGAACAGGCAGTCTTTATCCATCTAAAATGCCAGGAACCTTATGTTTCTAAGCAAAAAGGATTCAAATCCTCTAAAAGCTTCTTTAACTATCATCATATCTTCCTGAACTACACCAAAAATAGTCTGAATGAATACATTTCAAACTTGTTTCTGACTTCATACTCTCATTCTCAAATTAATTCATTTTCCCTGAAGAACCTTCAAGTGTATTTCAAAAGAATGAAAACTATAGTTATTTTAACTTAAGAACATAAAAATATATTTTCCTATTTATCTTTTGTAAAACTTGGGAATCTTTTCCACATTTCTTTTAATTCAATGAGAAAGTCAGTAGCTCAGTAACACAACTCAACTAGGATACAGAATTCACTGGTGATAGAACTACATTCCTAATCATTTTTAGCATTTCATTTGACTACTCTGGCTATGCATAACTCTAAATTTAAGCCCACAGGAGCAATAGGTGAACCTCTTTCTCTTTAATTACCTTGGGAGGAAAGGAAAAAAGGAGGAAGAAGACAGAACCCATTAGACAAAAATGTAGGACAGGGTTTATTTAGGCAAATTAGTATTATCAGTGCTCGTAACAGCAGTACCAGATCCCAAACTAAACTACAAAGTAGTTTAAGTGTCAAAATAATGATAAAGGTTAGAGAGGTTCATCATTAGAACAGAGTAAATATATATATATCTACAGAAGCAAATTAATATAATGCCCTAGTGTTTGATAAATCCAAAGTCCACATCTAGTGGGACATAAATTTGACAAAAACTGCGGGGAAAAATGAAAAGTAGTCTGGCAGAAATAAGATTTAGACCAGCATTCACACTATATACTGAGATAAGAGCCAAATGGGTTAATGACTGAGACATAAAGGGTGATGTCATAAACAAATTAGAGAAGCAAGGAAGAAATTAAATTAACTAAAATA
Organism: Dromiciops gliroides; assembly: GCF_019393635.1. NCBI lineage: Eukaryota > Metazoa > Chordata > Mammalia > Microbiotheria > Microbiotheriidae > Dromiciops > Dromiciops gliroides. The sequence continues at coordinate 51,838,654 of NC_057866.1, forward strand.
TTATAAATTAGAAATGTATAGAGATGGGAAGAGTTCAGGATCAAATAGAGGGGAAAGAAGATCACAGAAGATAAAATGGACAAATTTGATTGCACAAAATTTAAGTTTTTGCAAAACCAAAACCAAAGCAATGGAAATGAGAAGGGAAGCAAGTAAGTGGGGAAAAAAAATCTTTGTAGCAAGTTTCTCTGACAAAGGTTTGAATTCTATAATATATAGGTAAATGATTCAAATTTATAAGAATAAGGGTCATTCTCAATTGATGGTCAAAGGATATGAACATACGGTTCTCAAAGGAAAAAATCAAAACTCTCAATAGTCACATGGGGAAAAATATTCTCCAGATCACTAGTAATTGGAGAAATGAATCTTAAAACAACTCTAGGATACATAATAAGATTGGCAAAGTTGGCAAAAAAAGAAAATGATCAATGTTGGAGGAGCTATAAGAAAAAAGGAACATTAATGCTCTGTTGGTGAATTAGTCAAGCCATTCTGGAAAGTGGTTTGGAATTATGTCCAAAAAGCCACTAAACTACACACATACCCTCTGACCTAACAATATGACTACTAATTCTATACCCCAAGGAGATCAAAGAAAAGGGGGAATGGATCTATATGTGTAAAAATATTTATATCAGATTTTTTGGGTAGTGCCAAAAAACTGGAAACTAAGGAGTTGTCCATCAATTGGTGAATGGCTAAACCAATTATGGCTCATGAATATAACAGAATACCACTGTGCTGGTGTGATTAAAAGGAAGGTTTCAGAGAAAACTGAGAAGATTTGTATGAAATGAGACTGAGTAAAGTGAATAGAACCAGGAGAACAATTTTTACGATAACATTATAATCAAACAACTTTGAAAGGCTCAAGAACTACGATGAATGCAATGACCAAGCATGATTCCAGAGGGCAGATAATGAAGCATGCTATCCATTTCCTCAGAGAGGGGACAGGCTTCAGATACAGAATGAAACATATTTTTGGAAATGGTCAGTATAGGAATTTGTTTTGCTTGACTATGCATGTTTGTTGTGTAGATTTCGCTTTTTCTTTTTTTCCTTTTTGCAAGTGGAGAGAAGGGAGGGAGAAAAAATAGATTTTTGTTGACTAAAAAAACCAGAATTTAAATAAAAAAAAAACCATATGAATATACTATCATACAGTACTAATGACTTCAACAACCTTATAAACTGAGTACTATTGAAGTCCTGAAGTACTATTTACTATAGCTCAGCAGAATGACTTACACTTTTTGAAGTGAATCATTGATTCAAATGCAAAGGAAGAAGTATTCGAATTAGAGGAAAAAACATGACCAGAAAATACAAAATTAGGAAGAAATAAAGTATATACTGTGAGGTGTCGCCACAAGGACACTGGTCTAATTAACATGTTGAGAAAGAGCAGATAATCAATTTGAAGAGGTAGGATTAGGACAGATTATAGAGGGAGGTTCTGAGAACCAAACACAAGAGGAGTTCAGATTTGATGCTAATTAGCAATAGAAGTAGGTTAGGAAGAGAGAATAGTCCCAGAGTGGTTTACAGAATAGATGGAGAGAAAAAAGGCCTGAGGGCAGGAAGATCAGTAAAGGAAGCAGCAGCACTAATTCAGGCAAGAGCCAGTGGCATATTATCTGCTCATATCAACGAGAAACAAAAGTAAACAAGCTAAAACTTAAGAAAAAAAAAAAAAAAACCACTTTCATTGTCTGACACGGGGTCAAAACAGATTCCGTTCAAAGTTCTATACCTGCTAAATATAGCCGAACAAGTGTTTAAGCAAGTACCTACTGGGTGCCAGGCACTATGCTAAGTGCTATGCATAGACAGGATGATTACCCTAAAATCCTAAACTAAAATATAAACCAAAACATGTTCAAAGATTAAATATAAATCAAAGATTAAATTATGTTCAGCATACTTTTACTGGATGTTAATTCTTTGGAAAAATACAGAACATAAATTCACTGTATGATATAGAGAACCCCATATAACACATTTTATATAACATGTTCTTGACATAACATTGTTTTCCCTTACTCTCTAAATTTATTTTTAGCAGGCAGCATTTTAAAATCCTACAAGCCTACCTACCCCCCCATTCTTAGGTTAAGAAATTGGCAGGGAGCCAAAAAGCTGAGGGGAAGGAGAGAACGTGGGAACAGTATCTGAGGGGTGTTTCTTCAATAAGAAATAATAGAGTTGAGGGTGAGAGATTTTCAGATGTGGAGAAAACTGAAGTTGGAGGAATTGTTAAACTCCCACATCATCAATGAGCTGACTGAACAGGAATTGATAGACACAGAAGGCCTGTATTAAGAGAGTGAAAGGAGAGGAAGACAAAAAACCAAAATAAACAAAACTTGACAACAGGATCTATTTAAAGGGGACATATACATAGGTTTCGCAGGATTTAAAGCTAGAAAAGAGCTTAGAGATAAACCATCTATTCCAACTGCCTCTTTTTACAGATGAGATGAAACTTCTGAGAGAAGCAAGCTAGCTTTGATCACACAGGTGGGATTCCAACTCTAGTCCTCAGACTCTAAAGCTACGATGTTTCTCCTAAAAACATTTTCTCTTTCATGAATCCTAATGAATTCTGGGGGACAGCGGCCAAATCGGCACCAAACTATGGTAAGCTGTGAGTAAATACCAATGAGACAGAAAGAATGAAATTCTCTTAAGACAATTGTGTAACCAACACACATGCTGGTGCTTCATAACTTAGGGAGTAAGTGATTCTGGTTGCTGGAGCAGTGGGGTAAAATTTGCCAGCATTACCAAGCATACCCAGGCATCTTCAGTCTTGCTCCTAAGTTGTTCTGTATAAGAACCAGGGACATCATGGGAATGGGGGAAAAAAACCAAACAAACAAAAAACAAAATTCTTCACCCCAGCTCCTTTCAAGTTTGCTGAGTAGAATACTTAGAATTATTTGAAGGAGATTCAAGCTAATAATGTAAGGGTAATGTAATAGTGAAAAGAACTTTGGGTTACCAAGATAAGGTCAAAATGGGTACGTGATTTATATATAAAGGGTGATGCCATAAGTAAATTAGGAGGAATAGTTTACCTGTCAGATCTATGGAGAAGGGAAGAATTTATGACTAAACAAGAGATAGAGAGTACTGAGATGAAAAATGAATAATTTTGATTCTGTTAAATTTTTAAAGTTTGCACAAACAGAATCAATGAAACCAAGATTAGAAGCAGAAAGTTAGGAAATATTTTTTATAGCAAATATCTCTGATAAAGGCTTCATTTCTCAAATATATAGTGAACTGAGTCAAATTTATAAGAATACAAGTCATTCCCCAATTGAGAATAGTCAAAGGATATAAACAGGAAGTTTTCAAATGAAGAAATCAAAGCTATCTATAGTCATATAAAAAAAGCATTCTAAATCATGATTAATTAGAGAAATGCAAACAAACAACTCCGAGGTACCATCTCACATCTATTAGATTGGCTAATATGACAGAAAAGGAAAATGATAAATGTTGGAGGGGATGTGGGAAAATTGGGACACTAATGCAATGTTGGTAGAGTTGTGAACTGATCCAACCATTCTCAAGAACAATTTGGAACTATGCTCAACGGGCAATCAAATTGTGTATACCCTTTGATCCAGCAATACCACTGTATCTCAAAGATTTTTTTAAAAAAGGAAAAGGACCTATTTGTACAAAAATATTTATAGCAGCTCTTTTTGTGGTGGCAAAGAATTGGAAATCGAGGGAATACTTGTCAATTGGAGAATGACTGAACAAGATGTAGTAGGTGATTATAAAAGAATACTACTATGCCATAAGAAATGACAAACAGGCGCAGCTAGGTAGTGCCGTGGATAAAGCACTGGCCCTGGATTCAGGAGGACCTGAGTTCAAATCCGGCCTCAGACACTTAACACTTACTAGCTGTGTGATCCTGGGCAAGTCACTTAACCCTCACTGCCCAGAAAGAAAGAAAGAAAGAAAGAAAGAAAGAAAGAAAGAAAGAAAGAAAGAAAGAAAGAAAGAAAGAAAGAAAGAAAGAAAGAAAGAAATGACAAGCAGACTGATTTCAGAAAAACCTGGAAATATTTATATGAACTGATGCAACTGAAGTGAGCAGAACCAGGAGAACATTGTAAACAATAACAGTAATATTGTACAATGATTAACTATGAATGAGTTATTCTCAGCAATACAATGAGCCAAGACAATTACAAAGGCCTCATGATGAAAAATGCTATCCACCTCCAAAGAAAGAACTGATGGAATCTGAATGCAGTTTGAAGCATACTATTTTTCACTTTATTTTGTGTGTGTGTGTGTGTTGTTTCTTTCCCTTTTGGTCTGTTTCTTCTTTCACAACATGACTAATATGGAAATATGTCTTACATGATTGCACATATATAACCTATATCAAATTGCTTAGGGAGGAAGGCAGTAAGGGAGGCAGAAAATTTGGAACTCAAAAAATGTTTTTAAATGAATGTTAAAAATTGTCTTTACATGTAATTGGGAAAAACATAAAATACTTTTTTAAAAGAAAGAAAGAAAATGAATTTGGGGGCATAGCTCAGATAAGAATTAAGACTTGGGGGCAGCTAGGTGGCACAGTGGATAAAGCACTGGCCCTGGATTCAGGAGTTCCTGAGTTCAAATCCGGCCCCAGACACTTGACACTTACTAGCTGCGTGACCCTGGGCAAGTCACTTAAGCCCCATTGCCCCGCAAAAAAAAAAAAAGAAAAAAAAGAATGAAGACTTAAAGAACCTTAGCAGCAGCAGCGAAAGAGCAATTCAAAAGACAGACATGAAAATGTCTAAGGGCTTCTCTAGCTAGGAGCCTATGTTTGGGAACTGCATCACAAAAGAGCTTAAGTATAGTATAGAGTTATAAAAGTTAAAGAGTTGGCAGAACTTCTTCTAAGGGAAAAAGCTGAATTGCATCTAATGACCAGTGGGTGGTAGCAGAGAGCAGAAGCACCTAAGTAGAGATACCCAACAGAAAACAATTCTACTACCAGAGAATATCAGTACTGCTATGGAACTGGAGATAGAAGCTACCCAGGTTACTTAGGTATGTTTCTTGACCATACGTATGGCCTACAGATGTGTTCTTCCACATCGTGATCCTCTGTCTCTTCCCTCTAATCATGGTGGCATATGATAACGTGGAAGGGCAAGTTATGTGAATGGGGAAAGTCTTTTTTGTCACTTATTTTTACTATGTTGTTTGGCTGTTGTTTGTTTTGAACTTCTGTACCTTCTGGTTAGCTCTCGAATCAAATATGTTGGTGGGGACTTGTGACTGAATGGTTCGGAGTGCATACTGACCCAACAAAAAGTGATTGGCACTAGTTTTCTGGGGGCTGTAACAACTCTGAAAATGTGGGGAGGGCATAACTGCAGTCTTCATGGGGAAAAGGAATTTGGCAAAAATGAGAATTACAGAGAAGCAGATCTTTCTTTCAGCTTAAGGAAGAACTTCAAGCAATCATAGCTCTCCCAAAATGGGATGGCCCATTTCATCAAATGATGTGCTTCTATCCCTGGAAATCTTCACACTGAGGCTGAATGATCAGTAATCTAATCAGGGATTCTAGAAAAAGTGATTGTTTCACAAGGGATTAGACTAAATGACCCTTTGAAATCCCTGCCAATTCCAAGATACTAGGAATCTATGACTCTCTGCTTTGGCCATCCAAAACTGTATTTATATAGATATGTGTACATGTGTATGTATATGTATTTATGTATATTTATATGTTTATATATAAAAATATAATTTAATTTGACTGAGCAAATTTTTATTATTGGGGGTCCGTTATGTGCCAGATGCTTAAAATTCAAAGACAGAAACAAATTATTCCCTGACCTCAGGGAGCTTACATTCCACTGAGCATTGTGGAATGATGGTTTTCTCTTCCTTACTAAACTATAAACTCCTTATAGAATTAGCAGTAATATCTGGTACAACTTCGCATCAGGTACAGTCCATAAAGGCGATGAATGTTAAAATGAAGAGGGTGGGAGGGGTTAAGACTATAAGCACATGATAAAAATACTAATTATGGATTTTATAAACTGTCTGGGGATATATTAAGCCAGTACTTTATGAAATAAAGTCCTGTACTTATTCACTGGATCATTTCCATTGTTAAGCTACAATGTCTCAGTCTCTGGACTGAGGCATCTTCTAAAATTGTCCAGGGCCCGTGTTTCCTTTTCTCTCTTCTTTAGTGATTTCATTTGATTTCTGTGGATTTAATTATCATTTCCATGCAAATAACTGGCAAACACACCCACACACCCACACGCAATATCAAGAAAAAACTGCACTAAGACTTTGGGGACGCTGTGTGCATGTTTCAGCAGTAAGGACGCTCAGATCCTACGTGATTGTGGACAGGGAATGTTTAATCTTCTGGAAAAGGACTATCTCCTCACCCAGACCTTTGATTCTAGCAGAAGGATTACTTCATCCGAAATAAGTCAATAAACAATGGAGAGAAGACAACACTTATCTCAAAACAAGGTCAGAAATGTTTAGTTTTTGCATCACTATGCTCCTGGTGTTCTCATTAACTACGTCTACACTGCTGGTACAAAACCTGAACATATAAACGATGCAGAAAATACAGACCTAGACATAATGGAAGAAATCACATTCACTTCCTTTTCCTGACCAGTGACAAAGGTGGTATGAATGAATGGAAAGAATGAATTGTGAATCAGGAAGGCTGGGCCATAGACCGGCTTCAGCCACTATCTCTATGACCTGAGGCAAGTCACTTAACCTTCTGGCTGGTTTCCTCATCTATAAAATGAGGGAGTTGGACAGGAAGAAGGTGTCTAAGGGTTTTACAATGCCTTGAAATAGTAGGTGCTTAATAAATGTTATGTTCAATCAAATTCTACCTCAACGATTCCATACCACAGAAACAGAAAATCTTGGAGTGAGATGGGACTTTAGAGCTCATCTAATTTAAACTTGGGAGGTAATAAATCCTAGGAATTCTACTCCTGTCAGACCACATCTAGAATATGAATTCCTCAACTGAGCCATGAATTTCCTCTGCAACACTTCTGTCAAGTTGGAACAACCATGTTCCAAAGCAGCAAGTTCCATTTTTGGACAGCTTTACTTGTCAGAAGGGTTTGGGCTTTTTCCCCCTCTTATATTAAGCAAAACCCTGAAAGTTCCTCCCATTGGGCAAAGATTTTCCTCAGGCCAAGGAGGAGATTATTCCATCTCCCAAATACAGTGATTACATTCCCCTTAAATCCTTTCTTCTGAGGCTAAAAATCCCCATTTGCTTCAAGCATTCCTTGGATGAGAGAATTTCAACTCCATCCCTATCACCCTCACCATCCCAGTAACCTTTCTCTATATATGCCTTACTTTATCAATGTCATTAAAATGTGCAACCCAGAGCTGAACACCAAACTTAAATGTGACCTGACTAGAGCAGAATACAGTGTAACTGTCTCCTTCTAAACAATATGCTTCTATTAATGCAATCTGAGATCTCATTAGTGTTTCTGGCTGTCAGGAGACAAAATGTGGACTCATACTAAGTTTACAAAAACATTCAAATCCCTAGGGTCTTTTATAAGGCTCACCATGGTTAAATGACTTATCCAAGATCACAAAGGTAGTTGATTCCAGGGTTGAACCTTGTACCCGGGTTTCCTGACTCCTAGTCTAGTGTTCTTACAACTATAAAAGTCTGCCTATATATCACAAAGAGAAATAGGTTCTTTTACATTTTATGTTAAATAATAATTAATACAAAATTAAATCATGCCAAGTATTAGTTTTAATTTAAGCTATTCACCTTTTACATCTAAAATATGGGAATTCCACTAGACAGCCAACCATCAGATTGTACATAGTTTCAAATGCTGCATCAGAAATTCATTTTAAAAATTCATCTTAAATATGTTAAGTGAACCATTTTTAAGACTTGGCAATAAAATGTGAACTGAAAACTGAAATTTTTAATATTTCAGGATATACTGATATGGTAACCAAATTTAAAATGATGTTTCTCTCTTGGAAAGAAGGGGCAGGTAGGTGGCACAGTGGATATAGCACTGGGTTTGGAATCAGGAAGACTCATCTTCATGAGTTCAAATAGGTCTTCAGATACTCACTGTGGCCCTGGACAAGTCACTTAACCCTGTTTGCCTCTGTTTCCTCATTCGTAAAATGAGCCGAAGAAGGAAGTGGCAAGTCACTCCACTATCTTTGACAAGAAAAACCCCAAATGGGATACTGAGAGTTGGACAAGAGTTAACAATAACTTGGAAGGAAGAAAATCAAGGTATAACTCAAAATTACCAATAGTAGGGGGCAGCTAGGTGGTGAAGTGAATAAAGCACCGGCCCTGGATTCAGGAGGACCTGAGTTCAAATATGGCCTCAAACACTTGACACTTATCAGCTGTGTGACCCTGGGCAAGTCACTTAACCCTCATTGCCCCGAAGGGGGGGGGGGGAAGAAAACCATCAAACAAAATTACCAATAGTAAAAAATAATTTTGAATGCAACAATCAATGAATCAAGAACCCGATAACCCAAATTTACATTGGAAGCCAAAGTCATTACCTCATAAAATGAACATTTGTATCTGTAGTTTATCATAAGAGTGGCAAAGAATAAATGACAACTACAGACACTTCTCAGAACGAATGGTACCTAAAATGCAGCTTTGAAGCACCATGTTTTAAAAGTATCTTTTCAAAATCAAGCAACTTTAAGGAATGTGTGTTGATCGATACCAAATCAACTATTCAAATCACAGTTGAGAAAACTTTAGTCATTATTTTCTACAAAGAAACCATTTACTGTAGTTTGAAGGGTGAAACCTTGAAGGTAGAGCAGCCTATATAGTACGCAAGGACCCAATCCAAGTGGGTTTAATTCAGGTCAGTTACCTCACCCTAAACTTTTTAAACAAGAGACAAACAAACCTAAAGCCATACCAAGTGCAAGGACCTTTTTTCCCACCCCCAAAACACACTTTCCTCTCTTGAATACCTCCCCTTTTCACCTGGAGGAAAGACGTGTAATATGAGAGTCACAGAAAGCAAGTCTTATTTTTATCTTCAGTCCCATTCACTGAGCAAACAAGGGTTAGTTTTGCTGTTGACACCAGACAAACACAAGAACCTCCCCCCCTCCCCCCGACATCTGTCAAACCCTGGTGGTTCACCCACCCCATCCGGCCTTAACAACCTCGACAGGGGCTCTCCCCCGGGACTCGAGGAGCCAACAAGACACTCCAGAAGCGCTACCTGTCATTTCAGCACCAGCTCGACTCCGGGCGGCTCACGGGAACTCTGGGCAAACCCGTCCCGGGTCCAAATTTCAAACAATTAACACATCTCGGGTGGAAGTCCAACCCGATGGACTTAGTGGCCCATCATCTCTCACGCTCGGGAGGCGATCCAGCCTTCCCCAACGCCTCCTCCCTCCATCGCTTGGGCAAGGGGAAGTAACTGGCCAAAAGCACGGTGTAAGCCGGGTACCTGCCAGGGTCGGGGGTGGGGTGGGTGGGAGGCCCTGTCCCCCCCCAACCCACCGACTTGCATCCCCATTCCCTATTTCCCCACCCCCAAATCGGGGCAAGTCCTACTCCGCCTCGTATCCCCAGCACTTAGCACAGTGGCTGACACTTAGTAGGCGTTTAATAAATGTTTATTCAATTGAATTGAATTGAATTGTTGGGGCGGGGGGGGGCGCCGAAGGACAGAAGGAATCCCCTCCTTTCTTGAAACCTGCCGAGGCTTAAGTCGATTTCCCCGCTTCCCTGAAATACCCTCGCGGGAGCCAGCCACAGCTCCCCCATTCCCCAGTAATTTCTCCCTGGGGGAGGGACTGTCCCTTTAAGAGGCAGCAGTCTCCCCTCCCCCATTAAAGGTAGAGATCAATTGGAGAGGGAGAGGGGAGGGTCTGGTGAGTGAATTGGGAACCCTGCACCTTTAAGGTGACAGCAGGAACCTCTGCCGCTCCCCCCTCCCCCGCTCCAGCTGGGGGCAAACGGAGGGAGAACGGTCGCTGGGCGCCTTTAAGAGAGGCTGCCCTGTCAGTCCCGGGGGTGGGGGGCGGGGGGACAGCCGAGGGGGAGGAGGGTCTGTGCCTTTAAGGAAGACTGACCGTCAGAGAGCGCTCGACTGCCCGGGGGCACTGTGCCTTTAAGGGCGTCAACGGTCCCTGAGGGCAGCCGGAGCCCAAGCCGGGGCCCAAAGCCTCTCGGCTCCCCGCCGCCCGGCCAGCCGGAGGGACTCACCGTGGGCGGGCGAGCTGCCCGGAGGGCGCGCGGTCCGGGGCCCCAGCTCTCCTCAGTTTCCGCGGCGGCGGCAGCGGCAGCAGCGGCGGTGGCAGAGGAGGAGGCAACTGCGAGCTCCACTCCAGTAAACAGGCACCTCCGTCCCTGACCTACTTTCTGCCTTCCCTAAATGTCGCACCACTAACCTACTTTCCGACCAATCCGCTCCCCGCCGGCCCAGGCCCGGCCCCCAGCCCACCAATCGTAGAGCCCAACCCCCCTTACTCCTCCCTCCAATGGAGGAGCCAGGAAGCCCGGATACCTGCCTCTCTCCATGAGCCAATCAAAAAGCCCAGAGGGACCCCGGTTCGGCGGCCACGGCTCACCAATCGACGCCCGGCTCCGCGGGCCAGGTTCACCAATCACTGAGTGTCTGGGGAGAGGCTCTGGCCAATAGAAGGACGTCAAGGAGGCGGGGCAACAGGAAGGCTGGCCGGTCTACCTGACGCTTCACCCCAACCAGTCAGCAAGCGCAACTAAGTTCACACCCAGAAAAAGCCTCCAATCAGCGTGGACGCCTCCTTTTCCACCGGGTTCCTCCCCGCCCCACTGCCCCGCTTGTCCGCATTCCTCAGCCAGCAGCGGGGTGAGCACCTGTTACCTCCGGTGACCCTGCATTACCCGATGTCGAGTCATTCCATCTCGACCTTCCAGCTCCGGGCTGACTACGGGGCTGCGGCGCCCGCAGTTGGAATTGGCCCTCACTCCCAGGTTCTCCTCAGTCCACGGCTCTTTCTCCCTGCACACCCCGGAAGCTTTCTAGCCCACCGACTCATTTTGTCTCCCTCGGTGCCTTGGACCCTGGGTGCTTAAGGTTACCGCAGCCATCGGGCATGCAGATGAGGAAACTGAGGCACGTAGTAGTTATATGGCCTTTCAGAGGTCAGGCATTGAAACTGACCTATGAAAAATAGCGAGGTCTTTTTCTAGCTATTTAGGGTTTGACACTGTCCTCGAAAGCACAGCAAGAGGTCGGGAGGGCGAGTGGCTTTGTCAACGTGCATTTCTTAAGTATTCACTTCGTGCCAAGCATTGGTCACTGAGTGACCAGTCGCTTGTTATGCTCATTCGGGTGCATAGATTTTGAATTGGAAGGAATGTCAGGCCAACCCCTTACTTCACAGAGGAAGAAATTAAGCAGTTATTGGTGCTCGGCATGTGCAGAAAACTGTGCTGGGTTCTGAAGGTCCAAAGACAAACATTAAAAAGCAAAAAACAATTTCCACTCTTAAGCTTCATTTTGTAGGTTTGAAGGATCGCTGCAAGCATGCAAAAAAGTATGCTTAAGGAAAATTGAGGAGAAGGCACTGACCAGGAAAAACATCGAGGAAGTAATGCCAGACAAATCTTTAGGAAAGCTTGTTGTTTGTCCTTCGTTCATCGGGGTGATGCCACTTGCAGTGAATTGGATTCAAGTCGGAGGGCTGTGCAAGGTCACCAACCTCACTCTCTCCTCCAGAGCCATCTGGGTCCAATGGCAAGCTATAGATCATGACGACTAGAGATTAAGGCAATTGGGGTTAAGTGACTTGCCCAAGGTCACACAGCTAGCGTCTGGGGCGAGATTTGAACTCAGGTCCTCCTACCTTCAGGGCCAGCACTCTACTGCACCATCTAGATGCCCCAACGATTGAATTTAGGAAAAGCTAAATTTAGGAAAGCTAAAGAGAGAGGTTATGACCAAATTGGAAAGAGTTTTAGATGTCAGGGGTTACGATTCACATTTTATCAAAGAGGCAAAAGGGAGCTGGTACTAGAGATTCTTAAACAGAAAAGTGATGTGGGAGTAGGGAAGTGATTCTTGAATCGGGAAAATGACTTTTGATGCTCTGTAGAAAAGTGGATGGAAGAAGGGGTAGGGCTGGGGGATTGGAAACAAGACCAATTAGGTCTGATGAGGGTCTGAACCAACATAGTTACCAGTGTGAGAGGTGAGAAGAGAACAGGAAAACTCTTAGGAAGGTAGAATTAACAATACTTGGTAACTGATTGAATATGGGAAGGTGGGGGGTACTGTAAAGAATGAGGAAAGAAACTGGAAACCTGTCTACCTAGAAGCATGTTGTCCCCAATAGTAATAGGGAAGTCAGGAGGAGCATGTTTAAGGGAGGGGAAGATAATGAGTATCATTTTGAGTTGAATTTGAGATGCCTAGTAGACATCTAGGTGGAGGTATTCAGTAGGCTGCTGGTAATATAGAGCTATCTCAGAGATTTGTGTCATGGACCCCTTTGGCAATCTAATGAAGCCAATGGATCCTTTATCACATATTTTAAATGCATAAAATTAAATTTGTAAGATTACAAAGGAAACTAATTATATTGAAAGGAAGTTATCTAAATCTTTTTTTTAAGTTAATGAACCCTAGGTTAAGAACCCCCAGACTATATCAAAAGAGGGATTAGGACTGCATATATAAATTTGAGAAGAAATAAATCGAGGTAGGTTGACTGTCCACCCCATCTCCTGATTCCTGGAATTACTCCTTTATAGACTATAAAATAGAAAACAGGACTGCCTGGTACATCTTTTTATCCCCTACAGGGACTGACTACCTTGCAAGAATTTGGAAGTCAATAAAAGTAGTATGCATTTTAAGGTCAGTCAGTCAACATCATTTACAGAGCTACCTGCTATCTCATGTACTTTAGGGGGAGATGAAATAAATAAAAGTGCTTGGTCACAAGTAGCTTGCATTTTTTCCCCATTTATTTATTTATCCATTCATTCTTTCTTTCATTTATTTATTTATTTATTTGTTCATTATTTACTTTTTGCAGGGTAATGAGGCTTAAGTGACTTGCCCAGGGTCACACAGCTAGTAAGTGTTAAGTGTCTGAGGCTGGATTTGAACTCAGGTCTTCCTGAATCCAGGACTGGTACTTTATCCATTATGCCTCCTAGCTGCCCCCTGTAGCTTGCATTTTAATTGGAATCTTCACGATTTATCTTCTGGATCTGTTCCAACTTCATCACACCCTGGTTTTTACTTTCTTCTAACTCTCTTGGTTTACCCACTCCTTTCTCCAGGCCCTTTTCTTTTTATTCATTATAACGACAGCTGTAATTTTATATGTAATTTTATACTTTCCATAGTACTTGATTACCGATTCATGGATGTACTAAGTCTTCAGGAATTGGAAGATCTGGAAGATACTGATTACTTGAGCCACTGTCAGTGATATCAGAAAGATCAGAACAGAGGAGGTACCTAAGAACTAGAGGGCATATAATAATAGCCAGCATTACAAATTGCTCTACAGATATCATCTCTTGGAATCCTCACAACAATCCTAGAAGGCAGGTGCTATTACGAGCCCCATTTTACAGAGAAAACTGAGGCAGACAGAAGTTAACTCACTTGCCCAGGGTCATAACAGTAATTATCTGAGACCAGATTTGCGTTTAGGTTTTTGTAACCCAGCACTCTATCCACTATCCTGCCTATAGCTGCCTGGCCGAATTTAAAGTTTCAGGTTTCAAAAAGGGGAAGATAATGAAACCTATGAACTATAAATCAGTACGCTTGACTTCAATTCTTTGGAAAATCTATTACTAGAATATTGCAGAATTGCTGGTCCTTTAATCTTTTACTTAAAAAGAGACCATGGGGTCAGCTAGGTGGCACAGTGGATATAGCACTGGCCCTGGAGTCAGGAGGACCTGAGTTCAAATCCAGCCTCAGACACTTAACACTTACTAGCTGTGTGACCCTGGGCAAGTCACTTAACCCTCATTGCCTCACCAAAAAATAAAAAATAAATAAAATAAATAAAAAGAGACCATGTAAGCAACATTGGCCTTGGAGTATAGAAAACCTGGGTTCACATCTCATCTCTGGCATATATTGGCCATTTGACTTTAGACAAATCACTTAAACTCTCAGAGCCCGGGGGGAAGTCTCTTAAGGATGTAAGTTGCAAGGGGGGGGGGGTAGTGCTGATCTACTTTGGCAGAGGAAATTCCTTGCCTGGAGCTCCCACTATGAAATCACAGGTGAGATTTAAAAAATCATTGATATCTTTGTTTTGGCATTACCTTCATTTCTGAATATATACTTACTTCTTTCTCTACCTATGCAGAGATACTTTTCTTTTAGCACTCTGTCTTTGGGGGTGATCTGCTTTCATCCAATGACCCAAAGTCTATGATCCTTTCAAATATATTAAAGATCTATTAAAATACAGTTTACTTTTGATGATTTAATCAAGATGCCTGGGCCTTCTGTGTTTATATTGGAGTAGGGTTGCAAATGCCTACCTTTATACTTTGTAACAAACTTTATTGAAAAAAGGGAAAGAAAAAAGTGATACAGTAAAACCATCGACCATGTCTTGACAAGATATATAATATAGTATATTATATTGTAGTCTGTGAACTTGACCTTTTTTGTGGGGGGGATTTGTAATGTATCTTGATGATTGCATTTCAGTATAATTGGTTTCCTTTGTAATCCTAGATATTTTATTTTATGCATTTAAACATTTTATTCTGAGAAGGTGTCTATAGGCCCGTCATACACAGAAAGGTTGAATTCCTACTCTAGAATGTATTATTAAAGAAATAGTAGTGCATGTTTAGATAAGGAAGTGGTAATCACAATAACTAGAGTGGCTTTATTCAGAACAGGTTATACCAGACTTACCTAGTATCCTTTGTACATTTTTCATGAAATGAGTCCCATCTGGCCTTTATACCAACCCTGTGAGAAAAGCCATAAAACAAAACAAAGAACATTTATTAATTCCTCAGTATGTGACAGGCACTGTGTACTACATGTCACAGTGGATAGAGCATGGGGTCTGAAGTCAGGAAGACCAGATACTTCCTAGCTGAGCGACCCTGGGCAAGTCAGAGTCTGCCTCAGCTCCCTCATTTGTAAGTAAAGGGTTGAATTTGGTCTCTAAGATCCATTTCAGCTCTAAATATATGAGTATATATAAGTATATACGAGAGGCGCAGCTAGGTGGAGCAGTGGATAGAGCACTGGCCCTGGATTCAGGAGGACCTGAGTTCAAATCTGGCCTAAGACACTTAACACTTACTAGCTGTGTGACCCTGGGCAAGTCACTTAACCCCAATTGCCTCACCAAAAAAACAAAACAAACAAAAAAAAATAAGTATATACAAGATCATTTGAGGAAGAGGATATAGAGAGGAACCAGGAGAGGCTTCACATGGAAGGGAGCTCTTGAACTGAGTTTGAAGGAAGCAGGACTCTAGAGACAGAAATAAGAGGTAAGAATATTGTATCTAAAGAACAGCAATATTGCCCATCTCCCTGGATCCCAGACAAAATGTACAGTCCATTTGAAAGGTAGGTTGGAGCTAGGTTTTGAAGGGCTTTAAAAGCCAAACAGAAGAGTTTATATTAGAGGCTAAAGAGAACAAAGAGTCGTTGCAGTTTATTAAATAGGAGAGTCATGTCCTCGAGAGACACTTGAGGCTGGGGGAGTAATCAGAAGTCTGGTCTAGGTGAGAGGTGATAAGGTGCCAAACAAGTGTGGCCTTACAAGCAAGAGGAAAGAAATGGGCGTGAGAGATGTAGTGTGGAGGCAGAAATGACAACGTACAGCCACTGATTGGATTTGTAGAGAAGGCCGAGTGAAGAGTTGAGGATAATATTGGGTGACTACAAGGATGATGGTGGCCTCTAGAGCAATAAGGAAATTCCTAATAAGAGAGGTGAGTTTGGGGGGAAAGAGAAAGAGTTCTGTTTTGGACCCATTGAGATACCAATGAGGCAGCAAGTTTGCAGTTACTCATTGTTCAAAACAATTCTTAATCTGACCCCCTCCTACTTTGCTAGTCTTCTTATACCCTATTCACCCCCCTGGGCTCTTTAATCCAGAGACACCTGTGCCTTGAACAAGGCACTTGGGTTATTTCCACTGCTTGTCCTTTGTCTCTAGAATTCTCTTTCTTCTCTTCCTCCAGCGTCCTTCAAGTGCCAGCTAAAATCCCAGATTCTTCAGGAAGGTTTTCCCCATTTTGCCTTAATGCTAGTGACTTCCCTTTGTTGATTGTCTTCGTCATATATGTAAATAAATCATTTGTACATAATCACTTGCATGTTGTCTCCATTAAACTGCGAGCTTCTTGAGAGCAGGGGATGTCTTTTTCCTCTATATCCTCTAGTACTTAACTCTGTGTGTGGCAGAGAGAGACAGAGAGACAGAGAAAGGGACAGAGGGACAGAGAGACAGAGACAGACACAGACAGAAACAGAGACAGAGACAAAGAGACAGACAGAAAATGTCCTATGTTGTTGTTGTTGTCCTTAATTCTTGAAGAGGAGCATCAGGGTGCTGACATGACTTGCACTGAATTATTGAATTGGATTTAAGTGAGGGAGGGCTGTGCAAGATCACCAACCTCGCTCTCTTCTTCAGAGCCATCTGGGTCCAGTGGCAAGATATACTCCTGGACGACTGGAGATGGCCCACGATGTTTAAGGTAATTGGAGTTAAGTGACTTCTCTAGGGTCACAGAGCTAGTAAGCATCTGAGGTGATATTTGAACTCAGGTCCTCCCAACTTCAGGGCCAGTGCTCTATCCACTCCCCTACCTGCCACAGAGTAAGTGCTTAGTAAATGCCTGTTGGCTGACTGATAGTTGGAGATTCAGGACTGGAACTGAACAGGGAGGCTGGGACTAGATATATTGATCTGAAAGTTATCTGTAATACAGATCATAATTAAACTCATGGGAGCTAATGGAAATGTAGAGAAAGAGAAAGGTCTGGGACAGAGCTTTGGGGTCTCCCCATTGTTAGGGGCTGCAGTATGGATGATGAGCCAACAAAGGAAATCAAGGAGCAGTCAGATGAGGAGAACTAAGTGAGAACAGTGTCACAAAAACTCAGTATTCAGGAAGTGAATATGACCCATAGTATCCAATCCTTCCAAGAGCTTGAAAAGAATGAGAATTTAGAAAAGGCCCTCAGATCTGGCAACTAACAGAGCATTGCTAACTTTGGAGAGAAAACAACAAGGTCAGAAGCCAGATTGCAAAAGGTGGAAAAATGCTTGCAAATGACAGAAGAGAAGAGGCAGAAGCAGCTTCTTCTATGAGTTGGGCTGAGAAACAGAGAAGAGCTAGAGGAGAAGTTGAGGCAGTGCTCAGCTCTGGTGACCACTTCCTCATGGTAGAGTGTAGCTGCTCTAAGGCAAGAACCATTTTTCCTTTGTCTTTGTACCCTCAGCACATAGTGCCATGCACGCAGTATCACTTAAAAATCATAGGACAAGCAGAAAATGATTTTGCCATGTATCCCAGGCTGAGCCAAATCATCCCAGAGACCCTTGTTTCATTTATAAAAAAATCTCCTGATTTAAAAAAGAAAATCGCATTTGGTAACATCAGGTCTAAATACTATAAGAATAATTGATCTTGGGGGCAGGTATACAGTGAATAAAGTACTGGCCCTGGATTCAGGAAGACCTGAGTTCAAATCTGACCTCAGACACTTACTAGTCGTGTGACCCTGGGCAAGTCACTTAACACCAATTGCCTCAAAAAAAAAAAGAATAAATTATCTTTAATCATTTCAAGGAATTTGTTTCCTAAGAAACTGAAAATGGGGCAGCTAGGTGGTGCAGTGGATAGAGCACCAGCCCTGGAGTCAGGAGTACCTGAGTTCAAATCCGGCCTTAGACACTTAACACTTACTAGCTGTGTGACCCTGGGCAAGTCACTTAACCCAAATTGCCTCACTTTAAAAAAATATCAAAACAAAACAAACAAAAAAAGAAACTGAAATTGTTTAAAACATTACTAGGTATGGAAGTTTCCTTGCTCCTGGTTCTGCACAGTTCATTACCATGACCAACAGTTCATTATATCCAGTGCAGACTGTAGTGAATAGTTATAATTCCAAGTGATCATGGTTGGGGGGCAGGGAGAAGGGGTGGCATTATTTCTCAGCAGATTCTGCTGCCTCTACCTGATATTTCCCTCTTTAGCATAAATGAAGTTGTATTATAAAATGTAAATAAAAACTTTGTCAAAGCAGAGTTTAAAACAAAACTGAAAATTACTTTAGATAAGTTTATCTTTTTTAATTACATCAATTCTGCGTTTCAAAGTACACTAGAGATACAAAAAGCAATTAGCAATAAGTAGTGCAGATAAATAAAGCCTCAGTTACTATGGAGTACACTTTATATTATACCTCCATTTAGATCTTTCTTTTCTAGTGACTCATTCTGGCAGGCAGGAAGGAAGGGAGGAAGGGAAGGAAGAAAGGAAAGAGGGAGGAAGGAAGGGAGGAAGGGAAGGAAGGAGGAAGGGAGGAAGGGAGGAAGGAAGGGAGAGAGGGAAAGACGGAAAGAAGGAAGGGGAAAAAGTAATTTTATCACCTAGTATGTACCATACACTGTGCTTTATATCGAGGACAAAATATATATTAGACAATCCCTTTCCTTAAGGAGCTTACATTCTAAAAGCAGGATACTGCACATACAAACCAATAGTGGGACAGGGCAGGGAGTTTGGTCAGGGAACAAACGGGAATTATGAGTAGAGCCATAGGTCAGTCTATTATAGGTCTCTTTCCAGTAGCAGTGTTAGCATTTATTTGCTTAATGTTCTCAGAATAAGGATAAGAGGTAAAAAGCCAAAGCTTGGAGGTGGGGTGGGGTGTGGCACACTTGTGGTGGCAGTGCAGATGGCAAGATGCCCATGGAGGCATTGGTTTCCTGGTAGATTCCTGGATGGGATATCAAGCATGGTCTGGGGCCATCCAGATGTATTAGATTAGGTGAGCTTTCATTCAAGTAAGAGGGTTGATTTTCTTTTTCTTTTTTCTTTTGTGTGTGCGTGTGTGTGAGAGGTAATTGGGGTTAAGTGAATTGCCCAGGGTCACACAGCTAGTAAGTGTCAAGTGTCTGAGGCTGGATTTGAACTCAGGTCCTCCTGAATCCAGGGCCAGCGCTCTATCCACTGGGCCACCTAGCTGCCCCTGAGGGTTGATTTTCTAAGCAGGAAGATTGAGGCCATTTATGTGGGACAAGAGGCAAACTGGCCAGATAGCCCCGGATTTCCTGGTAGATGGCTGGATGACCCTATCTTCTTAAGGACAATCATAGAGTTCAACATCTGGAAGGTCACCCCAGGCTATAAAGGCTTCAATTCAAGTACAGACCCAGTGATGACCATATGTCTGTGATAATAAATCCAACCCCTCTAAGTTTGGAGAGGTTCATTACCAGGTTTGGTTGGCTGTAGGGTGGTAAACTCTTACAAATTTTTTAGTGACTCTCAAAAATCATATCCTAGGTCATAGAGGACTTGTGCTCTGTAACCCCTGGTGGAGGGAGTGTCTACACCTATGAAATCACAGGTTTTTGAAGTATTGAAACCAATATAATTGACCTTTGACTTTTCTCTTCTCAGGTTATCTACCTTTTTTGGTAGGTTTCATTACTCATTTCATTACTCATTAGCACATCTGCCATGTGCAAGTGGGTAAATGGAGGGCTACAGCAGGAGAAGGAGCATATTTAGGTCTTATCTGTGTTTTCAGTTGCAGTCCTACTCGTTGATGCTTACTGGACATCTTTACCTAGCATCTCAAACTCAACATATCCAAAAGAAAAGTCCCGGGGCAGCTAGGTGGCGCAGTGGATAGAGCACCGGCCCTGGAGTCAGGAGTACCTGAGTTCAAATCCGGTCTCAGACACTTAACACTTACTAGCTGTGTGACCCTGGGCAAGTCACTTAACCCCAATTGCCTCACTAAAAAAAAAAAAAAAAAGAAAAGTCCTTCTCTTTCTTCCCAAACACCCATCCCTTCTCACTTTCCATTTTCTTTCAAAGGTACTACCAGCTTTTCAGTCCAGGTTCGCAACTTAGGTGTCAACCTTGGTTCTTCACTCTTACTTAATTCCTCCCTACTTCCTACCATATTCAATCAGTTGCCAGTTGTTGATTGTAATTCTATGCTCTCTCTCATATCATCCCCATTTCTACACAAAAATGGCAATCACCCTATGACGGGCCTCATTGTTTCTTACCTGGATTATTGCCCCAGCATCTAGTCTTTTTCCTCTCCAATCCATCTTCCGAAGCTGCTAAGTTCATCTTTATTTTTTTAGATTCCTTTAAATTTTTTTTTAGTTTCACATTTTCTCCCTCTCTCCACCTCCTCCCCCAACACTTTGACAAGGCAGAAACATGATATTCATTATACATATGCAGCCATGCAAAACATATTTCTGTATTAGCCATGTTCTGGGAGAAAAAACAAAATAAAGGGAAAATATGCTTCATTCTGGACTCTGAGTCCATCAGCTCTCTCTCTGGAGGTAGATAACATTTTATAATATCATGAGTTTTTTTTGAGTTGTGGGGGGTCATTATATTGATCAGAGTAGGTATTTCACAGTTGTTCAGCCTCACAATATTGCTGTTACAGCACACAGTGTTCACTTGGTTTTGCTCACTTCACTTTGTATCTGTTCATATATATCTTCCCAAGCTTTTCTGAAGCCATCCCCTTCATCATTTCTAAAATAGATATTTCTAAAGCACTGGCCCGAACATGACATGGAAGCTCAAGTTTTCAATGGCTCTTGATTACAAAATATAAATTCCTCTCTTGCATATTTTAAACCCTCCACAATCTGGCTCCAACATAGCTTTCTAGGCTCATTACAAATTATTCATCTTATGGACTTTATATTCTACCAAAATGAATCTACTTACTCCCTGTATACAGCATTTTATCCACCGAGGCAGTTAGGTGGTACAGTGAATCAAGACCTGGAATTGGAATCAATTCAAATCCCACTTGAGATAATTACTTTGTGACCCTGGGCAAGTTGCTTAATCTCTATTGACTCCACGTTCCTTTTCTCTAAAATGATGATAATAATTGTACATACTTCACAGAGTTGAAGTTACTATTAAAGATTTGTGCATCTCACAACTTTCTAATCACCAACACAGTCTTCCATTTACCTAAACCCAACCAAATGTCTTGAATGCAAATATAATGCTGAACCCGATTCCTGGAAAACTGTTTTCTCGCTTTTGCCTCTTGAAACTTAGCTTCCTTAAACGTTCACCTCAAGTCACCTTCTACAAGATACCTTTCCTGATTCCCCTAGTTACTGTTTTGCCAACCTCCCGTAAACTTGTATTTATATTATATTTACTTAGTTGAGTATATATGATCAACCCAAGGAGAAATATTAGTTTCTTTTTTTTTTTTTTTTTAGTGAAGCAATTGAGGTTAAGTGACTTGCCCAGGATCACACAACTAGTAAGTGTTAAGTGTCTGAGGCCGTATTTGAACTCAGGTACTCCTGAATCCAGGGCCAGTGCTCTATCCACTGTGCCACCTAGCTGCCCCGAGAATATTAGTTTCTTACAAGCTGAGACTCTCACTTTGGTTTCTATATCTTCAGAACCTAGCAGAATGTCTTGCACATAAAAGGCAATTAATAAATGCTTGTTGAATGAATGAATGGGGACCTCAGTTTGTGGAGACCCACTTCATGTTCCCAACATTGTTTTCCCAACTTTCTGGTTTCCATGAACTAATCCTGCCTATTCTGTACTACCCGTCCCTTATGAATAATTGTTGTTATTTAGTCATTCAGTTGTGCCCAACTCTTCGTCATACTGTTAATGGGGTTTTCTTGGCAAAAATACTGGAGTGGTTTGCCAGTTCTTTCTCCAGTGGGTTAAGGCACACAGAGATGAATTGACTTGCCCAGGGTAATACAGATTGTAACTGTTTGAGGCTAGATTTTAACTCAAGTATTCCTGACTCCAGGCCCAGCACTGTTATCCACTGAGACACATAGCTTCCTCTTCTGAAAAATTTGTTATTCAGTTGTGTTTGACTCTTTGTGACCCCATTTGAAGTTTTCTGGGCAAAGATATTGGAGTGGTTTGCCATTTCCTTCTCCAGCTCAATTTATATGAGGAAATTGAGGTAAACTGGGATAAGTGACTTGCCCAAGGTCACATAGCTAATAAGTGTCTGAGGACAGATTTGAACTCAGGAAGATGAGTCTTCCTGACTCTAGGCCTGGCACCCTATTCACTGTGCTGCCTATCTACCCTCTTATGAATAATAGCTATAACTTCCTTAGTATTTTAATGTTTGAAAAGCACTTTACAAATATCATCTCATTTTATTGTCACAATAACCTACAAGGTAGGTGCTATTATTATTCCCATTTTATAGATGGAGAAACCAAGGCAGATGAGGTTAAGGGACTTGCCAAGGGTCATACATCTAGTAAGTATCTGAAGTCACATTTGAACTCATGTCTTCTTGATTCCAGGCCCAGTGTTTCATCCACTGTGCCATCTAGCTGCCTAGGAATAACATTCCTATAGTTCACCTCTAAAACCTCTGCTCATCTAATACCTGTGAGCCTGAATTGCCTCTCTAGCTTCAAACCAATAGCCTGCTCTCTTCTTCCCATAATCATCACTCTCATTCCATTGGCCCAATCTAACACCGTACCCTCTTTTGTCAACCCAAGCAATCATGAATATGGAACTAGAAGGGATTGTGCAGCCCATCTAGTCCAATTCAACTCAATAAACATTTACACTCAGCTGGGGACTGGGGATACAGACAAAAACTAGAGTCCTACCTTCAAAGAGTCTCCCCCTTCCTCATTTCATTTAGAAGTAGAAACAGATCCAGAGGTGATGGCATCTTCCCACAGGGATGTAAGTAAGTGGAAGTTGTAAATCCATATTCTCCAACTCCATACACTTGTACTCTTTCTACTGTACCACACCACCTCTGTCCCTTTGACTTTGCTCCTTGGAACTCCCATTTTATTATAAATTCATGCCTTTCCTCAATATCTTTTTACTTCGCTCCTCCCTCAAGGAAGCCTGGCTCTCCATAGAGCCTATATGGTTTTGACACATGACTATCATCCATTCCTTCTCCTCCCCCAAACACAGAGACATGAGAAGGAGCCATTTATCAACAGCCAATGTTCATCAACAACCTCTTCATGAAATTCCTGTTGCTTAATCTGACCAACTTTTCCTTAACTTTGTCACTAAGAAACTGATTTCTAGAATAATGTCCCACCTACCCTAACCTCTTCATTGTTTCTACTGTCTCCCATTCCAGCCTCCCTTCTGACACCATCTTTAATGATCTCTTTCTTTCATTTCTTTTTTTTTTTTTGCAGGGCTTTGTGGGTTAAGTGACTTGCCCAAGGTCACACAGCTAATAAGTGTCAAGTGTCTGAGGCCAGATTTGAACTCAGGTCCTCCTGAATCCAGGGCTGGTGCTTTATCCACTCTGCCACCTAGCTGCCCCCAATGATTTCAACATCTGTATTGATGACCTTTGACTTCTTGGCCCCTCAGACTGTAGCCTTCTGAGCTCTCTGTTATTGTAGGTCTTTGGTCAAAAGGTACATAAGCCTGGTTTGAGCAGGGGTAGGAATATTGATCATATGATGTCCTCCGCGGCTCCTTTGACCTTGATCTCCATTCTACTTTGGTTCTCCCCCATAGCTATCATACCTGAGATCTCCCCATTGCCTAGAACTGCTCTACCTTCAAGACCTTGAACTCTGAAATTTCTCTCTCTGACTAGAATACTTTGTTTTCAATCCTCTCCCATATACTTACTCTTATTTTTTTTAATGTATTGTTTGTACTTATCCTGGCTTCCAGATCCTTAAACACTCCCTAGTTTTTCATTATTTTGGGGGGGATGAGGCAATGAAGGTTAAGTGATTTGCCCAGGGTCACACAGCTAGTAAGTGTCAAGTGTCTGAGACCAGGTTTGAACTCAGGTTCTCCTAAATCCAGGGCCCGCGCTTTATCCACTGTGCCACCTAGTTGCCCCAAGTTTTTCATTATATTATCCCATGTGTAATAAGTTTATAAGTACCCAGTATAAAGGAACAATAGCAAAAAGTAAGATAACAAAAGGGAACCGAGAAGTCACCTACCAACCATCCCAAAGATCAAAGGAGCACAGTTTGCAAACCGCATCACACATTGACCCAAATTTTATCCCAAGACTATGTGTTAAATCAGGGGAAGCCATCTAGGCTTTTTGGGCCTATGATATGTTAAGTTCCAGATGTGATAGGTTGCAGACATCCTTAGTAAAACCAGAAGAACACCGAATGTTCCTAATAACTTTGAGATGACATGGAGAAGTCAACTTTAAAGTTTATTGACAACTCTAAGATGATTTGCATATAATCCCAAGGTATTGTAGATAAGAGTCTGTTCTGGGGCAGCTAGGTGGCACAGTGGATAAAGCACCAGCCCTAGATTCAGGAGTACCCGAGTTCAAATCCAGCCTCAGACACTTGACACTTACAAGCTGTGTGACCCTGGGCAAGTCACTTAACCCCCACTGCCTTGCAAAAAAAAAAAAATTAAAAAAAAAAAAAGAGTCTGTTCTACAAAAATCCTGCTCCCAAGCAATCTTCTATCTCCATTGGGTCTATGCTGCTGAGTGCTCCTAGCTCTCATCTGTGGTTATGTGAGTTGCTCTCTGTGTCTCTTCCCCAAGCCACCTGCTTTTCTCCACTGAACCATCCCCATTCCCTTGCCATCTGCTTCTGTAGCTCTCCTCTCCATT
The DNA here is from genome assembly GCF_019393635.1 of Dromiciops gliroides. Classification (NCBI taxonomy): domain Eukaryota; kingdom Metazoa; phylum Chordata; class Mammalia; order Microbiotheria; family Microbiotheriidae; genus Dromiciops; species Dromiciops gliroides. The sequence continues at coordinate 51,863,583 of NC_057866.1, forward strand.
TACTCTCAACTGTATACTTTCTTTGCCTGTTCACCCCTACACCCTTATTAAAGTGAGATTGAAGCCTTACTTCTTCTTGCCATCAGGTTCTTTCCCAGAGGGTACCCAAAGAATCAGGCATGCCTGCCCCATTTCATCATTTCATAAATCAATGAGCAATTCATCCTCATTCTAGATTCACTTCCTTTCCTATCCCATCTTCATTCCATGGTCAGCCATTCGTAGCACTTCAAAGTTTTCAAAGTTTTTTTTCAGATGTGCTGGCAGCTTTAATAGCCTCTCCCCCAGAGATCATAGACACAATGACTCTGTCTTTAAGAGACAATAGTACATGGGAAGACTGGCAGCTTAACTGACATTCTAGTGAGACTGGTACCTAGCATGGCAGAAGAGAGAATGAGTAAAGTACAGAGAGAAATCAGGCAAGCAAGCAAGCCAAAAGACCATGTTGAGCTCCAGGGTATTTAGAAAGATAAAAACAGGCTTTTCAAGGAATTTACATTCTAATTAAAGAGGCTGGAGAGAACTTTTTTTTCTTCTAGGAATAATTTTAACTCTTATCTTCCAAAGAAATAGTATAAAGAGAATTATTATATAACTTTGGCTGCATTCTTGAGAAAGATGAGTGGTGGGACTGTGTTTCTAGAACTGAGGAGCTTAACATTTGTAGTGATGATTAAGGGTGACTTTGGGTGTGATCTTTTTTGTTTTACTATATGTTACACTACAAATAAATTATGTAGCTAATAACCTTTGTGTTTAAATCTAGGAGATTAAGAGATTGATATATTGAAAGATTTCCCTGTGGTTTTGTTTTTGTTTTTTCAGGGCAATGAGGGTTAAGTACTTGCCCAGGGTAACACAGCTAGTAAGTGTCAAGTGTCTGAGGCCAGATTTGAACTCAGGTCCTCCTGAATCCAAGGCCTGTACTTTATCCACTGCGCCACCTAGCTACCCCTGTTGTTGTTGTTGTTTTTAAGTACATAATATTTCATGAATTTAGTGAGGGCCTAGAGTTAATTGATTAATAAGAAAAATATTGTAATTTTAGTTATTAATGAAGAAATATCAGAACATATGCCTTGATTGCCTTGGAACCAAGCATAAAATGATAAGGAAAATGGGATAGTAACAGACTAGATAGAGGTGATCACCCCAACAAGGCTAATGTGTAAGGGTAAAGATTGACCCTAAAACCCTTCTCAAATTTATACAGTGCCCCAAAGGTCTTAGTGAAGCTACTGAAACTTAAACTTGAACTAAGACCTTTGAGACATTCTATATTATCTCATTTGTTTCTCACAGCCATTATTATCCCCATTTTTCAAATGAGACTAAGAAAGATTAAGTGATTTACCAACATTCAGACAGTTATTCATTGTGTCTGAGGCAAGATTAGAATGCAGGTCTTCCAGACTCTAAGTTTAACATTGAGAATACTGTATTAAGCTACAAAATATTGTAGATCCAACTCAATGAGATCCACCCTCATTCAAAAGAGCTTAATCTGAGATTCCACATAGGAAAAACCAGGTAGACAAAGAATTATTATTGTCCAAATATTGACTTGAAGTTGAATAGGAAATATGTTGAGTTGGTGCATTAGTACATATCCAATATATGTCAGTACATTTTGGGCTCTTAAAGATGGACAATGAGTTGGGCCAAGAAATGAGAAAGAGAAAAGGGAGAATTCTGGATGGCATTTCAGAAATAGCACAGTGCTTTTAACAATGATTAAGAATCATGGAATATTGGGGCAGCTAGGTGGCGCAGAGGATAGAGCACTGGCCCTGGAGTCAGGAGTACCTGAGTTCAAATCCAGCCTCAGACACTTAACACTCACTAGCTGTGTGACCCTGGGCAAGTCACTTAACCCCAATTGCCTCACTAAAAAAAAAAAAAAAAAGAAAAAAAAAAAAAAAAAAGAATCATGGAATATTGGAGTAGTTAGGTGGCGCAGTGGATAGAGCACTGGCCCTGGATTCAGGAAGACCTGAGTTCAAATCTGGCCTCAGACACTTAACACTTACTAGCTGTGTGACCCTGGGCAAGTCATTTAACCCCAATTGCCTCACCAAAAAAAAAAAAAAAAAAGAAAGAAAGAAAAGAATCATGGAATATTGCACTCTCTAGATTGCAGCTGGGTGGCACAGTGGATAAAGGACTGGGTCTAGAGTCAAGAAGATCATCTGTGTGATCTTGGACAAGTCACTTAACCTTTGCCTATTTCAGTTTCCTCAACTATAAAGTCAGGATGATAACAGCACTCGTTTCATAGAGTTGTTGTAATGAACAAATGAGATATTTGTAAAAACTCTTAGTGCAGTGCCTGGCCCACATTCGGGGCTTAAAAAATGCTTATTCCCTGATTGCCTTCTCTTCTCTAAAGTATTCAAATTGTGAGTTAACCAAAGGGCAGTGGAGAGATGGGTGTTGGGAATAAGTAGGCTGCTGAACATTTCTAACAAGGACATGTTTAAGAAGTAGTATAAGGGATACCATTGAGAAAATGTATGATCAGAAAATATGGGCTGGTCATGTAGCATGTAGTGAGGAATAACAGAGAGCTAGGATGCTTTTCTTGTTCTAGAAAATATAAGTGCTTGAAGAAGTCTTCTAGTATATTGGGTAGCTCTTTTGTGGAGGATCTCTGAGGGAATGGACAAGTATTCATGGGTTAAAAGGGTACAATATGGGGGGCAGCTAGATGGCGCAGTGGTTAAAGCGCTGGCCCTGGATTCAGGAGTACCTGAGTTCAAATCCAGCCTCAGACACTTAACACTTACTAGCTGTGTGACCCTGGGCAAGTCACTTAACCCCCATTGCCCAGCAAAAAAAAAAACAAAAAACAAAAAAGGGTACAATATGGGTTGTGGTTATGTATTATTAGAGGGAATGCTAATTGATATAATTTTGTATTCATTCAAGTACTGAAGTATACATGTTATTTCCACTACCAAGCCCATGGCTAACCCTGCCCCAAGTAGAGCATAAACAGCTAGGGCAGGGACTGTTTTCAATAATAGATGACACTTATAGAATACTTTAAGGCTCACTAGGCACTCTGCATCCATTTACCATTTGATCTCAACAGTATTATCAGGGAGGAATTTTTATCTTTTTATAAGTAAGGAAACTGAGACTGAGGTGAGTTTTAACTTATTTATGACTTATCTCTGGTCAAAAAGGTAGTAACTGTTGGAAGCGGGATTTAAATCCAGGTCTCCCCAGATTTTAGTTGCAATTCTGAGGGATTCTAATCTATACTACGCTGACTCTTATTCTTCATCTGTGTATGCCTAACCCTTGGCACAAGGCCTTACATGTTATAGTCACAATAAACTTGATTCATTTTGATCCATTTATTGATGTTGATAGCACTGAATTGTGGAGCATCTTCTTTTAGCAGTAAAGAAGGAGCTGTCTGAATGATTACCATGAGATCGCAGGGTCATGAATCCAAAGAAAAGAAGGTTGAGAAGGTCAGTGGTTCAAAGATCAAAAGAGAATAAGGTGATGGAAAATGCTCTCCACATCCAGAGAAAGAAGTGATGGATTCTGAACGCACATTGAAGCATACCATTTTCGCTTTCTTTGATTGTGTGTGTGTGTGTGTGTGTGTGTGTGTGTGTGGTTTTTTCCTTTTGTTCTTTTTCTCCTTTCACAACATGACTAATGTGGAAATATGTCTAACATGATTGCACATGTATAACCTATATCAGATTGCTTGCTGTCTTGGGGAGGGGCAAGGGGAGGGAGAAAAATTTGGAACTTAGAATTTTATAAAAATGAATGTTAAAAACTATCTTTACATGTAATTGGAAAAATAAAATACTATTTACATAAAAAAGGATGAAGACTGAGAAATAATTATTGGATCTGAAAATTAAAAGGTCACCAATAATCTTGAAAAGGATGGTTTCAGCAGAGTGATGGGGACAAATTGTGAAGGCCTGAGGAATAAGTGAATGAGGAAGTATAAGCAACATTACAGGCAGGCTTCCCCAAAAGTTTGGTAGTGAAGGGTAGAAAGAAAACTAGCTTGCAGGAATGTTAAAGGATGGAAAGGCTTTTTATAATAGGAGAAGTCTGAGGCTATAATAAAGGTTTAGGGAAGGATATAGTATAGAAAGTGGAGTTCTGATGGAGCAGGGCCTGGCAGAAATTGAAAGGGAAGGGACACATGCAGCTGGGTGGGGAGCCTATCTCATTGGGCCATCAGTATATAATGTTCACTTGAATATTCCAGATGGCATTTGGCATAGCCATAACAGTAGCAGCTCACACCAAGTTCATTTGCTGCTGTTGGCAAACCCACAAAACAGCAGGCTGGAATGGAAAGCTATCAGCAGAGGGTGTAATGTATTATTTGTCCACCAGGTGGCGGTAATTCAAGCCACCAGTCAACTGGTTTCATCCAAGACCATCCAGTGTGCATGTGTGGGTTTCCCCAAAGGCTGCACTATGTCTACTGCTCCCCAGAGTATTTTTACCTTTAAACCCTTAGACTAGTTCCTCTTTCACTGCCCTATGTTCCCAGGATTCATGGTACAGGGCTGGCCCTTATTTGACAGCATTCTAGGAGCATGGAAAAAGAAAATGGAATATCACTCTAAAACATTAAAATTATAGAAACCTCAACATGGATCTACACCCCCTATCCTGAGTCTAGGAAAACCTCTTACTCTCAGTCTAACAATCTCATTTACAAGACTCAGATGTCTGGCTTTTCAATGCCCATAGCAGTTTGTAAAAAACATATTAAGTAACTGTAAAGTTGTAGTCAAATAGCAAAACAGTTAAGAACTTACTTTGACTGATAATCTTTCCCAGCAATCCTTCCAACCATCCTCACAACAACTGGAGCATGAGGAAGATTAGGGGACAGAGTTGCATGTTGGGAACCTGCTAGGAGAAGATGTACAACAACCAACAAAATGGTGGTTGGGGGTGGGGGACATAAGGATGGAGATCAGTTTTCCAGCATACATTTAACAGCAGCTGCCAGTCTGGTCTGTTATAAAACTAGTGCTCTATAGTAATATTGATCCTTCTTGCCTTTGTAACACCCTGGGCCCATCTCCATTCTAGAGCCCTGTCTCTCCTACTCTAGATCTCCAGGATGTGTCCCAGCTTGCCTTTTGCTACACCTGACTCAAGTGGCCCCAGGTTTGGCAGCCTCAGCAAACTGCTGAGAGTAACATGCTGACAACAGGCTGACACCCTTCCCACCCACAGCATGGAAAGAATAGAATGGAATGGAGTGAATGCCAGACTGGAAGTCTCTTCAAGTGCAAAAGAAGAAACTCGGGGCTATGGGAAAATGCATTCCCCTATATGTTTCTTTTCCTACCTTCCTCATTGTCTCATTGATCTGTCCTCCCCAGTCTGGGAGGGTTAAGGGCTATTAGAAGCCCCTAACAGATTAGATAGCAGGCAGGTAGGTAGGTAGGTAGGTAGGTAGGTAGATAGATAGATAGATAGATAGAGTTGGAAATAGAGATAGATTAAATGGAGTTGTGGTTAGATAGATGGATAGATCTAGACATACATATTTTGTGTGCGTGTGTGTGTTGGATAAGTACTAAGGAAAGATAATGAGCTGGGTCCAGATTTGGATAGGAGGGTGATATAAAGCTGGATTACATTTGGAAAACTAGGACTTTCTGTGATCCTGTCCTTCAAATGACAGCAGTTGTGTCTATTTAACACCAATATTCTCTCAGTGATACTATATAATTGTGAATCACAGAAAATGATCATCTTTGAAGAATTAATATGACAGATGAGTCAAAGAGCTCTGTAAAGATGGATAACATGTAAACATAATAATGTACATATGAGTTGTGACAACTAGCTTGCAAGAAGTAAAATGACAGACATCATCAAGAAAGAGAGCAATAGTGAGTCCTTCATTACACCGACTAATTCCATTATGAAGGATCTATGGTGATACATCAAAATTTGCACAGATGAGAAGACCTAGATGGTCTGTATTGGTGGAAGGTGTACCCATATGAACGAGAGTGAGTTCAGTTCAGAAAACATTCATTAATAGCCCAATGTATGCATTATACACACTGAGTAGAAAACAAAACAGTCTCTGTCCTCAAAGAGTTTATGATTAAAATATCTAAGCAAAGCACTTTGTTTTATTTATTGTACTATTTTAGAGGTGCTTAGTTAGAATCTTTATGCCTGATCAAATAATGATGGATTTAACATCAAGGGATTTTATCATTAGAACAATCTTGTCCGTAAGTCATATTATTAATTCAATTTTATTTGTTTTCCTAATGAAGACTGAATCAGAGCTGTTTTCTTTTTCCTACCTTAGAGGTATAGAAGAAATGGGTAGTAGACCTTGTTTTTTTTTGGGGGGGTGGTTTTTTTTGTTTTTTGGGTTTTTTTTGGATTAGACCTTGTTTTTGATAACACGGATTGGATAGAACAGGATCCCTGGAAAATTCCAGTCAAGCATCCACAGCCATGAGTCCCATGTATTTTTTCAATGATTAATTTTTTAAATGTTGAGTTGGCTTTTAAATTTCCATAACAGAAGTTAGATTTACCAGAGCAAAAATCAAACAGAGAGCAAAGAACATGGTGTTTAGCAGTTTTTCTACATCTGAGATCAGTGGCTTTGGAAACAGCTATTCCAGGGGAATATTTAAAACTAAAGGGGACCTCAAGGCCCTAGTTCTCTCTTAACTAGTGCCCTTCCCCCATCTTTATAACCAAGGACAGTGTGGATACCCAATAAAAAAATTAAATCTTCTCAATCTCCTCCTTCCTCTTCACCATCCCCATCTCCGAATCTATTCAACACTGGCTCTTTTGAAATATGTACCCTTTTTATTTTTGGCTGAATAAATTAGACTATATTAAACTATCTAGTGACTGACCATTTTAATCAGAAGATGTTGAAATCATAGGATCATTTAATATAATCAATTATTTTGCTACACAATTCTAAGGGTTGATTGGTAATGGACAACAAATTGTCAAAAAAGTGCATTGACTGCCAGCCTAATTTATATATATATATAATGTATATATATATGTATGTATGTATATATATACACATATATATGTATATATACTGAGAGAGAGAGAGAAAGAGAGAGAGAGAGAGAGAGAGAGAGAGAGAGAGAGAGAGAGAGAGTTTTACTGTATAGCAAAGTGGTGACACATAGTGACTAGAGAAGTTCACTTGGAAATCAGGAAGACCTAGGTTCAAATCTCCCCTCTGACACATACAATTTGTGTAACCACAGACAAGTCACTTAACCATTCTGAGACTAGTTAGTCGTAGATGGGTTGAAATTTGTGTAGGTGGAGGGAGTTTCCCATACTGACAAACTCATAGGTCATCACAAACCATCTCCAGATGTCTGTTTGTTTTCAAAGAAAAGCCTTATTTTCCCAAATTCGCACATAAAGAAACTTAACAGTGCCTACCAAATACTAAGAGCAATACAAGTATTTCTGCTAATTATAACAGAAAGAAGAATGACAATCTTGCCTGAGCATGTTTTCGATTTCCTTCACATTCATCCAAAACAATGCTTTCTATGTGTGCCTGGGTAGGCATGGTACCTTGCATAGGAGAAGTAGGTAGGACATGACATTCCTTCACACTTGAGTGCATACCTGCAATCTGAGGTCTGTTTGGTATCAGTATTCCCTTCCTTCTAAATCATTTAACCTCATATAGGGTTTTAGAGATAAAACTTCTCTTCCAAAGCAATATATTTTCATGAATCAAAGTTTCTTCCTGGAAAGTTCTCTCATATAATCCCTTTTTTTTTTCTTGATAAAAAAGAAAATTATGCTTTATTGCTTTAAAGCACAATATATAATTGCATCGGTACTTGCAATGACCCTGTGAAATGAGGTAATACAAGTCCTTTCTTTGTTTTACATATGGGGAAATTGAGGCTCAGAGAAGTTAATGGCTTCCCCAAGATCATAACCAGTAAGTGGCTAATCCTGGACTTGAATTCACATTGTTTTATGCTATGTCCAATGCTCTTTCTATCACACTCTGCTCTTTCCTCTTATATAATGGTATACAATATTGTATCTTCATTTTATTATATTCAAACATATTTACTCATGCATATAAGGAAAGCTTAAAAATAATTTTAATAATAACTAGCATTATGTATAAATTTGAGGTCTGCAAAGCACTTTACATGTCGATTCTCTTTTTATCCTCACAACAACCCTAGGAAGAAGGTGCTATTATTATTATTATTCCCACTTTACAGAAGAGGAAACTGAGTCAGAGAGCAGTTATGTGACTTGGCCAGGGTCACATATCTAGCAAGTGTGTGATGCCAGATTTTTAACTCAGGTTCCCTTGATTCCAGGTCCAGCACTTCATTCACTGTGCCAGCTTGATGCCACTATGGGAGTTGAATTGAATTTCTCTAAAGATCTTCTTGTTGAAAAATCTATAATCACTGTGAGAGATTTAAGAAAGAAATGAAATAGTTCTACTTTTAAAATTACCTCCATAGTTTTCCATTATTAAAAAAATCACAGAAATTCAAGTTGCTGTCACTGTGAAAAGTTTCCTGATGAGTTTTAAGAGTTGTGGTGATGGATTACACATCATTGAATCATCAAATCTTCAAGTTGGAAGGGAGTTAGAAGAAGGCTCTCTAGCAGGGAAGCCAGGTGTAGATAGCTGTATATTAAGCAGGCTCTAGGTCATAGAACCTGAGAGTTGAAAGGGATCTTAAGAGTCTGGTCTAACCTGGTCCAACTGCCTTAGGGATAAACCACCTCATCACCCTCCCTGCTGAGGCATCATCCACCTACAATTCTTCTAAGCAACTGTTTTATTAGGTTGAGCCAAAATCTACTTTCCAATGACTCCTGCCCATTGGTTCCACTTCTCCCTATTGAGCTTCAGGTTTATTCTCTTTCCTTTTCATCCTATTTTAGGCTGAAAAGAGACTTACATATTCAACACTAACAAGGCTTTTGCTAGACTGAAAATTTGTCATAACATTTCCTGCTTTCTTCTTTTTTGAGATTACTTTAACAATGAGAGATTTACTTGCGCAAGGCAATTAAACTCTAATTTGTTATATACTTTTGATCCTCTTACAAGATGTTGCCCATTGCAAAATGACAATCCTTTAAGTAGCAAAAAATGGAAACTTTGTAAATTGACTCACATTTTAATCACACTGGATCTTGTTGCCATTTCAAATAATCCTGGGAATCCTTTTGGAAAGGAACCTTCTGTAAAATGTATATCCCTTCTTTAATTTTTCTTTTGTGTACATCCGGCTTTCCAAATTCTTAACATATACATGTTCATACATGGGTTTTGCAAATGAATTTTCATCTAGTACTATTCAGTTTAGAATAGATGATCTGGGTCATGGTGGTCTTTTCCTCCCTTTCTGGGAGGAATGTTTATCACAGATTAAGTGCCAGGTCCTCTATGGTTCTCTTAGAAGGAGGGATTATTCTGTCCCTAAATTCTGTTTCTTTCTCTGGGGCAACATGTATAGATTAGTTGGTTTGCCCAATTGGAATAAATCTGAGCCCTTACCCATTGGCCAACCCCCATTTCCTTCTTGAACTTGGTATATGGACTTTGGCATAATGGAGATGACTCTCCACAGAAGCAGACAAACATACTTAGATGCTGTGTGCAAGTTGTCTTGACCCTTAGAATAGATAAACAAGTAGGTGTTTCATAATTATAATAAGAAAATACAGAAAAACAAACCATCTACCAGGTGGTTAAGAGACGACCACTTCTCTAGAACCTAGGAACCCCTCATATAATTCAGAAATTATTTCAAACTCAGGAGTTCTAGGAAATGCACATTTTAAATCTGGTCCATTCCCAGTATGGTGTGCCCCTCTGCAATTCAGCAAAGGAATGTAAAAAGTTTCCACCTGAGATTCAACCCATGAATGAAGCAAGATCCATCATCAAGAGCAGACTTGGAAAGTCCAGAGCAGCTTTGGGAAATGGACTTGGGCTCTGGGTGAGCTTGGGAATTAATGAATGAGAAGGCATTGAAGACCAAAGCCTTGCAGATACACATATTAGGAGGCAAAAGAGTCAGTCCTTGGACTTGAGAAACTTTCATTCAAGTAGGGGAAAACAACACATATAGAGGAGAAGGCATCAGGGAGGGCGATGGAGCTGTAGTTAATTGGCTGATAGATAAAGCTCAAGTTCAAGGACTAGAGTCAGATTTCCAGTAGAAGAGGAGGAGGCTAAGAGTAAGTGGCACAGTCTGGAGCTGGCAAGGGAGGGTCATAGGGACCTAGATATGGTCAGTGCTCATCAGCCAGAAGTTGAAATCTGATTTCTAGAGGAAAGAGAGGGAGGAGAGGAAACTGGCCTGCAGGCAATGTAGCATGGTGTTCTCTGGGAAGTGTCTTTTTAGGGAAAGACTGGAGCTTTTCTCAGTACTGCCCTTTTCCAATCTTCAGCTAGCCTATTTATCACAGAACAGAGTGAGTAGATGTGGCCATTTGTCCCCAGGCAAGTAGAAACCTGCCACTGACATTACTGGTTCTGGCATCCCTCTCCCCTGATCTCATTTCTTGCCGGTTACCCCTACAGCAGATGTCTAATGTCCTTTCCTCAGACCACCTCTTAATTTACTCCCCAACCCCAAACCCCAACTGCCCTGCACAGAAGGTGGGGATCAAGCTGTAGATCTAGGGAAATTACCATTTTTGTGCACATTTCCTTTTATAGGATGTGGAGAAGACATTGTGGGACTTCAGATTTTTAAATGGTTTCGATTTAATGTTGAAAACATGGCACATCTGGTGGTGGGAAATAATTGGACCAGAAATATGAGTTATCGAATTCAAGACACTATTTATTAAATCCCTACTATGCACAAGGCACAGTGTGGGGCGCTGGAGGCAATACAAAGATAAACAGGACAAGGTTCCTGCTATTCACTACCATCTTATCTCATTTTTGCTACATTTTACACCTTTTTTTTGTCGGGCAATGGGGGTTAAGTGACTTGCCCAGGGTCACACAGCTAGTAAGTGTCAGGTGTCTAAGACCAGATTTGAACTCAGGTACTCCTGAATCCAGGGCCAGTGCTTTGCCCACTGCACCACCTAGCTGCCCCCTCCTTTTACACTTTTAAAGCAAGCAATCTCTTTGTCCATTTGTCCATTTGTCCAAATGATCTCCATTTTCTTTCTCCTGGAACTCCCCTCTTACAGATAACTAATGACAAAATGGCCAAATCAAATGACCTTCCTCCTCTGTGAGCCACCTTTTAATGTTTCCTCCATGAACTTTTCTTCCTCTTTTCATTACCCTGTGTTATATTTCCCAAGTTCCAGTGTGAGGCCTTTTGTTCTTTTCTACCTTATTTTACATTTTCATTCTCACAATTTCAGCTATTATCCTTATATAAATGATTTCCAAATCTATTGAGGTCCTTTCTCTTACCTACCGATCCCACATGCCTAATTGCCTCACCCCCTAAATAGAAGTTTCTGTTTACATGTTCTACTGTCAACTGAACTGAAATCTTCCTCCCCGAATTGGTTCCCCAAACCCTGAAATGTAGATGCAACTTGGAGTCTTTTTTTTTTTTTTTTTTGCTCTTCCTTTGCCTTAACTCCCTGAGTAGCAGGGATGATCAGGAGAACATGATCAATTTAATGAGTCCCCCAGTGAACTTGTTGGAATTACATCTTTATCAGAAAGGAACACCTTCTGTGGAGCTAAACGTGAACATTAACCCCTTGCAGGGATAACACGGGGAACTCCTAATAAGTCTCCAGTAACTGGGACTGTGTCTAATGGCTGAGAATCAGGATGGACAGACTTTTACTGGGGAGCCTTCCCTCTCTGTAGCCTGTAAGAATGAGTCATGGAAATGGTTTTACCTTTCTCTGTACCCTTCTCTTTGATGACTCTTTTTGCACATTTTCTCTTCTTTAGACAACCATTAAAGGGGAGAGGATTCTTCTCTTCCCTCTCTTCCTTTTGTGGTAGTGGTGACTTAAAGCAGAAGCATGTGGGAGTAGGGATTAGGAGATATACTGCTCCAGGGGAGCCTGTGACTAAGATTCTTAGATCTCCCAGTACCTAGTTGCTTTTCTGTTTTCTTTACTGAGTATAGGTTGGTGATTAGTGATCCTAAGAAATGAATGTTTCCTGGGTCATCTCAGCAAGGAGCTATTGCCCATGTAGATAGCTCATGTCACATTTCTGACAAATGTCCCATCCAGTTGATTGGACAACTCATTGGACTGAAGAGAGATTCTTTCACTCCTCCTCCATCCCTTCCAACACATAGATACTATATCTGCATTTGGTCAGGTACTGGATTATATCCATTCTTCTTTCATACTTTCAGGCGTATGCCTTCTTTATTACCATTGTCAACACCAAAATATTGGCCCTTCCTTATGATCACCTTGCCTAGATGACAGCAACTATTTCCTAAGAGCTATACTTGACTCCACATCTTCCTTCCACTTTCTTTCATCCCCTCTCTACATATATAGTGAAGAACTGATCAAGGCCTTCCCCATTCCTCATTAGATGAAATTATAGGGGAAAAACACATTGGAGATTTCAGGGACCTCATATGCAGCTTGTAAAGAGCTGGTATCAGAGATGATGGGATGCATATAAAAGCATCAGGAAACACAGTTGAAGATTGGCACAGATGAGGGACTTGCTCCTTGTTGTAGATTTCTAAGTCTTTCTCCAATTCATGGGTAGACAAGAGAGACTGAGGGTTTCAAAATGAGGGCACTGACCCTGGAAGAGATAGTCCAGCCAAGAAGTCAGCTCTTAGAAACACATCCAGCCGATTGTAACAGGGATGAGAAGGGGTGAATTTCTCTCTTTTCCCCCATCCCTGACAACTCTGTCTTGTAGTAGAAGCACATAACCCCTGGAGAAATGCTTGCATGAAACCTGAGCAGAGAATTTAAGGATGTGAGAGATTTGAAGAGAAAATGCTTGGCTTCTGCAGTAAAGATCCTACTGCTTAGCAAATGGAAGGTATCATAGCTAAGACTCTTAGGTAGCAGAACTAAGGATGTTCCCCACTGGTTCCAATGATCTTTCTGAAGGAACTAGGCATTGACTTAGCTAAGCACTTCAGTTTAGCTAGAAGGGGGCAAGGGGAAGGAAGAAGCATTTATATAGTACCTACTATGTGATGTGGTGCTTATGTGTTTATATATACTGGGCTAAGTGCTTTTCAAATATCGTCTCATTTGATCCTTACAAACAACACAGAAAAGTAGGTATTATCAGGGTCAGCTAGGTGGCATAGTAGATAAGGCACTGGCCCTGGATTCAAGAGGACCTGAGTTCAAAGCTGGCCTCAGACACTTAACTAGCTGTGTGACCCTGGGCAAGTCACTTAACCCTCATTGCCCCACAAAAAAGAAAGAAAGAAAAAAGTAGGTCTTATCACAATCCTTATTTTACATTTGAGGAAATGGAGGCAAACAGAAGGTAAATGACTTGCCTAGGGTCACACAGCTAGTCTGAGGTTGGATTTGAACTCATGTCTTCCCAACTTAAGGCCCAGTGCTCTAGCCACCGTGACATCTGGCTGCCTAGAAGCTAGAAGTTGGAAGTGACAGAGACCATAGGGTAGAGCAATGAGCCTGGCAAAGAGCAAGCCCATGAGAACAATGTTCGAGACATCTCATTGAGTAAGGAGCAATTCAGGAGAAATTTCAAGAGAAGCATGGGGTTCTGCAGCATTAGGGGTGTGATACTCATGTGCCCCCTATATGTGGGATTCGTGATTTCTGTATTTGTTCCAATGATGGTGTCTAAGTTGCCGGGAGTGTTAGGGGGTGGGGCAGAGAGGGTGTTCTATTTCATTATAAATATTTTATAAATGTTGTAAATAGTTTTATTGTAAATCTTCTTTCTTTGCTATTCCAGAATATGCTTTTATTTAGAACAAATTGTGTACTCTGATTGAGTAGTGAAAAGTCATAATTAATGGGGTTCACAAGTTATGATTTTGAGTGTAGACCCTCAGACTACCTCGAACCCAGGGTAGTCACACTCCAGAGGACCCACTCTTTGGGTACAAGTATGGAGGAAGTGGTCCAAAGGGGCACTACACATGCATTCTATACTCCATACCAGTGCCAAGTTAATTGTTCTGAAATGCCACTTGAGATTGCCACTCCCTGCCCCAAATCCACAAGTGACACTCCATTGTTTACAAGATCAAGCCCAAATTCCTCATCCTGGCATTCAGTTGCATCTACAACCTGACCCCCTTATGCCTTCATATGACTTTTCTGACTCATTTGTACTAGTCTCTTCAGTTTTCTAAATATGCATCAGATACTTTGCTTGACTATTACCCCAGCCTCCTAGGTCCTCCTTGTTCCTCTCTGCATGCCTAAATCCTGCTCATGCTTCAGTTCCAGCTCAAATTCTACTTCCTCCATAAACATAAGGCAAAAGGAAAAGGCATGATTAATTGTGTAAAATGTCTAAGGCAGTTCTTTCTCTTAAGCTCTGCTGTTTGATTGACTTAATACTTCCATGTTCTCTCTCCCATCTACAATGGAAGGTAAAACAATGTACACACACAGGTCTCTTCTTCTCTAATCTCTTTTAGCATTTACTTTCCATATTACATCTTTCAGTAGAATATTTATCTTTAATTATTTTGTGCATATTTGTCTTCTTTTTTGCCTTATTTTTCTAATGAGATTATAAACTCTTTCAAGGCAATGACCTTGTAGTTTGTTTTTGTTTTTGTTTTTCCTATCCCTGGTATTTAGAATAGCACAAGGTAACAGTAGGGACTAAAAAGAGTACTTATTAAAAGTATTTATGCCTATTTAAGGGAGCATGGATTTAGCAGTTATCAGATCTTGAACTATATTATAGGGCAGTATTATTAAAATTATCTGGTACTGGCTAAGTAATAGAAAGGTAGATAAGTGGAACAGAGTAGATGTATAATACACAGCAACAAATGATTATAGTAACTTTGTTTTTGACAAAGAGATTTAAGCTTTGGGGATAAGAATTCATTACTTGGTAAAAATTGTTGGGAGAGCTGGAAAGCAGTCTGGCAGAAATTGGATATAAAGCAGTATATTACACCATTTACCAAGATAAAGTCAAAATGGATACATGGCATAGATATAAAGGAAGAAATCATAAGAAAATTAGAACATGGAACACATTACCTCTAAGACTTATGTATAGGAAAACAATTTATGAATAAACAAGAGATGGAGTACATTGTGAGGTATAAAATGGATAATTTTGATTCCATTAAATTTAAAAAATACAAATAAAACCAATGTAGCCAAGATTAGAAGGAAAGCAGAAAATTGGGGAGGGGGAATTTTATAGACAGTTTCTCAGATAAAGGTCTCATATCTCAATTTTATAAATAACTTCATCAAATGAATAAGAATACAAGTCATTGATAAATGATCAAAGATATGAACAGGTAGAAAAAATAAAAACTATATGTAGTCTTATGAAAAATGCTCTAATTCATTATTGATTAGAGAAATGCAAGTTAAAACAACTTTGAGATATCATCTTACACCTATAAGATTGGCTAAAATGATAGAAGAGGAAAGCAACAAATGTTTGAGGGGATGGAACACTAATTCACTGTTGGTAGAACTGTGAACTGATCCAACCATTTTGGAGAGCAATCTGGAATTATACCCAAATAGTTACAAAACTGTGTATACCCTTTGATCCAGCAATACCATTGTTGGGTCTGTTTCCCAAGGTGATTAGGGAAAAAGAAAAATAACTTATATGTCCTAAAGTATTAATAGCAGCTCTCTTTGTGGTGGCAGAGAACTGGAAATTGAGATGATGCCCCTCAATTTGGGAATGACTAAACAAGTTGTGATGGAATATTACTGTGCTATAAGAAATGAAGAGCTGGTAAATTATAGAAAAACATTGCATTAAAAACTTGCATGAAATAATGAAGAGTGAAAAGAGTACAACCAAGAGAACATTATACATGGTATCAGCAATATTATTCTAAGAACAACTTTGAACAACTAAGTCATTTTAAGTATCATAAATACTTAAATCAACTACAAAGGGCCTATGATGGAAGATGCTGTCTACCTCCAGAGAAAGAACTGATAAATAGAAATATATATATATATATATATATATATATATATATATATATATATATTATGGTTTTACACACACATTTGTGTCTAATGGTCACCTTCTCTACAGCAGGGTGGAGAAGGAGGGAGGAAAAAAGTACACAGGAGAGAACAAAAGAGGGCTTAGAAGGAAGTACAGAAACCAAAGTAACTTTGAAAATGATATGAAGTATTTATTACATAGTTTGGTTTCTTTGGGGGGTTGGGGCAATGAGGGTTAAGTGACTTGCCCAGGGTCACACAGCTAGTAAGTGTCAAGTGTCTGAGGCCGGATTTGAACTCAGGTCCTCCTGAATCCAGGGTCAGTGCTTTATCCACTGTGCCACCTAGCTGTCCCCTATTACATATTTTTTTTTTAAAGTAAACAGTGTGAAATGGAAATCCATGGTTTCATATTGAATCCTCTTTTTATGTTATGTTGTGTACATGGAAATGTTCTCTCTTTGCCTTTTTGTATTTAAGTTCAAATAAATTAAAAAATTGAGAGAGTGAGAGAAAGACAGAGACAGAGACAGAGAGAGACAGAGAGACAGAGAGAGACAGAGAGAGACACAGAGAGACAGAGAGAGACACAGAGAGACACAGAGACATGGATTTATGAATCGACATCTGACTTTAGCATCAGAAAGACCTGGTTTAATGTACTGCTTCTGATACATTTTGACCATGTGGAGCTTACCAATTCATTTAACCTATCCAGACAATTTTATAAGATGCTAAGTTATGGGTTAGGTACCCATCTTGCACTGACAGTGGGAGTTTCCTCATTAGGGGTTCCCTATGCCAATGAAATCAGAGTCTAATACTATATGTGTCCTATATGCATGTGCATTTGCATAAGCACACTCAAATGGATCTATGATCTCCCGGATGTAGGAGTTCTCACCAATATTGCAGCCCATCCATGCCTACCTATCCTTTGTGAAATCTTTTCATCACATCCCAAAGTTCACCCAGTGAGTGTACTCAACATGTTAGAAGCCTTTCTTTTTTCCTCCTAATATTACAAGGCTACCAGTAGAGCATTCTGGCTCTTTATCACTTGACATATGTCATGTCATAGTATTCCCTGGTGACTTCTGTTCCTCAGAGTCCTTCCTTTGTTATGTGTTGCAGCCTGCCCACACCCACCATGTGCTTCTCATTGCCTTCTATGTGATACTCACCCTTGTATTTTAGAGACAAGTGTTCTATGTCTTGTTGTCATATAGCAACATTGTTTAAAAATGATGGTATTTAAAATAGGGACTTTTGCTTTCATGGGAAATTTGGGGTTAGTAGAAGAGTTTTGTAATTTCTCATAAAGTCACTAGCTTCCATTTGTTCAATCCTAATTCTTAGGCAATTATTTTTGACAGAGAGCTTTTCCATTTGGCTTTTCAAGCTGTTGACTTTTTTCTCATGTCTTTCCTGCATCACCCTCATTTCTCTTTCCATTTTTCTTCTACCTCTCTAACTTTATCTTCAAAGTCCTTTTTGAGCACCTCTAGGCCTGAGACCAATTCATATTTTTCTTGGAAGCTTTAGATATAGAGGCCCTGACATTGACATCTTCCTTTGAGGGTGCTCCTCTATCTTCCTTGTCACTAAAGAAACTTTCTATGGTCCTCACCTTTCTCTGTCTGCTCATCTTGCCTTTCTTTTGCTTGACTTAAAGTGGAGCACTGTTTCCAGGCTTCACTATCCCAAGCTTCAGGAGGTCCCAGGTGGTATGATTTAAGGAGGTTCAGGTTCTTCACTCGCCTGTCCTGTTCCTGGTCTGTAGATGATCCCAGACTAACTTGCTAATCAACCAGCTTGTGTGTTGTGGTTGTCAGCTCTGACAAGCCTGTGCCCCTCCCCACCTGGGCCACTGCTACTCAAGCCTACCTCCTGGTTCTCAGCAGGGGTGAAAAACCCCAAGTTCCACCAAAGCCCCTGTCAAGGGCTCAGACCTCTCACCAGACTGTGAATTTAGTTCCAGATGACACAGGCACCAGCAGAGACCCCTGTAATCTGCCCCCTATCAAGGGCTCAGACCTCTCACCAGACTGAGTTTAGTTCCAGACAACACTGGCACTGCAGCTGATTCAGAGGCTCTTGGGGTCTCTTTCTCTGGTGAGGCCTTCCTGGGACTGGATCTGTGTCAATGTGACTGTGGGGTTGGGTCCACTCCTGTCTCAGCACAGCAGCTCCCTCCTTCTGACCTTCCAAGCTGTCCTTGGTTGGAAAATGATCTCAGCACATTCTTCTGTGGATTTTGCTCAAGAGTTTTGTAATTTCCCCAAAGCAATCCAACCTGTGCACTTCTTTCTTTTTAATTCTGGGCCTGGTTTGTTGTCCATAGACAAACCCTATAGTCAATAGACATTCTGCATCACTTGGTCTTTCCTGTGTTAATGGGCAGGCCAAACTATTTTGAGTGATTACAGATCTCATATAGGAGGTTTTGAGGTGCTTAGGGCTTGACACTGAAAGTTTCATGTACAAACAGGCACAGTTAGAGAACATCATCCCTCTTTGACCTAGATTCTTTGCTGGATCTCCTCCATCATAGTAGCAAATGCCTTTGACAAGCATATCTGTCTGTCTGTCTGTCTGTCTATATCTAACCTATCCCAGCTATCTATATCTAATCTATCCCATCCATCATATCTATCCATCTATTCTACCTACCTACCTGTCATTTGTATTATCTATTATATATATTGTCTATCTTCTACCATCTAGACTTGTACCACTCAAATCCCAGCTCTATCACTTATGCCTTGGATGATATTGAACTGATCACTTAGCTTCTCTGGGCTTCAGTTTTCTCATTTGTCAAATGAGGAGTTTAAATTAGATTATCTCTAAAGTCCCTTCTCACTTTAAATGCAGAATCCCAGGACAAACTAGGCAATAGTCATTTTCAGCACTATTCTATTGATGGTTTGATTAGAAACAATAATACTTGCAAGTAGAAATAGGTTGCAACTTTAACAATTTTTTTTTCTTTGAATTTTAGTCATATAAAAGAAGTACTTAAAGCAAAAGTCCTGCAAAATAATTGGTCTATTTATCAGTCTGGTATATGTGATATTGTATGCAACTCCACTTCCTTTAGAACTGAATCATGAACTTTTCTACTCACTACTGAAAGTGATATATACCTCTATTTTATAGGTGAAAGAACTTTAGGCAGCTTATTCTATTTTTAAAAAAGAAAAGTCCAAGCCCACGGAATAAGAAAAATGAGACTTTTCCCTGCCATCCTAGCTAATCCAAATCAAATCTATCGTCCTAGCCTACCAAGCCAAATGAGAGTAGTGTCAGTTAAGAAATCAGGCCATGCTTTTTTCATTTTTACATCATGGAATGAAGTCAGTAGGATTTGGGTTATGTGTGTTTTTTAAAGCACATTCTGATACCACTTTCATAGAACTCAAAACCACTAAGGCGATCTAATTGTAAACAAAGGCTCCGAATGCAGAGATTTCCATCCATGGGCCATGATGATTGTTGAATAGGAAAATGAACTATCTGGTCCTTTTTGTAAGACAGGAAGTTGAATGGGAGGGGTCCCTCCCAGTCTAAAGGAGTTCCAGAAGGATTACTCACCCTCTTTAACCTATGAGTCAGACAGGAGCCTAGAAGGGTGTTTCCAAAACAGACAGACAATAGCATAAACAAGGCAATTGATATGGGACAATCTCCAGAATCAGGGTCACAATCAGAAAGAAGCTGGTTCTCAGGATAAGCGACACAGCCTCGGGAAAGCTTTTGGTGCTGGTGTTTCCAGCAGAAGTGACTATATATAATCATATAGTCTTTTTTTTTTTTTTTGGTGAGGAAATTGGGGTTAAGTGACTTGCCTAGGGTCACACAGCTAGTAAGTGTTAAGTGTCTGAGGCCAGATTTGAACTCAGGTCCTCCTGAATCCAGGGCCAGTGCTCTATCCACTGCACCACCTAGCTGCCCCAATCATATAGTCTTATAGCCAATCTCTTTAGATTTTATCTAAAAAGAAATTTTCCTAAAAGTACTATTTTCTGCTTTTTCTTTCTTATTGACATTATTTGGATTTTTAAGCCTTATAGATCATAATACAATTTTGAACTGAGAGGACTTGAGTTCAAATCTTGACTGTGCCATCTTTGTGAACCTTTGGGTTTCAGTTTGTTCATCTAATGGGGGGGAGGGGTGGTGGGGAAGAAGGTTGACCTAGATGACTTCTAAGGTCCGTCCCAGATTTAGATCAATGATTTTAAAGACTTGCACTATCATGTCAGGAGGTGTACCTTGCTGTATTTGGCTTAAAATGTATTTTGACACTTGATGATGTCATATTCAATTAACAAACATACAATTAAATTCAGCTGTATATAAGATACCAGGCTGGGGTCTGGAGATACTAATACAAAAATGAAAAAGTTTTTACTCCTAAAAGGAGGCAGACAAAACACACACAAGTACAGTATATGGAAAATTGAGAAGTTGAAAGCATGAGAAATTTCCCCACAGGAAGAATTCCCACAGCTAATCCTTGAAGAAAGACAAGGATTCTGAGAACAGAGGTGAGGAGGGAGTGTGCTCCAGAACAGAGAATGGCTTATGGAAATGCATGGAGGTGAGGCATATAGTATTGAGTAAAGGAGTTGCTAATAGTTCAATTAGGCTGGAACATGGAATCATCAAGTGAGGTATATGTTTAGTGAATTGCCCTGAAGTGGAGGCTGGACCCTTCTTTTTCACATCATCATGAACATTCAGAGGCAGGTTCACCAAACATAACCTGGGTTCCTAGGCATGCTCTTATGATTTTGCCTCATTGGCCAGACACCATTATACTTCCCTTCCCATTTAAAAAATATTGCCATGCTCACCAGTGCAGGGCCCCTCATTGGCTAGTCCCATTTTCCATATGGAATCAAAACAGAAAACAAGGGAAGGATCCAGACTGCAAAGGAGCTTCAGAGCCAGGCTAAGGAATTTGCGTTGTGTCTTCAAAGGCAATGGAGAGCCACACTTAAAGTTTTTGAAGCAAGGGCTTAGCATGGTCAGACCTGACCTCAGGGAAGATTATTTTGTCTGGTTTGTGAAGGATTGCTTGGACAGGGAGACCCTTGAAGTAGGGAGGCCATTAGAAGGACATGATAGTAGTCCTGAAGAAATGTTAAGAAAGCCTGTATTAGTCAGGGAGGCTGAGTAATTGGAGAAAAGAGGAGAAACATGGAAGATAATGTTGAGGTTGAAGTGATGACTTGGCAACTGTTTGGTGATGGTAAGGCATGTGGGGGTGGGGCGGGGGGAGAATATGGGATGAAAGGAATGGGGTAGGGGAAAAAGAAGAATCAAAGATTACTGTAAAGTTACAACAGTGGATGACTGGCAGGATGGTGGGGCCTTCTATAAGGGGCAGCCTTGGAAGGGGAAGCAATGGAGTTCTGTTTTGCATGTATGGACAGTTAATATATTCAGGGACTCTGTGTGCATAGCATTCAGTATGTCATATAGATTGTAAAACCAAGATAACTCATAACTTGCTCCTAAATGTAGAGCCTAGCCCCTAAAAATCAATACAAAAGACTTAGAATTTAAAACAAAATACAGTATTGAGCTGTATTATAATCCCACCTTTGCCTCTTCTCCCTTTCCTCAGACTCCCAGAAGATTTCCTTAATTGGTTTATAAAGTCTAGACCTCAGGACTACAGATCAGGAAAACCAAGTTCAGATTTGTAAATCAGTTGCTATATATAATTTATAATACATTGACTATTATTTAAGATAATGGTAGAAAATTTAGAAGAGGGTGTAGCACAGTGCCTGGCACATAGTGGCACCTAATAATTGCTTATTAACTGACTGATAACATTCAGACTATATCTCAGCTCCTTGATGCTTTCATATTTCTATTATAATTTGCCTTTCAATAACATTAAACTAGTGTGGTGACTAAAGATGTTTGCCTTCAAATTATAATGATTTTCATGTGTATTTTTCTTTTGCTAGATAGACTAGGTAGAATACCTAGAGTATACCTTTTGTATGCCCCACAAAGAATGGATACCCATATAATGCAAAATATGTATATAAAATACAGTACTCAAACAAGGTTTCTTCCTTTTTCCCCTAAAATCAATGCCTATGATCAGTGACTTTTCTTTCCTCCTTACAAACTCCTCTTGCTTCCTGCTCTCTCCTGATTTCTCCCCCAATTGCCTGAGTTCTTTTTGGTTACTAATACCCCATAATCATGAGTTTTTCCTCAAAGCTTGCTCCTAGGCCTCTTCTCTTCTCTTACCACATTCTCTTTCTTTCTTTCTTTTCTTCTCTTTCTTTTTTTTTTTTTTTGGTTTTTGGTGAGGCAGTTAGGGTTACGTGACTTGCCCAGGGTCACACAGCTAGTGTCAAATGTTGAGGCCAGATTTGAACTCAGGTCCTCCTGACTCCAGGGCCAGTGTTCTAGCCACTGTGCCACCTAGCTGCCCCCCACACTCTCTTTTTTAGTGATCCATGGCTTCATTTTTGATCTCGATAAAATGATTTTTTTCTATCTATATATTAAGCCCTGTCCTAAATCCTAAGTAGCCTATGGTTACTTCCCGGAGATTTCCTCTTGGCATCTCAAATTCAACATGTTCAAAATGAAGCTGTTTTTTTCCCCTCATAAATAGGTCCCCCTCCCAATATTTCTATTGAGTGCATCACTAATCTTAATGGCCCAGGTTCATATCCTAAGAGGCATCCTGCATCATGTTCTTTGCCCTGGGTCCTCTCCTTTGGCACCCTACATATATTATGATTATCTTTTTTTTTTTAATTCTTCCCCTTCCCCAACCAAAGTAAAGTCCTTGAGAGAAGGGATTGTGTTAATTTTAGTTTTTGTGTGTCCCTAGCAACCCAGCATGGTTCTTTACACATAGTTACAAATTTCTAATAAATATTTGAAGAAAGTTGCATTGAATTAGGTAATAGTATCTGAGTGTTGACTGTGTCTTTCAGAAGTGGTAGCTACTGCAAAGGTACAAGAGAAGATAGGTACAATACATGAGAAACCAAAGGAGAGAACCAGACAAAATACAGGAATGCACGATGATTCTTGGGATGTGAACCTGCAGACTCCTCTTCAGTAAGAGGGAATAGCTTTTTTGAAGCACTTTGATTTTGCGTTTTGGTTGTGGTTGTTATTGTTTTTAAGCCCAGGATTCCCTTTTTAGCTTAGACTAGGAGTGCAAGGATCATTTGTGGACTAATAGACTATCATGATTGATAGGCAAGGTAGCTTTGACCTGCTCCATCTTCAATTGTACCAGGTGGCCTCTCTTTAGGCCACATGATGGCCCCCAGGTTTTGAAGGCTCAACATATACTGACAATACTAACATTTGACAGTTCTAGTCCACTGTGGTTCAGAACCCCTTAGTTAATGAGACTATTCATCTTCTGTCTTCCTGGTAGCTTACAGATATGCCCCACCATGCCTAGCTTGAAGTGCTTTGAATGCCCAACAGAAAAGTTTACATATTGCCTATTGCTCTATATGGACTCCAGCAACTCTACAATCCTACAACATAGCTTTCCATGAAAGGTACTATCATTTTTGGCATATTTCTCCCACCATATAAGTCTATTAGTCATAGGATAGGAGTGAGAAGACTGAATTAATTTAACATGATGTTAATTTAATGTCACAGCCCCACTTTTCTTATAGATACTACTTAGTCATAATAATGGGAAAAAGATGATACATCAACGTCTTAGTCTGAGCTAGTAGATTCAAAAGATTTTTGCGATTTGACAAGTGAAACAAGCTAACAAAGAAAACCTCGATTGCATAGGTTTTTTGTTTTGTTTTTGTTTTTTTCTTAAAGGATTCACAGAAATCAAAGTTAGCAGTCTGCAGATAGCTTTACTTAGTAATGGCTGCTCTACCTGGTCTCCTGGTTCCAGATACTTCCAAATCCCCTCTAGACGTATGTTCTGCACTGGTCTGGACTTATGTGAAGGCTGAAGCATCCATCTTTTTGGTGGGTGTTTATGGGACCCTTAAATAGGGACTCAGGAGTAAGGATAACTTATAAAGGGAACTTAGGTCAAGTTCAAGCTTGTTAAGGTGGTATTTAATTCAGAGTATTGTCTCCACTTTGAGTTCAATTACCAGGTGTGGGTAATACATTCAGGATCAGCTGTAATCGTTCTATCCAGAACAGCCATGCACAACTATTACTCACAAGTCATCAAGCTCTTTAGTTCACTAAAGAGCCAGTTGACTCTCCTTAGTTTCATACAGGGAAAATTGAAGTGTGAAAAAAAATGCCCAATTTCTAATTCATCTTTCTGTCTCTTCTTCCTATCTTCGCCAAAAACTTTCCTTGAATACCTCCTACAGAGAGTGGAAGAGATCTGTCCAACGATTAAAAAGACTAAAAAAAGATTCGCCCAATAACCCTTCTTGAACATGGTTGCTGGACATTTTACTTTGAAATCTGGGCCTCTCTAGAAGGTGTGAAGATTCTTAACTAGGGATTAGAAATCCTGAACACATTCTCCTAAGGAAAGCCCACAGGAAAGGCTGTTGGAAACTAATGTAATCACTCACTGCAGGCTTGCCTGATTTTGTTTTAATCACCCTAGAGAGCAAGGTAGATTCTATCAGTTCATAAATAAGGGAATTTTACAAATGAGAGCCAGGTAAACTTTAAAAAAAAATGATCTCATCACAGATAATGAAATAAGGCTAATTTAAAGTATCAATCAATTTTTAAAAAAAATAGAAACTCTAGCAATATACTGAAGAAACTATTAGTAACAAGAGTTCACATGTAAGTAAAGCTTGCAAAGCACTTTGCTAACACAAGCATGGTTTCCCCCATTTTACAGATGAGGAAACAGAGGCTGGCATTAAGTTCTTCATCACACAATCATCATCACATCATCACACAAGTATCTGGCAAATGTCTGAGGCAGAATTTAGACACCCTCCTGTCTCTAGATCTAAGGTTTTACTGCAGCTGGTCTTCTCTGTCAATTAACTTTCTTTAACAAAACACATTGAAATCAAAATGTTCCCTTTACTTCCAGCCTTTTGTTTATATGTATTCTTCAAGGAGGTCATGTGATAGAATAAGAATATGTATACCTCTTTGTAGACAGGAGCGAAGAAGAAGAATTCAAGCAAGATCCTAAGAAGGACCCAGTCCCTAATGATGCATCTCATCACATTTTTGATAGGTTGTATTACCAACTTGTGTGTAGACCTTTCTTAAATCTTCATTATAATTTCCCTCAGTTATTCACAAAGATATTTTTCCCCATAATTTACTCTTATGGTTTTCAGAAACTCACAAGTTTCTTGAAATGGTCAGTAATGCTACTTTTAGACACATCAATAGCCTCTGCTGTCATCTGCTATAAGGAAAGTGAAAGAATACTGATTGGTGGAGGATTAGAATAAGCTTCTTATATTCATCAGTAAGAGTCACAGAATCATAGATTTAGAGCTGGGTGGGTCTAACCCTCTCATTTGACACAAGACTTGCAATTCAAATCCTGTCATTCTGTAGAACCTTGATCAAATCACTTCTGGGCCTCAGTTTCCTCATCAATAAAATGAGGATCAATGAATCAATGAAATTTTACTTGATGACCTTTAAAGTCCCTTTTAACTCTCAATTCTACGATCCAATATAAATGTCAGCTGTGATTCTTGGAAAATTAGTGCTACAAGGATTTCTATTTCTTTTTCTTCCTTCCTTCCTTCCTTCCTTCCTTCCTTCCTTCCTTCCTTCCTTCCTTCCTTCCTTCCTTCCTTCCTTCCTTCCTTCCTTCCTTCCTTCCTTCCTTCCTTCTCTCTCTCTCTCTCTCTCTCTCTCTCTCTCTCTCTCTCTCTCTCTCTCTTTCTGGGGCAATGAGGGTTAAATGACTTGCCCAGGGTCACACAGCTAGTAAGTGTCAAGTGTTTGAGGCTGGATTTGAACTCAGGTCCTCCTGAATCCAGGGCTGGTGTTTTTTATCCACTGAACTGCCTAACTGCCCCCCTCCCCTGTTTTTGATGGATTTTTATTTCTTGATGGCTGACAGATACTTTGTGCACAAGTCTCTCCCTGGCTAGCAAATGATACTCTTGGTTTTTGTCACATCACTGATGAGACACTGATCATAGTGTCATCATAGGGTTCTATGTCTTCTTACAGGAAGATGTTACATTCCTATTTCCATGTACATCAAAACAGTCAAAAAGATTTTTAGACGCAGAAATCAGTGTGGATGATATGGCCCTTAAAAGGAAACCTTAATATTTAAAATACTGAAGTATCCCAAAACTTTTATTTCTTTTAGAGGCAAGTTCACTCTCCTTTGTCCTTTGTCTCTTTTAACCTACAAGAAATGCATCTCTTTAGTAACTGACAAAATTATTGTACCCTAGTAGTAGGAAAGAATTCATGCAAGCTGGGAAGATACCTATTACCTGTGACAGGTAGTAGATAAAAAAATTAGATTAAAAAATAAGTTTGGGATTGGAAGGGATCTTAAATCCCAGGACAGTATTGGTTTATTATTATAGGAAAGGAATTCATCAAGAGGTGTGATGAAGCACTGGCTTCGGCAAAGGGAACTCTATTTTTGTAGATATTGTTAGCAGAAGTGACACTTAAGGTTCTGCAATAGGAATTATAGCCCTTCTTTTATTTTTATATGTTCTGCCCCAGAAAAAAATGCTATGGGGCTAGGGGAGGGTGTCCATTCTCACTCTAAGCAATCACAGAAGGCCCAGGAATCTCAATTGAATCAATCAATGGAAAATAAATGAGATGTGAATGAGCCCTTAATCTATTTGAAAGGCTTTTGGTCATTGAATGAAAGCAGATGATGCTGCAAAGGAAATATCTTGTGATTAGTTAGAGAAACTCAGTCATGCCTTGTGAGCCTTTGGATTAAAAAAACAAATCGTTTGGAAGTTTGACCACTCCAACAAGAAGTCAGTCATAGTGGTTGAATCCAGTAGTGAAGGACTAAGAAAATTGCATTTGGAGGCATATGGGGGGAAAGAAAGAGGTTTTTTTTTCTTTCTTCTCTTCTGAGGGAGTTAGTTTCCCTTTCACTGACAGATGACAACACCAGGAACTTCAGGTCAGAACATTTTGAGTTTTTAATCAGCATTGGTAGCAGTGTCCCCAGAACAGCAGTGGCTAATGTCAGTGTCTGCATCAGGAGACAGTCCAAGGACAAACCAGACACTTGGCAGAAAAGCAGCTTCAGGCCTCTATAAAGGCACCAAGCCTCAGAACCCAGCAGAGAGCCACACCAAAGGAGAACTTAATGAGAACTCCATGAAGGGTGAAGAGGATTTCCGGTAACCAAGAGATGTGAATTTACCCTTTCGCTACATGGGCTCTCTAGTGTAAATCCACTTTTCCCAAGGATGTTGTGTGTGTGAGGGAAGAGTGTACCTCTGGTTTTAGGGGACATTTCTTTAGTAACCTGGTTGTTAAATATCCTGCCTAGAAGCTAATAATTAAATCCAAATGATATATAATGGGGAGCTTAACCATGTGGGTTCATCAGCCACAGTACTAGAAACCTTGGCATCCCTCAGGGTTACCCCTGGGAACCAGTCCAACCAATGCAAGTGGGAATGGGGAAACTTGCCCTGGAGGGAGTACTGCATAAAATTATCTAAAATATTATACTTATCTAGTTGTTGAACACACAAAACTGCTTGGCAGCACTGTGTAATATTTGATAATAAAAGAGTCATAGAATCATGAAGCCTTAGAGATTTTCTATTCCAACTTCCTATCAGTGCAGCAGTCACTTACATGTCATTGCCTAGTCTCTGCTTAAAGTCAAGATAACAAACATTGATTAAGTACCTCGTGTATATCAGGCATTGTGCTAACTTCTGGGGTTACAAAGAAAGGCAAAAACTGCTCTGCGTTCAAGGAGGTCACAATCTAACGGGAGAGAAAACATGGTGATGGAAAGTTCATGACTTTGGATAATCCATTCTATTTCAGTCAGAAATAATTGTTATGTTGAATCAAAACTCTTCTTTCCGGGCAGCTAGGTGGTGCAGTGGATAGAGCACCGGCCCTGGATTCAGGAGGACCTGAGTTCAAATCCAGCCTCAGAAACTTAACACTTACTAGCTGTGTGACTCTGGGCAAGTCACTTAACCCCAATTGCCTTACCAAAAAACAAAAACAAAAACAAAACCTCTTCTTTCCCTTCAACTTCTACTTATCATATCCAGTTCTGTCCTCTGGAACTTACTAACACGCTTCAGTGAATCCATGATAAGGGTATTGCATCCCTTGATATGGATTACAATACAGTCAAGCCTTCATACCCTGTATAACTCAGGCACTAAACTCCACTCAGAGCTTTTCTTGATAGAGTCTGGATTTTGCAAATCACTCCTTTCCATCTTTTCTAGTTCTGCTTGGTCTCAACTCCATAGAACAAGATACCTCACCAAGATACCTTCCTTTACAGTTTCCTTTTGTGTATTGTCTTCTCCCATTAGATTATAAGCTCCTTGAGGGCAGGAACTGCCTTTCATTTTATTTGTATCCCTAGCATTTAGCACAGTTCCTGGTTCATAGTAGGTACTTTATAAATGTTTGTTGAGTTGAATTGAATTAATTTACTGTGATGATTTCCATATGTTTCATTCACTGTTAAAAATCAGAGATACGGGTGGTAAAAGATCATTGAACAGAAATATCTGTTTTACTCTACTGAGTCAAATAATTCTTTATAAAAAAAAAATAAACACAACAGGATTTTATACTTACTGCTGTGTCCTTGATCCCATTCCCACCATCTCCTCCAGGACTTTGTTCCATCGATAATTGTCTCTCTCTCAAGCATCTTTTCTTTTTCTTCTTCTTTCCTTTAATCCTCCTCAACTCAGCTTTCTTCTAAAAATTCCTTTGTTTGACCCTCCTATTCCCTCAAGCTCTCATTTCTCTCCCTTCCTTTTCATTGCCAAACATCTGGAAGAGTAGCCTATAATCACTCCTCCCTTTACTTTTTCATCACTCATTCACTTATCTCTCAACACCTTTCAATCTGATTTTCCTCTATATTGTTCCACAGAAACTGCTCTTCAATGTCATTAATTACTGCCTTAATACCAAATCCAATAGACTTTTTCAACCTTCATTCTCCTACTTCTCTCTATAGACTTTGATACTATTCATCCCCTCCAGTTGATAGAATATTGTCCTTTTGGCTTTGATGGCCCTAAAACCCATGATTCTCCTTGTTTCTTTATTCCTTTATTAATTTCTTATCTTCCACCCGTTAAATCACCCCTTACAATTAGGTACTACCCCCCACGCCCCAAAAACACACCACACCATCATAAAATAAAATTAGGTCCTTTTTAAAATCCACTGCACTTCTCTCTCTCTCTCTCTCTCTCTCTCTATATATATATATATGTGTGTGTGTGTGTGTGTATATGTATATATATACATGTCTATATCTATATCTTTAACTATCAAATCAGTTTTTATGGTTTTAATAACAATCCTCTTGTCTTCTCTCCAGACCTCCAGTCCAAAGTTTACAACTTCCAGCTGGACAGTTCCAGTGGGATGTTCTCCTGCTATCACCTCAAACAATATATCTAAAAACGAATTCATCCTCCCTCATCTTGCTGAAAGCTCCCCCCCCACTACCGCCCTGCTGACTATTTCAGTCACACAATCTCAAAACTTTATTCCTATTCAACTCATCTCTCTCTCCCTCTCTCTCTCATCCCTTTCCCCACGTTTACTCTGTTGCCAAGTCCTGTCAATTCTACCTCCAAAATATCTCTTGCATCTGTCTCTTTCTTTCCACTCACTGATCCACCCTATTTCGGGCCCACATTACCTCTCACCTGGACTATTTTAATAACTGTTTAATTGATCTTATAGGCTCTTTTCCTTTCCCATCTATCATACTATAGCCAAAGTAATCTTCCTAATGGAACTCTAAGATCACATCATTTCTCTATTTAAAAAAAAAAAAGACTTTCAATATTTCCCCATCATGTCCTAAATAATGTCCAAATTCCTTTTCCTGGTATTCAAGGCTGTCCATAATTTGGCCCCAAATGACTTTTTTCAGCCATCTCATACCTCTCTCCTTTGTATACTTTATTCCAATGAAGCTGTACTGATTGTTCCTGTTTTTTTTTATCTTGCATTTCCTCTTTGTGCCTCTGCTTATAGCATCCTATATTCTTGTAATATAGAGTCCCATCCCCCTAACCTCCCTGATTTCCTTCAAGACTTTATTTAGGTAACAACTGTTTTAAGGCAGACCACATTAAATTTCATCTTTATTTCCCTAGAACCTAGCACAGTGTTTTACAAGTAAAAGCTATAGGATAGAGTAGGAAAAGTTCTAGACTTGGAGTCAGGAGTCCCGGAGAACTTGATGTTGGTTATTGCCAAAATATCAACACATGTTATTAAAAGGATGGTTTGTGCAAACTCAGAAGGGGAGGTGGTGCTCATGAAGAGCCAGCATGGCTTCATCAAGAACAACCTGCCTCAATCCAACAATGTTACTAGGTATAGGAGACTGGGGAAGGGAGAGTTTAGGGCAAATCACTAAAGACAAAGAGTTCCAATTTTCAAGGATCTATTAGCTAGCATCTATGTATTTAAGCTACTTTGTGCTTTCTAACACACACATAAGCATGTATCTGTGGATACCTGGCATTACATATATTCTTATTCAGTCCATAATTATATGAGAGAATGAAGGTAGAAGTGGGAGAGGGGTTAGCCAAGATCTTTGTGGCATCAAGAAATAGAAGTGTTGCATTTTCCCATGGAATAACTATTGGGTAAGGCTTTCATCTCTGGGTTAACCAGGCTTCCTGGACTTAGGCAATATCTGGAGAAGCAGTATGACATAATTAATAGTTATCTAGATGCTAGTCAAGAAGACCTGAGTTCAAGTATAGCCTGTGACACATGTTTGGGAGATAAGCATGACCGTGTTTACATATATATATATATATATATATATATATATATATATATATGAGAGAGACAGAGACAGAGACAGAGAGACAGAGGGAGAATTGATGCATCTAAATCAAGTCTTGAGTTCTAGTCAACTCTGCCACTAAGTGTATGACTTTGTTTTGTTTTTGGAGATGTGTTCTTTTTTTTTAAATAAAAGTCTTTTCAGTTCCCAACTCTCCCTCCCTTCATCCTCCCCCCACCCCCCCACCCCCGCCACCCTTTGAGAAGGCAAGAAGTACAATACCCATTATACCCAGGAAGTCATGCAAAAATATTCCATATTAGCCATGTTGTGAAAAAGAAAGAAAGAAAAAGAAAAAAAATAAACT
The DNA here is from genome assembly GCF_019393635.1 of Dromiciops gliroides. Taxonomy (NCBI): domain Eukaryota; kingdom Metazoa; phylum Chordata; class Mammalia; order Microbiotheria; family Microbiotheriidae; genus Dromiciops; species Dromiciops gliroides. The sequence continues at coordinate 51,895,088 of NC_057866.1, forward strand.
TCAATCTTCACTCAATTAATTCTATCTCTGGAGAGAACTGGATAGTATTTTCATCATGAGCCCTTTGGAATTATCATGGATCATTGTATTGATCACAGTGGCTGTCTTTCACAGTTGATCATCATTACAATATTGCTGTTACAATATAGAATGTTCTCCTGAACTGTATGACTTTGGGCAAGTCACTTTTCTTGCCCATAGTTTCTGTGTCTGTCAAATGAAGTTGCACTATGATAATAATTCGCCTTTCCATAGTGCTCGACATTTTCTAAAGCACTGTATTCATAACAACCCTTTTAGGCAGGTGGAAGCTAGTATTTTTCAGCTAAAATGACACTGTAAACCTCTTTAAATTGCTTTGATATATAATACATCCTCCATTAAAATCCTGCTCCAATGTCTCATCATGCCTAGGAAGTGACCCTGGATTCTCAAAGGGTTTAGAACTGAAAGGAACTTTAGAGATCATCCAGTCGAATCCTTTCATTTTACAGATGAGACAACTGACCCAGAGAGGTTAATTGATTTGCCCAAAGTACAAAGGTCCTAAGTAGCAGAGTCTGCATTTGAAGGTGGCTCTTCTATTCCTAAATCCTTTCCTACACTGTGATACTTCTAGGGCACCACTATATTGTCTCCCAGCTCTAAAGTTCTAGAAATCTATGAATTTATCATTACACAAGTCTCTTGACATGCTACACTAGGGCCATTTTTTTCAAAGAGAAAACATCACTTTTTGAGGCCCCCACAGTCTCCATTTATGTCCTCCAGAAGATGAATTTTTTATTGTGAACGTAGGAGAGTTCCTATTTTATCCTCTTTTGTGCAGAAGCCTAAAATTGTATTCATGTATTCATGCAACCTAATCTTCCTAGGGACTTTGGACAAGTCAGTTAACCTCTCTAGCTCTCAGATTCTTCATGTGTAAAACGAACTGAGTAAAGTGGATGATCTATTCAGTCCTTGCAGCTGGAGATCTGATCCTCGATATATCTGCTTCTATGTATCTATGATCCTCATTGGCAGTTCTTACAATTTATAATAGAGGACTCGCCCTAGGTTGGCATTTTCCCTTACAGAAGATACAGAATTTAGAAACCGAGATTAATTAAAGGTCTCTTCTTTCCGTTCTTCCCTTGTTTAAACTCATATATTCAAGAAGCATGGAATTACTAATACAATTAAGTTATAGATAAATCAAGGAACGACACATCTATTTATACAATGTGAAGGTATTCCCTGAAAGACAGATCCATTTGTGCGTGCATTGCACCTTTTTATTCCGATAATTGTTTAATTGCAAGCTGATATCAGTATGTCAGCTTGTTCTGCAGATTTCCAGGAACAGAATTCAGTGAACAGAGCCTTCATTTCAGGGCAATACTCAAGTCTCAGCTTTCTTCATAAACAGATGTAGACCAGGTCTAGATGAGTCTATTGATGGGCTCATGAGTTCATTGACAGGGACACTCCCTCCAGTGATGCAAATCCCAATCCATTCAGGCTGGTTTCTACCATGAAGTCTTGCTGATGGTCTCCTGTAAATCTATCCCAAATCTTTCCCTAATGTGCCGCTGGAGCATGGGCTCGGATCTCTGGATTGTTTGACACGGAATATATTCTAATAGAACACTTGGAGCCAATGCTTATCCTGTCCTCTCAATATGTGATTAGATACTTAACCATTTTGTCTTGTCATACATTTTCTGATTCAGCAGCCAATTCAAATGCTTTCTGTCATTATATTGTGATTATACAAGAAACAGTCACAGAATACCAGTGCATACTCTAAAAGGGGCCAGGGAGGGTTTTCCTATTATTCATCATCATGTAGTTCTGGAAGCAGCCTCAGAACTTCCATGTGAATTTGGAGCAGGCACAGACCACTACATATGCCAAGAACTGAGCATACTTCAAGGATTTCATTGGTCAGTCCTCCCTCCCCACTATATATATATATATACACACACACACACACACACACACACACACACACACACACACGCACACACATATGTCTATGTGTATGTACATATACACACATATACCTATCTATTCATGTATCTAGCTATGCGTCTAACTCTCTCTCTCTCTCTGTCTCTCCCTCCCTCCCTATATATCCTGTTACTTTGTACATTTCAGGAATTTATTGGTTTTCATGTAACAGACACAAGCTTGAAGGGCAGCTAGGTGGCACAGTGGATAGAGTGTCTGGCCTGAATTCAGGAAGACTCATCTTCCTGAGTTTAAATCCGGCCTCAGACACTAGCTATGTGACCCTGGGAAAGACACTTAAACTTGTTAGCCTCAGTTTTTCATCTGTAAAAATGAGCTGGAGAAGGAAATGGCAAACCATTTCAATATCTTTGCCAAGGAAACTCTGAATGGGGTCATAAAGAGTCAGACAGGGCTGAAAATACTGAACAATAACAAGAAAAGAGAATATAAAACTCAAGAATGGAATACCCATAGGGACCACCAGGACAAGCGAGCTCTTAATTGATACTGTTTTCGTGCACACTTCTTGTAAGCTTATAAAGAAGGTGGACTAGAAAGAGCAGCGGGTCAGCACAGTGTAAGGCAATGCCTTTCATGTCTTCACACAACCTTGATGTAAATGAATTCCCAAAATAGTTTCCCAAGCATATTTCAGAGGGCAGGAAGTACCCAGGGCTAACTCTGCTGAATGGGAGGTCCATTTCAGGGTGTTTGGGGAATAAGCTCAAGGGTTGCTGACTTCTACTATAGTGTCTGTATCCTTCAGTACATACCTCGAGCCTTTCTTGTGTAATTATTTCCAACATTTTGTAATGTGAACTTGAACACTGATCCTCTAACCCATGAGGTTAATACGGAGACCGTAGCCTGATATTGCTTAATCACTCAGTAGGCAGCCTTGCATTTTTCTGTGAGCACTGACAACATTAACCTTTTCCTACGCTATTCTCCTAATTCAGGGCCACATGCCACAAGGAGGCTGCTCTTTCAGAATTCCAGGGTCACTGTTGAGGCAATAGTGATGGATGCCTGTCAGGGGTAGAATGCAGGAACCCATAAGATCAGCAACAGAGTCATTGTTCCTGTGGATTTTTCTGGGTGAATGGTAACATTTCCTAAGTAGATGCAAGTCTCCAGGCAACATTGTTCTCCTCCTCCAGAAGCAGATTTATAAAAGACTGGTTTGGCATTTCAACATGCTCCATGCTTGTCAGTTTCATATCCACAGATGTTTTTAATCTATATACATACATACATATGCATATACACATAGGCACACATATATAATATAGAGTCATCCACATATAGTATACATATACATGTAGTGTACATATAGCACTTATATACTATGTACATATAGCACTTATACACTATATACTATAATGATATAATGCACCGTATAAATATATGTATATATTATATAGACATAATGCGTCTTTTAAATCTTAGCCAAACAGCTAAATGAGTGGGCTGCCTCTTTAGCTTTTGAGACAGTCTAAATTATTTTAACATTTGAATGCAGAGCATGGATGAGAAGACAGCATGGTGTAGAGGAAAGAATAATGGATTAAAAAGGAGAGGATCAGTGTTCAAATCCAGAGTCTTACTACCTATGTGATATTGGGACAGTCAATTAACCCCTCTTGTTCTCAGTTTCCTTCTCCATAAAGTGAAGTGGTTTCTCTAAATGGACTCTGAAGTTTCTCCCGGTTCTGAACTCATAATACTAATGCTGAGGTGATAAAATTCATTCTGTTGAGAGTTTTGACTAGGTAGGAAGAGGCAGCAGTTAGAAGGAAAGACAGAGAATATATTTACTGGTTTGTCCAGAGCTAATTTTGCCTTGGCCCTGTTACATTTACACACAGTGCTGGAAATTTAATAGGTGCTCAATCAATATTTGTTGATCATGATGCATTTGTTTCTGACTATTTCTCCCTTTCTTCTGGCTGTTTCTTGGGCTCCATTGTCTCTTGTACAATACTTCTTCTTTTTTTTTTTTGGCAGGGCGATGAGGGTTAAGTGACTCGCCCAGGGTCACACAGCTAGTAAGTGTCAAGTGTCTGAGATCAAATTTGAACTCAGGTCCTCCTGAATCCAGGGCTGGTGCTTTATCCACTGAGCCACCTAGTTGCCCTTATTTATTCTTTCTTACTTGTAGTTAGCATCCTACAGGTTATGTCGCTATACAGCATGGAGCAGAAAGGTACCAACTACATTGTCTTTATTCATGAATAAAGTTCAGATTCCTGTTTTGGCATTCATGACCCTCCAAAGTATGTTTGCAGCTCACCTTTCCAGGCTTATCTCTCACTACTCCTTTATGTACTGCTAGGTGGTGCAGTGGATAAAGCACTGGCCCTGGAATCAGGAGAACCTGAGTTCAAATCTTACCTCAGACATTTACTATCTCTGTGATCCTGGGCAGGTCATTTAACCCCAATTGCCTTAAAATATCTGGGACCGCCTCCAGTTCCACTGGACCCAGATGGCTCTGGAGGAGAGAGTGAGGTTGGTGACCTTGCACAGCCCTCCCTTACTTAAATTCAGTGAAAGTCATGACATCAGGGTGATGTCATGGTCCTCCAGACAAACCCAGCTATTTTTTGTTCCCCAAACCTGCCTTGTGCTTTAATGCCCCTGTGTTCCTAAGGCTTTGGTCTCACCATGCTATTCTCCTCCTCAAAAATTAATTGTTCCCTTTTGACTCTATGATACCATCCTGGCATTTAAAATGCCTTCCACACTTCCCCTAAACTACCTTCCTAGCTTTATTTAATACTGTTCTCTATGTTTCCAAGCTAGCATTTTTTCTCTTGTCTTTGTGTTTGCATAGGTCATGCCCCCTGCTTAGCATGAACTTCCATCTCTCTGCCTCTCAGAATCTTTGACTTTATCCAAGACTGTGACAGTGGCATCTTATCTGTCTAGTCTCTAATGCTCTCTAACTCCTCAAATTACCTTGTACTCACTTAGCTGTCTACACGTTGTGCTCGCAAATAGCTCCTTGAATGCAGGGGTTATTTTGTATTTTTCTTTCTACAATCCAGCATCTAACACAGTGTCTGGAACATAGGTACTTAAAAAATGTCAATTGGAATTAAGTGAATGAATGGATGAGAAACAATAGTATATGGCATTTTAGATGGTATGGTGACAAATGAAGAGGGCATTGTGGGAACTGTACAAATTCTGTTCATGGTCAAGTGTGTTAGTGAACTGCTTTGGTCTGCCCTGACTTTCCCAGGTTTAAAGGAAGGAAACAATGTTAAATGTTGCTGATGAATATTCTGAGACCTGCAGACTCACAGGAATTGTGTGCAATGAGGGGGAGGGGGAGACAGTCAAGACTTCATCGTGACTGATCAGTGTGGTTGCAGTGGTCAGATTTTCCAAGGCTGTTTCTTTCCTCTTTGAGAAGAGATAGCAGGTTCTGCCGAAAGCCCCACTCTCTGGGTTGACAGTCAGGCAGGGAGGAGGGGTGGCGTTTCTGTTCCCCAGGCATTTAATCCATCTGAGCATAATATTATGCCTCACTAGAGCTATATATGTCATGATCGATGTTCAGCAAATGTCTGCGTATCTGATGGTCTGACACCATCCTTCTGTCCAATTTGGCTAGAAGTCTCTGTGATTCCCCGATAATCTGGTAAAAAAGCAGGACTTAAAATCAGGACATATTAGTTGAACTCCTGGCTTTCACACTTACCAGCTGTGTGAACATGGAAAAACTACTCTGTCTCTTTGAATTTCCGTAAATAGAATGTAATGATTCCAGCATTACCAACTCATTGGATTGTTGAAGATTAAATGAAAAATGATTTGTGAAGAGATGTGTATCCCCCAAAAAAACCCCCACCCACCACTATAATATGATTTCTGGGATATGGGAGTTGGAGAATTATTTGAATGAAGTCATTTATGGTGAAGTTTTTGGTTGGCAGAAGAGATGACAGAGACATAATGGTAGTGGTAGTGGTAGTGGTAGTGGTAGGGATGTATTTCTTTTTGACCCAAAATATTACTAGAGATAGATTGCTTTCCTATTTTTTTAGACATAATGCTGTAATAAATCGCTAGAAATTCCTCTTGTTGCCTGGTAAAGATACCCCAGGCATGGATAAATATGAGCTACATCCCCTCCTTTCCCATATCTGGTTTGTATAAAATCTGAGTGTGGCCTGTAATTTTGGTGTTATTTTAAAGTGTGTTACCCATGAGGTAACCTCAGAGACTGGGAAGATCCATTCTCAGGAATTCTGGTTTCTGACTTGTTCCAGAAAAGGAAACAGAAAGGCAGAAGAAGAAAGCCATAGGGAACCTGCAGGCACCTGGACAGACTGTTCACCGTGTTCTTCATTATTTGTTTGGGGTGGGGGGCCGAGGACTGAGGGAATGGGAATCTCACCTCTCACTGTACGCCAGCCTAGAAATTGGTTATAAAACAGCTGATGAGTTTCTGGCTATTTCTTCTTGTCTCATAACTTGTAATAGTAAGTGTTCAGTAGCATCTCTCGGCTCATTCAGTACAGATAAGTTTCCTCTGTGCTTTTGTCATGAAGTGGGATGGTACTGAGGTCAGTTATCCTGAACATAGAAGAGAGTGTTAGGAACTCTGAGTCCTAAGCCCGGTTTTCCTATGACTCTTTAAGGCCTTTGACTCATCAGGAAAGGTCCCCCATCAATTTCCTCATCACTGAGAAGGTTAAGGGTGATGTGAGTTTTGTCATACCATAATAATGATGTTAGCTTATTTTAAAGGGAGGAACATTGGATGAGTGAGCATGAAACATAGCCTGGAAAGTAATTTAAAGAAACCTACTGGCCCACAAAAATTTGGGTTAGCATTTGCCTTCAATAAATTTAAAAGATATTAACTTCTTTTTTTTAACCACAGTCCAACATTCTGGTAGGTTACACCCCCCCCCCCCCAAAGGAACTGTACTGGCTTGAACATAGAACATATCCCATCCCCCCAAATCCTACTTGTTTTGAATCTTGAGTGTAACTTATAATTAGTGGTGTTTTTCTCTGTGTGTGTCTACACACATGCACATACATACACACACACACACATATGTCTGTTTCTTTCAAAGATATTAAGTATTAGAGTAATAGGCTATATCTAGAAATGCTGCTGCTCAAATCAATATGACAATGCTACAACAACCAGTGTTGACTGTGGATCCCTGGCTTCTCCTCCCCCACCCATCATCCTGCGTAATCGCTAACATTTATATTGTTATTCTTGTTGTTCAGTCAGGTCTGACTCTTTGTGACCCAGTGGACTGTAGCATGCCAATACTGTCCATGAGGTTTTCTTGGCAAAGATACTGGAGTGATTTGCCATTTCCTTCTCCAGTGGATTAAGGGAAATCGAGGTTAAGTGACTTGCCTGGTTACATAGCTACTAAGTGTCTGAGGTCAGATTTCAATTCAGGTTAAACAGATTTTAACTCAGGCCCTGATTCCAGGGCCAGTGCTCTATCTATTGCGTCACCTAGTTGCCTCTAATGTTTATATAGTGCTTTAAAATTTACAAAGCATCTATATGTCTTATGTCATCTGATCTCCCAACAACCCTGTAAAGATCAAACATAGTATATGGTAACAGAGTGAAGTTAGGGTCCCTAGTGAGGGAAGGAGAAGGTGGATGGCATAGAGAATATGAGTTTTTGCTTGCAAAGTCCTACAAAAAGCGATTACCAAGTTAGGAAGCAAGGAGAGGGAAGAAAACAGTGTGATCTGTCCTTTCTATTAGAACCTCATCTCCAGTGATGCCACACATCTCTAATATTAAGATATTGCCAAAGAAGAAAATGTAAAGAGTAAAAGGAAGAGGGTCCCCAAAACATACTGGTAGCATTAAGGGGTAAGGAAGAGGAAGATGAGCTGGGCATCAAGACAAAAGACCTCCACAACATCTTTTGATTTCATCCCCTTCTCTCCTTTTTTAAAAACTAGAACTACCCTAGGTCAGGTCCTAGTCTTCTCTTTTACAAGTATGTGTGTGTATATATATGTATGTATGTATATACACACACACATATATACATCCATACATATGTATGGATGTCTATAAATGATGTGATATGGATGAAATAAACAATCTTTATTCTACTTCTTAATGGTATAATAGCTTTTTAAAAACATTCATCAAATGTGAACAATTTTTATATTAGTTAGCAATGTTAAATAATGTTTTTATCGAGTGAAATGTGGTTGAATATGTTTATTTTCAAAAGATCTCTGTACACTGAGTATGATATGCATGTAGCTATTTTTTTTTTTTAGGGGCAGCTAGGTGGCCCAGTGGATAGAGCACTGGCCCTGGATTCAGGAGGACCTGAGTTCAAATCTAGTCTCAGACATTTGATACTGACTAGCTGTGTGACCCTGGACAAGTCACTTAACCCTCATTGTCCTGCCCCCCCCCCAAATGTGGGGGTTTAAAAATACTTGATTATTGAGTTTTATGAAGTTGGTGAACTTTTAAAAGATTTTTTAAAATTGAAAAATATATAATACAACCATCAAATAATAGCTCATAATAATGAACATAATTTTCCATGAGGAATCATGCTTCTCTGTTCATGGATATTGACCATATAGAAGGCAGAAACAACAAACTAAAGTTAAATGTCTCTGATTTCACATGAGCACAAAATTGCTTTCCCCCTTCTTTACACGATTCTGCTTATTGGATGGCGTCATACCTAATTTCCTATTCATGTTCCATAATTTAGTTGTGCTCAGATGAGAGTTGGAGAAACAGCAAGACCAGTTTGGATGTATAGTAACATGTAAAAATGGATAGATGTAAAATAAGGTTGGGAAGATAGGGTAGGGACAGATGAAGGGCTTTAAAACTGAAAGGAGGGGCAGCTAGGTGGCACAGTGGATAGAGCACCGCCCCTGGAATCAGGAGGACCTGAGTTCAAATCCGGCGCCTCAGACACTTAACACTTACTAGCTGTGACCCTGGGCAAGTCACTTAACCCCAATTGCCTCACCAAAAAAAAAAAAACAAAAAAAAAACTGAAAGGAGTTCATATTTGATCTTAGATGAATAATGAACCAGTAGAATTCATTGAGTAGGGTGTAATGTGATCCGATCTGTGCTTAAGGTAAATCATTTTGGCTGCTGTGTGGAGGATGGATTTCAGGGACAACAGACAATTCAAGGAGACCAATTTGTTGTTCTTATTCTTCCATTCTCAAAGAGGACCAATGACATGGATTGATGACTTGCATGTGAATTGGATTGAAGGAGACACAGTCATCAGTCTCACTCTCTCTAGAAATCCAGACTAGAGGTGATGAAACCCTGAATTAGTGTGACAGCTGTGGGAGTACAGAGAAGGAGGAGAGATTCAAGATATGTTGATATGGAGACTGAACAAACAACATTCAACCACTGCTTGGATATATGGAGTGAATGAGGGTAAGGAGTTCAGGACAATGCCAACATTGCAAACCTGGGTGATTGGAAGCATGGTGAGGCCCTCAACAGTAACAGGGAAGTTTGGTGCTTGCATAGAGGGGTCATTTTAAGAAAAGGAGTTCTTAACCTGGGGTCCATTAGCTTATTTTTTTAAATTGTTTTGATGGCTATATTTCAATATAACTATTTTGGGGATAACACTATGTATTTACACATTTAAAAATTATGCATTTTAAAACATTGTTTGAGAAGGGGTTCATAGGTTTTACCAGATTGCCAAGGCGTCCATGATAAAAAAAAAAAAAGGTTGAGGACCTCAGTTTAGAGGAAAAGATAATGCAATGACATCTGCAGTGAGGATAACAATCCAGCCATGCTGGTATATTTTCTGTGGTGCACAGTCCCACCAAAATAAAATGGTAGGGGGGGCAGTGAGGGAAGACAGGACTGTTACTCATCATTATCCCCAAAGGGCAGATCTATCTATAGCTATAAGGAGATAGGAGAAGGGGAGGGAATTTTCCCACTGGTAACTACATAGTTATTGTTGTAAGTACCCTGGAAAGGGTTATGTTGTAAATATCTAGAAGGGCCGACATCAGATACAAAGGGGGGGGGGGAGTCTGGGATCTTGCACAGCAGTAGGAGGTGGCAGAAAATAGTGGATGAGAGGTAGGTATGGTTGTGTTGGAGACAAATCCCATCTATTGATTATCTATTAGGGTGGGAGAGATGGCAACCTGAGACCCATCTTCTTCCCAGTCTTTGATTGATTAATACCAGACTCCCTGAGGTCATGCTACAGCTTTTACTTGGATCCACTATCAGGAGAAGGGGAAAATCAGGGAAGAGACTGAAGGTGCATCAAAAAGGGGACTTAATCAGTGGAATAAAGTCCTAGAGGAGGCAGGAGGGAATCAAGGGCACACACACTATACCAGGTCATGAATTGCCCCCTCCCCCCACCCCCACCTCCTGCAGCATATTGATTGACCTTCCTTTGGAGAGCTTATGGGAACTGTTAAGGTGAGGGAGTCTGAACTGTATTTGATAGGCAACAAAGAATCATTGAATAGAGGAAGAATATGATAAAATCTATGTATGGTAATACCTTGAACTTGCTCTCCTAGAGTGAGGCTGATTGCATCTTCCCCTCAGAGTTCTAGGGATAACCCTGAGAGTTGGAATGGATTTTTCTACTGTCTTTGGCTCAAGCCCCGGTTCAGATTCATTTTCCACCCCCCTCCCACCAATCCCTAGTCAAGTACCACTGATTAGCACCTAATTTCATTTAACCAATTAACAGCTTTTTTTTTTTTTTTTTGGTGAGACAATTGGGGTTAAGTGACTTGCCCAAGGTCACACAGCTAGTAAGTGTCAAGTGTCTGAGGCCAGATTTGAAGTCAGGTACTCCCGAATTCAGGGCCCTTGCTCTATCCACTGTGCCATCTAGCTGCCCCCAATTAACAGCTTTTACAAATGCAATGATAGAGCAAGAACAGAAGTCAAAACCATTTCCTTCTAACACCTGGGGACATAGTCTTCTCTATACTAGTTTAGATCTTGGGGAAAGTGGGTTCGTTTAATTCATTTTCTACCTAGTATTTACCCCACCGAATTCACTTCAATAAGTTGCATGGTTGATGGTTGGATGAGACTGTATTTTTGTCTGCTGGTACTTGACCTGGCTGGATACCTGGTAGCTCAGGTATAGGCTCCACCCCCCAGATTTCTGATGTCACTTTCCTGACCTTTGGAAATTCACAAGGTTGCATCTTTAATCTTCGTCACCTTAAAACAGGACAACCCTAGCGGGTTTATCTATAGTCTGAACTACTTCCATGAGGTTCTCAGCATAGTTCAGGCCACTGGTGGGGTCTGTCAGACAGCTGTTACTTTCATATGGAATAAGATCTAGGCGTTTCATCATTTTGATCATCATTGTCCACTCGTGACCCCTTTTGGCCAGAAAAATTTTTACATGACCCCAGGTATATAGGTATATAAAATAGCTATACATAACCTTTTGCTGTTGTCAAATTTTTCATGACCCCACATTCAGGTCTTCCTGACTCCAGGCACAGTACTCTATCCACTGAGCCACCTAGCTGCCTGCTAGCATATAGTCGGTTCTTTAAAGTGTTTATTCCCTTATATGTCTAATAACATTATACATTTTTAAAAAGGAATGAAATTAGTTTGGTCTAATCTCTTCTTGACAAAACCACATTGACTTCTTTTCAAATTCCCCTTCAACAATACTTTCTAGCATTTTAACAGGAATGAAAGACAAGCTCACTAGCTGAACGTTTACAGGCTCTCTTAAAAAAAAAGCACCTAGGATATTGGCTTTTTTCTAGCCCTTTGGTCTCATTTCTGCTCTCTATCATCTTTCGAAGATCTTTGATCGTGACTCAGCCATCAAATCACATTAGATCTATACAAGAGGAAATATAGAACTAGGAGCAGTGGGTCAAAATTGCATGGAAGCAGAAACCAATTGAGAGGACAAAGGAATTTAGAGGGAACATTAAAGTCAGCCAAATTGTTTTAGAACTGGAAAAGCGAAAGTGGAACAAAGGTCGAGGTCATCCAGATTACCCAGGACAGAAACAAATCACCCCCCTTGAATTTCCTGCTTAGATTAGTGTAGATTTAACAACTGTTCCTTAGGTTTGATTTTTAGCAGAGAAATTAAATGTTAGTGGGAAAAGCGCTGGATTTGCAATTAGGAGACCTGAGTTGTGACCTTAAGAAACAGCTGGAGCCTCTTTGAAGCTCAGTTTTCCCATTTACAAAATGAAAGGATTGTCCCGGTGGGACATTATATACAGCATTATAGACAGTGGGATGCAAAATTATATATAGTGGGACAAGTGCTGAATTTGGGGGTCACAGGATTTGATTTTGAATCCCAGATCTGATACAACCAATGTGACCTTGGGCAAGTTACTTAACTTCTCTGGGCCTCAGGTTTCTCATTTGTAAAATGAGAGGGTCGAATGAGGTGACCTCAAAGGTCCCTTTCAATTCTAGATTTATGACCACATTTTAAAGAGGTTCTTAATTTTTTTTTGAGTCCAGACCCCTATGAGTCTGGTGAAGCCTGTGGACTTCTCAGAATGATGTATTTAAATGCATAAAACATATAGGATTACAAAGGAAGCCAATTATATTGGAATAAAGATGAAATTTCCCTCCTATCCAGATTCACAGATTCCCTTGGAGACCCATAGAACCTAGATTAAAAACCCCTATTTTAAAATATTTTTTTCTACTATTGGAGGGCCCAAAGAGCAGGACATGGTTATTAGTGTTGCGGGACAGTGGGATCTTTGACCACATGGCAGTGCATAGGTCAAAAGGGCCTGAAGTAGCGACTATACTGCTGACATCATGTGGCTACTAGGAAATAATATTGGCCACATCCCTTTTTAAAAGGGAGAGGCAATGGGGGATAGGGGAAAAAGAGCACTGGAATTGTATCACAGGACCTGACTTTGAATCCTGATTCTGTTGCATCCTACTATGTAATTTTTATGGTTGTTCAGTCCTTTCAGTTGTGTCTGACTCTTCATGACCCCATTTGGGTCTTGTCAAAGATACTATAGTGGTTTGCCATTTCCTTCTCCAGCTTATTTTTACAGATGAGGAAACTGAGGCAAACAGGATTAAGTGACTTGCTCAAGGTCACATAGCTAGTAAGTATCTGAAGCCATATTTAAACTCAGGTCTTCCTGACTCCAGAATCAGTGCTCTATCCACTGTGCCCCCTAGCTACCCATTATGCAATTTGCAGCAAATGATTTTCCCTCTCTGAGCCTCAGTTTCTGCCTTAGTAAGATGAAGTATATAGACCAAATTATCTCTAAAGGATCCCTTCTAGCTATGACATTCTATGAACCCATGATCCCCTAGTCTGAGACAAATCTCTCCTCCATCCCAATTTTGCTTGGGGCTGGTTCTATGTGCACACACATCTTTTCTGGTCACTTGATTCTTGTTGCCAAGCACCACATTACGTGTAGCTTATTTTATTTTTATCATGCTTGTTTGGACAATACCCCTGACTGCTACATGAATAATAAAAAATTCAAGGATGCTGGAAGGCTGCCCCAAGGAAAAAGGGCACTGTATGATACAGCCAAATTGGCCTTCTCTCTCTTCCTTACACATGATATTCCATCTTCTGTGTCCATGCCTTTGCACTGAGTGCCACTCATGACTAGAATGTACTTTCTCCCCACTTCTGCCTCCAAACCCCTCCTTTCCTTTGATTATATAATTTTTTCTGGTGGGGCAATGGGGGTTAAGTGACTTGCCCAGGGTCACACAGCTAGTAAGTGTCAAGTGCCTGAGACTGGATTTGAACTCATGTCCTTCTGAATCCCGGGCCAGTGCTTTATCCACTGTGCCACCTAGCTGCCCCCACTTTGATTTTGATTATATAATTTTTTGCCTCCTTTCCTTTAAGACCTTGTTCAAGCATTATCTCCTTCATGGAGCTTTTCCTGATGTTTATTGCAAGTGCCCTCCCTGCCAAACTTCTACTTAACTAGATTGTGTATATTTGCATTTAGTCTCTTTTTATTCGTGTTGTATATATTTTTATATGTTGCTTCCTCTATTAAAATGGAAGACCATTAAGAGTAGAGATTGTTTCAATTTTTTGTACTTGTATCCTCAGAACCCCAACACAGGGATTTCACACAGTACGTCTTTAATAAGCACCTGCTGATTGATGGTGAACAACTTTGGGTTCTTTCCCAAATTACAAGCGAGTAGAATGCATAGTTTTTTAGTGATGTCTAAATACATCGTGAACTCTATTCATTTCAATTTTAAAATAATGATATGATAATGATAACAACAAACAGCTGCTAGTCTTCTTCCTAGATGTTTATTTTCTGCCCTTCCCAACTTTGCATGGCTTGCGTTAATTTTAAAAAGAACAGAATGTGCACAGGTTTTTTTTTTTATAATGTTACCATCTTTCCTTTTAGAAGATGCTGCTGCCAACAGTGCTATTCTTTACAAAGATGACTGCTGCTGAAAAACTGTTTTGGTAGAAGTAGGAATATGCTTTTTAAAATCTGGTTCCTACTTAGCAGCTGTAACAGAGGCAGACTACTCTAGATAACAGTGCCTGGCTTTCCCCTACCTGCAATCTTTACTCACATTAGTGTAAAACTTAATAAGAAAAGCTTTAATGTTGTAAGCAACATCATTTCTATTTGCTACAAGGAATAAAAATATCTGTAATGCTTTTTAACTCCTCAGAACAAATGAGAATAGCCTAGTAATGAAATGCTTTTTAAAATGACCAACCCTCCTATTCCCTGAGAGGGAAATAGGTAGGAAAAATCAATTTATCTAGTTCTTAATGAATCCTCCTGAAGAATGGGGGGAAATGATGCCTGTTATGTATTAAAGTGGAGAGAGCCTTGGGAAGAGTCAGGAGACCTTGGTTCTTGCCCCAGCTCTGACACTGATTAGCTGTAGGACCTTGGGTGAATTCACTCAATGTCTCCAGACCTCAGTTTCTTCCTTTGTAAAATGAGGAGGGTAAATTGCCTTCAAGTTTTAACAATCTTTGAGTTATCTGTTGGAATCCTGCTTATTTCTTTTAGTCATGGGGTCTCAGAGCGCCACAGAACACTGGTCAAAACAACAACCCTCCACACCCTGGATCTGTTCTGTAAGTGCTTTTCCTAGCTCTCCACTGGGGCATGGCCTCCGTAGTGAAGTCACTGAAGTATAACAAGGAAAGATGGAAGCACAGATCTTCACCCACCCTCATATGAACCTTTGTCCCAAAGGCTTATGCAAACCTAACCTCACTGTTGTTTTTCCCCTGGTTGGATATACTAGGTTTTAGGAAGGCTGGTTCAGATCAATTGCATATGTTTTTATCATCATGGATGGCAATGACCACACTGAACAATTAAGAATTGCTGGTGTGTGTGTGTGTGTGTGTGTGTGTGTGTGGTTTCTGCTCCCCTTCCCCACATGTGCTACTTGGATACTTCCTCTCCATGTTATTTTACCTTCTAAATAAGGATCCTGTTAAATCCAGGCATAGAAAGGGCATTGTCTAGACAGCATCCTCTTGGCAACTACTAGACAGATTATTTGTTGTTTACTTGCAGAAATGATCAACTCGTTCTCACAACTAGGTTAATTTTCTGGTCCCTAGAAGTTTTATTCAGCATCTCAAATTGCAAATCTAAGACTGTTAAATGAGAGACTTCAGAGTCTTTAGATGAATATACAGTACACTGGTGATTAAACAGAACAGAAATTTTTTTTTTCATTCTCTGTTCTATGTAGATTTTCATTAGAAAGTAAACAGAGTAGGTCATAATGTTTTAGGATGAATCATTCAAGCAAATGAAAAGCACACAACTAACAGGGTTGCCAGGGAAATTAGTACTAATATAAGAAGGGATCAGCATATCCTTGCCTTGCTATGATATTCTGTACTATGCTTTTCAATCCATCTCCAACTTAAGAAAACTATGTCACAGTCTTATAAATAGGAATATTATCAGACTTATTGACCTATTTTCTTCTGATATCTATTTTCCTTGACATAGATTGATAATTTAAAAAAAGAAATTTCCCATATATGCGTATGTATATATACCCTTAGTTTTTGTTTTGTTTTCCTCTTGAAATATATATATATATACACACACACATATATATATGTGTGTGTAGGTATATATATATATGTATGTATGTATGTATGTATTTTTTTTGGATGCTACCTTTAATTTTGTTATTGTAGATCACTCTGATGAGGAATTTCTTCTACCACTGTAGATTGGCATCTTCTCCAGAACTTGTAGATTTAGAGTTGGTTGAGACACTGAGAGGTTAAGTGACTGTCCCAAAGTCATACATTCAGTATATGCCACAGCTGGATTTGAACCTTGGTCTTCAGAACTAAAATGATAGTTCTATTAGACAACTCTGCTTCTCTAAAAGAATAGTGATTTATTTATTCATCTCTCTCTCTCTCTCTCTCTCTCTCTCTCTCTCTCTATTCATCCATCCATCCATCCATCCATCTATCTATTGCCAGACTAGAAAAAGAACTAAAAGACTATTTCACACTAGCTACAAATGTAGGCAAGGGTGGGGTAGAAAAGGCTATCCTAGAAGAGGTGAAGGCAAAGAGAAAGGTTTTGCCTTGGTCCTTCTGTTTCTTTTTTTCTTTTGTGGGGCAATGAGGGTTAAGTGACTTGCCCAGGGTCACACAGCCTACTGACACTTACTAGTGTCAGGTGTCTGAGGCTGGATTTGAACTCAGGTCCTCCTGAATCCAGGGCTGGTGCTTTATCCACTGCATCACCTAGCTGCCCTGATCCTTCTGTTTCTTACTCCTTTCCTTCTCTATCTCCGTCTTCTATCTGCCTCCCTTGAAGTGGGAGCTCAGGGTGGTTAGCTCCTCAAATCTAGAGACATCAGCAATGACATAGAACTGCCGCACATAGATGATTCATCCTTCTTTTCTAGGACCAAAGGTATTCAAACCCCAAGCTTGATATGTGAAATAAAATGAAAGCCGGAATTTAAATACTACTTTTCCCCTAAAAACCATTCCCCTCTCTCCTTTTTACAAACACACACTGTCTTAAAGCCTCACTTCCTTGCTTAACTCAACCTTTTGTTCTAAGTGGCACTTTTTAGAAACATGATAAATTGTTGAAGAAAGGAAATGTTCAGAGATCTAGAGTCTAATTAACTTTGACTTTTCCTTATAAATGCAGTTACTACATGGGCGTAAAAATCTCAAAAGATTAATGAAGGTTGAATATAAAAGGTAGTAAGAGATTTCCCTGCAAATTTACCTCTAAAATTAAAAAAAAACACATTTTAGAAGAAAGTTATCACAGAAAATCAGAAGGGAAGAGTGATATAAATAAATACTACAGATGTTGCCTCTGAAATTGTCATCGAAATAGCTTCAATTTATTTTTAACTTTTGAGGAAACTAGTGAAAGGCTATGATTTCTAGGTGTATTTTTACTCTATAAATTCAATTGTCATTAAAATCTAGGTATTTTTAAATCTTAATGCTTTCAATTGCCCTTGCCGCATGTAAAAAATTCATTGATAATGTTTTGGAAGACAGGATTGTGTAGTTGGGGCCAGATCATTTGTGAAGTAAACTTCAAAATTTTTGCTCAGTGTTAGAGTAATCAGATGAGGAAACTAGAATAAAAAAGGCTTATTTGGAGGCATGAGTTCAATTCAGTTCAGTGCTAAGCAATTCACACGTTCCAGGCACTGTTCTAGAAATGGCAAAACAAATTTTAAAAAATATATGTATGAATATGAGGAAACGAGAAACAATATTGTATAAGGAGTTGTGGAAGAAAGTAGGGGGTTTAGCCCAGAGAAAGGAACACTTGGTGTCAGGAGTAGGTAGATAGGTTAGGGTGCATAATAACTTTTTTTCAAGTATTTGAAAGTGTTTTTTTTTTGTTTGTTTTTTGTGGAAGAAGGTTGAGACTTGTTCTACCTGGACACAATTAGGACCAATGAGTAGATCAGTAAGAAGAAATGTGGGATATTGCAAAAGAAAATTAAATATTGAGTCTGGAGACCTAGGTTCAAAGCATGACTGTGTTCTTTAACACTTGTGTGACCTTGAGCACCACACTGGACTTCTCTGGGGTGCACTTTCCTTACCTGTATTGTATGATGGATGAGCTATTTTAGCTTATTTATAAATGCTCTCCCAACTCTAAATCTAGGATCCCACGAGAAGTTGGAATCAATATTCAACTCCATAGAAGTAGTTCAAAAGTTTATAAAGAGTATTTCAGTGTAGTTTAAAAGTATTATAGCTTAGGGGCAGCTAGGTGGCACAATGGATAAAGTACTGGCCCTGGATTCAGGAGGATCTGAGTTCAAATCTGACCTCAGACACTTGACACTTACTAGCTGTGTGACTGGACAAATCACTTAACCCTTATTGTCCCGCAAAACAAACA
The DNA here is from genome assembly GCF_019393635.1 of Dromiciops gliroides. Lineage (NCBI taxonomy): Eukaryota > Metazoa > Chordata > Mammalia > Microbiotheria > Microbiotheriidae > Dromiciops > Dromiciops gliroides. Next base: position 51,913,535 of record NC_057866.1, read on the forward strand.
GACAAAACCCCCCAAACAACAACAAAACTATTTTAGCTTAAAAGTCAACTAAGTCTTTGGGGATACCCTGTGTAAGGAACAATTAGAGAATGGACTTCTTTGGGAGGTAATGATTTCCTTTTGAGGTCTTCTAGCAGAGGAAACAATGACACCTGAGGGAGGGAAGAATCGTAGAGGGGTTTCTCTCTTCAGGTACACCTCGCACTAGATGACCTATCCCCTTCTCACTGTAAGAGGCTGATTGAGAGATTACAAGTGAGAGGAAGAAGAACCAAGTACAACTCTTACACGAACCTAGGCATTCTGTTGGAAGTGGTCTTGGTCTTATTTGCATGTGTGTGCTCTTGCTAATTGGCCCTCCCTTCTATCATGGCAGTCACAGGAAGGAGAGGATATCGTCTGGGTTCCCAGGATGTTGTGTTTATCTGTTGCTATCTGTCTCCCACACTTAACATCCAGTTCCAGCTGCAGTAGAACTTGTATCCTTTATAGCATTCTCGGAGCGTATTGCCCTTCTATTAGGGAAGTGCTCTCTGAACTTCCTTTTTTTTTCTTTTTCTTTTTTTGTGAGGCAATTGGGGTTAAGTGACTTGCCCAGGGTCACACGGCTAGTAAGTGTGTAAAGTGTCTGAGGCTGGATTTGAACTCAGGTCCTCCTGAATCCAGGGCCGGTGCTCTATCCACCGCGCCACCTGGCTGCCCCCTCTCTGAACTTTCTTAATTTCATTACCCTATTAGAGAAAAAATTAGTATGTGCCCCAAATATATATATATTTATAAATTATACAATGTACTTCTATACTAAATAATTATGTATATTGTAATACATGAAGCTAGCAATTAAGAGGATGAGATAAAAATAAAATTTGAAAATATGTTATTAGTGGCATAAATCCATTTTTTTCTCTTACTAACTTACTGCTATTAATGATATTTTTAATGAGAACAATGTGAATGAATATGCTTCATTATTTTTTTAAATCTTGGTCTAACACTTTCTGATTCAGTCTGGTTCCAAGTTCAATTTAAGGACTGTTATAATTAAAACAGATAATTCAAAAAGACACCTGCATTGAATGGAAGACATACATCATTGACTTTACTTACTAAATAATCATACTCATTTTTTCAATCCCATCCACCAATTATACAAAGGGGATTTTTAAAAAATCAGCTAGTAAATTTCTATTTTCCCTGATGTCAGTCATTTTTGCCCACTGATGAGAAGGTGTGACATTTTATAGTTTTGTAAGTTTGAAGCAGGTTCAAAATGCATTGAAATTCTTCACTTGAAAGATTTTTAAACAGGTTAGAAATTCTGTTTCTAGGTTTTAAAAGTATGCAGATTGAATTTTTATAGGTGACACATCTATTGTTTTCACCAACCCAAAGAGGAGAGACTAAGTATCCAGGAGAAGAAGGTAATCCACAGTGCTGGGTGTTGCAGAGAGGTCAAGAAAGATGAAAATTGGAGAAAGTCCCTTGAATTTCCTCATTAAGAGAACATTAAGGGGGCAGCTAGGTGGTGCAGTGGATAAAGCACTGGCCCTGGATTCAGGAGGACCTGAGTTCAAATCCAGCCTCAGACACTTGACACTTACTAGCTGTGTGAGCCTGGGCAAGTCACTTAACCCTCATTGTCCCGAAAAAACCAACCAAACAAAAGAGAACATTAAGGGGGCAGCTAGGTGGTACAATGGATAAAGCACTGGCCCTGGATTCAGGAGGACCTGAGTTCAAATCTGGCCTCAGACACTTGACACTTACTAGCTGTGTGACCCTGGGCAAGTCACTTAAGCCTCATTACCCTACAAAAAAAAAGATCATTAGTAACTTAAAAGAGAGAAGTTTCAGTCAAGTTGAGAATAATGATGAAGTTGAGATCCTGGGACACCCAAAAAATGGTTGTGCCCTTGATGTAAATAGGGAAGTTCAAAAAATTGGTGAATTTGTATGGAAAGATAATGTAATGATATATGCAGTACAGATCAAAACCTATCCAAGGCCACTCATCTTTCACTACTCATGCTTTCCTACTGTGGTGTTTAAACGGTTTGAGAGACAATTTCTGGGTAAGTAGTCATTTTATTAATAATGCCAGAATTTTAAATCAAAGGTCAGTGACACTCTCAAATACCAAAGACCTTCATGGTAGTGGGTTCACAGTTTATATGCCCTTGGAAGAATGGGTGTTTCTGGTAGTGGCAATCAACTCCAGTTGGTTAACAATTAATGAGAAGTGGATTTTACAAAGAGAAGTGAGCTTACTCCAATGAGGGGCTGAGAATGACATCATGTCACTCTTGGACAGAGAGACCATCCTATACCCAGACCACCCCAGGCTTTGGCAATCTAGACAAAGAATCTCTATCCCCCCATCCAAGCCTGAGCTAGTTGGGTAGAGTAGCAGTACCCAGAATGAGGAGAATGTTAATCCTATCCTCTATCAGCCCTGTATTTGAGAGATTGGACAAGGAAATAGGACAGGGGGCAAAAAGCTGCGATCTCCCCAATTTTAACAATTGGCTATTAATGTGAGATAGAAATAATAATTTCTTTCACTACCAAAATAAATTAAAAGTGAGGCAGTTCTTATTCACCAAGTGCTGCCCAGTTTCACTGAGCTTGCCAGTTAAGCGCAACCTGTTGAGGGGCAAATCTGGGGGGTGAGTGATGAGGGGTGGGGATGCTGGAGGAAAGGGGAATTTTGCTAGTGTGGCTACTCTGCATGTCTGGATCTCAATTAGGTTAAAATCACTCTGAGGGGTCAATCTCACCATAGTCATGGGAGGTCAATTGTGGGAAAGGTGGAATCGGGGAGTGTTTGAATTATAAGAAGTGAAATAGGTGGTAGAATTGTGTTGGAGACGAACTGGTGGCTATCTCTCAAGAGGGTTGGTTGTTTCCACCTAGTTCATGGGGTAATGTTACAACCTTTACTTGGGAGATGATTCTCTTAGGATATATACCAGTCAGAGTTTTGGACCCTCAACAGCTCTGTAATAAAATTGAATTTCCTAAAGAAACATCTTGGTTATTTGTGAATTTCTCTCCTGAGTCAATCTGAATTTGAGTCCTGACTGGTACCAGCTGTGTTTAGAGAACCTCAGATTTTGTTATCTCTAAAATAAGGGGGGTTGCACCAGGTGCTCGTTAAGCTTCTCTAGACCACTGGGCTCCATTTTCAGCAGGCATCGGGGAGACCCTAAACTTGAGATCTAAGAATGGACCCAAGTGGGAGTCAGTGGGGAAGCTTGTACCCCAAACAACCTTCCCCCAGGGAACCATTAACAGCAGTCTTGGGCCGAGGCACATGACAGTTATTGCCCCACAAAGATAGCTGAAAACCCCAGAGAATCAACTTTCCACCTAATAGTTTTCATTATGTTGACTGAGCCTCTGTATGTGATCATAGAAGCACAGAATGTTAGAAATAGAAGCAGCCTTAGAAATCATTCTAGTCCAGCCCACTCGTTTTAATCTATGCGTGTGTGTTGCCTTTGCCCTTAAGAACAGACAGATCTCATAATGCCAGCAGGAATGCCGCCTTTGAGGCATGCCGCATAAGGAGATCTATGTCAGAGGTACATTGCTGAGGTTAGTGAAGCTTGTGGATTTGGAATTCTTTCCTGGATGGACAGAGAAGCCCATGGTGTAATGGTGTTGCTTATGAGCTGCCTGGTTAGTGATCTCACCAGCAGTGGAAGCAGTGGCTTTCCTTGCTGTCTGCCCTGAAGTCAGCCCTCCCTTCTGATGATGAGTCAGCTCTGGAATATCATTTCATCTTGCCAGGCAGCCCAAGATTCTCAGCCCTGGGAATGGACTTGCAAAGAGGGAAACGTGCTTTCCCCAGCCCCATTTTCTCTTACATCTCACTGTTAATCATCCCTGAAGACAGCTGCCATTGACTCTTTATTCATTTGGGATTCTCAGCATTGTTACAAACCTACTCACTAAATCCTCTGCGATCTCAATCTCTACAAAGCAAGGCTTGCCCTATTATCTTGAATGGGAAATGCTAGCATACAGTGTCTTTGGGAGATTTCACTGAATTAACCTCCTTTGGCTCTCACAAATTCCAGTAGAATTAGTCAGCTTTCATGGGCAGAACCTCATCATACTTCCCTTTTCTTCAATGAAACATATTCACAAGCTCCTCCATCTTCATCTACCCTCCTCTCCCTTTTCCTGTGTCTGTCTGTCCCTTGCTATCATTATTCTTGTCATCTGTTTCATCTTTTCGTCTTTGTCTCTGTTCCTGTCTCCCTGTTTCTTTCAGTCTCTATCTCCCTCACTCAATCCTTGCCTTTTTCTTCTTTTTCTTTTTCTTTCTTTCTTTCCTTCTTTCTTCCTTCCTCTCTCTCTCTCTCTCTCTCTCTCTCTCTCTCTCTCTCTCTCTCTCTCTCTCTCTCTCTCTCTCTCTCTCATTTTGGAGGGCCAAGTGTTGGGGAGAGGAGGCAGGGTAATTCTTTTATTGATCACGTAATTTCTTGGCTCAAAAACTTTCAATGACTTCTCATTGTCCAAAGAAATTGTTTCCAAACCAGTGGCAAGGGTCCTCTGGGGGGCCAGGACCTGACCCCAAAAGGGACATGATCACCCTGTCTTCAAAAGCAAATTTTGGGGCTTCTTGTTCAACACAACCATACCTCCCCCCCCCACTTAACCTGCCACTTGTTATGGAAACTGCCAATTCTCCCTTTTTGAATTAGGCTTCAATCGGGGACATTTCAACATAGCTCTTACAAGGGGAATGCACAGGTACCATTGGAAAATTCCAGCCTTAGCCCCTGACCGTCCAGATCCCCTTGTGGCTATAGTATGTACTTCTTGGAGGATATACTCTGTGTAGGGGGGATAGTGATCATAATAAAGTGCCTCCTTCACCCTTTTCATTTTGGGTGGATCAGAATGAGTTACACATATAATCTGGGTTTTTAGCCAAGCCTAGGGTATTTTCCATGAGATTTTCCTGACTGGTGGAGGGAATGCTGATGCAATATGAAGCTTAACTATGGGAGGGGAGGAGTTGGTGTGACAGTTTTGGACAGGAGAAGCAGTTTGCTTTTTCTTTTTCTCCCTTGCTTTCTTCCTTTCTTCTTCCTTTCTTTTTCTTTCTTTCTTTTAAATTCTGAGAGATCAACATCCTTCACATGGGAGGGAGCAAAGAGAGTAGGGCACAGGTTTTGGAAGCTACAGACATGTAGGGGGACTGACTTCTCAACATACTCATGATTTCCAGATAGCTAAAGGTATCTCAGAATTTCCCCTTGAGTGACACTGGGGCCTCACTTTCTTGGTTCAAGCTAAGATATCTTATTTCCAGTGAGAGAATTTATTCATCCTGTGTATACTCTAACATATTTTAATCTGTATACTTTCTATTTCTATTTGCTATTTGCTTGGATGAATGGGTTCACTGTTTGTGATGGTCTTTTGTGTAAATAGAATTTGGTGGGAATGTGTAAAATTAGAAGGTATAAGTTAAGAGTTACCCTCCCTTCCTTAAAGGAAAGAAACTAGGGAAGCTGGAAACTTTTGTTTTGAACCTGTTATACCCCCAGACAAGACTGCTGACAAGGTTGAGGTTATGTGTTCAGCCAAACAGCTTACCATCCCAATCAGCATGTACAAGGAGAAGGCCCTGGATTTGTCCATTTGATTTCTTTTTTTTTTCTTTTTTGGCAGGGCAATGAGGGTTAAGTGATTTGCCCAAGGTCACACAGCTAGTAAGTATCAATTGTCTGGATCCGGATTTGAACTCAGGTCCTCCTGAATCCAGGGCTGGTGCTTTATCCACTGCGCTACCTAGCTGCCTCCTGTCCATTTGATTTCTCTACTGGGAGCCTATAAGGGAAGGGATTGCTTCTTTCTTCTGGAAGTCCTCTTCAGTTAGCTATACCATTAGGGGAAAGCTAAAGAAAGCCTGAATTGGGCTGGGTTTAGTAATTATGTAGAAAGGGGAAGTACCATGACCAGTCTAGTTCCTGGGAGAGGACAGCATGAAGGTCCCCTGCAACACTAAGGAAGGGGCACATGGCAGAAATGCTGCCAGTGAAGATATGGGCACCTCTGGCCATGCCATTCTTTTGAGGAAGGATTTGTCATAGTTGCATCCTCAGGGTACCATACATCCCAATGTATCTTTATACCCTCCATGAAAGGAAAAAGAGAGCTAATGTGATGTGGTGGGAAGCATACTGGACTCAGGATATTCAGGTTAAAATCCCAGCTCTCCCTGTAAGGAACTCCATAACTATGGGAGAATCATTCGAACCTGTCTGAGCTCCTGTATCCTCATCTATAAAATGAGCATAATATTTGCCTTCCTCCAGTCAGCCAGTCAATAAGCATTTATTAATAGCCTCCTGTGACCAGACTCAATAGGGTTGTTGTGAGGACAGTACTTTAAGAATATGAGTTATTACAACTTTACTCACCAATGTTGGACTGGATGATTGGATCTGAGTTTTAGTCCCAACATACCTATGTTTTTGTGATGATAGCAGGGCACTGGGAAACATTGTGAAGCGGGCGAAAGGTGTCTTCAGAACCCACTACTAAGCAGTGTCCTGTCACCTTTGCTCTTCCCTCTGCCTTTTGGGTATCCTTTTTCCTCCTACCACGTGCTCCCGCAGGGTCTCCCCCAGCTGCTTGGGGTAGCCCTCTCCTGTATATCCTAACTTTCAGACTCTTCACAACCTGTAATTACCCTACCTTTCCAGTCATATTACTGTAGGAGGTCTCTCTTCATTCAGATTCATCATCCAGACCCCTACATACCCAAATATACCTTCTATTTTCCTACCTCTGTGCCTTTGTTCATGCTATTCCTTATAAATCTGGAACACCCTTCGGCCCCCTTATATGTTCCTGCCCTGTTGGATCCTTTATAGCCCCACTAAAATGTCATCTCCTTCATGAGTACTAGTCCTAATTCTCACATTGGTAACAACCTCTTCCCTTGGACCTTATATTAAACTTTCTAATACATTTATTATCATCAATCAGTGAATAGGCATTTATTAAGTGCAGACACTTTGTCAATCTTCTTACCATGCCAAACTCTGGAAATAGGAAAACAATAAAAGAATCCTTATTTGCAAGGAGTGTATGTTCTTGTACTATTATGTATTATAGTCATACGCATGTGTAACCCATGACTTGTCCCCCCACCCTCTGGCTCTGGAATTACATAAACTAGATGTGATCTGAACCAAAAGGATCATTTTCTCTTTTGTCTCTTTTGTCCCTGTTTAGAATTTACTCTGGGAAAACTCAAGAATGTTTCCCATAACCACAGATATAATTCTTATAATCAGAGCTTATATCCACATAGATACAGAAAACACATGAAATATTCATTGTAATTCCCTTAGAAGGGAAGCAAACTTGGAGTTGTCAGTGGTGCCACCTCTGGACATTTTGCTAAAAGACCCACTCGCTTGAGTTTCACCCAGTGACATCTAGGTCCCCAGTGCCACCTTGTGGTTCAGAGTTCCCATGGAAAAGCTAATGTCACCATCCCTAGACCATGCAGATAACTCAGGGGAATAGCTGGAGTTGTCAGGGTTCTGATCTCTTGTTCTCTCCCATGTCATGACTGGGAATGACATGCTACTTGGGAATGCCTTGTCTCTCTCTAAAAGATAGGTCTGGAAATTCTTGAATTTACTTATGAGAATTCCCAAGGCCCAAGAAATCTCCTTTCTCTGGCTAAAAGGCTGAGGTCATGGTATCTAGTAAATTAAGATCCTTCTCTCCTCTATGCAGGAGGTTGAAATACTGTCTATCAACTTTCATTTCTGGCCATGTGGGAAAGCATACAAGTTTTTTTGTTTGTTTGGGTTTTTTGTTTTGTTTTGTTTTGTTTTTCCATGACCTTCTGTTTGAGTTCTTGGTAATGTCTTTAACTGTGGCCATCTCCTGGGTTGGGAATTGATCCATCAGTAAGCATTTGTTGCACCAACTATGTACCAGGCACTAAGAATACATTATTGTTGTTGGTCCTTTGCTCTCCAAGAGGAACATGAAGGAGGGCTGTGCAGGGTCACCAACCTCACTCTCTCCTCCAGAGCCATATGTGTCCAATGGCAAGATATATATCAGAACGACTGGAGATGGCCATTTAAGAAAATTGGAGTTAAATGACTTGTCCAGGGTCATATGGCTAGTAAGTGTCTGAGGGGAGATTTGAACTCAGACCCTCCTGACTCCAGGGCCAGTGCCTTATCCACTGTGCCACCTACCTGCCCACTGAGAATGCAACAATAAAAGTGAAGACATTCTCTACCTTCAAGTAATGTTCTCTCAGGCTTAGACTGTCTGGGTAAACAGATCTGTCTCAGACATGCATCTCTCCCTCAGGGCACCACAAACTGATTCTTAGTGTGGACATATCACCTCCTCATCCTCATGCTCTGGAAGAAAGGTTCAAAGGTGAAGTTGATAAATAGTAAAAAGGTTGATGTGATCTATTAGCATTCTTTTACAAGCTGTCACAGGATAAGCTCCTTTAGCTAGAGCCAGACTTTTTAAGCATCCTAAAGAACCAATAATTTGGGGGCAGCCACAAAAGAAATTGAGTTGACTTTGTCATGTTAACAAGTTGCTCATGGGTATATCCATATTCTATTAGGAGAGAGGCATGTCCATCAAATTGATTGGGAGTTTCCCAGAATTTCCCTTTGATTCCCCCTTATGTGCCTTTGTATTTTATTCTGCCCTACTAGATTAAGCTCCTTGAAGATGGGACCTTTGTCTTTTCTTTTTTTTTTTTTTTTGGTGAGGCAATTGGGGTTAAGTGACTTGCCCAGGGTCACACAGCTAGTAAGTGTCAAGTGTCTGAGGCCAGATTTGAACTCAGGTCCTCCTGTATCCAGGGTTGGTGCTTTATCTACTGCGCCACCTAGCTGCCCCAACCATTGTCTTTTCTAGAGTTTTCATCTCTGCCAGAGCTTAGCACACTGGTTTAACTGCAGTAGCTTCTCCTTTTTTTTTTTTTTTAAATGACTCCTGTTTTCCTTTTATTTTTTATTTTTTTGGCGGGGCAATGAGGGTTAAGTGACTTGCCCAGGGTCACACAGCTAGTAAATGTCAGGTGTCTGAGGCCAGATTTTAACTCAGGTACTCCTGAATTCAGGGCTGGTGCTTTATCCACTGCGCCATCTAGCTGCCCCCAACTGCAGTAGCTTCTTAATAAATGTTTCTTGAAATGAAACCGCCCTTCCTCTCCCCTCTTTTACTCCAGACCTTTCCCTTTCCCTCTGACTGACATGTCTTGTTTTTCCTTCCCTTGGGCCCCTCTTGGAGAATGGCCAATGCCAACTTATCCATGCTAGGTGGTTAATTATTTTGTAACAGATTTGGCAATGGAAGGAATCTTAGATGCCATTGAATCCAACCTCTTCACTTTATAGATGATGAAAGGGCACATAGTTGGCAAGCAGAAGAACTAGGGTTTGAACCCAAGTTTTCTAACTACAAATTTAGTCTTCTTTCCATTGCCCCACATTCCCTCTAAGCCTCTGCTATTTACCAGTCCTCTTAAGGTCCTCAGTCTTGAAGTCCTCCATCTCTGTCCAGAAGCTTATCATCCTTATGTTTCAAAGCAGGACTTCTTAAACTTTTTCCACCCATGACCCATTTTCTCCTGGGAAATTTTTATGCAACCCTGGGTATATTGGTATATAAAATACATATACATGTGGGGGACCAATTTTTAATTGGGGAGTGTTAGCTAAGCAGCTCGTCGCAATATTGGGGCAAGGAAGGAGACCGGCAGCCTCTCTCAAAACAGAACAGGATTTATTTATTTTTATTTTTATTTTTTTAGTGAGGCAATTTGGGGTTAAGTGACTTGCCCAGGGTCACACAGCTAGTAAGTGTTAAGTGTCTGAGGCCGGATTTGAACTCAGGTACTCCTGACTCCAGGACCGGTGCTCTATTCACTGTGCCACCTAGCTGCCCCGAACAGGATTTATTTTAACAAGAACAAACTTAAAAAAACACAACATAAACAGGATCAGTAGGATCAAGGGAAAGGAAATAAAATGGGGAAAGGGAAATTAAACAACCTGAAAAAATACCACCACCCAGGAATCAGCTGAGAATACACAGCAGAGCTCCTGTAGCCTTCCAGCTTCCAGCTAGAATGGCGACTTCTCCCCGTTCCCAGAAACCCCACACAGCCCCCAACCAATTGTTTGGCCACTCTGACAGTCACATGACTGCCCTCACTAGGCTTCCAATCATTATAATTTTGCCAGGCCCATGTAGGCATCAGCCAGTGGTGATGATGTTGCCAGCGCAATGGTAACGGCTACAACCAGTGGGTGGAGCACTGTGCGGTTTGCAGAGCCCCAGGCCAGTGCGCACTGAGGCATAAAAACCTCAAATAACAATTCTTTACATACATAACATTTTTCTGTTTGCCAAATTATTCATGAGCCCCGCATTCAGTTATGTGACCCCCTATGGGGTTGTGACCCATAATTTATAAAGCTTTGTTTTAAAGTATGGTCCACAAATTCCATTTTCTAATAGCATCTTCCTAATGAGACATTTCCTTCCCAATATCTTCTTTTTCCTTCTGAAGTCTTTTCCTTTGGCAGCAATGATTAAATAATAACTGTGTCCCTGATGTCTTAAGATTGTTGCCCAAGACTTCATGATCTTTAGCAGTTCTTTCTAGAGTCCTTATCACAGTTAGTTGTGTTCAAGTGAATTAATAGAAATGGGAAATAGTCATCCAGTTTGCTAAGTCCTAAGAGATTCTCTCTTGCATCCTATCTATAAGCAGCAGGAAGACAGATTTTTCTCGCCATTATGACAAATTGCTACCTCAAGACTTCTCAGCAAAGAATGATTGACCACCATTATTCATTTTTTTTGTTTCACCCTCACTGGTTTATCTCTCATCTAATAGCAGCTGTGGATTTATATAGCCCTCTTACTTAAAAACTCACTCTTGATCTGTCCTTCCGTGCCAGCTATTATATTTCTCCCTCATTTTCTGCCTGAACTCCTCTACTTAGCCATCTAACAATAGATGTCTCCCCATCTTTTTTTCTCACACTCTTTAACTCCCAGAAGTGTGGCTTCTGACCTCATCATTCAAATAAAACTACTCTCTCAAGATTTATTAATAATCTCTTAGTAGCCAAATCGCCTTTCTCAGTCCTCATCCTTCTCCATCTCTCTGCATCTTCTGACACTCAATCACCCTCTTCTCCTTCATGTCCTCTTTTCTCTAGGTTTTCATGAAACTATTCCCCCTTGTTCTCCTCTCCCTCCAAAGCCAGCATTCTTTTGCTTCAATCACAATGCTTCCAGTCCATCCTTTTTCTCCATTTTACAGAGGAATAAACTAAGTTCCAGAACGGGGAAGTTGCTGGCCGGCTTATAAATGGCAGACCCAGAGCATGAACCCAGGTCCCCTGCTTCCAACTTCAGTGCTTTTTTCTCCTGTCTCATGTATCCTCCCAAGACTTTGGAAAAATTGAAGTTTCAGTCCTCTGTGTGCTCCATTGCTAACCAAAATAGTCCAGGAGATAGTAGGGATGGAGGGTTGGGAGGGTATAACAGAAAGAAGTAGCAGTGAGGTAGTGAAAGAACTAGCAAGTAATTCTTGTTGTCTGTTTCTTGGACTCAGATTTTAGTCATTCAAGTATTGGCTTACTGCTTGGCTAAGCACTGGGGGTACAAAGAAAGCCATGCACATTCTGTGTGGACTAGAAAATGAACACCACCGATGGAGTGGTGGAGCCAGTGATTGAGTAGTGTTGTGTAAGCCAAAGAGAGGAACAGAGAACCTGCCATTTACCGCCCCCCCGCCGCGCCGCCGCCGCCGGCCCCCCCCCCCCCCCCCCCCCCCCCCCCCGCACGAGCTGGTGACAGGTGGTGCCGAGTTCTTCATTTTGGTAGCATGTTCTTAGGTCTTGACATGCCGAACAGAACCAACCTCTAGCCATAATGCCACCCTCCCCCAAACCCACTCACCCACCCACATCATTGCATTTTTTTAAAGGAAGAAAGTATTTAATGTGAAAACAAAGAAAAATAAAAGATCTAACCCTATATCAACCTGACCTATGTAATGAGACTAGGAAGATGGAAGAATGTGACAAAAGATGGGGGCAGCTAGGTGGCACAGTGGATAAAGCACCAGCCTTGTATTCAGGAGGACCTGAGTTCAAATCCGACCCCAGACACTTGACACTTACGAGCTGTTTTACCCTGGGCAAGTCACTTAACCCTCATTGCCCCAGAAAAAAAGAAAAGAATGTGACAAAAGAAAGGGAAGGATTGCTAAATTTAGGACTAAGGAAACAAACAAACAAAACAGGCTCTTCCAGTAAGGATCTAGGGAGGGAGGGGAGAAACAGAGCGATTCAAGGTTAGGGTGATGGTTTTGGAGTTAAAGGCTGTAGCTACCAATCCTGCTTCTGGCCCTTAGGATATGTGTGACCCTGGCCATGTAACTTACCTTCTCTGGGCCTAAATTTCCTCATCAGTAAAATGAGGGAGCAGGTCTAGATGGCCTCTAAAATGTCTTTCAGCTCTAAACCTATGACCTTAGACAATTTCTAAGATCTTTGTTCAGTTCTGACAACCTACATTAGTCCAAAATTATGAGGATGGAGGGTAGGTGAAAAGCTGTCACAGTAGCTCCATCTGCTGGCAACAAATTGGAAGTGAATTACAGATACAGATGCTTTTTTTCATCTGACCTCTACTGGCCACTTGTCCCAAGTGTCTTTTTAGTGATGGATGACTCAGTAGAGTGACAGGGCTGTGGGCAGAAATAGGCCAAATATGCTAGAACTGGTGTCTCTCTCTCTCTCTTGGCCAACCTATAGTAATTTAGCAGGGCATCTAGGTGGCACAATGGATAGAGCACGGCCCTGGATTCAGGAGCACCTGAGTTCAAATCTGGCTTCAGACACTTGACACTTACTAGCTGTGTGACCCTGGGGAAGTCATTTAACCCCAATTGCCTCACTAAAAAAAAAGTAATTTAGCAATATTCTGACTTTGGGTCTTACATTATTCAATCATCTCCTCGTTTTTAGAAGTGTTCAGGCAGAGGCTATAGATGAACCAATCCTCTCTCTACCATCAGAGAAGTTATGGTGATCATAGAGAATCTATGAAACCTGATCAGAGAATCTTAGAGCTGTAAGGAACCTTCAAAGTTAAGCTCCAGCCAGAGCTAGAAACTCTTGGAAGATTATCGCAGACCAGTGACCATCCTGCCTCCAGGTAAAGACAACGGTGACTGGGAACACCCCCACCCCGCCATTAATCATCAGGGAGTTTTTCCTTACATGGAAGCAACAATCTGTCTTTCTGTGACCTTCACCCCATGCTTCTTGTCCTGACCCTGGTGTCCCCCCCAAAAAAGGCAAATCTGATCCCTTGTTCATATGACAACCCTTAAAATACTGGAAGACCGTGATGAGGCCCCCTCCAAGTCTTTTCTTCTTCAGACCAAACATCTCAATGTGTGATAGATAGGATTAGAGCTGAAGGAACCTTTATTTTGTACATATTCTATATTTACTTTCTCTCTCTCTCTCTCTCTCTCTCTCAGACTGCATACTCCTTAAAGGCAGAGAGGACCTGGCTTTTGGGCTTATCTCACCAGCAGCCAGCATGGGCCCGACATTTATGCAGTAGGTGCTTGATTACTTACTGAGTGAATTGTCCAGTCCCTTCCTTTTCAGATGAGAAAATCACAGCCCAGACAGGTCGAGTCATATTAACCAGTAAGAAACAGGCTGCTGCCATCCTTCTCTTTCCTCCATCCAACCTCCATGGGACACGGTTTCTAGTTCTTCACCAGCCTGGTTACTCTTCAGTGGATATGCCCCAACTTGCCAAAGTTCTCTTTAGAATGTACTGCTTCAATCTAAACACAGTGTGGTCTGACTAGGGCAGGGCACAGTGGGACTATGACCTCCCCTGTTCTGAGCACCGAGCCTCTTATGCCTGTAGCCCCTAATTGTATTCGCTTCTTGGCTACTGCATTATACTGTTGATTTGTATGAAGTCATGAATATGAGAATATTTTTCCATTCACATAAAGCTTTGTTGTTTTAGAATTTGAAATGAAAAAGAAAACAACACTCTTAAAGTCTGAGAAGTTTTGACAGTCCTGAATGAGCTTTTTCTTATAAAATTCACTGAGATCCTTTGATCTAAACTGCCCTACAAATTCAAAGTTTTATTGTTATTATCAAGTATGATCTAAGTATTCCCTGATTCAGGAGCAGGCTGGTTCCTTCACAAATCGGTTTCTTGGAACTCTAAACATGTTTCCCCACAGAAACAGCATTCACTATCAGTGAGAATTAGGTTCACCCACAAAAAGTCTATTGAACCCACAAATAAAGACATGCTGCCTTTCAATTAATCAGTCAATAAATATGTATCATGTAAAACTGTATGTGTGGTCACCTTATTTCTATCTATTATTTTCATTTTGGGGGGAAATTAGCTGGCGTTTCTAATGTTACTTATAAATTAGAAGCTTTAGCACCACTTTTGGGGCATTAAGCAGTTATTAAAGCATACAAAGTATTAGAAAAAGAGAACACCTGGGTCAGAAAGTTAACAAAAGGTCTATCTGACCTAGAGTTCTAGCCCGTCCTGCTTCTTCCTCTAAGTCCTCTACCTCGAGCCTGTCCCAGAGACAAACTGAGAGTAACTGCCTGTGGAAGCTTTCTATGGGTCTGGAGGAGAGGCTGTCCTTACACACTGCTTTAAGCTAATTGGCTAGCACAACCAAATCCATTGATTCATTGCACTTGAGGGTGGTCCCGTGTTGAGGCCAGAGTTCACACCCTCTGAGAACACAGCCTCTTGAGGGCCAGGCAAGTGTGATTCCAATCAAGTTAACTCCAAGTGAGTCAATCAGCAAACTCAAGCCAATCAATTTTAATATAATCAATCCTCTTTTTTTTGGGGGGGGGGGGCTTTTGGGAGTTTCCAAAACCCTATTATTTTCTCACAAATACTTACCAAAGGCTTAATATGTTCTAGGCACTGTAATAGGCATTGGGTATAAGAAGAAACATATTCTATCTGGAGAGACTACATATTTACTATATATATATATATATATATATAATATTTGTACATATATAATATATGCACATTCAAAATAGACTCAAAAGTTAATAAAAATTGTAACATATATACAATAATTCCAAGCAGAAAGCACTAACAGCCTTGGGAGGGGTCAGATAGATAGGAAGAGAACCAAGAGAGAACAGTAAAAAAGAATCTTCAAAACTTTATCTTAGTTTGTATCACAATTTCTCATGGCTTATTCCCCCTTTCCTTTTTTTCCCTTGCATTCTCCTCTCTGTCTCTGTTTCTCTGTCTCTTCATCTGTCGGGTTTTTTTTTTTTTTTTTTGCTTCTTTGTTTTTTTGGTGGGGCAATGAGGGTTAAGTGACTTGCCCAGGGTCACACAGCTAGTAAGTGTTAAGTGTCTGAGGCCAGATTTGAACTCAGGTCCTCCTGAATCCAGGGCTGGTGCTCTATCCACTGCACCACCTAGCTGCCCCTTGTCTGTCAGTTTTGAGAATGATGAGGTTGGAGTCTCAAATGAGGACTCAGGTGCTAACCAGGAGGGGTCAACATTCAACCTGGAGGCTTTGGGGTTTCCCCAGTGGGCAATGGCATTGAAGCTCCTAAGTTTTCATTCCATCCAAAGTTGCCCTCTAGGACTATAGGCTGCAGTACAGGCTGAAAACATGGCCCTAACCGGGAAGGAGAGCAAAAGGGAGTGAGAGTTCTATACCCCACATTGTAGAGATAGGAAGGAAAGAGCAAGAACAGAAGTTGTTTCTGTTTTTTAAATTTAATTTTTTTGGGTTACATTTTAAGTTCCAAACTGTTTCACTTCTCGCCCCACCCTGTACTAGAGAAAGCCACCATTTTTACAGATTTATAAATATATGTAAAACTATACTGTACATATTTTGGTTTATTAGTTCTTTCTCTGGAGATGTATAGCATCTTCCTTTATTAGTCCTTTGCAGCTGATTTGAGTATTTTTTTTGTTTGTTTTTTTGCCGGGCAATGAGGGTTAAGTGACTTGCCCAGGGTCACACAACTAGTAAGTATCAAGTGTCCAAGTCTGGATTTGAACTCAGGTCCTCCTGAATCCAGGGCCAGTGCTTTATCCACTGCACCATCTAGCCGCCCCCTGATTCAAGTATTTATGATATGCCACCCTATATTTACACTTTCCAGATACTGATTCTCTCTTCTTCCCCAAATTACTTTGTTATCTATTTCTTTATGTATCCCTTCCATAGAAGGTAAACTTTGGGAGTGGTGGAGGGTGAGTGGGAGAGGGAGTGGCAAGAACTGCTTCCCTTTTTATGTTTGGGAATACCTAGCATCCAGCACAGTACCTTACAGGAAGTAGATACTCAACAAATGTTTCTTGAATTGAAGCGAATTGACTTCTGCAGTTCAAAAGCTCTTTGTTAAAATACTCAAGGTTGTGAACCACCTTGGGAACAACCATAAAATATGCTGACCTTGCAGGGTTATTGTGAGGAAAGTGCTTTGTAAATCATAAAGACTTATGTAAATCTTACTTATTATCATGATTTTGCTTTTTAAAAAATTACCATCCATATCTCCAGCTGAAAAATATCAGTTTCTTAGAGCAGAAGAGAATTCCCAGAAGTGATCTATTTCCTGTCACATCTTTGGCTGGATTGCACCTAAGCAGCCAGGGTACCCAGAATCTGTTTGCTCTCCTCTTAATAACTCATCATTATAGAGCACATTAAGGTTGGCTAAGTTTTTTTTTTTTAATTTATTTATTTTGCAGGGCAATGGGGGTTAAGTGACTTGCCCAAGGTCACACAGCTAGTAAGTGTCAAGTGTCTGAGGCCAGATTTGAACTCAGGTCCTCCTGAATCCAGGGCCGGTGCTCTAACCACTGTGCCACCTAGCCGCCCCCTAAGTTTTTTCCTTGCAACAACCCTTTAGCACAGGAAAAGTAGGCTTTATTAACACTATTTGGCAGTTAAGGACATTGAAACTTGGAGACCTTATATGACCTGCCCAGTTCTATACAGCTAATAAGCATCAGAGGCAGGATTCAAACCTTATCTCTCTTGTGGCCAAGTTTATTGCTCTTTCCATTAGACTACACATTTCTTGACTTCTTGATATGATTCCTGCTCAGTTCTCCATTCACCCCTCCCCAATCCCCCTTCCCCTGTAGTTCAATCCAGGCACAAAGAGGTGCTAGAAATTTCCAGTTGCTAAGCAACAGCTTCCCTTTTTCCTAGTGCTACCTGTTGCCATAGCATCCTCTGTGAGCACCAGGACTAGTTTCAATGCGTAACAATTACCATTGATCTAGATTTGCCACTTCTAGAAGAAAAGAGTCCTTGTACCTTGTTTTTCACTTTCACATTTTTCTTTTATTCAAATTTTCTTATACAAAATGACCAACAGGGTAATACTTCACATATTTGCACATGCATAACTTAGAACCGACTGCTTACTGACTGGGGTGGAGGGGGGGAGGGAAGGAAGGGCAAAATTGGGAATTCAGAACTTTAAATAAAAATGTTTATTATTCTAGGAGCAATTAAGTGGTGCAGTGGATAAAGCACTAGCCTTAGATTCAGGAGCCCCTGTAAGGGGCGAAAATTCTGGCTAGTCTGTCTAAAATATCTAATGAGTGGTCGCCAATAAATTATAAGCTTTAGCAAGAGTTAGACTTTTAAGCATTTATTAAGGAGAATAAGAATTTGGTGAAGAGAGAGAGAAAGGCCTAGATTCATCTATCTATTAAAGGGAGAGCACATTTCTAGCTCCCTTCTCCACCCAAGTCCTGAGGAAAGAGAGGGAGCCAGCCAGTCTCACCCCCTCTTCCTCCCACAAGCAAACAGTCACTTCCTGATGCCAAAGAAAAGCTGCATGGCTTTGCCCTCAGAGGCCTTCTCTTCATGGCAGAGTTTTCCTACAGTAAGTCTCCAGCAGGTGGCATCATTCCAATCTTTACAGTGACCTTGAGCAAGTCACTTAACCCTCAATGACCCCACAAAAATTTTTAAAAAATGTTTATTATTCTAAAAGGTTAAAAAAAAGAAAAAAGAAAAGATATCCTCTAGTGGGAATTTCTCAGTTGATTTCCTTACACCTCCATATCACAAAAGGGCAAAATCTTATAAGATTCTATACTAGCTCCTTCTCCTTGTTACTCTCTTCTTCATCATCTGTGTCAGAAACCTGGAGGTCCTCGTAGAGGACACTGTGCTGATGCTTCAGGGTCAGGCCATTTGGAATTCCATTTTGAGAAGGAACCTGGGATACTCCTTCACCTGACTTCTGCAGGAGAACTGACTGTGTGTCCTTCTTTAGTGGGGGTCTCTGGAGTGATCTGTCCAGTCCATTCTGAAGAAGTTGTCTGGAAGCAATTGTGGGTTTCTGGGCCAATTCCTGTCCACGTGGGCAGAGAGAATTTCTGGGCCTTTTGCAGGGCTGGCCAGATGAATCATGTGCCCATGGCTTTGACTGGGTTATAGGATTCTGAGCCGTCTTAGCAGAATGGGATAGGAGATATGGAGGAAGTGGGCCTGCCTTGGGTGTACAGATCAATGGTTTCTGAGTCTGGGCCACGAAGTCTGGTCCTTCCTGGCAAGGTTGTGTTAAACTTCTGTATTTCTTCTGAATCCAATTTTGGAGTCTCCAATCTTTATGCAGGGCTTGTGAGGGAGGTTCGGGTTCAGTCTCAGCTGACTGGTCTGGAGGTGGCAGAGTCTTCTGAGGGGGTTTGGCTGTAGGCTTCACAGGAGTCCTCCCAGGCCCTTCCAAAGACCGCTGGGGAGAGGCTGGTGAGGGAGGTTCAGGTTCAGTGTGAGCTGACTGGTCTGGAGGTGGCAGAGTCTTCTGAGGGGGTTTGGCTGTAGGCTTCACAGGAGTCCTCCCAGGCCCTTCCAAAGACCGCTGGGGAGAGGCTGGTGAGGGAGGTTCAGGTTCAGTGTGAGCTGACTGGTCTGGAGGTGGCAGAGCCTTCTGAGGGGGTTTGGCTGTAGGCTTCACAGGAGTGGTTCCAGGCTTTGCCAAAGACAGCTGGGGATCTGGTAGAGGCTGAGGAGACTTTGTACATCTCCTAGATGGAAGGCAAGGAAGAGCAGGTTGGCACCTACGCTGGATGCAGCTTAAACTTTCCATAGGGTCCATCTGCACAAGTCGCCTCTTACTGGGAGGGCCAGACTGGCTCTTCTGGGGCAGAGGCTGCCTCTCCCCTCTCCTCTTCAAAGTTTTCCTTTGGACCTCATTCATGGCTTCCAATGGCTTTTGCTTCAAGAAACTCTTGGTTCCTGTGGTTTTGACGAGGAACTCTTGAGGGATCCGTTTAGCTAGCTCCTTCTCCTCCTTCTCGCGGCTGAGGACCTTGGCCCTGGGGTTCGCGCGCTTGGGCCGGCCCATCGGACACATCTGGTTTGTCTTAATGTGTCCATGGGATCCACAGCGGCCACAGAATAGATTTGAGGCAGGAGCTCCTGGCTTGGGAAACTGAGGCGGGGGCAGGTTTTCCTTGCGCTCCCTCCTCTCCTTGGCCAGGCGCATCCGGCGAAGCCGGTCTTGGAGTCTCTTCCTCTCTCTCCGCAGTTCCTGCCGCTTCTCGTCCGTCAGAAAGAGCCTGCGGATGGAGTTCTCGTCTTGGCTGCTTCTCACCCGGAGGTACGCTTGGATCACGGCTGGGTCCCGGACTGTCTCACTCCGCACATACTCCTTGCCAGACTCATCAATGTAAGTCCGGTGGATAACCAGAGCCGCAGGAGGCGAGGGGCTCGCGCCCGCATGCTGCTTCCCTTGCTTGCTTTTGTCTCCGAGCATCAGCTGCAGCAGCAACTGACGCTCGCGTTCTTCCTTCTCTCGCTGGAGACTCCGAGGGTTGGTCTTCCCCTCCAGGAAGTCCTCGATTCTCTGACACATCCAGTCCAACTCCTGCTCCTCTTCTTCTTCGGAGCTGCTACTGTCTGTATCCGTCAACAGCACCTCGGTAGAAGCCAGGATCCTGTTCTGAAGGTCAAACACTCTCTGGACCTTTTCCTGGTAGTGTCTCTGTTGCTCTGCTCCCGAGGAACGCGGGGCCCGTGCAAACCTGGTGAGGGCTTTGGCCTTGCTCCCCGAGTGGAGCTCCTTGGTGGACAGGGCTTTGATGGCAGCGACCACCTCCCAACGGGACAGCTTCTTGATGTCCTCCTCTGAAACACCAAATCCCCTCAACAGCTTCTGGGCTTCTTTCAGGCTGAGGCGCCGAAGGTCTGCATCAGTGTCCCTCACCTTCTCAGCCTTGGATTGGGTTTTGCTTTCTTGCTTGGGTTTCCAAGGAATTTTGACATAGGAGATACCCTCCCCACAGCCCGTGGGGTCAGCTGCTCCCGTCACCTCCAGCAGACACTGCCCCTTCGTGGCTGCTAGGAAGGCCCGCGTTGTGTTCCAGGGAGCAGCCTGGACCTCATCCTCGAGACCCATGCTTTCGTCATGGGTCTCGTCTGTGTTCAGGAGGGAGAGATCCCCATAGCCAGCATCCTTGAGGCGCTGCTGGGCAGCCATCATGGTATACAAAGCACAGCATTTTTCCGGGGTCACCATGGCCCTCAGCTCCTCTTCGCTTGGCAGGCGGAATCCAGCCTTCAGCACCCACCAATTAAAATAGACCCCTGTCCGATGGAAATCGGAACACTTGGTGAGCTTCCTTTGAATGGTCCTCTCAGCAAGGGTGGGGAAGGCCCTGCGGATTTCCTCCATGCAAATCCTCCGAGGCCTGTGAGGGCTCTTCCAAAACTGTCTATACATAAACACCTGGAGGAATTCGTGGATGTACTGCTTTGCCATTTTGGAGTTGGGGGCGGGAACTTCAGCCAGTGGGCACTGCTGCCCTGCAGTAAAGATATCTTTCACTTCCCTCAGGAAGTAACCCTCTTGGGTCACCACAACCAGGAAGTCTGTGTCTGCCATCTGATGTGGGTAGATGGGAGCCCGGAAAAGCTTGTTCTCCAAAGCCTGTAAGAACTGTCCAGGATGAAGTTGCCCTAGGAAGGGTGAGGATGAACAAAATACAGGGTTCCCATAAGGGGAGGCAGGAGGTCCAGGGTCCTTTCCAGTTTTCCTTCTGTAATAGTTCTGGATCTGGGAGGCCATTCCCACCTGGTTCAAAAAAGGTGGATGCTCCTCACTCCATTCCACCAGAATGAGATCTCCATCCTGCCCACTCAGGTCCTGTATTGTCTTCATAAAAAACATGTGACCTCCCCCTGAAGCCTTCAGGTCCTGCTCCCGTTCCTGGGCTTTCTTCTGGATGTGCAAAGTCAAGCTGTGTACAGGCTGGGGCCCTCTGCCCAGCCACCTGACTGGTGGTCGATGAAACAGAGAGAGCTGCTCAGCTCCCATGTGAGTAGGGAAGAGGCTGGAGTGTAGCTTCAGTGCTGGGATGGAATGCTGGATTATAGGTTTCCTAAAGGAAACCTGGAGGGTCTGCTGCTGCTGGGGGAAGTAAAATTCATCATTGGACAGGTTCCAGGGGTCCTTGACTTTCAGCTGGACTGGAGTCTTCTTAGTCTCACCCACTCCCATGCTGCCACATCTCAGCACACTTGGGCTCTTCTCTGAAAGCTGCTTCTGGGACAGTGGTGTGGGGGCTGGAGATTCTTCTTCTTGAGGCTCTTTGATGTCAAACAGAATGAGGTTCTCATCATCTGGGTCAATGGTTAGGACTGGAGGATGGAGTGGCTTATGTAGGGCTTGGGCATCCCAAATAATGTTGTCCTCCCATTGGCTATAGATGAGGTCTTCACTCTCAGGGACGAAAAGGGACCCACCAGGTCGAGAAGGGTCACAGCCACCCGTTCTGAAACATCTGATCTTCTCAGAGGGAATCCACCCTGCCTGGGATACCTTCTGGGGATCAGGGGAGAGCCTTTGGATGTCTCTGTTGTCCCAGATGATGTCATCTTCCCAGGATTTCTGAGTGACCATGAGGAAGTTTTCATCCTTCAGCAAGGAGTGGTCTGTTTGCTTCTTCTTCTTCTCCTCCTCCTCCTCCTGCTGCTGCTGCTCTTCTGGTGAGTTTTCTTTTAGTCGAAATCCATAATCAAAACCTCTCCCATGGGGAGGGACCCCCAGCATGTCATACCAAAGCTTGGCAGGGCCATACCGCCATGGGGCCACCTCCTCTGAGTGAGGATCCTGGCGACAGGCAGCCATCTGAAAGCTAGGCTGGGGGGCCACTGGAGCCATCATTTTTCTCTCATCATCTGTCAGGCATTCTTGGGGGCCTTCGGGGTCAGGTTTTGGGGGACACTGTCTCTTCTGCTTTGTTCTCTTTCTTAGCCTCTTTCTGACCTCCTGCCACATGGAAGTCTTCTGGGTATCAAAGAGTCGGAGGAAACGAAGAGTCTTTCCTTGTCTGAATTGTGGCCAGAGCTCTGTGACTGTAGATGGGCTGGTGGCCCTCAGGCTGATTTCCCAAGGAGCTCCATGATCCAGTTTCTCTTCCTTATTTTCAATCTCTTCCTCCTCAGAGCTGCAAGAATCCATAGATGAGTCCTCTGGGTACTTTAAACAGTTGTCTCTGGGCCATAGGGCCCTGTCTCCTCCCTCCATTTGGGATCCTACCACTCTGTCCATGGCAAAGAGGAAGAGATGGGAAGCCCTTTGGTTCTAGAGTCCTCTACAGGTAGAGTGACTGGAATCAGCTCCAACACCCTTTTATACCTTCTTTGCAGGAGGATTCACAACTCCTGGGAGGAAGGGGGCGGGGCTTAATGACAAGGGCATAGTCCTTAATTCTCAGAGGTGATAACTCACTTAGAATTCATGCAAGGTGTTCAGTGTTCATCTACTCCAACACTTGTAGTGGGAATCATATAGTAAGGGTCAAGCTAAAATCACACAGCAAACACCTGAGGTCCTTAGAAGACCTTTATTTTTATTTTTCCAAATTAGCCATGTTGCAAAAGAAAGCACAAACAAAATAAAACAACAAAGATAGAGAAAGTAAAAAAAAAAGTATGCTTCACTCTAAATTCACAGTTCATCTAGTTCTCTTCTAGAGATGGATGGCTTCTTTCATCCTGGGTCCTTTGGAAGTCTTAGATTACTTTCTTGATCAGAGTAGCTAAATCTTTCACAGCAGGTTATTCTTACAATCTTGTTGTTACTGTGTACGGCTCCTGGTTCTGCTCACTTTACCTTTCACCAGTTCATATATGTCTTTTCATCATGTTTTTCGGAAAAGATCCAGCTTGTCATTTCTTATAGCACAGTAGTATTCCATCACAATCATATACCACAAATCATTTAGCCATATCCTAACTGATGGGCATTCCCTCAATTTCTAATTCTTTGCCACCACAAAAAGGGCTAATATAAATATTTTTGTTCAAGTAGGTCCTGTTTTCTTTTCTTTGATCTCTTTGGGATATAGACCTAATAGTGGTATTACTGGGTCAAAGGGCATGCAGTTTTATAGCTCTGTGGGAATATTTCTAAGCTGCTTTCCAGAATATTTGGCTTAGTTCACACCTCCACCAACACTGAATTAGGGTCCTAATTGTTCTACATCCCCTACTGCATTCATCATTTTCTGTCATAGTAGTCATTTTGATAGGTGTGAGGTAGTATGGCAGAGTTGTTTTAATTTGCATTCCTTTACTCAGAAGTTATTGAAAACATTTTTACGTGACTATTAATAGCTTTGAGTTTTTTTCTGAAAATTGTCTTGTTATATCTTTTGACAGTTTATAAATTAGAGAATGGCTTTTATTTTTATCAGATTGGCTCAATTCCCTATATATTTGAGAAATGAGGCACTTATCAGAGAAAGTTGCTGTTAAACACCCCTTTCTGTTTTCCTTCTAATTTTGATTGCATTAGTTTTGTTTGTGCAAAAGTCTTTTAATTTTGTGTAATTAAAATGATCTATTTGACTTCTTATAATTCTCTCTGTGTCTTGTTAGGTCATAAACTCTTTCCTTATCTGTAGATCTGACAAGTACATTTTCCCATGCTCTCTTAGTTTACTTTTGATATCACCCTTTATATCTAAATCAATTATCCATTTTGACTTTATTTTGGTATACAATATGAACTGTTGGTTTATGTCTAGTTTCTGCCAAACTGCTTTCCAGTTTTCCCAGAGATTTTTGTTAAATGTTGAGTTCTTATTCCTTAGGTTTATCAAACACTGGATTACTGTGGTCATTTACTACTGTGAATTGTATACCTCATCTATTCCACTGATTTGCCACTCTTTTCCTCAGCACCAGTAGCAGATTGTTTTGATAATTACTGCTTTGTAATATAGTTTGAAATTTGGAATTACTAGGCCTTCTTTCACATTTTATAAAATTGATTTCCTTGAGATTCTTGACCTTTTGTTCTCCAGATGGACTTTGTTACCCAATTAATACTTGTCCAATTATTTCTATCTGTCTTTATTTATGTGAAAAATGTTTTGTGTTTGTGTTCCTGAAATTCCTGGGGTCCTTGTACCTTAGTATAAATGTCTCACCAGGCTAGAGATGTTGCCAGAATCATCCAGCAATCACTGATAAGTCTCATTTTTTTCTGAATTGATTTGTTGAGCTCAGCTGAATCAGAAACAGCTGAATCATATTATATGTTACAGGTGAAATGAAATGTGATTCCATTGTTTTTTAAAAAGGTGCAGATTTCCTCTTTCTATGGTATGCTACTTGTTTCTGAGACAGAGAGCCCATTTCTGAGATGCAAATGGTCCTAGATGCTAAACTTCTGATAATTAAATAGTCCTTTACCTTGGTATTTTCATATTCATTCTTTCATCTGCTAATTATAACATAGGATAGGGCAGGGGTCATCACCCCCATTTTACAGATGAGAAAACCTAGAAGTCCAACCTTGTCCTTGATATGGCTTTCATCTCTCGTGGTAGATTGCCTAAAACAAATCATTATCAAAGCGTTATGGTCAGTTCTACACTCTCATTGTATCTTGGATTCTTCAGCTTTTATTTTGCATAGATTAGCATCTAGCTCTTGTTCTGTTCAAATGCTCATAAGGTAGGCCACCACCATAGTTTTCCCTCAGCCATAATACTAGAGAATTGGTTCAAAAACCTGAGTATATGGTCAAATGGAGTGGGTGAAAAATATAGCCCTAAGAGTCCAAAAGTTCTAGTTAAAGACTACAATGAGACCAGGAAGATAGGTAGGACCAAACTAATAGTAACAGCAATTAGGCATAGAGGTCATAGAAGGGCATAGAAGCCCTTTGGACCTACTAGATTGGTGGGGCTGTTGTGCCCCTTTAAGTCTTTTTTTTTTTGTGGGACAATGGGGGTTAAGTGACTTGCCCAGGGTCACACAGCTAGTAAGTGTCAAATGTCTGAGGCCAAATTTGAACTCAGGTACTTCTGAATCCAGGGCCGGTGCTTTATCCATTGCACCACCTAGCTGCCCCTGCCCCTTTAAGTCTTAAAGAATTGGTATCCATGTGGACCCAGGAACTGACATCAGGTACCTGACATATGGCTCCAATGCCTAGATTTGGTTTTCTCTAAACTATGTTCTTCCCAACCCACCAGATCTAGAAATAGTACCAGT
Organism: Dromiciops gliroides; assembly: GCF_019393635.1. Lineage (NCBI taxonomy): Eukaryota > Metazoa > Chordata > Mammalia > Microbiotheria > Microbiotheriidae > Dromiciops > Dromiciops gliroides. Next base: position 51,939,174 of record NC_057866.1, read on the forward strand.
GACGCACTGACTAGCTGTGTGACCCTGGCCATGTTTCTTAACCTTTCTGTGACCCAGGAAATTCTTTGTTCCACACAAGATGATGATCTGAATTGGTAGATGGAGTTTTTCAAGGGAAGTCCCCTATACCAAGGAAATCACAGAGCATATATATATTTTTTAATCACATGAGGTTTGGAGCCAATATGTATAAGAAAAACAGGTAGACATTTAGGAAAATTTAGCAACAACATCCCTCTCTCCTAGATACTTAGAAAGGGGCTCTCTTTCTTTTATTTTTAATCATAAAAGTATTTTATTATTTTACAGTTACATGTAAAGATAGATTTCAACATTTGTTTTTATAAGATTTCTTGTTCCATATTTTTCTCCTTCTCTCCCTTCCCCCCCAAGACAGAAAGCAACTGATAGAGGTAGATATGTACAATCACATTAAACACATTTCTCCATTAATCATGTTGTGAAAGAAGAATCAGAACAAAAGGGAAAAACCTCAAAAAAGCAAAAAAAAAAAAGCAAAAAAAGTAGAAAAAGTATGGTTCAATCTGCATCCTGAGTCCACATTTCTTCTTCTTCTTTTTTTTCTGGATGTGGAGAGCATTTTCCATCATGAGTCCTTTGGGATTATCTTGGATCATTGTATTGCTGAGAAGAACTAAGTTTATTACAGTTGTTCACACAATATCATCGATACTGTGTACAATGTTCTCCTGGTTCTGCCCATTTCATTTAGCATCAATTCATGTAAGTCTTTCCCGGTTTTTCTGCTTATGGTTTCTTTTCTTTCTTTTTCTTTTTCTTTTTTTTGCGGGGCAATGAGGGCTAAGTGACTCGTCCAGGGTCACACAGCTAGTAAGTGTCAACTGTCTGAGGTCAGATTTGAACTCAGGTCCTCCTGACTCCAGGGCTAGTACTTTATCCACTTCGCCACCTAGCTGCCCCCCTCTGCTTAGGGTTTCTTACAGCATAATAATATTCCATTACATTCATATACCACAACTTGTTTAGCCATTCCCCAAAGGGGACTATCTTTCAATAACTGGAATATTTCAAATTTACTATAATTTGGAATTTGCTATTGTAACAGTCCTATGAGGTAAATGTTGGACAATTCCCTATTTATAAAATATATATCTATAAGATCATCTATAAGATGAAAAAACCAAGACTCAGAGGTGGAGACTTGCCAAAGGTTTTGCAGGATTTGTGCTTAAAGCACTGCTGACTAGAAATTCAGTAACATTTATACGATGACTTCATTTCCTTTGTTGTTGTTGTTTTTGTGTGCAATCAGGGTTAATTGACTTGCTCAGGGTCACACAGCTAGTAAGTGTCTGAGGTTGGATTTGAATGCAAATCTTCTTGACTCTAGGGCCAGTGCTCTATCCGCCTCGTCTTCTAGCTGCAGTCTGTATGACTCCATTTCTGAAGCCAACAGCTTTAGGATTTTTAATTTCTAGATTATTCCAGCCTCAGGTTTGGGGATTTGGAGCTTCTAGGCACCTGGTACTGGGCATTCTAAAACCCCACAAGATGGTTAGAAAGGAATTATAATACCTGTTATCTTCATTGTATATGCTTGGTCTGTATGCATTTTGGTTGAGTTTTGTAGATTAGATATAAAATTCCCAACACAAAGAAGTTAATTGATTGGTTAGCCTCAATACAATTGATAATAGACAACAGCTGTTCAAAGTAGAATTCTGATGGGTATGATGTAGGATGCCAATGGGCATGCTTCTAGCTGTGGTAAAAATTGTTTGTGGTAAAGATTAATATTCCCGTTTTTAACTAACTCATTCGAGTCCTGGGGACACAGAAGGAGCTCCCGCTGGCAGTTGCTCTTGACAATAGGCTCCTGGAGGAGAACTTGAGGAAGAACAAGACCAGGCTGGAACTCTAGCCTAGATAGGCCTTTTCTTAACTTTCTGACTCAGGTGTTCTGGACATTCTCCTGCCCTTGCAGAGGTGTGGAATCCCAAAGGAAGAAAGTAAGGCTCTCTGCAGACTCTGGTTGATAAGCACTCTATAAGTAGTTGGCATGACTTCCTTGCCTGAAATTCAGGAGAGCTTCAGTCTGGAAATTCCAAAGAGAGACTTCCATAGCCCTTCAGTAGTGGAGTGGACAGAGGGAGCAGGAAGACAGTTATATCCCAAGTTCTGGGAAAAAAAACCAATATACATACAACTTGAAAACATATAACAGGAAGCCTTGTCTCTGGTTAGAAAAGGGCAGGGAAGAAGGAATGATCACATATGGATAAGCTACTGGCTTCTTAGTCAGGGATGGGGGAGAAGGAGAGAAGGAGGGAACACCAATAAATGGGAGAAGGAGGCAGAAAGGAAGATGGGAGGATGGATATCTAGAGGCTGGTCCTGACTCCTATTCATAGACTAACTAACTTAGAGAACTCCAAAGAACCTTGGAGACAATCTAGTTGTCTGAGACCCAGAGTAGTTAAATAACTTGCCTCAGGTCACACAATTAGTAAGAAACATCCTTCCTTTAAAAGACTAAATAGAAAAAAAAAATTAAAACAAACAAACAAACAAGACTAAATAGGCTGTGGCATCTTCCCCCCAAAAGGAAGATTTTGAAGGCTTCTGACCCTGTCTGTGACTTTGTTTCACTGGCAAATCTCAAATCACAGGAATACTCAGAAAGCTCCTCTTCTCATAAATGTCTCCTCACTTACATTCTACAAAATGGAGATTCAGTTTGGTTAGGAAACTCCTCTTTTAATATTCAATTCAATTAAAAAAACACAAAATGTCTACTATGTGCATTGTGTACAGTGTAAGGGATACAAAGATAAAATTAGATATAGAGACATAGTTATTGTCTTCAAAGAATTTACAATGTGATAAGGGGTCTTAAGTTATATGCATACATAAATCTAATACCAATGATCATATAAGTGCATAGAAGAGGTCCAAACAGAGTGACCTAAGAATTGAACAGGATGGGAATCCCTTCCGATAGAAGAGATCAGAGAAAGTGATATCAGGGAGAAGATGGCACCTGAACTGAATCTTGAAAGAGAAAAAGAATATGACCAGGCAGAGTTGTAGGAAGAGTCTATTTCTGGCTTTGGGGGATGGCTTGAGCCAATGGATGGAGGTGAGAGAGGATAGGGCATTAGCCCCTGAAATCACAGAGTTTCTGATAATGAACTGACTTGATCGATAGGGGCATCGTGTTTACCCAGCATTCCACTCTCACCAGTGGCTCCAAGAAGCTATAGCGTGCAAAGCAGCCATACCCCAGTAAAACTGTTTCGGTAGGGGCGGCTAGGTGGCACAGTGGATAGGGCACCGGCCCTGGAATCAGGAGGACCTGAGTTCAAATCCGGCCTCAGACACTTAACACTTACTAGCTGTGTGACCCTGGGCAGGTCACTTAACCCCCATTGCCTCACTTAAAAAAAAAAAAAAAACTGTTTCGGCATACAGGCTAAACCAGATTGAAGGTAACCAACAGGTGAGTTCGGGGGATGGCTATACCAAGCATGTGAAGACTCCCCTGGCAGAGTGGGAAGATGAAAATAATTTGTTATAATGGCCACAAAGGCAGTTGAAATCAGGCACCATGGAAAGCTTAGAGCTTGGTTAGATAGACATCGAAGGTGTCAAGGTTATTCACTGCATCCTGGGTTATCACTAGTCATCTTGACTTTTGTCTTGCCACTGACCTTGATGTCTCTGCAAGAGAAAGTGAAGTTAATGACTTTGTGCAACTCTGTCTCACTTTAAATTCAATTCAATAGTCAAATCATCACTCCATGATGGTGCTGGTCCTCATTGAAAACAAAGAACAAACAACAACAAAAATGGATTTGAAGTAAGAAGACCAAATTTGAATCCTAACTCTGATACCTACTAAAGGTGTGATCTTGGATAAATCTCTGGGTCTCAACTTCATTCATAAAATGAGTGTCAGACTACATCTCTTTTGGTTCTAAATCTCTGACCTCTAATTCTTTGAGCCTGGTGATAATTCATGTATTCTCCTCCCAATACCTTCAGGGATTTCATCCTGCTTTTGTCCATCCTGCTTTTGTGGAACATAACAATGAAGTGATAGAGAGGGAGAAAAGAATTAACAATAATTCTGAGGTTTCAGCCATGAATTGAGAAGATTGTTGGGCCATCAAGCAAGATAGAGAAGTCAGGGGGGGAAAGTGGCTTGGGGGTGGAGAAGGTAATAATGAGTTGAGTTAGATGAGTTGAGTTTGGAGCTATTCCAGGACATTTAGGTGAACATCTTCATTAGGACACAGAAAATTTGTGATCAGAGTTGAGGGCAAAGATCAGGGCTTGAGATAGAAATCTGGGTGTTATCTGCACAAAGAAGATAATTGAAGCCACAGGGGTTGATGAGATTGACAAGGGAGAGAGTGCAGAGCCTTGGGGGAACTCCCATTCTGGGCAAAGGAAGAGAAGCTGTCAAAAGAAGCAGAGAATAAATGATCAGACCAGTAGGACTGGAACTAGGAGAGTACTGCCCTTTGGCCCCAGCCAGGGGTGGAGAGAACTTCAAAGCAAGCACTTAGAGATTGTGACAAACAATGGTTAGTCCATAAACTTGACCAAAGTCAGGTGTATTCAATCACCTTTATGAATCTTAGACTCCAGTTTCTTTATGAGAGAGGGCTCCTTTACCCAATCCGCAGACTGGTGTTTTATTCACAGAACCCTATCAGACTGAGCCTCATTAAATGGGGTCAGGAGATCCGGCTCTAGGGACAAGCGCTGTTGTCAGCGTGGGGCATCTCATGAAGCACTCTGGCATGGCCTCTAACCCATTTGAGTGGAGCTATTACCAATGACACGATGCTATTTAAAATGGACTAGTGAGGGGATCAAAGTGCTGGAAACGACAAAGGTTCCAGGAAATTGGACTGTTCCAGGGTTGGAAAAGGCACTTTGCCAGGACTTAGTAATTCTCAACCATATCATAGAACTATATTTCCACAGTCACTGATGTTACTAGACCTCTTGAAAATAGATATTCTGGCTTTTAATAGACCAGAGCAGGCAGAGTTGAAAGCATCAAATTAGTGAGTCAGCATCTGGCTCAAGGATGCTACAGAGTATATAGTAATAGGGGTAATCAGGATTGTGGAAGATTGGTATCAGGCTAGTGATTTATACCTTCAAAACTGAAAATCAGCTGCAGGTAAGTAAATCTCTTGAGGAAACTGATGGTGCTTGGGACACAATTATGTGAAGAAGTATACACACAGACACATATACAGGTACATACATGCACACACATATACAAGCATGTACACACATATGTGTATATGTATACACATATATAGAGAGATAACATATCATGAGGTGAGATAATATATAGAATAAATATATATTAGAGGAAAGTATTTCTTTTTAATCATTTCAGCAGGGCAAATTTATTTTATTCTTATTTAAATTGAGAAGCAGTTATTAGTTTTACTTTACAAAGAACCATTCATTTAAAAATTCTTGTTTTTATTTCACCTATCTACTTATTTATTTATTCATTCATCCATTTACTTACTTATTTATCTATTCATTCATTCATCCATTTATTTTACAATGAACCATTCTATAAATTATTTTATTTAGCTTACCTAAAAATGTTTGGATGCTGTTTACATGTGTCTATTCATATATTTTAAACTCATTATGTTTTACTATTAGGTATATATGTATCAGAAAATTCCAAAATGAATGATTACATCACAGTAATATCTGCAAATTTGTATAATTTAAACACTATTTGAATAAAAGTAAAATATCTAGGATTATCATGTATCTGTTTACATGTTGTGTTCTTCCCCCAACTCCTTAAAGTCAAAGGATATTCTCCTTTTTCTCTTCGTATCCTTCCTCAGCATTTTGCACACAGTAGGTCCTCAATAAATGCATGTTGGATTAGATTGCAATCCAAGGCAAGATTGTATATCATTATATAGAAACACATAATATATTTATATATGTAAATGTATCTGCCAATATAGTATATACCTATTTGTTATATATCAGTATTTCATATATATATATATATATATATATAATCATAGATTTAGTACTGAAAGGGACTCTAGATACCATCTAATCTAATCTCTTCATTTTATGGATAAAGACATTGAGTCCCACAGGCTCAATGCAGTAGGATAGGCAGGCAGTAAGTGTCAGATAATTGGATTGGAGCCTAGATTCTCTAACTACAAAGCATTGATCTTTCCATTGTTCTGTGTAGAGGGGAGCAGAAAAGGAGGTGGTCAGCAGTTTTCAGAATAGCCATGGAGCATGGGAACTGAAAAAAGCCCACTGGATTGAGATCCTTTTTGATTGTTCATACTTTCCTGTGAATTACTTTCATGTGAAGGTGAGATATGGGCACGGAAAAGGAAGTAGGAAGATACATTGGACAAATGTAGGCTGGCTACTTTCGATCTTGATGAAAGGGGCAATGGCCCTTTGTATTGCCCTGAAAGTCAAGTATCTGGCAGCAAACACCTTTTGACCTGAGGCTTGATGTGCTGTGTGAACAAGAAAGAGGCATGAAAACATTTGTTGAGCTTTATGATATACTTATACATTAATCAGTGTAACTTAAACCTGGGTCCCTGAGAGTCCAGCTTTACTGTAAATCTCTCCTAAAGTTCCCCCCTTCTCTGCTTCTTTCCCTGTCATTCAAGCAGAGGGAACCTTTATCCAATTATTTGATTATACAAGAGCAGCCAAAAGGAGCAATAGAAGACAGTCATTCCCAGAAACTGCTAGTTTTGCAGTGTCAGGGACACATCCATGCTATGAAACATTTACATTGCATATGGGACCTGCTGCTCTTGGACCTTCTCCTCCTGTCTCCCACTTACACACACTGCTAAGAGTGCACTGTCTGGAGGTGAAACTCCTGTCCCTTTTGAATGCCTGTTTTAATTACTGCTTGTAGGATTAGGTGCTGTTGAAACCACTGACTTTTTGATCATCATCAGACTCATTATGTGTATACAGTTGTCTTGGAATGTTGGATTGCTGAGCCAATTTAGTAATTTCCTCCCATAATTTCAAATTTTTTCCTAGAATGGCTGGACTGATTCACAGTTCTACCAGCAAAGTTTTAGTGTGCCTCTTTTCCTATAGCTCTTCAAACACTGTCTTTGTTTTTGCAGCCCCAAACCCTTAGGGATGCACCTCTCTGCACTTCACTAGGCTCGTCCTCTGAACTGGCAATTAAGGGAGTGGATTGTTTTTCTTGGAAGAGCATACTTCCAAAATTATAATGGCAATCAATAAATGTGCATAATGTGACATACAAAAATTCATGTCTTGCAGCAATTCTTTAGAAATATTGAAAACAATGCGTAACTTAGAGATCTCATTTCTATTTTCTAAGATGAACAGGAGGGGGCAGCCCTGTCTAAGGAGAGTTAGTTCTGAAAGATTCCATTTCTAAATCTGAATCCAGTGTAGTGACACAATTTTGGGGCAGTGACTTTCATAGCTCCCTGGACCTGGAATAGATTTCTCTATGCCATCTAGTCTATCCTTATTTTCACAACTATTTTCTTCTTTTCAAAAACTTTAATTGACATATTTTTCTTTACACCATTGTCTCTTCCCAATGATCCATCCTATTCACCTGCAACTGTCCTTTATAACAAAGATACAGATATTAACAAAGAAACACAGCTAATCAAAATGAACTGAGACATTGCTGTGTCAAAGGACGATGTATTCCTTGCCCAACACCTATAATTCATCACTTCTCTGCCAAGTCAAGGGATCTTTGTTTCACTTCCAAGTCCATTTTCAGACTACTCCAGACATCTGGGTGTGTAGCTAGTCCTAAAGATTGCTAAAGAAAGAGGTTGCAGCAAAGGTGATAAAAGACAAAAAGAGCCAATGTTGGTAGTTGTTTTTTTTTAAGGTTTATTTATTTAGGGTGTTCCCCAAGTTACATGTAAAAAACAATTTTTTTCACATTGATTTTTTAAAAACTCTGAGTTCCAAATTTTCTTCTTCCCTCCCTCCCCAGCCTAAGAAATCAAGCAATTCAATATAAGTTATACATGTGCAGTTATGCAATTGGTAGTTTCCTAAGAAGACACACTAATATTTGATTAGTAGAACTGTGAATTGGTTCAACCCTTCTGAGAAACAATTTGGAATTATGGGAGGAAATTACTAACCTGAACATGGTCTGATCCAGCCATCTCACTACTGAGTATATGCCCCAAGGATGTTAATGGATCATAAGGAGCTCAGAGGTGACCTAGCTCAACCTCCTCATTTTATAGGTAAAGAAACAGACCTAGAAAGGCTGAAGTCACTTTCCCAAAGCTAGTTAAGTATCAGAACTAGGATTCAAACCCGGGTATTTTAACTCCAAGTCCAATGCTCTTTCCACTATGACACAGTTGTCTTTGGAGGGGACTTAGCTTTGAATCCTAATTCTGCTACTTATTGGTGATGTATGTAACTTTCAACAAATGCTTTCAGGTTACACAGCCTCAGCTTCCTCACCTGTAAAATGAGAGGATTGGACTAGATGAACTCCTAGTTCCCTGCCAGCTCTAAATCTATGATTTAGTAAGTTTTGTTTTGTAGGGCAATGAGGGTTAAGTGACTTGCCCAGGGTCACACAGTTAGTGTCAAGTGTCTGAGGTCAGATTTGAACTCAGGTCCTCCTGAATCCAGGGCAGGTGCTTTATCCACTGCACCACCTAGTTTGCACCACCTAAGATGTTTTAAGGGTGCCCTCTCCCCAGGTCTTTGGCTCTCTGCCATAACTGAAGAATTAACAGGATGCTTTTCCATCATTTGAGAACAGGTGGGACTTTGGGGTCATTAGTAGCCCATTGTGACTAGATTCCTAGAGACAACACCCTGGAGTTCACAGTTAGGTGTGCCCTCTCTCACTCTTCACTCACCCTCCCCTGGTTTCCTGCAGGAAACAGTACTTAGGAAGCTGAAGGGGCCGGGTCTTCCGGTTTGCAGTGAGAACACTTTCATTCACCTGGACCTTGGGCGTGCATGTGTGAAAGGCTTTGTTTACCTTTCAGTGAAATTTTTGCTTGGTTCCAGCAATCCATGGAGGTTTTCATCCTTTCAGTGACCACATCTCCTACCTGGGGGTAGGACAAACTCCTTTGGTGACAGGGCTTTTCTGTGGATATCCCTGGCACTTAAATAAAGGGACCATATCCAAATTGTCTAGGCACCCCAAGTTTAGTAGAATTTTTATGCCATGATTGAGAGAAGGACCAGGAAGGGAGAAATGTCATGTCTGAACTTCTCTGAAACTCTAGAGCTAACCTTCCTTAGTATTTTGCAAATATTCTCTGTTTTTTAAAAATGGTTCAATTCAGTCAACTAAGTTTTGGTAAAGATAAACAATTGGAATTCTAAATTAGATAGGAAAACTGAGGCCCAGAGGCTTCCCCAAGGTTATACAATGCATTAGGGGTAAATCTGTGATTCAAACTCAGGTTTTCTAAACCTATCCTCACCCCACACTGCCCTTTCCACAGTGATAATAACAGCTAACTTTGACACAACACCTACTATATGCTATATAGTGTGTTAAGCTTTTAAAAAATATCTTGTTTCATCTTCATAGCAATCCTGGAAGGTAGGTGCTATTATCACCCCATTTTATAGTTGAGGAAACTGAGGCAAAGCTTAAATGATTTGTACTAGGTCACACAGCTAGGAAGTTTCTGAGCCTGGATTTGAACTCAGACCTTCTTGACTCCAGGCCCACCACTCTAACCACTGCACCACCCTAGCTGCCTTTTTACTATAGCACACTGCTTTTAATTGTTTTATTTGGAAGTAATGGAGGAATAGGGCAGAAGTAGGGACAACAAAGGAATTTTTTCAACTGAACCCAATACAATTTCTTCTATGGGTTTATGGTATAGACTCAGTTCTTATATCTTATTCATATCATTGAGTTTGTTATCTTTTTATTTAAAATTTTTTTTTTGCAGGGCAATGAGGGTTAAGTGACACACAACTAGTGTCAAGGTCAGATTTGAACTCAGGCCCTGCTGAATCCAGGGCCAGTGCTTTACCCACTGCACCATCTAGCTGCCCTGTTTCTTATCTTTCTTAATCCATTCCAATGTGATCAACATTTATTAAGCAGCTATTATGTGCAAGGCATTTTGCTGAGTCCTGGGGAAAGCAAAGATAAAATTGAAAAGTTTCTTTACTAGTGTAGCAACTGTGTATAGTCCCCAACTCACACAGTGAGCTTCCAGATGAGGTTTCCCCAGGGGCAAGGACATTCTGTATATTTTCCACTTAAAACCATGTGATAGGGGCAGCTAAGTGGTGCAGTAGATAGAGCACCGGCCCTGGATTCAGGAGGACCTGAGTTCAAATCTGGCCTCAGGCACTTGATACTTACCAGCTCTGTGACCCTGGGCAAGTCACTTAACCCCAATTGCCTCACCAAAAAAACCCCAAAACAAAAACCATGTGATAACCCACTCTCCCACTGCTTTCCTTTACCTGTTAGCCAAAGGAAATAGTTTTAAAAAACCATTTAATGAAATATCATAGTAAGAAAAGTAGCAATAAAAAATTATCCTCCATGAATCAGGTACACTCTTCCATAAATATACACATCATTCATTAGTGGCAAGAGTGGGGACATGTAGGAGATGTCTAGAAGGCATATGTGTGGTAGAGTGCACACAGAATGAACATATGTGAGCATGCATCAACAAATCACACCTATATTGCTTTAGGGCTGCCTATTTCTTCTGTTGATATCTTTGATCCACTCTTTCTAAGCCCTGTCCTTACTGGTCATCTGTGTGTCTCTGCCAGTCATTTCTCCCTTGTGGTCTTGTGTGGCAGTTGCTGGATACTGCTCTGTTAGAACCAGGGTCACTGCTGATCAGTGCTGGGTGTGGCTCCATTGGAGATGAAGCCATTGAGCTTCCCATTACTGGCTTCAGCTGGAATTCTCAGCTGGGGTGCTATCTCTTCCTTATCAGTGGATATACTTGTGCTTTGACATCACTCTTCTAACTTAAAGCCTGGAGGTTTTATCTTCTACAGTTTTTTTTTTTCTCCAGAAAAGGTAATCCCAATATACCCAGTTACCAGGCTAGAGAAAGAGCCCTTCCTAGCCCTTATAAGGAGATTTATCTATCTCTTTGACCATTAGCTAGAATGGCCATTTCCCCTACAGAAGGAGATCTCAGTCATCTCTCATTTATGGTCAGATATCTCATGTAGCTTCCTATTTAATTTCTGATGGCCAAACTATATCTAGCCTGCATACTTTTAGAGGCAACTCTTTCAGCAAGTTGTCCAAAGCAATCTAGTCTGGAGTCTTTCAGTTTTTCAACTCCAAAACTTTTTTGGTCTCCAATGGTATCCAAAGTACAGGAATGGGGAAAAGATACAGTAACAAAACTAAGCCCAGGGGCAGGGTTATTGTCTTCCTCCTGCTTGGCTGTATTCCTGCCTTAAATATGTATATATGACTTCCAGTAAGTTTCCTCTACACGAGATATATGAAATTATTATTTTTATTTTAGGATCAGAAAGATATGGTAGGAAAAAAGAAACATCAACTTCAAGGATGATTATTTCTAAGGTTATAGTTGGTCTAGTACTATACAAAGACACTTGAAGATCTTGACAATAGGATAATAGAAAGTAGAGTTCATCTGTAAGCCATCATAATAGTATTATATAGATAATACACTATTTTTGTAAGTCACCTTTTAGCCTACGACTTTAGTTATTAATATATTTAATCTTATCCCAAGATCTGGAACAGTGGTATGAAACTCAAATACAAATAGGGCCAATAAACTGTACATAAGGATCCCTGCAGGTAACATATTGACTTAGAAAACCACATATTAGATTATCTATGTTTTACTGTATTTTAATTTATTTTGCTAAAAACTTCCTAATTACATTTTTTGGGTGGGGCAGGTCAATGAGGGTTAAGTGACTTGCCCAGGGTCACACAGCTAGTAAGTGTCAAGTGTCTGAGGCTGGATTTGAACTCAAGTCCTCCTGAATCTAGGGCCAGTGCTCTATCCACTGCACCACCTAGCTGCCCCCCACCCCAATTACATTTTAATATTGTTTGGGCTACACACAGTAGTGTTGTGGGCTGAATGTGGCCCATGTACTGTGTATAGTGACACTACTGATCTAATATAATCTAAGGATGTGTTTGAAATTTTATTTCTAATTGACAAAATTATAACATCTTATTAATCTATCTGTTCGCTCAAACCCATACCCCACTTCATTAAATATTATTTATTGAAAAAATTAGAGAAATGTCCTTTCCCTTTCTTTTATATTTTATATTGGGTTGCTCGCATAATTTATTTGTCAATAGAATTGTTAAATTTAATCATTTTGATTTGAAGTTTGTAGGCTTTTTTCCCCTATTTTCTGAATTCTTTCAGTTAGGTTTTTTTTTTATTCGAAGTTCTGGGGAGTTTTCTTGTATTCTTTCTTTCTTTCTTTCTTTTTTTTTTTGTGAGGCAATTGGGGTTAAGTGACTTGCCCAGGGTCACACAGCTAGTAAGTGTTAAGTGTCTGAGGCCAAATTTGAACTCAGGTCCTCCTGACTCCAGGGCCAGTGCTCTATCCACTATACCACCTAGCTCCCCCTCTTGTATTATTTCTTACATTATAGTGTTCAGGTTTTTTGTCTTGTCATGTTTTTCTGGGAGGCCTATACCCTTAATTTGTCCCTACACATTCTGTCTTCAAGATCAATGTGATTTTCCAGTATAGAGATTGTATTCTTTTAATATGAATGGTTATTTTATGTCATTTGCAGTCATTTAGATATCTTTATAGACAGCTTCCCATCTGTTTTAATATCTTTCTTGTTGCTTCATCTGCTTATGTTTAAGATTATTAATTCAGTTTTATTTCTCACGAGATCCTTGGTGATTTTAGTTGTTTTTTTTTCCATTATATCACCCTATTCCTTCCTTTCTGATTCCTCCTTTGATGTTGGGTCCCCTGGGGGCTAGACCTCAAAGTTATCTCAGCCTCTTCCCACACTGGAAAATTTGCTTTTCACTGATTTCACTTCTAGTTTCAAGTGACCCCAGCTGGATGCCTGTCCCTTTCCTTCAGTCCTGGTGCTGCCCCACGTGCATGATAGCTCCCTGTCCCAGTTCCTTCTGCTCTTTATTTCTTTAGCTGAGTCCTGCCTCCCTAGGCAGTACCCATTCTTGCATTCCTATACCTCCTCCTCCTCCTCCTCTTTAAGTGGTCAGGAAGAGTTGAGGTCTGCTGCTCATTTTCACAGAATGAAGTGGTGAGGACCAAGGCAGGGTGTGCCAGCAGAGATGGTAGCAGAAGCAGGAAAATTGCAGGGTGGATACCAGAATACATGGGTCAGGTTGTGCACCCCGCCAGAGTGTGGGGGCTGATGGTGGAAGAGGTGCTGAGTAAGCCAGAAAGGGATTTGCATTCTCTGTTGTAATTCATAAGACTATTATCTTTCTGTGCTTCTCAGTGTGTTTTCCTATAGAGAAATTGTAGTTTTTCTATCAATGGTATATAATTCCTCTTTTAAATTTTTGAGAATCAGTGAGGACTGAAAAAAATGTTTAGTTCTCTGTCTTGTTGATTATGTGACCTAGAATGCTATCCTTTCTTAATAATAGTTACTTTTATCTATCTGTTTAACTTCTCTGTATAGTGTCTGGAATGTATATTTTAATCTGCATACCTTCTCTGATTTCTGTTTGCTATCAGTTTGGATAAATGTTTATTCATTATTGAATATTTGTGATGCTTCTTGCATAGCAACATCTTGTGGGCATTTTATCAATTCTTTGAATATAATTGGGACACTCCTTTCTCATTAAGGGATAGTGATCAGGAGAGTGGCATGAACCTAAAAGAAATTTCTACTAGACTAGCAATATTTAGGAGGGAATCCAGACATAATTCTAGTCCAATATCCCCTTTCTGAGGGGAACAAACTTGACCAGTCTCATGGTTCCCCTCCAGGTAGGAATAAAAGTCTCCCTTGGAGAGGGGTGGTGCGATTTCAGAGACACAACTCCCTTCAAGCTTCATTTACACAACCTTTGTGGACATATCCATATAATCTACATGGACAATATACACATTCCACATAGACCATCACAAATATTGAATAATGAATAAACCTATTTTTTTTCAAGTGATAGCCAACAAAAAACAAAGAAGTTATAGAGGTTAGAACATAGCAGAAAATACACATAGTGAATGAACCCTCCAACTCAGAGTGAGATATTTCATAATAGCAGAGAGAAGGAGAAAGAAAGTAATAAGGAAGAACAACAAGGGGGGGGGGAGAAGGAGAGAGAGAGAGAGAGAGAGAGAGAGAGAGATCTCAATCAAAGGGAAATTCCTCAATATCTCTAATAGGGAATGCTGAAAATAGAGATATGCTTGAGGCTCTAGTTCCTCTACATCTCTACACATTGGCGTTTACCAAAATCTTTTCTCTCACCTCAGTGGCCTCTCTGAAGAGAGCCTGTTGGAATCCAGAAGCAAGAGAACTCTTCTTTCCCAAACTCTCCACAATTCTGCCCTTTGTGAAGCCATCAAATGCTGAGTAATCATTCTTTCCAGCAATGAGAAGAATCCTATTCAAATACCCAGGCTTGTACTGGATTACATGAGAAGGGGACTAAGAATGAAGAAGAGTTTATTTATAGCATTCTAGCTATGGTACCATAACTTCCCGGTAGGTACAATGGATGCACCAGATCCTTGAGGCCTAGAACCAGTGTCTAGGAGGGCCTATTCTCATTACCTTCTCCTAAATGACTCTAGACACTAGTCCACTTACTACTAGATGATGCATTAGGACCAGGTCCCTTCCCCTCTTCGGCCATTGCAAATTGAACTGTCTATTAGCTAGTTGAATCTCTCTTCTGCTCCCCTAAAGCTTACACATAGTCTGTGGAGGTTTTCTTTATTTTTTTGAAGTAATATTTTATTTCCCCTGCCAATTACATGTAAAAACAATTTTCAATGGTCATTGGGTTTTTTAAGTTTTGAGTTCTAAATTCTATGTCTTTTCCCATCTCTCTCCCTAAGATAGTAAGCAATCTAATACTTGTTATACATATGTAATAATATAAAACATTTCCACATTAGTTATTTTGTGCAAGAAAACTCAGAAAGGAAGGAAGAAAGAAAGAGAAAAATATTATGCTTTGGTCTATAGTATTCAGACTGCATAAATTCTTTCTCTGGAGGTACAGAATGTTTTTCATCATGAATCTTTTGGGATTGTCTTGGATCATTGTATTGCTGAGAATAGCTAAGTCATTCACAGTTTTTCATCATACAATGTTGCTGTTACTGTGTGCAATGTTCTGGTTCTGTTCACTTCACTTTGTATGAGTTCATTGAAGTCTTTCCAGGTTTTTCTGAAAGCATCCTGCTTGTCATTTCTTATAACACAATAATATTCCATTATAATCATGTGCCACAACTTGTTTAGCCATTCCCTAATTGATGAGCATCATCTCAATTTCCTATTCTTTTCCAACACAGAAAGAACTGCTATAAACAGTTTTGTACAAATAGATTCTTTTTGGACTTCTGGGGCAGAGCCAAGATGGTGGAGGAAAGGCAGTGAGCTCCTGAACTCATGACACGATCACTCCAAAAAACATCCAAATAAGGCCATAGGAAAATGCCCAGAGCAGCAAAACTCACAGAAGAATGTGCTGAAATCATCTTCTAACCAATAACAGCTTGGAAGGTCAGAAGGAGGGAGCTGCTGTGCTGATACAGGAGTCGGGCCCAACCCCACAGTCATCCTGAGACAGATGCAGTCTCAGGAAGTCCTCACCAGAGGAGACCCCCAGAGCCTCTGAATCAGCTGAAGCACCAGTATCATCTGGAACTAAGCTCACAGTCTGGTGAGTGGGCTAAGCCCTGGGCAGGAGAGAGACTACAGGGCTCTATGCTGGTGCTAAGGCAGAACTTGGATTTTACACCCCTGCTGAGAATCAGGAGGTAGGCTCCAGTAGAAGTGGCCCAGGTGGGAGAGGGGCACAGGATCATCAGAGCTAACAACCACAACACACAAAGCTGGTTGATTGGCAAGTTGGTCTGGGGTCATCTAGGACCAGGAAACAGGCCGGGTGAGGGAAGAACCTGATTCTCCTTAAATCATACCACCTGAGACTTCTTAAGCTTGGGATACTGAAGCCTGGAAACAGTGCCCCACTTTAAGGAGCTAAAAGTCTAGTAAAAGAAAGGCAAAATGAGCCGACAGAGAAAGGTAAGGACCATAGAAAGTTTCTTCAGTAACAAGGAAGACCAAGGGGCACCCTCAGAGGAAGATGTCAACATCAGGGACCCTATATCTAAAGCTTCCAAGAAAAATACGAATTGGTCTCAGGCCATAGAGATGCTCAAAAAAGACTTTGAAGATAAAGTTAGAGAGGCAGAGGAAAAAATGAAAGAGAAATGAGGGCGATGCAGGAAAGACATGAGAAAAAAGTCAACAGCTTGAAAAGTCAAATGGAAAAGGAGGTACAAAAGCTCTCTGATGAAAATCATTGCCTAAGAATTAGGATTGAACAAATGGAAGCCAGTGACTTTATGAGAAACCAAGACACAATAAAGCAAATCCAGATGAATAAAAAAATAGAGGGCAATGTGAAATATCTTCTGGGAAAAACTGCCGACCTGGAAAATAGGTCCAAGAGAGATAATTTGAAAATTATTGGTCTACCTGAAAACCATGATCAAGGAAAGAGCTTAGACACCATCTTCCAAGATATTCTCAGGGAAAATTGCCCTGACATTCTAGAAGAAGAAGCTAAAATAGAAATTGAAAGAATCTACCAATCACCTCCAGAAAGAGATCCCCAAAAGAAAACTCCTAGGAATATTATAGCCAAATTCCAGAGCTCTCAGGTCAAGGAGAAAATATTGCAAACTGCCAATAAGAAAGAATTCAAGTACTGTGGAGCCCCAATCAGGATAGCACAAGATCTAGCAGCTTCTACATTAAAGGACCGGAGGGCATGGAATATGATATTCCAAAGGGCAAAGGAAATGGGATTAAAACCAAGAATCACCTACCCAGCAAAACTCAGCATTATCTTTCAGTGGAAAAAATGGGACTTTAATGAAAAAGAAGACTTTCAGATATTTGTGATGAAAAGACCTGAACTGAATGGCAAATTTGACTTTCAAATACAAGACCCTAGAGAACCATAAAAAAAAAATTGGAGCCGGGGGACATACCTGGGGTCATACAGTGGGAGACTGTCTTGTGTCTGAGGCCAGGTTTTGGCTGGGATCCCCCTGGGTCCAGGGGTGGTGATTTGTCCACTGTGTCACTTAGCTAGATGATAACATCTTTAGAGTTAAATTTAGGGGTGAAGGGAATTCATTGGGGGAGGGGGAAGGGCAGAAGTGAAATCTACATGAAAGTAACAGGAACAGGCTTATGGAGTGGGGGGAAGAGATGGGCAGGGCAGTAAATAAATTTTACACTCATCAGAAAAGGCTCAAAGATCTTAAACTCATCAGAGCTGCCTCAAGGAGGGACTAACAGACACACCCAACTGGGTGGAGTAATCTATTTAATCTGGGCAGTAAATGAGCCTAACACTCATCAAAATTGGCTCAAAGACCTCAATCTCATTAGAATTGGCTCAAGGAGGGAATAATGTACACACTCAATTGGGTTTAGTAATCTCTATAACCCTGCAGGAAAATAGGAGGGGAAGGGGATAAAGAGAGAGAGGCAAAAGAAGGAAGGGCAGAGTGGGGGAGGGGACAGACAGAAGCAAATCCCTTTTGAAGAGTGATAGGATGAAAGAAGATGGATAATAGAATAAATATCATGGGGAAGGGAATAGGATGGAAGGGAAACAGTTAACAATAGTAATCATGAAAAAGAGAAAAGGGGGAAAATTGTACAAAAAATATTTATAGCAACTCTTGGTGGAGGCTAAGAATTGAGAATCGAGGGAATGTCCATCAATTGAGGAATGATGGAAAAAGCTATGTTATATGATTGTAGTGGAATGGTCTTGTGCTACAGGAAATGACAAACAGGATGATCCCCCCAAAACCTTGAAAGACTAATGAACATCGATGTATAGTGAAGTGAGCAGAGCTGAGAGGACATTGTGTGTAGTGACAGCAGTATTGTTCAGTGAGCAATTGTGAATGACTTAACTACTCTCAGCAGTGCAATGATCCAAGACAATCCCAAGGGACTAATGAGGAAGCTTACTATGCACCCCTATAGAAAGAACTGATAAAAAGAACACTTGTGGATTGTACATACATAACCTGATTACAATCTTGTGGAGGGGAGAGGAAAGGGTGGGAGGGAGGGAGAAAAATGTGGAACTCTAAATCTTATGAAAATGAATGTTGAAAACTACCCTTACATGTAAATGGAAAATAAAATAAATGTTTGTTGCTAAAAAAAACCCCCAAAACCCAAAAAAACAAAAACAAAAAACAAACCAAATAGGTTCTTTTCCTTTCTTGTTTTTTTAAAATTTCTTTGGGATACAGACCTAGTAATGGTATGGCTGGGTTAAATGGTGTGCACAGCTTTATAGCCCTTTGTGCATAGTTTCAAATTGCCCCCCAGAATGGCTGGATCCATTCACAACTCTATCTATGGAGGTATTCTAAAGAATTTAAGACTAACGTAACAGGTAAACATATAGATGCAGCCCCCTCCAAACATACACATAATTTGTTGTTTAAGTATTACAGACAGAGATATAAGTAGAAATTTTTATTCCTGGGGAAAAGCCAGGGCAAGGCAAAAGGTTAGGTAGGATGATAGGGAATAGGGGAGGAAGCTTATCTGAGGTGTGGCCATGAAGCAAAAAGAGTACACCTTGGCATACCATGCAGTCCCTAAGTTGCCAAATGAGTGGCTTTTGATAGGGAGGTGTGTGTGTGTGGGGGGGTGGGGGATAGAGTTTTCCAGAGGCCAACAGTACAGCTTCTAGGGTAAAAAAGAACAGCTAGGTTAGTATCATTGGCACCCTCTAAATTCTGGTGCTCTGAGCTCTGATCACCCTGCCCTAGTTACCAGTTCAATCACAGAAAGGTCATCAACTTTCTCTGCAAAATGAGCTTGGTCCTACTTTTCTTTGACTCCTGGTTGTACATTTAAAAAAAAAAAACCTTAGTTCTCTCTCTCTCTCTCTCTCTCTCTCTCTCTCTCTCTCTCTCTCTCTCTCTCTCCCTCTCTCTCTCTCTCTCTCTCTCTCTCTCTCTCTCTCTCTCTCTCTCTCTCTCTCTCTCTCTCTCTCCCTTCTTGACCTCACACAATTTCATTTCGTTATTTCTATCTGGCAGTTTAGCATTCATTTTCCCAAAGGGCTGCCCCTTGTGCACTTACCCATCTTAGACCCTCTGTGGGGGACAACGGGACACTAAGGGACAGTGTCCAATTGCTGAATAGAAGAGTGGCTAAAATAGGACTCATTTGAATTACAGAAGGAAGCCCAGTCTCTTGCTGGTTGTCCTTCTCCTCCACAAAAGAAGGCTACCCAAGGTATTTCCCCACAGAAGCCTTCTGAGACCAAGAGAAACATAATGCTATTGTGTGGCTGGCTCTGGAGAGTTACAGACCATTACCACCAAGTGGCTTTTGTACTCAACAATTCTCTTCTTCCTGCCCCCTTTTTGAGCAGTTTTCTTCTTTCTTTGTAATTAAGAGAAAAAAATGCCCTCCCAAAGCCCAAGGGACACATCTGACTTCACTAAGCATTTCCTTCCTTTAAGACTGTGAGCATGGAGATGAGTAGGCCAGTTTCTCCCAAGGTTCCTGTGGCTTTCACTTCAACAAACCACTTCTTCCTTTTTGGTCAGAATTAAATCCAGAATAGCTGGAGGGAGGAGGGTGGTTCATTCCTCCTACTTTATGGGAGAAGAAATTTTAAACTAACACGGATTCAGCCATTATCTACTATCATTTCTATCTGTATCATGTCTGCTACCAATATGAGGTTTCTAAAATTGAAAGAGTAAAAGAATCATTTAAGAAGGGAGTGGGGGCAGGGTGTCCTCATGAGAAAAGACTATCTAAACATAAGCTAATCCAGGGTTCCCAGTTACCTCTTACAGGGTATGAAAGGGTGTGGTTTCAAAAGCAGAGAAGAGACTACTCATTGTTGTATTGGCATTTTCATTAACCTCCAAGAAGGAGGGGAAAATTTTCTTTACTAATGATAATAGCATTAAAAGAATCTAGAGACTGGTGCAATGTTCTTCTGGTGATATCACATGGTTACAAATCATGGGATACCAGAATATATGAAAATTTTAAGTTGCAGCCTGCTCCCCATTCCCGCCCCCCCAATCCTCCCCACAAAGGCCTATACTCATAATATTGCTGGTCTAGGAAATTATAGGCTCAGAATAAAAAACACTTCCCCAGTCATTACCCTTTAGAGGGGGAGGTTTACCCCAAGCTTGTAAGCACAGGATTGACACCTTCCCATCAGTCTATAGTTACACAAAAGACCATCACAAATAGCAAATAGTGAATAAACATATCTATCCAAGCAAACAGAAATCAGAGAAATTATACAGTGTGGTAAGAAAAATTTTAAATTTTAAATCTCACAACAGATTAGAACAGACTAGAAAATAGATGAGTGAATGAGCTCTTTGGATGGGCAGTGATATAAAATCTTGGCTCAACTAAGAGAGGTCTTGATTTCTCTTAAGGGGAAATTCTCTTAAGTATCAAGAAAGGCAAACTGGAAATTGAGGAGAAATTGAGCTCACTTCTTCTATATGCTTGCAACTTCTTTTTTGTTTTGTTTTGTCTTGCAGGGCCATGGGGGTTAAGTGACTTGCCCAGGATCACACAGCTATTAAGTGTCAAGTGTCTGAGGCCGGATTTGAACTCCGGTCCTCCTGAATCCAGGGCCGGTGCTTTATCCACTGCGCCACCTAGCTGCCCCTATGCTCGCAACTTCTAAGGTCTTTCTCCTACTCTCCAAATATCTGGAAATCAGTCTTGAAGAATGTCTGGAACTATATATGATTCTTTCTAGAGGCAGCTGGGTGGCAGAATGGATAGAACACTGGGCCTGGTGTCAGGAAGAACTGAGCTCAAACCTCAGACATTTACTAAGTGTGAGCCTGAGCAAATCACTTAAACTTGGTCTGTCTCAGTTTCCTCAACTCTAAAATTAGAAAAATAATAGCCCCCCCCCCCAAAGAATAATAATGTCCCGTACCTCGCAGGCTTGTTGTTAAGAACAAACGAGATCATATTTGTAAAAGGCTTAGCCCAGTGTCTGGAACACAGTAGACACTACTCCCTTCCCTCTCACAAAGATGATTTTTCTTCTCCTAAGCTCCCCCCCATTCAGGGCACAAAGCCTCGTGTGTACATTTTCTCCACCAATCCAAAGTCACCCCTAAGCCGCAACATTCAGAATGCCTGAGGCTTCAAAACCCAGGTTACATTAATATAAAAAATAAATACTAGAAATAGAATTATGAACAGGAGAGAGCTTTGTCCTGAGAAATCAAGGGACTTCTAATCATGTGAACCTAGGCAATTCAATTACCCTCTTTGGATGTGCATTTCCTCACCTATAAAGTTGGATTGATAGTATGGCCACATTTATAGAACTGTTAGGAGGATAAAATGAGATGATAATAAATAATAAAATAAGATGAGAATGTTTTGTAAATTATAATGTGCTACACAAACTTAAAGAGCTATAAGCAATCAAGCATCTTCTCCCAGACCTTCAGAGAAAATACTGGGTCTTTCTTTTCGGGAAAAGGGGCTTATTCCCATTCAGATGACGTCATGGTTCAGAAGACAGATACTAAGATCAGAGGAGGGTTGATAAATGATCAGAATCAGGTGAGTAGGTCAAAATCAGGATCAGAGGAGGACACCTTAGGGTCAGCTAGGACAAGGAACTAACTGGCACTGAATCAGATTACTGGCATAGCTAGAAGGCCCCTGGGATTCCTATGAAAACCATACATCTGGCCTTGCGGCAAAGGCCCATTCATATTTATCTATTGATTCCTTCTTCCTTTACCTCTGTGGTTTAAGACAAGTCACTTGACCTTTTTGTGCCTTAGCCTGGATGGCCTCTGAAATCTTTTCCAGCTCTAAACCCGTGATTTTATGTATATATCCATACATCCAAACATACATACACATACATATACATATATATACATGCATACATACATATAGTTCTGATACAGCCTCTGACCTTTACTAAGAAATCCCAATGCATATTTGGTAGGGTTTACTTTGAAACAATAAAGTTTTATTGAAAGGAAGTTTAAAAATATACACATAACATACAGACATCTATGCATATATATAATTTCTGGGGAAATAGAATAAACATCAGCTTAAAGAAATTTTAGGCTTTCTCTATTATATAAACACCAAACTATAGTGTACCACAGTGGATTCTATCAATCAATTAGTCATTCTACATACAGTTATTGAATGGCTGTCACTTTAAGAAGCCAGAAAAAAAAGGCACCTATTTCACCAAGCCCCTCCAGTCTAGCCAAATGAAGTTCGATGAGGGTGATTGGTATTGAATGGTCAGAGACATAACAGAAGTTGAAAGGAATTGATAGGAATTATCTTACTTTAACTCAAAGAGTAGAGTCAATCAAAAAAAGTGGTATTTGAGCCTTAAGAAAAGCAGCTAAAAACAAAAAGGTCAAACTTAATCTCCAACGTCCTCTCTGTCTGGCTGGCCTATAGCTTTGGTATTGAGTCACAAAAGAGCTGAGATATCCCCTGGGATCATGAACTAAAAGAGCTAGTTGACCCATCCCCAAGGAGAAACCTTCCATGGCAGCTATAATTCAGTGGAAAAACAAAAGATTGAAGCAGCAGAGAACAGCTCAGTATAGACGACTGCAGATAGCAGGGAAATGGAAAGAAATAAACCAGCAGAAGACTCCAGTAGTGTGTTATAGTGGAGAAAGAAACTTCATAGACTGATGATATCACCAGGACAGTAGACAACACTGGTAACTCTGTTGGGGTGGTAAACAGTAGCATCAGAAGAAGAAAGGTATCTTAATGGAGAATTGGAGAAATGGAATACGAGTTGCCCTGAATGTGCATGCTTCCTAGCTTTGTGTTCTTTAGAACTATGTGTGCTCCACATTTATTCCTCAAATAAGTGCCCTCTCCACAGGATTTCCCAGTCTATGTGTTTTCCTAAGTGTATCCTCTATTATACCATGGTGTGATAACCTATGGAAAAGTATACTGCTATGTATTAGGGGAATTTTCCTTTTATTTGTTATTCTACACAATTAAATGTCTTGCTTAGAATTAGCATTCCTCTGGTTAGTCTAGTAAAAGAAAGTGGGGGTTTGTGACCTATGGTTTTAAGTGGATGCTTATCTAAAGTGTGACTTGAACATGAGGTAGCTTTCAGGATGTCCATGATTGAAGGAGACCCAGTATATTCACAATTCAACTAAATTACCATGTCCCCAAACTCACTTAACTATGCATGTCTTTTGACTAAGTGATACCACTATTAGGCTGATTCCCCAAAGAGATCAAAGAAAGAGTAAAAGGATCGTTGTGTATAATAGTATTTATAGCAACCCTTTATGAAGTATCAAAGAATTGGAATGACTGAAAAAATATGGTATACGAATGAAATAGAATATTGTTGCATGTAAAAATGATGAATTGGACTGTTTTAGAGAAACCAAGAAAGACTTGTATGAACTGATATAGAGTGCAGTCAGCAGAACCAGGAAAATAATTTATTCATTAACAACAACATTGCAAAGTCAAGCAATTTTGAAAGACTTAAGAATGCAATGATTAACCATTGTTTCAGAGAACCAATGATGAACCACATTACCTATGTCCTGACAGAGAGTATAGACTCAAGATGGAAAATGAAACATACATTTTTTCAAAATGGCCAATGTGGGCATTTATTTTGCTTGATTGGGCATATGTGTCATGAACTTTGTTTTTCCTTTTTTTACTTTGTGGAGGGAGGTGGAATGTTATGGAAAGCTGAAAATAGGAGGTTGGGTATAGTATATCTTCACGTTTCTCCTAAAATTAGAAGAGAAGAGAAGGAAGTTAAGAAGGTATCGCAGGGGCAGCTAGGTGGCACAGTGGATAGAGCACCGACCCTGGAGTCAGGAGGACCTGAGTTCAAATCCGGCATCAGATACTTAATACTTACTGGCTGTGTGACCTTAGGCAAGTCACTTAACCCCAATTGCCTGACTTAAAAAAAAAAAAGAGAAGGTATCACAGATAAGCAGGACAGCTTTGAAAATGACGTTTACTTATGTTTAAAGAAGCAGTAACACTATATAATGATTCACAGTTTCATATATTATCTTTTCCTTGTTCACATTGTATATTCACAGGCTTATTTTACTTGATGCTTAAGTTCAGAATAAAATGAAAATAAAAATGGGAAAGTTGAATTCAATTCAAATTTAACAAACATTTATTAAACACCTCTGTACAAATCTAATTGATGATGATCCATTGGATCATATGGTTAGCTGATATTCACAACCATTGTTATGGTAGTCAAAATACAAAGCATCATTTGAACTTCATTGCTTGGACTCAACCTTCTGGTGACATTTGAAAATTGAGTGGCAACTCTTTTGTAATGATGAAAAATTGCTTTGCTTCTAATGTTAATTTAAAAAGTCTTCAGTTAAAGAGATCTTCCATCTCTGTACATAGCTGTGCACCCTTTAAAGAAAGATATCGAAGGAATGTTTTCCAACTCAAGAGCTCCATTTCTTGTTACAGATCCCTCACTTGCTTCTCTCCTGGCGATTGTTTTCTTGGCATCACAAAGCAACATTGGCATGGGACTAAACATTTTAGGTCCTTTGCAAGCTCAGCAGTCATCCAATTACCAGTTTCTGTTTAGCAGGAAATGATATTAATTCACCTGGAGAATAGCAAGGTTGATTGTTTTCTCTTCAACGACAGAGCATAATATAATAGTTGTTCAAGCCACAGAGGTACAATTTGTTTGAACAAAATTCACATAATTAATCTCCTTTCTAGCTACTAATTACATATTAGTACCATGGGAATTACTCCTTATTCTCCTTGAGAATAAATGGGCAGTGGTGATTTGGGATTTCAGTGACCTCATTAGCCTACACCTTTTTTTCAGGTCAGAGAATATACTTCCCCATTCTCCTCTATTTCCCCAATCCCTACAAAGATGGGAGGAGGAAGTAAAAATGGGACTACTATCCCAAAGAAGTAAGGTTCTTCCCTTGGAGAGATCAACATATGGCTTCAATCTATCAAACAACAAGCATTTATTAAATGCTTACAAGGTGCAAAGGATTGCATTAATCACTAGGGATTTAGAGTAAAACATTACTGAACACTACACAGTTTCTACTTTGCATCTCATGTGGTAAAAGTTCATCACAGTCTCCTCCCTTTCCATCTCAGGGACACTGACTAGGACCATCTATGCCCATGCTTCTCTTTCTAGCTTTGAATGAATGATTTGAATATTTCCATGCTCAAGAAGGAGGAATATTCTAGAAATTCTCCAATCATGGCTCTTTGTGGAATCAATCTCTGTTGTCCTAGTAAAGAGAGGAAAACAGAACTAGGATTCAGGTTGATTGATATGAAACTATTTAGCTCCTGCTATGAAGAAGACATAAGACTGTGAGGGAAGCAAATGAAGAATGTGGTAGGTCCTTGCTCATGAGGAGCTTAACTTTTTTTCTTTTCTTCTTTTAAAAAATTTTTTGTGGGGGCAATGAGGGTTAAGTAACTTCTCCAAGGTCACACAGTTGGTAAGTGTCAAGTGTCTCAGGCCAGATTTGAACTCAGGTCCTCCTGAATCCAAGGCCAGTGCTTTATCTAGTACGCCATCTAGCTGCCC
Organism: Dromiciops gliroides; assembly: GCF_019393635.1. NCBI lineage: Eukaryota > Metazoa > Chordata > Mammalia > Microbiotheria > Microbiotheriidae > Dromiciops > Dromiciops gliroides. The sequence goes on from NC_057866.1 coordinate 51,965,114, forward strand.
CAGAGCTTAACTTTTGAGTTTGGAGTGGGTGTGAGTGGGAAGAGAGATGTGATAGCACATGTGAAATAATTTTAAACAAATGAATCTTTCTGAGGCCCCATTTCCTCACTTGTAGGATGAGAACAATGATACCCACAGTACCTGCTTCTCAGAGTTATTGGGAGGGTCCAATGAGCTGATGTCTATGAGAGTGCTTCATAGGTTCTAAAGTGCCATAAAAACTTTATAGTCTTCTCACAGGGTTGTTGTGGAGATCAAATGAGATCATGCTTATAAAGTACTTTGCAAACCCTAAAGCACTGTGTAAATGTCAGCTATGTAAGTCATTAGAGAATGATACTAGATGGGATGTGGGTAGGTACTAAATGAGGTTACATGATGCTCAGGAAAGGAAAGATCAGTGTGGAGCACAGAAACAAGGAGAGATTTTGTGGTCAAGGATAAAGGGTAAAGATGGGGGAAAGAAGAAAGGAAGGCTTTCAAGCCTGGAGAAACACCATGTGTAAGCAAAGATGCAAAGGTAGAAATGAACCAAGTCTATCTTAGGCACTGTCAGAGCCAGGCTCAAATGTCCAATGTCTCAAATTTTGTTATTTTGGCCCTGGGTCTAGGGAGAGAATTGGTCAACAGTAAAGCCCTTCAGAACGTGACAAACTTATCCTCTCCCCAGTGTTCTATTGACATTCTCATTTGCCTTGAATATATTCCTGGACCAAAAAAAAAGGCACCACTCTTACCCTGGAGAATAACATCCAATATGGCAGGCTGGACCCTTTCAAAGCATCATGTGGTAGCAAGAGAAATGAATCAGATGTCAGAGGACCTGGTTCTACTACTTACCGTGTGACCTTGATGTCAACCAAGAAAGTTGGTTTGAACTTAGGCTGTGTTAAAAGAGGAATGACATCCAGGACTGCACTACACTGTTCTGTGTGCCACACTCTAGGAAGACCATTGGAAAGCTGGAGTGTCCAGAGAAAAGCAATCAGAATAGTGAAGCATCTCAAATTCATGCCATGTAATGACCACTTCATAAAAATAGGGATGTTTAGCTGTGAGAAGAAAAGAATTAGGGGAAGATGGCAGCTGTCTTTGAGTACCTGAAGGGCTGCCATATGAAAGGGCAATTAGACTTGTTCTCCTTGGCCTTATAGGGCAGATCTAGGAGCACTGGATAGAAGCTTCAAAAGAGGAAAATTTAGGCTTGATACAAGGAAATCCTTCCAACGATGAATTATTTCAAAATAGAAAAATCTTCCCTTGGTGAATAGTGGATTCTCTCTCAATACGATCCTGCTCCCCCCCCTCCCCCAGATGGACCAGTTGTCAGGAATAGACTGTAAGCTCCTGGAGGGTAGGGACTGTCTGTTGCCTCTTTTTATATCTCCAGTGCCTGGCACATAGTAGTCACTTAATAAGTGTTTGTTGATAGGTTGAAGGTCATTGAGGATATTCTTGTTCAGGAATGGATTGGACTAGATGGCTGCTCAAAGATTTTGAGATTCTGTAAACCTAACATATTAACCCCTAGGTTGGGGCTCCTTAAGGAAGCCCTGAGCTACACAGTCTGTCTCCATTAGGACAAGTTCATCTGGAAACAATTCCAGTTGTTCTATTGGGGCCCACCCTTAGCTTCCTGCTTCATCACTCTTTAGATTCAGTAATTCTGTCCTCAGTCCTGTCAGCCTGGATCTAGTCTGCGATCTGAAATTACTAGCTATTCTTCCCATGTGCAGCCCACCCACTCTAATCAGGCTAGCTCCAGTGAGTAGTCCCTCCCAACCCCAGCCATGATTAAGCTTCAATGGTTGCCTGCCTGGATATACTCTAGTCTGGGCCATAGGGAATAAATTAATAAATGAATGAAAGAAAGAAAAAGCATTAATTAAGTGCTTTTACCATATACCAAACACTGATAAGTGCTAGTAATACAAATATGAAAGAAAATGGTTCCTTCCTCAAGGACTTTACATTCTAATAGGAGGAAACAACACATGAATGGAAAAGGTGGTCTGGAAGGAGTAGTTAGATATGGAAAGTTACAGGGATGGTGAGTAGAGTCAGAGGAAAGTAGAATGACTCTCTAGTAGCCATGACAGTATTGATTAGATTATGGTACAAAAACTGGAAAGTGATGGCTAAAAGATACATGGCAGTAAAAAGGTTGGTAAGATGTGAAGTGGAGCATGATTGGAGTTGGCTTGGTCTGATAGAGTGGGCCAGGTGAGGCACTAACCAATTAGAGTAGTGGAGACTGAGGATGGGAGTTATGGAAGTCATCGTCTCTGTTCCAGGTGGCACAGTGGCTGACAAGATTTCCATAGTCATCCTGGTCAAGCCACCATCATTTCTGAACAGGGAATTATACATTCATTCATTGTCAAGAGCTTGAACTTGAACCCCAGCACCTTCATATCATTAGTGCCTCTTTTGTCTCTTTAAGACTAACCTCCTTAGTAAAAGACTGACCATATTCCCAGCTTTGACCCTCTGTTGATCACGACTTCTGCTGGTAGAGCTTAATGCAGACCAACTGCCTTGGATATACACTGCCCAAAAAGGCAGCTCTTTGGTTACATCTACCTGATGTTCACATTTATCCATTTTGCTTCCTTAATTCTGTGTCTTTTAGATAAGGCACAAAAGCTCCAAGGACAAGAACAAGTTTGAGGAAAACAGGACTCCTATGGGATTGTTCCAGTGTGGAATCAGTGGCAGTGATATCATTTTCTTATCCCTGTCCCATGCTTTGTTTTGGTGTACCCTAAAGCTCTGTCTGAAACCCATTCCTCTTTTCTTTCCACACATTCTCAGTGCTCTCATAAGCTTTGTAAGAGAGTTCCTTTCATTCTTTCCCAAGGTAGAATAATAACCCAATTCCATTCATATATCACAATTTAGTCATCCGTTTCCCCTGATGATGGCCACCCCCTTATTTTCAGTTCTTTGTCATCACGCAAAAAAACTCCTATAAATATTTTTGTACATATGAGTCTGTTTCCTATTTTTTGAATTTCTTTGAAAAATAGGCTTAATAGTGGTATCACTGGGTCCAAGTTTAGTGACATTTGGGCATAGCTCCAAATTGCTTTCCAGGGCACACCTCAGACATCAGTGTATTAATGTATCATGTCGGCCAATTAAATGAGTGTAAGGTGGATGCTCCACTACTTTTTACAAGTAATTCCTCTTTCCACCCATCTAGAATCACCCCTAAGATCTACACAAAACACCTTGTGTGAAATCCAGGTAACAGTGATTTGGAGCATTTTTACAGGTGGCTATTAACTGCTTAGATGTCTTCTTTAGAAAACCACCTGTTCAGCTCCTTTTCATGTTAATTGGGAAATGGCTCTTATTCCTATAAATTTGAATCAGTTCCATATATCTTTGAAATGGGAATTTTATCAGAGAAAGCAGAGTGGTTAATGAGGCCAGAATGTTTCTGAGTTGCCTTCTTTCCGAGAGCCTATTCTGACAAGAGCACACAATACAATTGGTATGCCACACTGATGAAACCACTGTGTCACCAAGAGATTATCCTGTTTCTCTTAAGGTTAATTACACTTTCCTTAATTTGTGTCCTGAAGAGGAAAAAAAGAGGAAGTTTATTTGGCATTAAGATTTTAAGTAATAACAATTATAATCCCTTAAGGGATTATTATTGTACTTCACAGTTTTCAAAGCATTTCCACATTCATTACTTTGTTTAATTATCACTGTAACCCAGTGAGATATACAGGATATTATTATTATTCCTATGTTGTTCCAAATTTGGGGAAGATATTAGATTCAAGTGGTTAAGTAATTTGATCTAGGTCATATTGTTAATAGGTGACAGAGTTGGGAAGAAAATTTGACTCTCTCTTCTATATCAGGAGGTCTACCTAGGAATGTAGAATATACATTATAGTTTCACTGAGTCCAAATTTCTCATTTTACAAATAAGAAAACTGGGACAGAAAGATTTAATGACCTATCCAGGCTCACATAGCCAGTAAGTGTTTGAGGTAGGATTTGAACCTAGGTTTTCCTCACTCCAAGGCCAGTGCCTTTCTCACTATGCCTGGCTAAGCCTTATTCCAAATCTGGTTCATTGTGGAAATTGCAATAATAAAGTAATAATCCCTAACTCTAGCCTAGAACACTACCTTTTTGTCTGTAAATCTCTAATCCTTGTGTAAACATTAATTAATATTTGCCACATGGCTGCAAGGCAAATGCATGTCATTATCCCTGGCTTCTGGTCCAAGGAAGGAAGTCTTGTCAGACAGTGGTAGAGGGAGGGTAATGAATCAACAGCAGAGCTGGACCCAAACTCAAAGACCTTGACTCCTGGTGGATTTTTTAAAAAAGCAATTTAAGAATAATCCTCACCACAGACTGTATTGTGTTGGTCAACAAAGCTAGACTTCAGCAAAGATTCATAGGGTCTATTTTGTAATCCCTTCCCTCCTCCCCGCTAGAGACCATATGTCAGGATATTATTGTCTTTAAATGAAGCCAGATGGGCAGGGGAGCTAAAAGACTGTAATCAGTTTTCCTCTACAAGAATGCCCCATTTTTTCACCTCTCTAACAATTGTATATTAGTTATGATGCCTGTCCCCTGATGCGTGGTACCTGGGATCATGTGTCCATGTCAGATGAATCCTGGAAAGCTTTCAAAGACCACTGACAGAGAGATCACTCCAGGCAGGACCCCAGGAATAAATGTTCAGGAAGCATTGTATACCCAGTTGGAGATTATTTCAGGCTTTGAGTTAATTAGACTTGCTTGTTAAACTTGACATTTAAATAGTTGATGTCTGGTCCCCAGGGTGATGAAGGAGTCCTTGAATTCTCCCACCAGGGAACGGGGCATGTGAAAGCTTTTGTCTAGTCTTTTTAATGTAAAATTGAAGTTGCTATTCTTTTTGAATGTGAAATTGAAGTTTGCTATTCTCTTAAGTAAGAGACTTGAAAATGGGACCTTATAGCATGGGGTGGGTGGGGGTTCCTTGGAAGAACTGCCCTCTTTGGAGACACCTGGTCCCCACCCGAAATCTACAGTAGAAAGAGCATTGGCTTTGAATTCAGAGCACATGGCTACAAATTCTGCCTCTGATATTGACTGTGTAACTTTGGCTACATTATTTAAGCTTCCTCAGCCTCATGTAAGATAAGGGGATTAGACCAGATGGCCTTTGAGGTTCCTTCTAATTTCAGATCTCTGATTCTGAGATTGCAAAATCTCCGACCCCTCCTACATTTAGAGTCTAGACTTATAAAGCAGGAACAGATCATGTCTAGTTAACTTTTTCAACATTTTTTAAAAAGCTGTTCAGTTTTTTCCTGAGAAAAGTCAAAAATCACACAGACACACATATATATATACATTTAAATTTTGCAGGGCAATGAGGGTTAAGTGACTTGCCCTGGGTCACACAGCTAGTAAGTGTCAAGTGTCTGAGACTGGATTTGAACTCAGGTCCTCTCAACTCTACTATTACTTCAACACAGACATGTTGTCACAGCACCTAACGCTACTCTCCCACTCAATCAACAAGCAGTTATTGAAAAGCCTACTTCAAAGTGGTACTGTACTAGGCTACAATAAGCAAAACTTGTCATTCCAAAGAATATCAAATCAGTTTTCTAAATAATTTCCACACCTATTTTATGCAAGAGGTCTTCAAAACTACTGATTCAGTGAGACCATTCTAAAAGGGACAACTGGGGATTATAAAAATAATGGAAAAAAGTTTTATGATGAATAACTCTTTCATGACTTCTATGTGAATTTTTGCTCTAGATAAATCTTATGTATATTTAAGATAATGGTTAGTGAAAAGGTCAGGATGAAGAAAGTAAAACCCAAGATAAATAAGGAGGTAGTGATAAGTGATTTAGCTATCCTCAGTAAGTACAGTCCTGGATGAACTGTACTTCCAAAAGTGCTGAAAGAATTGGTGGATTTCATTGGTAAGATATCCATAATTTTTAAACAATCACAGACAGTGTGAATGGTGTTGTGGGTCTGGTGATGGGTAAATGTTAAAAGAAGGTATATACTTTTAGTCATAGTATAGTGAGCTAGACTGGTTCACAATAAAGTACTAGGCTGCATTATTTAGGAAATGGTTGGAAAGGACCTAGGAAGAGAATAAGAGCTCTTTAAGAGCAAGTTATGACAAAGTAACCTTCTTTCCTTTCTAGATATATAGATTAGGAAAATGCAATAAACAATGTATATCTGGATGGAAACAGCATTTTACCAAGTCTTTCATTATATCCTTATGGACAAGTTATAAAGGTGTGGCCTGAATCATAGTACCCCTTGGGTAGATTCAGAATTGGTTGAATAAATGAACTGAAGAGCGACACATAGAGAATTGAACATTAATATAGACTGAGGTTTTCAGTTAAGTTGCTCCTCCCTCCACAGCCCCAGTGCTTTGTCCTTGACCCTCTAACAGGTAACATTTTTCCAAAGAAAATATAGTTGGCATGCTTATCAAATTTGTATATCATGCAAAGCTAGAAGCAATAAAATTGACATTGGATGATGGAATTGAGATTCATGAAGATGTTGACAGGCTGGAATGGTAGACTGAAGTTAACAAAATTACACTTCCACATGTAGTTCTGAAAATAAGCACAAATGAGACATGTGATTAGACTCAATAGTTCATGCTAATAAAAAAGTGAGGGGATTTTAGTGTACTCAATGTCAGTGTGAGTCAATGGTGTGACATGGCAGCCAAAAAGATAGTTGTGTGCTTAGGGTACATAAAGAAGTATGATGACCAGAGCAAGGAGGGGATTGATGTGCCATCCCCCTAATTGTTTTTCTCCTTTTTTGGTCAGCCCACAACTCGAGTGGGTGTTCACTTTTAGTCATTGACAAACTGATTATATTGTAGGGGTAGAGTTTGTGAAGAGGATTGAACCAAGATGGTTATTGGACTTGGAACCATGCCATATCAGTATGGGTTGAAGGAACTTAGAATGTTTAATCTGGGCAAGACAATATTGAGTAGGGAAATGATAGTGTTCTCAAAATATTTGAAAGATTCTTGTGTGAAAGAGGAATTAGACTTATTTTGCTTGGCAGTTCTAGGACTAATGAGTGGAAATTACTGAGGCAGATTTTGGCTCAACATTAGGAAATATACTAAGAAGTAGAGATTACAAAAATTAGAATGAGGTAATGTGTTCCCCCATCATTAGAGGTCTTTAAACAGAGGCTGGGTGTCCACTTGTTGGAGATGTAAAGAGAAGTCATGATTTGGGGTATAGGTTGGAATGAGTGGATTCTACAGTCTCTCCTAACTCTGAGACTCAAGGATTCCATGACTGATATTTGTAATGAAGAGATTGATACTAAGTACAACAGGGGAGCAGACAAGTTGGAGCAGAGTACAGCTGGAAGGAGAGGAGTGTGAAATAAAAAAACTAAATAGAAATGTCATTGAGAAGACAAGGGAAAGAGAGAGGTGAGAAGAATTCAGGAACAGTTTAACAGATGATAAAAATAAAGCTTAGAAAGGTTAAGTGAATTGTCTAAGATTAGATTGTTAGACTGGGGTCACTAACTGGCAATCTAAGATACTTTTCTTTGTACTCTCTGACATCCTTTAAAAAGAAACCACTCACCAGTACATACTAACAGGAAGACCTTTGCATTCCTAGGGTTTTAGAGGTTGCCATGTGTGAGCACCAAAATTGGATATACTGAGAGCTATTTGGGTGACCCACCTTAATACTGGGGTCCTGGAAATATGAGGGACCTTTTTAAGGTTTAATCTCCCCTCTGAACTATTCTTTTTGGATACTTCTTCCAGGCCAATAAGAAAGGAGCCTCTAAGCTTTAGTTCACAAAAGGATCAGATTTTATTACTCAGGAGTTGATTAAACAAAGGTTAAACTAATAAAAATCAAAGATAAGGAAATGGGAAAATAGAAATACAGATAGAAGCTCTTAACTCTAAACTTAGCCTAAGCTGGTTCAAAGGAATTTAGGGTTTTCAGTAAGTAACTCACCCAAGCCTGAACAGCCTGCCAGTCAAAGGTTGCTCAAGCTCCCCACAACCTCAGTCAACCACCAGAGAGAACGTCCCTCCTTCTGGCAGAGCCTGAGAGCTTAACCTACTGAAGTGCCTCGTCTCCCTTCAGGTCGCATTCAATCTTTCCTCCCCCAAAAGGGGAGGTCTTTAAGAAGCTGCTCATGGAGAGTTCTCCTTCTGACCTCAGTAGCATAAGTAATCTCAGGGTGGGCCAGGTGTGGCCCCTCCCAAATAATTCAGCTAAAACTTGTGATATTAATCTTTACCACAAATAATTTTTACCACACATGGCTTTTGGGAATCTGAGAGTACACTGAATTAAAATAGAGTTGAGGAGTTTCAAGAGCCAAGGGGAAGGGGGGGTTCACTGAAGATAAAATTGCACATCAAATTTCCTCTTCCTCTTTCTCTTGCCTCTGTTCCCCTTCACCATGGCATGATCCCAGATGCAATTCTGGGAGGTGCAGTAACATCTAGAAGTAGGTAGTTCTAGATCACTTTGGCCCACAGTTTTCCCCAGGGTCAGCTGAGAGGAACATCAGCTTGGCTGAGTGGCTGGCAGGTATACTTATCACAGCTAAAAAATGTCTGCTGGGACTGGAAATTCCAAGTACTAGTCAATTAGAGCTGAGTCCAGAGAAAAAGAATAAGGGAGGAACTGAAGTTCCATATACAAGATGTGCCCACTTCACCAAAACTATCCAAAGTAGCGTGGAATCATCCATGTGGTGAGAATTGCTCACTTCTCTCAACTGAGCAGCTCAAAACAGTCATGCCCAATGAACCACCAAGCTCTTCAGGTCATATTCTGAAAAATGCATCTTTCATTTCTGTCCATTCCTTCCCTAGCAGGAGAAAAGACTTCCATTGCTACTTGTGTGGACAAGGGGGAGAGATGTGGGCTAGATAACAATCCATTTAAGAATGTTGAACTGGTTGAATAGCTGGATCCAATGAGGACCTAGTTTATCAACCTGGAAAAAGATCTCTTTTGGGGTACCTCAAGTATCTGTGCTTGACCATGACCTCTAACGTTTTTATCAATGACTCGGATTAAGGCATAGATGGGTTGAGATTGCATCTGTGGATGAAACAAAGCTTAGGAGGATAGCTAGCCTGCTGGATCACAGAACCAAAATCCAAAAAATATTTTGATGGTTTAGAAAGTTGAGTTAACTCAAACGAGGAGAAATGTGATCCTGGTAAATGTGAAATCTTGTGCCTGATTTTTGTTTAAATCTTTTTTTTTTTTTTAGTGAGGCAATTGGGGTTAAGTGACTTGCCCAGGGTCACACAGCTAGTAAGTGTTAAGTGTCTAAGGCTGGATTTGAACTCAGGTACTCCTGACTCCAGGGCCGGTGCTCTATCCACTGTGCCACCTAGCTGCCCCTAAATCAATTTCATAGGTACAAGATGAGAGAGGCATGGCTAGACAATAGTTTTTCTGGAAAATCTTTGGAACTTTGGAAAGATACAAGCCCCATACAAGTCATCAAGGTGATATAGCAGCCCCTCCAAATGAGTGCCGTCTTAGGTGTTAGGAAGAAAAGCAGAGTATCACCAACTACCTGTCCCTGGACAGACCACATCGGAAATGCTGCATTCAATTCTTGGCATCATTTTTTAGGGAGGACATTTATAAACTGGAGTGCCCAGAGAAGAGGAACTACACTGATGAAGGACCTTGAGTTTATGCCTTATGAGGATCATTTGAAGAAGGGGAGGATGAAGAAGACAAAACCTGGGGGGAACATGATAGCTGCTGGTAAGTTTTAGATGGGTTTGGAATTAGGAAGACCTGGGTTTTAATTCTACCTTAGACACTTAAAGGCTATGTGACCCTGGAAAAATCAATTAATTTTTTAAACCAAAGTTTAGTTGTCTGTAAAAAAAAAGTGATGATAATAATAGTACCCACTTCACACAGTTGTGATAACATAGTAAAGTGCTTGGCCAACTTTAACGCACTATATGAATATTAGGCATTATCTATTAATATCTGAAGAGTTGTCAACTTCAGGAGAAGTTAGACTTGCCTGCTTAGCCCCAAAGGGAAGGACTGGGAGCTGTGGGCGGACATTGTAAAGAGGAAAATTTAGGATTGATTTCTGGAAAAATAGTTAGACCTATGCAAAAGTGAAATTGGTTGGCTTTTTTATAGTAGTGGATTCCCCCTCATTTGAGGCCTTCAGAGACTAGCTGGCCACTTATCAGAAATGCTGTGGAAGGGAGTCTTGCTCAGCAATGGACACTAAATGGTCTCTAAGGTCCCTTCCAGTTCTGAGATGCTGGAACTTGAATGACAGATATGAAGCAGGGTTCCCAAGTCAGGAGTCTAAGGTTCTTTAGTGAGTACACCCTGCTGCGGGTTGCAGCTAAATATCCTCAGAGGTACTCTAACTTCACCAGGGACATTTTTTTTTTTTCAGAGCAATGAGGGTTAAGTGACTTGCCCAGGGTCATACAGCTAGTAAGTATCAAGTGTCTGAGGCCAGATTTGAACTCAGTTCCTCCTGAATCCAGGGCTGGTGTTTTATCCACTGTGCTACCTAGCTGCCCCCTAGGGACATCTTGATAGTCTCTGACCACAGATGTGCTTAGGTGGCCATCCCTCAAGCCTAGGTTTCTTCCTCAGGACACTGGCCCCACTGGTCAGCTACTCAGGGATGTAACAACTCTAAAACTCGAGACAATTAAATGGGAGATGCCATCTGACCTACTGGTCAGATCTATTGACCTACTGACTGCTGGTTCAGGAGATACTTTAAGCTTCAATCCAACCCCCTTCCTACAGCACTATGGTGATGGCATCTAGTTTCCAAGATTACCCTCATTTGATTAATATGGAAATGTTTTTCATGACTACACATGTATAACTAATATTGAATTGCTTGCCTTCTCAAAAGGGGATGGGGAGGGGGGAAGGAAGAGAATTTGGAACACAAAGTTTTAAAAATGCATGTTAAAATTGTTTTTACATGTAATTGGGGAAAAATAAAATGCTAAATTACAACAAAACAATTACCTTTATTGCAATAGTTCCTTCTTTTTAAAAAATGTTATTCACTTATTTAATTAGATTTTTTTTTGCTTCTGTGTATTTTTCTGTGGTACATAGTATTTGGAGGCATATAGTAATTTTATTTTTTACATTTAATTTTTATTTTATTTTTCTCAATTACACGTAAATAAATTTTAAATTTTTGTTTTTTTTAAAATTTTGAGTTAATAATTCTCTCTCTCTTTTCTCCCCCCTCCTTGAGAGGACAAACAATTTGATGTAGATTATACATGTGCAGTGATGCAAAAAATTTCCATATTAGCCATGTTGCAAAAGAAAATACAGACCAAAAACCCCCCAAGAATAATAAAGTTTTTTTTAAAAGTATGTTTCTATCTTTATTCAGATGCTATCAGTTCTTTCTCTGGAGGTGGATCTTGTTTTCCATCATGAGTCCTTTGGAATTATTTTGGATTGTATTGCTGAAAATAGCTGTCATTCACAGTTGATCATCATTTTACTATATTGCTATTGCTGTGTACAATGTTCTCTGGTTCTGCTTATTTTACTTTGTATCAGTTCATGTAATTCCCAGGTTTTTCTGAAAGACTACTACTTGTCACTTTTTATTGCACAATAATATTCCATAACAACCATATACCACAACTTGTTCAGCCATTTCCTAATTGATGGGCAACTCCTCAATTTCCAATTCTTTGACACCACAAAAAGAGCTGCTCTAAATGTTTTTGTATATATAGATTCTTTTCCTTTTTAAAAAAATTTCTTTGGGATACAGATGTAGTAGTAGTAGTATTGCTAGGTCAAAGGGCATGCACAGTTTTATAAACCTTTGTGCAGAGTTCCAAATTGCTCTCCAGAATGGTTGGATCAGTTCATAACTCCACCAACAGTGCAGTAGTGTCCTAATTTTTCCACATCCCCTCCAACATTTGTCATTTTCCTTTTCTGTCATATTAGTCAATCTGATAAGTATGATTTGTTTTAATTTGCATTTCTGTAATCAATAGTAGTTTAGAACATTTTTTTCATTTAGCTATAGATAGCTTTAATTTCTTCATCTGTTCATATCTTTTGATCATTTATCAATCAGGGAGTCACTTGTATTCTTATAAATTTGAGAAATGAGGCCTTTATTAAAGAATCTTGCTATAAAAATTCCCCCCAACTTTTCTGTTTTCCTTCTAATCTTATATGCATTGGTTTTGTTTGTACAACCCCTTTTTAATTTGATGCAATCAAAATGATCCATTTTGCATCCCATAATGTTCTTCACCTATTGTTTGGTGATAAATTCTTCCCTTATAACAGGCAAAATATTCCATGCTTTCCTATTTACTTATGATATTGCCCTTTATGTTTAAATCATAAATTCATTTGGACTGTATCTTGGTATATGGTGGGAGATGTTGGTCTATACCTAGTTTCTGCCAAATTACTTTCCAGCTTTCCCAGAAATTTTTGTCAAATAAATAGTGAGTTCTTGACCTCAAAGCTTGGATCTTTGGGTTTATCAAACACTAGATTACTATAGTCCATATGATAAATTTTAACTTCTGAATTTATTCGTAATTGAATAATGACATTTTTCAAAACCAAGCATCTTTTCGGGACTCAATAATGTTTATTACTCTCTACATGAATGCAAAAATTATACATATTCATACAATATTTAAATTCTATATATCAAATGACATTTTAATTTTAAAGTTCATGAAGTCATAGGCATTTGTATACATTTCAGTTTTTTGTCACAGACTTTGAGAAGTCAAGGTAATCTTGGTCTATTATGCCAGAAAAATTGTTCCTTCTCTCAGAAAATATAGTTGTACTCTGCTGAGAAAACTTTCCCTTAAAAAGGCAGGGACAAAGCAAGGTCTTAAAAGAAATTTATTTGATATAGTTTGTTTTTGCCATCATAATAATTTGTGAATATATTTATCCCTCCACCCCTAATCAGCAAGTCTTTCTTTGTAACAAATATTTTGAAAAACAAAATTTTAACAACCTTCCAGTGAAAGAAGGAGGTACACTTTTTATCTTTTCTCCAGAACCAACCTTGGTCATTAGAATTACATAGTTCAGTATCATTTCATTTTTTTTCTATTTGTATTTTTGTCATCATTGTTTATGTTATTTTCTTCTTTGTACTTCACTTTCATCAGTTTGCAGGAGTAATTCCATGCTTCCTTAAATATTCATCATTTCTTAGGAAGTAGCAACATTCCATTATCTCCTGATGTATCCTGTTTTACTCTGTATGCTGCCTTCACTTTTGTTAGAGACAAATGTTCAGTTTCCTTTACATAGTTGTTTTCTGTGTGTTCATCTGATTTGTTTTGGTTTTAGGTCTGGAAGGGATCTTAGAAGTAATACAGTTCAATTTTGCTTATTTTATAGAGGAAGAAACAGAAGGAGAGTGACTTGCTCAAGGTCATGGGGAAGTAAAGGGAAGAGCCAGGATTCAACCTAGACCTCATGATTCCAAATACAGTTTACTTTTCACCACAACACAGTAGTGTCTGATAGAAGGACAAAGGATGTCCTGGTTGAAGTGGTCCTATCTTTATCCCTCAATAGTGGTGAATTATTAATGGACCATTCAAATAACCCCAATGGGTCAATAGAAGGATGAACTAGTCTCTCTTTTATCCCCAAGTTCACACAGTTATACTTCCCCTCCATGAAATGGGGAAAACAGCCCATTTCAGAGCTGAATCTCTTTACCCACAATTTTTTTTTTTCAGGGCAATGAGGTTAAGTGCTTGGAGTCACACAGCTAGTAAATTGCAAGTGTCTGATGCCAGATTTGAACTCAGATCCTTCTGAATCCAGGGCCTGTGCTTTATGCACTGTACCACCTAGCTGCCCCGCCCCACCATTTTCAAAGATTTCCTGCAAGCATATCTCATTGATGCTGTTAAGGATGACACAGTATGACGTTCAGTGAAGTCAGAGACTGCCAATTTATGGTTGATGACACCCATAAGTATCTCTAGGGGGCCTTAATATTAATCAACATTAATTTTTGATTCACTTTGATTTAAAAAGCAAATCCATGCCATAAAACACTTTTCTCTATTTAGGAGTAGATCACAAGATAAATCAAACTGTGATAGTTTTTCATAGTCCCCAAAGAGGTTGGTAACCATCAACTAGGGCTTGAACAAATCAAGTGTGTATTCAGTAGGGAACTGATCATTATGTTGTGATTCTCTATTTTTCATATGAGGATTATCCATATGTCTTTACATTAGGCAACCAATGAAGTAGACAGGACCCTTGAGATCACTTAACCCAACCCTTTCATTTTTTTCAGAAAAGGAAATTGAGGCCTAAAGTGGGTGAAGCTATTACTTCCCATTTATGTTATTTCAGACAAGTCACTTCAAGCTCCATAGTCCTCAGTATCCTCCCTTGTAAAATAAGGGGGTTGAACTAGATGTTCTCTAAGGTCCTTTCCAGTTCTAGATTTGTGATCCTATCATATGTCCAAGATCATACAGTAAATTAGTGGCATCTTTAACACTTCCCTTTACCCTCACCCTCTTTTTTTTTTTTTTGCAGGGCAATGAGGGTTAAGTGACTTGCCCAGGGTCACAGAGCTAGTAAGTGTGAAGTATTTGAGGCTGGATTTGAACTCAGGTCCTCCTGAATCCAGGGCCGGTGCTCTACTCTTCTTTCTCAACAGTCTCCTATTGACATTATCAACTCCCATGAATTGAATTATCAAATCTATGCAGATGAATCAACAAATCTATATATCTAGCCATTGTTTCTCTTCTGAAACAATAATACCTGCATCACTAACTGCTTATTGGTCATTTTAAACTGGATGTCCTATAGATATCTCATCTCCCTGATTCCATAACCTCTTCTGAAATTTCATATTTCTGTTGAGGCTCTACCATTTATCCAGTCCTCCAGGCTTGCAGCCTTGGTGTCATACTCAATTCCTCACTCTTCCTCTCACCATATATCCGAATTGCTGAATCTTGTAATTCTACCCCTACAATATTTGTTGCATCTATCTCTTTCTCACCACTCACACAGCCACCAACTTAGGTTGGGCCCTGGTCACCACTGCAATAGTGACTATTGCAATAACCTAATAGTTCATATCCCTGCTTCAAATTTCTACCTACTCAACTCAACTCAACTCAATCCTTCATATAGCCACCATACTTATTTTCCTTAATTCAGGTCTTATCATGTCACTTTTCTGTTCAGTAAACCTTGTGGCTCCTGATTACTTCTATAATCAAATAGAAAGTTCTTCATTATGTCTTTTAAAGTCCTTTTGCAATCTGGCCACAATCAATTTTTCTTCTCTTATCACATATTACTCTTCATGCCATCCTTTATAGTGTCTATATGAACTTGCCTTCTTTCAGTTCCTCACACAAAACTCCATCTTCTGTCTCCAAGATGTTGGATTGACTTTCCTCCATGCCTAGAATGCTTTCTTTCCTTATACCTGCCTCATAGAATTCCTTATGTCTGCTAAGATATAGCTCCAGCAGCACTTTCTCCATGAAGCATCTCTTGAACCACACTCTGTCCCAAACTTCTAGAACTCTCCCTCATTAAATACGTTATAGCCAATTTGTATGTATTTTGTATCTATTCTGAATGCATTTATATATGTACATGTTGACTCCCACAATAGACTGTAAGAACCTTGAGAGCAAAATCTTTTTTTCTTTTCTCTTCTCTTCTCTTCTCTTCTCTTCTCTTCTCTTCTCTTCTCTTCTCTTCTCTTCTCTTCTCTTCTCTTCTCTTCTCTTCTCTTCTCTTCTCTTCTCTTCTCTTCTTCCCTTCCCTTCCCTTTCCTCTTCTCTTCTCTTCTCTTTTCTTCTTGTCTTTTGTAACTCCAGCAATTAGCACAGTGCCTGGAGCATAATCAGCCTTTTAATAAATGCTCATTGATTAGTTAATTGAGAGGATCTCAGTTTTCAGACTCCTGAGAGTGCTCTGGAGTTTGAATCTGGGGGACAATGATCTCAATTCACTGGTTTTCTATCACCTCAGACTAGAAACTTCCTCTTGGGCATAAAGAATAAAAAAGAAAGAGTGCATCCTTGCAATCCCATTCTTCTTCTTCACATACCCCCAGAAAAGACCCTTAGAAAAATAGTAAAGAACTCAAATAAACAAGCACCCAGGAATCCATGCAACTTACCACGTCTTTTCTTGAGTCCGCCCACGTCAGTCACCCTATCCCATTCCCTGGCTGTTTTCTGCCACAAAGGTATTGTTTGGGAAAATACTCTGATCTATTTATGTGATTGTTGAAACTTGTCTGTAAAATTATGAGATCTGCCCAGAGTGCCCTGGCTGGGGGTATTAGTGTCTATTAAACAGTGCACAAACTAGGGCGTTGCCAGTGTGCTCTCATCTTTGGCAGCTGCCTGGAGGGATTTGGATTCCTAACAAAGGACTGAAGAGGCAAGGAGCCTCTGTGGGGTTTCCAAATCACTGGCAGACAGGCTATTTGGGGATACACAGCACCTTGAGGGCCTTTTCAAACACCATTAAGGAAGAGAACAGGGTCTCCTGGGTCATAGAACTCTAGCCAAATATTGGCCTCTTATTTCACGGGTTTTGCCTAGGAAAAGACAGGGAGAAAGAGAGATCAGAAACATCATTCTACTTCCAGGCCAAATCTTACCCTTTCCATTGTAGGTAATGATCCCTAAAGCCATAAGACAGAACTGTCAAATATGAGAATCTTCTCCAAGTAGCAATTAATATACAAACTAGCATGTTCCTGCTTGCTGGTGAAAGATGTATATGGTTGGAAAGCCGGCAGGCTGTAAACAGTGAAATGACACACATGTGACCAGTTGGAGCAAAAGACATGCCTGTGCTTAGTTATTGTCACATCTGGATTCCATTCAGTTCCATAAATTATTATTAGGTGCCCGATATATGCCTAGTACTGGGGATACAAGACAAACAGTCCCTGCCTGCTTTCAAGGAGCTTACAGTCGTCTGTTGGTGGCATACAACATGTACACAAATAAATAAGTAGAAAATACAAAGTAATACCAAATGACTTTCCAGAAGGAGAAAGCATTCACTACTTAAGGGTATAAGGAAAGGCCCCCACATATGACATGGCATCTAAGTTGTGGTTTTTTTTTTTTTTTTAGTGAGGCAATTGGGGTTAAGTGACTTGCCCAGGGTCACACAGCTAGTAAGTGTTAAGTGTCTGAGGCCAGATTTGAACTCAGGTACTCCTGACTCCAGGGCCAGTGCTCTATCCACTGCACCACCTAGCTGCCCCCCTAAGTTGTGTTTTGAAGGAAGCTAGGGATTTTAAAAGGAGGAACTGAGGACACCAGGGACCATCTGTGAAAAGATTCAGGGCAGAGTAAAGCATCCAGTTTGCCTGGAATAGAGCTCATAAAAGAGCATAACATAAAACAGTCCTGGAAAGGTAGGTTAGGGACCAGATTGTGGAAGCCTTTGAGTTCCAGGCAGACAATTTTCTATTTTATCCTAAATGCAATAGAGAATCATTAAATATGGGAGTAACATGATCAGACGTGTTATTGTTTTTTTTCAGGGCAATGAGGGTTAAGTGACTTGCCCAGGGTCACACAGCTAGTAAGTGTCAAATGTTTGAGATTGGATTTGAACTCAGGTCTTCCTGAATCCAGGGCTGGTGCTTTATCCACTGCGCCACCTAGCTGCCCCCCAGATGTGTTTTCTTAAGGAAAATAATTTTAATAGCTATGCAGAAGATGGATTAGGGAGAGGAGAGACTAGAGGGGAGGATACCTATTACAGGCAACTGCAATAATCCAGAGAAGGAGGAACGAGGCCCTGAATTAAGATAGTAGCGATGCGACTGGAGAAAAGGGAAAAATGGGAGAGATATTATGGAGGTCAAGTTGACAGGACTTGGCTACTGAAAGGATATTGGGTGGATGATGGAGAAGGGAGAATCGAATAGCCATGCAAAGGGGGGAAAGGACCATGGGGAGTCCACAAACAAGCACAGACAGTTTCAAACACCAAAGAACCCCAAGATCTTTGATGTTACTTGATTTGGAAATAGGCCTTGTGATCATGGCTCCTAGATAATGAGTTGGCCTTTCCTAGCATGTTGTCCTCTTACTTGGGTTAACATTAAAATGAGCTGGAAGTCCCTGAACCCATATTGGCTAATTACTGAATTACTGGAGGACAGCCTGGGTTTCATGTAATATCACAGTGAGCACAGAAAGAATACCCAAACATTCCTTTCCCCATTTAACTATGGAATATCGTTGTTCACCTCCCTTTTCCCTAGTTCCTCATTTTATTGGTCCTGGGAGTTGATGATCTCTCATGCCCCCCACCCCCTCCAGCTCTTGAATTCTGTGATTTCTGTGAGAAACAAGTAGCTCTCTAACATCTTTTTGTGATGTCACAGGAAGTCCTTTGATAGCAGATCCTTCCATTTCTAAAGCACTATCACTTGCCTAACACTCTCTAAGGGCAACTCATGTTTGCATCAGGGAAGGGGAACTTCCTCCACTAAAGA
Source organism: Dromiciops gliroides (assembly GCF_019393635.1). Lineage (NCBI taxonomy): Eukaryota > Metazoa > Chordata > Mammalia > Microbiotheria > Microbiotheriidae > Dromiciops > Dromiciops gliroides. The sequence continues at coordinate 51,983,717 of NC_057866.1, forward strand.
AATCATAAGTCTGGTCCCCCATCCCCCAAATCACCTGCCATAGACATGAAGATCCAGCATCCATTCCTAAGGCAACTCTCTGGCCCATCTAGCCCAGGAACATAACATCTCTGACAGGGAGCACTAGGGGAAGATAGGGCAGGTTGTGGTTGTCTTTCCTGAAGAACATAGGGGTATGCTCCTAAACATGTTTCATTTTCCTTTATAATAGAGTGACAGACAGGCAGTAAGAGAGCCCTGTGTCAAATCCCTCTTCATTCACTCATACACTTTATGATCCCAGACAATTCACTAAACTTTTATGTGTCTCCAGCAACTTTAGAATTTTTAAGAATTGTCGATTTCCAGTTATAATGGATCTCAGAGGCCAACCTCTCAAGAGCTTGGTTTTCTTATCTGTACAAACCCCCTCCATTTTACAGTTGATAAAACTGAGGTCTTGAGAGGTTAAGTGACAAGGTCACAGAGGTGGAACAGACAGCATATGAGCCCAGGTTTTTTGACTCTAAGGGGTAGCTAGGTGATAGATAGAGTGCCCAGGCCTGGAGTCAGAAAGACCTGAGTTAAAATCTGGACATAGACACTAACTGTGTGAGCATGAGCAAGTCATATAACCCTGTCTGCCTCAATTTTCTCATCTACAAAATGAGGTGGAGAAGGAAATGGCAAACCACTCTAGTGTCTTTACCAAGAAAACCCCAAATGGGATCACAAAGAGTCAGACACAACTAAACAACAACACACTTTTGAATCTAAATTTACTGCTTCTTTAACTACATAAAGCTTCCTTCCATATTTCATTTAATTCTATGATTGTAAAAGTCTTATTTCATAGCACATTCTATTTGTAAAGAATTACACACGTCTGGTTTTTTCTTCACTAAAGCAATCATTCTCCCACAGTGTCTTAATTTCTTACATTATACTTCTCTCCTTAATCTCTGGGCTAGCCATAAATTACTTCTGCAAATCCTTTTCTACTAAGCATCCTACTTTCAAATGTTCTCACTCTTCCTTTCTATGTGTCTTTTGCCCTGAAGGTCACTTTCTGTTGTTTCTTTGTCCTATAATAGTCTTCTTTGTTGTGCAATTAATGTGCAGGAAGAAACTTTTATCTTTGTTCCCTATTTCCCAGATGGGGAAATAGGCAGAGAGAGGTATTGATTGGCCCAATGTCATCCTTATTTATTAAGTCATAGACTGGTTAAGATCTGCATTGGTGAGTTGATGCTGGAGAAGAATTCTCCTCCTGATGAAATGATCATCTTTCTTGTATGGTATAACCTACCATAGGTGTATCATTCATGAATTTTTGCCCATCCTTTTTGCATTTATGTAGATTTACAACACATTGGTTCTTGGAGCTAATCAGCTCCATAAGTGAACCCTCTTTGCTGTCTAAAATTATGCATTCAAAAGTGACTTCCTCTGATCCAACCTGAATGAACATTTTTGAATAGGGAAATGAATGGTCACTTCCTCTAAGCTACAAGGGGTGCTCCTTTAATTCTTCTTCTCAAGAACTGGGTGAAGATGTCCATAATGACCTCACCCAGTTAGTCAATGATAATTTATTAAGTGCTTCCTATATGATCAGCAGTGGGCCAAGAGTTTAATTTACAAAGAAAGGCAGGGGCAGCTATGTGGCGCAGTGGAAAAAAGCACCAGCCTTGGATTCAGGAGGACCTGAGTTCAAATCTGGCCTCAGACACTTGACACTTACTAGCTGTGTGACCCTGGGCAAGTCACTTAACCCCAATTGCCTCACCCCCCCAAAAAAAGAGAAAAAAAAAGACAAAGAAGGGCAAAAAATTGTCTCTGACCTCAAGGAGCTCACATTCTAATGAAAGAGAAAATATGCCAATAACTATGTACAAACATGATATGTACGAAATTAAAAGGAGATAATCTTGGAGGGAAGGCATTTGCCTTAAGGTGGACCAGGAAAGGCTTCTTGCAGAATGAAAGATTTCAGCTGAGATGAAGGAAGCCAGCAAAGCCAAGAGTCAGAGGTGAGGAAGGAGAACATTCCGGGCATGGGAGACAGTTCGGGAAAATGCATAAGGTCTGAAGATAAGAGTGTCTTAGGTGAGAAAGAACAAGCAAGCCAGTGCCACTGGCTTGTGGAGTATGTGGAGGGAAGTGAAGTATGAGAAGACCAAAAAGGGCTGGGTTATAATAGGCTTTAAAAGCCAAACAGAGGATTTTCTATTTGGTCCTGGAGGTGATTGGGAGCCAGTGGAATGTGTTGAGCAGGGAAATGACACAGTCAGAAGATCACTTTGGCAGCTGAATGAAGGATAGACTAGAGTAGGAAGAGACAAGACAGGGAAATCAATCAGAAGGCTATTGCAGTATTACAGGTGTGGGGAATATGAGGCTGAACAGGGGTGGTGGCCATATCAAATGAGAGAAGGGGGCATATACAAAAGATGCTGGAAAGATAGAATTGACAGGACTTGGTAACTGGTAGGATATGGGGGGAGTGAGAGAGAATGAGGAGTTGAATATGACACTAAGGTTATAAGCCTTGGTGAGTAGGAGGATGGTGATATCCCTGACAGTAATAGAGAAGTTTGGAAAAAAGGAAGGTTGTTTTTTTTGGGGGGGTGGGGGTGAGATAATGAGTTCATTTTTGTTTATTTTGATTTTGAAATATCTATAGGATGTCCAGTTTGAGATTTCCAATAGACAGATGGTGGTGAAAGATTGGAAGTCAAGGGATGTTAAGATTGGATAAATAGATCTAAAAATCATCTGCTGATGATAATTGAATCCATGGGAGCTAATAAGATCACCAAATGAAGTAGTTTAGAGAAGTAAGATAAGAGGGGCCAGGATACAGCTTTGGGGGATAGCCATGGTTAGCAGGTATGACTTGCATGATGATGCACCAAAAGAGACTCTAAAAGAGTGGTCAGAAAGGAAGAACAAGGGCAACTAGGTGTCGCAGTGGATAGAGCACCGGCCCTGGAGTCAGGAGTACCTGAGTTCAAATCCGGCCTCAGACACTTAACACTTACTAGCTGTGTGACCCTGGGCAAGTCACTTAACCCCAATTGCCTCACTAAAAAATAAAATAAAATAAAATAAAATAAGATAGTAAGAAGAACAATCAAGAGAAAGCAGTGCCATGGAAACCTAGGTGAGAGAATCTCAAGAAGAGAGTGACAACAATGTCAAAGGCTTGGGCAGCTAGGTGGCACAGTGGATAGAGCACCAGCCCTGGAGTCAGGAGGACCTGAGTTCAAATCCGGCCTCAGACACTTTACACCTACTAGCTGTGTGACCCTGGGCAAGTCACTTAACCCCAATTGCCTCACCAAAAAAAAAAATGTCAAAGGCTGCAGAGAGGTTGAAGGATGAGGATCAAGAAAAGGTCATTAGATTCAGTACTTAAGAGATCATTATCAACTGTGGAGAGAGCAGTTTTGTTTGAATAATGAGGCCTGAAGTCAGGATGTAGAGAGTTTAGAAGAAAGTGAGAGGAATGGAAGTAGAGATACCAAGTGTAGACACAAAAGAAAGGAAATATATAGGATGAAGGCTAACAGGGATGAAAACATCAAGTGAGAGTTTTTAAGGATGGGAAAGACATTGGTGTGTTTGTAGGCAGCAGGGAAACAGCCAGTAGATGTGGAGAGATTGAAGAATAGTAAAAGAATGGGGATTATAGAAGGGACAATACACTGGAGAAGATGGGATAGAACGGGATCCCATACACATGTTGAGGGGATTGCTTTGGCATACGACACAGAGGTAAAGGAGGAGATGGTGGGGGAAAGCACCTGTATGATGTGAGATGAGGAAGAGAGAAGAAGAGGGAGCTCTTGCAAAATGGCCTACAGTTTTGTTTTGTTTTTCTGTGAAATACGAGACAAGGTTTTCAGCTGAGAGGGTGGAGAGATGGGGAGCCATGGGAAGTTTGAGGAGGCATGAAAAGACTTGAAAAAGCCTTTGCTCAAGTGGGATAGTGAATCAATCAATTAGGGAGGTGTAAAAAGATTACTTTGCCACAGTGAAGGCCCAGTTAAGATTATGTAACATAAATTTGAAGTTGACTCAGCACAGTTTTGTGACTTTCTCTAGCAAGAACAAGAGTGAGGAAAAAAAAAGAACAAGAGTGAGGGCAGCAGATGGTGGGAATAATTCAAGTCCAGGGCTTGGCAAGGTATGATCAGTAATAGGATAGAGGGACTCATGGGAGAGGACAGTGCAGAGTTTAACTGGTTTACCAAGGGATTAAGAAGAGGAAGGGAGGAGAGTGTAACTGCTTCAGGGTAAAGAACTAAGAGGTGGAGGGATTGGACGTCAAGTAAAGATAAAGAACAGAGTTAGGGGTCAGAAGACAAAGGAAAAGATGGAATGACAAAAATTCAGATAAAGAAATTTCAGGGTTCAGGAAGGAACATGGAAGTGGGACACTTGTGAGTCATGGCAAGATCAAGGGGATGCCCATTTCTGTGTGCTGCTGAGATGGGATGAAGAGTAAATCATGGGTATTAAATAGACTGAGAAACTAGGAAGTTAGGGTACTTGAGGGAGCATCAATATGCTTGTTGAAAGATTCCAGGATGAAGACAGGACTTGGGTAGGAGAAAAAAATCATGGGCCAGGCACTGAACTCACTCAGGAAGGAAGGAAAGTGGTTTGGTGGTTGGGTGATAACAGCTACCTGAATCATCAACTTGACCTTTTATGATGTTACATGTGTGATTAATTAATGTTTGATGATTTGGAATTTGAATCTTCATCAGTCACCATGACTGTGTCATGAACTTCACCAAGATATCCCGCTCAAGACCATCTTCAGCTCTCATATATTTCCAGAGCTGCAGTATTCTCGACACAGGTATATGCTTTTGTATAAGTGGAAGAAAATGTTTTCTGTGTAGTTTACAATGACATTCCTCATGATTCCCAGCAATGGCTGGGCATTTTGAACCACAGCAAGACACTGGAACAATTATCCACATCTGGAGTATTGTGTTCAGATTGGGGTGCTATGTTTCTTAGTATTGACATCAGTAAAAAGAAAAATGCCCAGAGGAGGAAAACCAGAATGGTGAAAAACCTTGAATTCATGTCATGTGAGCATAAAGCTAAAAGAAGTGGAGATGTTTAGCTTGGAAAAACCTTAGGAGAGGTTTGATAGCTGTATTCAAATACTAAATATATTAACTGAAGTCTTGTCATGTTTCCAGGGGTCAGAATTGGGAACAATAGGTAGAAGTTGCAATGTGGCAAATAGCTTGAGGTCAGGAAAGACTGCCTGCCAACTGAAGCTATCCTGAAGTGGAGTTGTTTGCCTTGGGAGGGAATGGGTTCCTCTTCATTGGAAGTCTTAATGAAAAGGCCAGATGACCACTTGCCAGGGATGTTGTCAAGGACATTTTTCTTCAGGCCTACATCGCCAGTTGCCCTTTGGGCATTTTGAACTGGATGTCCCATAGATATCTGAAACCCAATATGTTCAAAACAGTATTCATTATATTTCCTCCAAAATCCACTTTTGAATTTTCCTATTACTGTCTTATTACTGTTGAGGGAAACACCATCCTCTTAGTGTTCCAGGTTCTGTATCTAAGTGTTGCCCATGATTCTTCACTATCACTCAGCATGTGTATCCAATCACTTGCCAAATCTTATAATCACTTTCTCCATCACATCTCTTGAATATTTTACTTTTTGTCCTTTCATACAGGTACTACTGTACTCCATGTCCTCATAAACTCTTGTACTATGTTTCAGCTTCCTTCTAATTGGACTCTCTGCCTTGTCTCTTCCAGGACAATCCATCCTTCAGATGGCTAACAAAATGTTTTTAAAACCCAGGTCATTATTTGTTACTCTAATGGATCCCTATTACCTCTGGGGTCAAATGTAATCTCCTTTGTTTGACATTTAAACTTCTTTGCAGCTTTTCCTAATTTTTTTTCAGTATTTGAGTCCATGCCATAAGGAGGTATCAGAGTAGGACTGTGACACCCTATTACACAGGCTCATGATATCCTCCTTTGGTTTCTACCTACTGATCTGACATTTTATTGCCTGGAATACCTGGGGCCATCTACCTACTTAGAGATTTCATGCTACACACCCTTTTCAAGGTCATTGGGGAACTTTTAGATTAAGACTGATCTTGGGGAGGAGAGTATTACTGTTCACACATTGCTTCTTCCAAGGAAATGTCCATGTTTAACTAAAATGCTACTTTTTAATTCATTTAATGTTTCTAAAGCAATTCCCAATCCATAAAAACATTCTCTGATAATGATCTTTGTTCTTATTGTTTAGTTGTTTAAGTCATGACCAACTTGATGACCTTCTTTTGGGTTTTCTTGGCAAAGATGCAAGAGTGGTTTGCCATTTCCTTCTCCAGCTCATTTTTCAGATAAGGAAATTGAGGCAAACTGGGTTAAGTCACTTGCTCAAGGTCAGACAGCTAATAAATGTTTGAGGCTAGATTTAAACTTAGGTCTTCCTGACTCCAGGCCCAGCACTCTATCCATTGTGACACCTAGCTGGTATGTAGATTTTTAAATGACCTAATTAAATCAAATCTATTGATCTTCACTTTTCCACAAGTCTTCCCCCACCAACCTTTTGTCAGACATGATTTTCCTTTATAGGAACAAGGTGGACATTCTCCTAATGGGTTATATTTATTTACAAATTTACAAATCTTATCTTTTATTACAGATTTCACCAGCTTTGCCAGAAGAGATATGAGACTCTTGAATTTATAGTTCCCAAATCCTTCTTTCTAAACCTTCTTTTTGATAGAAATCACACTGATAACATGCTAGCTCTCTTGTCATCCTTAGGTTCATGCATAATTTGTGGTTCTATAGCAGATCCTACTATTCTTTCATCAGTCTATTTGTCGTGGATATCCAGACTATGCTGTGCATTTACCATCTTTTACCCTCCAGACTTTCTGCCTTTCTGTCATTCGATCCACTGAGGCAGAACTCACTTGGCTTAGTCCCCTTCTTCAGTTTTGATTGCTGCTTTAGAAATTTGTATCTGCGGTAGGGATTGCTGAGACAAATTCAGTGATTTCATTATAGAATGCTGACTAGGTATCTCTAGGGTCTCTTCTGGCATAAGAATAATTGAGAAGTTCTTTAAAAAAACCTGTTCAAAGCCAGATCTGATTTTCCTAAAGAAAATAAACTCTTGGATAACAAATTCTTGAGAATTCCATTAAACTAGATTTTATAAGTAAAGTTATAGAAAACGAGATCCAATTTAAAGCAAGAATGAAAAAAGGAATTTGTAGGTATTGTCATACCAGGTCATGGGTGACAAGGGATTGTGGAAAACAGGCAAAGGGACAACAAGGAGATCTGGGCAAGGCTGGGCCTGTATAAAGGCAGGTATAAGATAGAGCTACACCTGGATCAGTACTCAGAAGCCAGTGGTCAAGAGCTGGGAAATTGGAATCGGGTTAGCCAAGCTATCAGTTGGAACTAAGTGGGCAACCCATCAATTACATTCATAGTGAAGAGCAAAGTCACAAGCTAAAAACAAACAAACAAAAAACCAGAATCATATTAGAACTGGGAGAACACAAACATCAGAGACTAGGGCAAAACAAGCCTAGGTCTAGGGGTAGATAAGGCAACTTTAGCACTCAGAACCCAGGAAGAAGCAAAGCCACATTTGAAGATGATTTTCAGAATGCATATTTTTAATGCCAGAAAGTTTTACTTTCTTTGGCACGTGGGAATTTATATCTAGTGGATACAAGGCATAATTTTCAGATTTTCCATATCTAGCCTTAAGGAGAGGTCCATGGGAACTGGGGTATTGGGACACTCCCTGCTTTGTACCCAGGCATGCAGTTTAAACAGGTTCAGTCCTGGGAAGCCTGGCCTCTAAGAGAGGAGCTAGGCTTCCTTTTCTCACACTCTTGAGTTTATTAATCCCCCACCCCACTTCCCACCATTCCAACACTTGGGGAAAATTTACTCAAAGCTTAGGTTGTGTTTTGTGTTTAGATTTCCCCCAAAAGGGGGATTAAAAAGGAACTCAATGTACAATGTGAAGAAGGGATGGTACAAGATTGGAATTTCAAATTATTGCCTCATCTTTTTCTTGTTTATATTCATATTCTTGCTATTCTTGTCTTTTCCTTCTTCCTCCTCCTATTATTATTATTTTTTCTTTTTCTCTTTCTCTTCTTTCTTGTTTATTTATTTCCCCTCATCTTCTTCATCTTCCTCCTCCTCCACATCTTCCTCCTCCTCCTCCTCTTCTTCTTCTTCTTCTTCTTCTTCTTCTTCTTCTTCTTCTTCTTCTTCTTCAGGGCAATGAGGGTTAAGTGACTTGACCAGGGTCACACAACTAGTAAGTGTCAAGTGTCTGAGGCCAGATTTGAACTCAGATCCTCCTGAATCCAGGGCTGGTGCATTATCCAATGTGCCACCTAGCTGTCCCTCTCCTCATCTTCTTTACCTTCTTCTTACTCCTTCTTCCTCATCATCTTTCTCTTCTTCCTTTCCTTTAGTTTTCCTCTTTTTCCTCCTTTTTCCCCTTGTCTTCCTTCTCTTATTCCTTCCCTTTTCTTCCTCCTCCTTCTCCTCTTTTCTTCTTCCTCCTCCTCTTCCTCTTCCTTTCCTAAGTCTTCTTCTTTTTCCTCCTTTCTTTTTTGCCCTTGTCTTCCTCCTCTTATTCCTTCCCTTTTCTTCCTCCTCCTCTTCCCCTCTTCTTCCTCCTCTCTTTCCCTTAGTCTTCCTCTTTTTTCTCCTTTCTTTTTTGTCCTCCTCCTCTTTTTCTTCTTTCTCTTCCTACTCTATCTGTTCCCCCTACTTCTTTTTTTTTTGGTAAGGAAATTGGGGTTAAGTGAATTGCCCAGGGTCACACAGCTAGTAAGTTGTCAAGTGTCTGAGGCCGGATTTGGACTCAGGTCTTCCTGACTCCAGGGCCAGTGCTCTATCTACTTTGCCACCTAGCTGTCCTTCTCCCTACCTCTTAATCTCTTCTTCCTCCTCTTCTTTACCATATATTTTTAGCTCTTAAATAATTTTCTATATTTTAATACATATATAGAGATTTATAGTATCAAATTACAATAATACAATGACTACTAGAAATCAACATGAGTTTGTTATCTGTAAATCATAACAAATTAGCTGCATTTTCTTTGAAGGAAAAATTGGGATGGCAGAATGTTGTACATGTAGTGTATTTTTTATTTCAGTGAGAAATCTGACAAGTCTAGTAATGACCCTATGGATAAGATGGCTTTTATTCGTTGTCCCTCTCAAACTTATCCCAACATTTTTCTCTACTCCCAGATCCAACAACCCTATTCAGGCCCTCATTACCTTCCACTTACTCCAACAGCCTTCCAATTGGTCTCCTTGCTTCATCTCTCCTGTCTCCAATTTATTCTGCTGCCAAAGTGATTTTCCTAAAATTCAAGTCTGACCATGCCATTCCCCTACTCAGCGAATTCCAGTGATTCCCTATCGACTCAAGAAGAATCAAATATTATTTCATCTTTATCCCATCTCTTTTTTATTTCCATGCTTGTGTAAATTATAAAATGAACACTGGTACAGCAATAATGCGTGTAACTTAAAAAAATTCACAATATAGAACATGCATATTTAATTTTTCATTGATTGGGGTATAATGATAAAAAAAGAGTTTGGAGACCTGATCTAGAGAAAGGTCCCCAGGACATTGCATAGAGAATTTGTGGAACAACATGGATAGACACTACACAAGAACCTAAGGGTAATCTAGGTTTTATTTTCCCCATTTTATAGCCGAGAAAACAGATACAGAGAAAGTTTGTGACTTGCCCAAAGTCATAGAGCTAGCAAGTGGCAAAGCTCACATTCAAAGTTAAATATTTTGACTTTAAATTTATTCCAGCCTGCCCATAGGACAGGGCTACCTATAGAATAAGCGCTTCATCAGGAATTGAATAAAAATCAATTGAATTCCATAGAATCATAGAATGTTAAAGGGTCAAGGGACCATGACATTACTTTGGTCATGCCATAGACTATTCTCCCAGTTCTGTTTACGGCTGTGTATCTATTTATACAAATCTTCAATTTTCTGTTGTCTGGGGCAGCATTGAATTTCAGGGAATGTTCATGAAACTTGTTCTTGCACCTGTGATTTGATAGCAATGCTGTCCATAACGTATGGCTTGTCTCCAGCCAATGACTAATGTGCTCTTCATGGAAAAGTTGTCAATCTCTAGGATAATTCAAATGTGGGCATTGTTCTCCCTGCTGTGACCCTCTGGCCTGCCAGGGGAGTTCTTCTTGCTCCTCAGGAGAAATGGTGAGCATATGTCAAACTGGCTGCTTCTTAGGAGACTCCTTCCACCATCTGAACTGAGTGACTGTGCAAGAGGGAAGAGCTCTCTCAAGGGCAGCATCTTCCCCACTAGTCAGGGGGCATTCAGCCCATCATTCAGTCACTTGGATGCCTGCACACAGTTCATGAAGCACAGAGGAGGTCAGTGAAGGTCAAAGTCAAGGGAAAGTTTAATCCATTTATATAACAGAGCAGCAACCATCTGGCCGTTCTTTAGATCCTTCCATGCTTATCTCCTCCTTTGAACTCCAGAAGCAAGAGTGGGGGGTGGGGGCGGGGTGGGGGGAGAGAAGGTGGAGAGTTACTGACCAGCCCTTCAAAATCTAATTTAGGGTAATGATTTATAACTTATAGACATTAAAATTATAAACATTTATTCATAGTTCCTAGAGAGGCAAATAGAAAACTGGCTCAGAATTAGGAAGCACTAGGTTCAAATTTTGCCCCTGACTGGTCTGGTGATCCTTCGAAAATCATTTAAATCTCTTAGTGCCCTGGGCAATCAGATGAAAATTTGCAGAGCAGGTGTTCATTTTCCATGATGGAGGGAAATTCCTCATTGAGAGTTTTCTACTCTAATAAAATCATAAGTCTGGTCTTGATGATTTTCTTCTTATAGCTCCTATAGCAGGAGTTTGGAACTTTTTTTTTTTTAAAGAGAGAGGGATATATAGATATAGATACAGATATTCCATTTATTCTTTTTAAAAGTATGAAAAAAGAAGGGGCAGCTAGGTGGCACAGTAGATAAAGCACTGGCCCTGGATTCAGGAAGACCTGAGTTCAAATCTGGCCTCAGACACTTGACACTTACTAGCTATGTGACCCTGGGCAAGTCACTTAACCCTCATTGCCCCGCAAAAAAAAAAAAAAGGATGAAAAAGAAATATGCATGCTTATTCAATAAATGCTATATATATACACATATATATACATATATATATATAATATTTTGGTTCAAATTATGGCTAGTTAAGAGAAGGAGGAAAGAGGAATAAAGAACAGAGAAACTGCACAGAGGGAACTGAGAAACGAGAAAAGAATGAAGCAGAGATGGAGAGGAGACTGAGAGAGAAGAAAAGACAGAAAAACAGTTAATGTTTCCTACTTTCCCTGCTGTTGTTGCCTACCTCAGATTTCTGGTGTCCTCTCTCCATCTTTCCAAAGATGCTGTTCTTTTGCCTCAGCCTCTCCCAGTGGTCCAAACGGACTCCCTTTAAGTATTCTTACTTCACTGGGAAGCCTTGATCTACCTCTCCCACTACCAGCCAGCATCTCGGGCACACTCATCTTTTGCAGTTTACAACTCCCAGGTCTGTCTTTCTGCCCTCATGTCAGTCAGTCAAAGTCTCCTTCCCTCCAGCCTATGCCAGGAACTTGATAGTCCCTATTTCTTCACCAGAGTCCTCCATTCCTGTAGATATCTCAGTCTCCAGTGTTATGTAAGTACCACCAGCTATCTACCCCATTCCTCCCATTGCTTACCCCCACCACTGAAAAATTCTCACTGATGTAATCAATCTGCTTTCTGTTTGCTCCTACCTCTGGGACTTTGTTTGCTTAGAGGAAGGCAACTGAGCCTCTATTTAGGATGTCAGTCTCTGGGCATGGCTCCAGAACATTCTTTCAGATGCAAACAGGTATTTATTGCTTGGAACTGTGGGGAACAACACCATGTAATTCCAGAAAACTTGCTATTCACTGAGTGAAATGAATCCAAAGGCCAAATCCAGACTGGAGTGGAGATTCTCCAATCTTACCAGGCAGTACTTATCTGTCCTGAACAGGAGTAGTATTTAATTATATATAATCCTGTATTGTTCTCTAATTGCTTGATGAACATTTTTCTTGCTTTTCCAATGGTATTTAAAGATCCTTAAGTAATCACAGGATCTTAGATGGTACTGACCCTAACTCCCTTATTTTTACAGATGAGGAAACTGAGGCTCAACAAAGTTGAGCAGCTTACCCAGGGTGAAGCACCTTGTAAGTATCCTGGGCAGAATCCAGGCTTTCTTGACTCCAAGCCCAGGCCACTTACCATCTTACCATGTTGTCTTTCAATAGGCAGGGACTGTCTCTACTCTGTCCCCAAGTTACACTGAATTCACAGTCATAATTGGAGGTAGTATGGTGCCGTGGGAAGAGTTCTGGATTTAGATTTTATGAAAAAGACTAGAGTAGATTAGCTGTAGGTGCTAATGAGACTTTCCTGGAGGCACCAGGAACAAATCACTTTGTAAATTTTGAATTACTCCATAAATGTAGACTTGTTATCATTAACTTCAGTGGGGATGAAAGCAGTGAGTTGGTTGCAAAATGACCAAGACACAACAGGACCTCATCCCAGAAAGATAAGGAAGGAAAAATCCGCTTTAAAAGTACAAGATAAGGGGCGGCTAGGTGGCGCAGTGGATAAAGCACCGGCCCTGGATTCAGGAGTTCCTGAGTTCAAATCCGGCCTCAGACACTTGACACTTACTAGCTGTGTGACCTTGGCAAGTCACTTAACCCCCACTGCCCCGCAAAAAAAAAAACAAACAAAAAACAAAAAACAAAACAAAACAAAACAAAAAAGTACAAGATACGGGGATTGCATAAGTAGCAGCTGACCCCAAAAAGATTTAGATATCTTAGTGAACTGCAAGGTCAATATGAGTCAAAAATGTGATAACAACAACAAAAACTTACTACAATCTTAGGCTGCATTTTGAGACAACAGTGTATAGGACTCAGGAGTTGATAGTTCCTTTGTACCCTGCCCTGGGGACACCACATCTGGAGTGTTCCATTCAGTTCTGGCCCTTATATTTTTGAAAGCACATTATTGATCAATTGAGCTAGGTTGTGCAATTCATAGAGTGCTGGGCTCAGAGTCTGGAAGCCCCAAATTGAAATTCAGTCTCAGACTCTGACTAGCTGTGGAATCCTGAGTATGGTGGGAAGACCATATGGTGAGGATAAAGAACAGGGTTATGGGGGCAGCTAGGTGGCACAGTGGATAAAGCACTGGCCCTGGATTCAGGAGGACCTGAGTTCAAATCCCGCCTCAGACACTAGACACTTACTAGCTGTGTGACCCTGGGCAAGTCACTTAACCCCAATTGTCTCACCAAAACAAAACAAAACAAAACAAAAACAAAAACAAAAAAAGAACAGGGTTATGGGTCATAAGGCAGAGGGAAAGATGTAATGATAGAGATTATGGTCAGATAAAGGAATCTGAGAATTAATTAGAATTAGAACACCCATGCATGATGGTAAAATCAAGGATATAATTATCTACATGTGTGGCTGAGGTGATGTAGAGGAGTAGGTCATGGGGATTAAGTAGATTGAGGAACTAGAAAATTAGGGTAATTGAGGGTGTATCAATATATATGTTGGTCTCCTAATATGAGGGCAAGAATTGAGGAGGAGAGAAAAGCTGAGCCATTGTGAACTCATTTAGAATTGGTGGATTGGGTGATAAATTTGAATAATGTTCAACTCAAAGAACAGGCTACTGAGTGGTGATAGCAGAAGAATCCCAAAGTGGCAATAGAAAGCAAGAAGTATTCTGATTCCCTCATTGTGCCCAGTAACTGTGTGAAGAGAGGGAGTAATGAGTGAAAGTGCAACCAATACCTAATAGGTGACCATGGATGCTGTGTCATCATGAGGGAGCCAAGTCTTGGTAAGAGCCAATTGATCAATCAATATTGATCAAATTCCCACTGTGGGCCAGACATTGTTCTAAGTCCTGTCATTCTTAGCCCATAGATATAGACAGAAACACACACATATAGTCAGAGGACATATGCATTTACAGAAAAAAGGGATTTGAGTCAATTATGTTGGGGTGCATTGGGAGAAGGGAGAGGTATGTGAGATTTAAAATTGGATACTAGAGCGTTAACCTCCCCTTTTAACTGTTTCCCTTATTTATCTCCCAGACTAGTAAATGGAAGAAGCCTCTGGTCTCTAGTTTAAGCTTTTATTGTTTGGAAATTACAAGGTGATGTTGATTAGAGGGATAGGAAAGTAGAAATACAAAACAAATAGTCTTAAGTCTAAGCTTAGTCTATATTCCGTATAAAACTCACCAAAAACCCAAGGCCACCTTTGGGGGGAGAGCCGAGTCAAGCACGTGCTGTTATGGCAAGCTGGGCCGAGTCAAACTCCAGTCAGCCTCTGTGTGTGCCGCGCAGCCAGCGAACAAGGAGAGCCAAAAAGAGAGATCTCACTTCCATTCTCTCCTTGCCTTTTAAGCTCGCACCCCGGAAGTGGAGTGCTTAGCAGCCGGACTGGCGTGTGTAGCCCATGCACGGCCGTCAGTCTCCTCCTCGAAAGGGTGGTCCTTTAAAAACTGGCATCTTTCTGTATTCACTAACCGACTGTTAAAAAACTTTTTTTTAGCACAGGTAGAATGGGGCAAATATTCTCACATAAAGGAGGCACACAGGGAAGACCTTTGCTATGGAGGAGAAAATGTGGATGGGGTGGTGGGTAATGTTTGGTCCTCACTCTCATTGGAATTGGTTCAAAGAAGGAAGAGTATATATAACCACCCAGTTGGATATAGAAATCCATCTTGCCCAATAGGGAAATAGGAAGGGAAGCAGATAAAAGATAAGGCAGGGGGAAGGCAGGATGTGTGTGTGGGATAATAAGGGAAAGGCAGTTTGGATGAGGCACTGGTTGGAAGCAAGTCATACTTTTGAGGAGGCAGAGAAAGGAGAGACAGAGAGAGACAGAGAGAGAGAGAAGAATAAATAGAGGAATATAGATAGTGATAATAACTATGAATATGAATGGGATAAATTAACCCATAATATGGAAGATTATTGCAGAATGGATTGGAAACCAGAATCCAACAATATGTTATATATAAGAGACATACTTGGAACAGAAAGACACACACAGTATTGAAATGAAGTGCTAGAATAGAGTCTATTATACTTTAGCTGAAGTGAAGAGGGCAGTGATGGCGGCAATCATTATCTCCAACAAAGCAAAAGCAAAATTAAACCTATTTGGAAGATATAATGAGGGAAACTACATTTTTCTAAAGCATGCGGTAGACAATGAGGCAATATAAAAAAATATGGCAAGTTTCTCTGATAAAGACCTCATTTCCCTAATGTATAGGGAACTGAGTCAAGTTTGTTAAAATAAGAACCATTCCCCAATTGATAAATGATCAAAAGATATGAATAGGCAGTTTTCAGAAGAAGAAATAAAAACTATCTGTAGTCATATGGAAAATGCTCTAAATCACTTTTTTTGGGGGGCGGGGCAGGGCAATAAGTGACTTGCCCAAGCTCACACAACTAGTAAGTGTCAAGTGTCTGAGGCCGGATTTGAACTCAGGTCCTCCTGAATCCAGGGCTGGTGCTTTATCCACTATGCCACCTAGCTGTCCCTCTAAATCACTTCTGATTAGAGAAAAGCACTTAAAACAACTCTGAAATGCCACCTCATACCTATCAGAAATGACAAATGCTGGAGGGGATGAAGGAAAATAGGTCCATTAATGAACTGGTGGTAGAATGGTGAACTGGTCGAACTATTCTGGAGAACAATATGGAACTATGCACAAAGGGCTATAAAACTATGAATATCTTTTGATCCAGCAATACCACTACTAGATCAGTACCTCAAAAAGATGAAAGGAAAAGGACCTATTTGTACAAACAAGCAGCTCTTTTTGTGGTAACAAAGAATTGGAAATTGAAGGGATGCCCATCAATTGGGGAATGGTCGAACAAGCTGTGCATCTGATTTTGATGGCTTGACATTTTGCTATAAGAAATGATGAGGGAGATGGTTTTACAGAAACATGGCAAGACCTATGTGAACTGATGCAAAGTGAAGTAAGAAGAACCAGGAAATCATTGTGCATAGTAACAGGAATGTTGTGATGATAATCAGCTATGAAAGACTTGACTGCTCTGATCAATATTGTGATCCAAGACAGTTCCAAAAGACTTATGATGAAAAAATTCTATCCATCTTTAGAGAAAGAAGTGATGAACTCTGAATGCAAATTGAAGTATATTTTTCTCACTTTAATTTATTTTGCTTTTTTTTGCAATATAGCTAATATGGAAATGTGTTTTGCATGATTTCACATATATAACTGATATATTGTTCGCCTTCTCAATGTGTGTGTGGGAGGGGGGCTGGTAGGGAGGGGGAGAAGCTGGAACTCAAAATTTAAAGAGAAAAGGATGTGAAAATAAATAAATTTTTTAAAAGTACTGGAAAGGTAGGAGGGGGCTAGATTATGAGACTTTGAATGACAAAGCATTTTGTATATGATCTTGAAGATAATAGAGAGTCACTAGAGACTCGAGTAGGGGAAGTAACATAGACCTTTGCATTAGGAAAATCAATTTGAGGGATGAATAGCAGATGAATTGGAGTGAAGAGAGACTTAAAAGAGACCTGAGAGGCCAGCTAGTCCAACTTCTGGTCTAATAAAACCCCAAAGATAGGAGAAAGAAAAAGGTTTAATGATGTTTAGCAAGTTTGTCCATTAATGAGCTAAATACCAGAGAGCATAGTAAAAAGGGTAGAATTGGGCAATTAGGGAGGTGGAGTTGATGGGAATGGGAGCAGGGTTTGTTCAATAAGCCAGGGGTTCATAATCACTGAGATCGGCTGAGTATAATGAGGCTAGAAGTGTGCTAACCATTGAGGAATGAGTCCAAGAAGATTATTAGTTATTGGAGAGTGGTCCATTGAAGTGATTAGACTCAAGACCCTCCTTCAAGATCCAAACTTATGGCAGGTGGCAATGTTGCATTCTGGGAGACCCAACTCACTGCAGGCATCCTGAACAGGAGGCAGGAGTTGGAAGTTCAAGGATGGCCAGTTCTGGAAAAGGCTTCCAGAATAGTGGGCAAAGTTTCTGAAGTAAAGAAGTCAGAGATGGGCAGCCTGAATCCAGGACTGACATTTCAGCATTTCTAGTGACTGCTGAGAGCTGCAGAGGCATATTTCCAGTGAGGAAAACTTACCAGCAGTGAGAGCTAATGAAATGTAGAAAGGGCTGCCCCAGGAGACAGTGAGTACTCCCTCATTGATGGTCTTCTGACAAAGGCTTGATGCCCATCTGCCAGGAGGTTTTTATGAGTAGAAGATGGAGTAGCTGGCCTCTCTGGTCTCTTTCAAGTTGGAAATTCCATTTCTCTCTGTTGTAGAACTACTTAATGTGGATCATATGGAGTTCAGTGTAACTTGGCTATATGTTTGGTATGGATGGGCAGGACAGTACTACAGAAGAAAACCACTAAACCAGGGGTCAGGATCATAGGATTTAGACTGGAAGCATCCTGAGTCTGGCTGCCTTATTTTATTCGTGAGTCAACTGAGCCCCACAGAGGTTTAGTGAATTGTTAAAGAAAGTAAATGGCAGAAAGCTGGGGCTTGAGACAGGGTGTGAGTCCTGATTGTCACTTTCTTGCTACATGACTTTGGACAAGTTGGTCACTCTCTGAGCCTCAGTTCTTTTATCTGCAAAACAGGGCTAATAATGCAGCATTACCTACCTTACAGGGTAATTGAAGGATCAAATGAGATTATGTGTGTAAATTTGGATTATTTTTATTGTTATCATCATTAGGCTCCTTGGGGAAGATAATGAAGATGCCACATGAAATTCACAGTCCAGCAGGAAAGACCATCCACAAATCAGTGGAAAGATAACTAACCATAGAAAGCAGTACCTTGTCATTGCCAGTTGGTGGGTATGGACATTAAGTGCTAACGCAAGGTAAAGAGTCCTTCTGGAGACAAAGCACCTAATTGATAATGAAAGGCTGAGTCAGTCATTGCAATATTTTGGTTGTGCCATGCCAAACGTGTTGGGAAATGCCACGCTACTTCCCCCAATCATGGCTCAAGATTCAAATTCTCTTTCCAGAAACTTTTCCTAAGTAACCACACCTATTTGGTTAACACACTGCATAATTCCTCCCCCACTCTTCCCGCTCAATGACCCTTTTGTAAATAATAATGTATTTGTCCTGATACAGTTATGATCTGTCTTGTCTTATGGATTATAAATCCTTGAGGGGAAATAGTGCTTTCCAGTTCTAATACTCTCTAAGACTAGTCTATAGTTGCAGTGGATTTTAAAGATATATATCTATGTGTGTAGGAGTATGCATATACATTTATAAACAGGCTGTTCCAAAATCTTATTGCAGTTTTAAGCTATTAAAGTTTAAAATGGCATTGACTTTTAGGACATATATAAAGGGGGAAGGGAGTATGTATGTGTTTGTGTGAGAGATGACAAAGAAAGAGGAGAGAGTAAAGGGAGGGAGGGAGAGAGAGAGAGATTGAGAGAGAGAAAGAAGAGAGAAGAGAAGAGAAGAGAAGAGAAGAGAAGAGAAGAGAAGAGAAGAGAAGAGAAGAGGAGAGGAGAGGAGAGGAGAGGAGAGGAGAGGAGAGGAGAGGAGAGGAGAGGAGAGGAGAGGAGAGGAGAGGAGAGGAGAGGAGAGGAGAGGAGAGGAGAGGAGAGAGAGAAGAGAAGAGAAGAGAAGAGAAGAGAAGAGAAGAGAAGAGAAGAGAAGAGAAGAGAAGAGAAGAGAAGAGAAGAGAAGAGAAGAGAAGAGAAGAGAAGAGAAGAGAAGAGAAGAGAAGAGAAGAGAGGGAGAGGGAGAGGGAGAGGGAGAGTTAGTTGTAATTTTAATGGGGTAGGCAACTCTCATTAAATAAACTCCCTGACTCTACCAATGCAAGTTGGAAACAAGTCTACCCCTTAATGTTAGAACCTTTTCTCTAAGATTATTTCCAATTTATCATATATGTATATTTCATATGAACATATATATGTATGTATACATGCATACATACATATATAATCTTGTTTGTCAATAATTGTTGCATGTTGTTTCTTCCATTAGACTGTGAGCTTCTTGAGAGCAAGAACTGGTTTTGCTTTTCTTTGTTTCTCTAGTGCTTAGCACAGTGCCTGGCACATAGTAAGCACTTACTAAATGCTTACTAGGTATCAGAAGCAGGACCAGAACCCAAGATTTTCTGACTCTGAGATCAGCTTTTTCTCTCTCCTCTGCCATGCTGCCTCTCTTATACACATGTGCATATATGCTCAAATGCTGCTTAAATTATCATGTGCTTTTAAAGCCAATGTCCTGAAATGCCACTGCTGGTAGAGACCTTAAGAGCCATCTAGTCTCACCCTACCCCCCTTTTTTACAGAAAAGGAAAATGAGGCCCACAGAAGGGAAGGGACCTGGCAAAAGACACACAGAAACTGAGTGGCAGAGCCAGGATGAGAATGCTGTGGTTGTTGAATGATTGATGTTTGCCTTGAACTTGTCTCCACAGCACAAATGGATACTGCTTTGTTTGCATGTATCTGTGACCTTGTCCCTGTGGTGACTCCCTCCACTGGTGCGAATCACCATCTAAGCCATAACTTCTCACCCAGTGTGATTCTTCTCCAAGGCTGTGAATATATTCTCTGTATTGGATCCGTTTAATCCACTGGAGCCTTTTCTCTGGTTCTCTTTTGTGGAAAACAGTACAACATCCTGTCCATCTCTTCCCCTTGCTCCATGAAGAGTTCATGCCCCTTCTTAGTCATCCATGTCCTTGATTATATCTTTCATAGGACATATGCATCATATTTGGTAATATCCTCTTGCCTGCTTAGGGCCATATGTATCTTTCCATTGTTCTTTGTCTAACCTATAGTTGTTATTCTTCCGTGACTTTGGTATCCCATGAATCAGTCCTATAGCACCACCCCCAAGCATTTCTTGGGGGAAGTACTGGGGTGGGGTCAGTATAATGTCATTTGCAGATAGCAGGCACATCTGGAGAGCCTCACTATCAGGAGAAATCCTTCTTTCAGTGGAAGAAGCATTGACTGGATTCAGGAGCCCTGGGTTCAAACTCCCCCTTTGACATTGCCCATGTGACCTTGGGAAACCTGAGGTTCCTTCCACATCTAATTCTAGGAGCCTATGGATACTTCTTAGGACAGTAATGAGCACCTTTGAGGAGCATACACCTCTTTGTCTTATGCCTCACTTGATAGTATTGCTCAGAATGGTTGAATAGAACAATATTGTATAATGGATAGAAATTGGATTTGGAATCAGAAAACCTGGGTTTTAATCAGGCAAGTTATTTAATCTTTCCTAGCTTCAGTTTTGTCTGTAAAATGAACTTTCTATGATCTTACAATTCTATAGCTAATGTGATCCAGTCTAAGGTCGCCTCTATAAAATAATCAAGCATGCTGTTAACATATACATGGGGTGGATGGATACATTGTTGGGGAGATCCTTTAGGGTTACAATTTGCTTGACTGAGTCAAATACTTTTTGTTAAGGAAAAAACAATAAACATAGAAGGGCCACACTTTAGTGTCCTCCACTGAGCTCTTTGAACAAGCTACACTGGTTTACTAGTTGTTTCTTGCAGGACATCCCAACCTCTATCTAGGGCAGCTAGGTGGTGCATTGGATAAAGCACTGGCCCTGCAATCAGGAGGACCTAAGTTCAAATCTCACTTAAGACACTTACCAACTGTGTGACCCTGGGCAAGTCACTTAACCCCAAATTGCCTCAGAAATTAAGGACCATTTCTAGTCATCCTGACGTATATCTTGCCAATGGATCCAGATGACTCTGGAGGAGAGAGGGAGGTTGGTGACCTTGCCCAGCCCTCCCTCACTTAAATCTAATTCACTGCAAGTCATGACATTACCCTGATGTCATGATCCTCTTCGAGCATGAAGGACAAACAACAACAACAACCAACCCCTATCTCCCAGACTTTGCATCCCCTATGTCCTATGCCAAGAATGCTCTGCCTCCTCTCCTCCTCCTCTTAGTTCTTCTAATTTCCTTCAAGGCTAAGCTCAGGTCCCCATCTTTCCAAGTTCCATGTCCTACTTTCTCTAAAAATACATGGGAAATGAGGTGAGTGGAGTCCAAATTTGGTGGTTTTACTGGCATCAATGATGAGATTAATCAGTATAGAAATGTTGGAAAATATTTTCAATGTTAGGTGTAATTTCTGTTCTCCTTTGTTCAGTGTAGACAGCTGAAAAAGGCAATGAAAAACTACACTCAAATTACAAAGATTGGCTATCTAAGTGTATTAAATGAACCAGATTTTTGTCAAATGTCTACTTCATTTGGTTTTCTTTATTCATACACATTCTTAGGTCAAGTCAACATGTAACTGTATTGGCCAACATAAATGCCAAGAGCAACTGAATGACTGATTTGATAGTTGCATCCAAATGAAACCTCACTCATCTCCCACTTAATAAGTTCCAATATAGCCCAAATTCATCAATTGGTTCACCCCTGTTAGACATGTCCTAAAAGCCAGTAGTCTTTCATTCTAAATTCACTAGAATCTAGATTTTAAATTCTATAGCTCATTTTAACTGTGGCATAAAATGAAGTGGGAAGTTGTAGGAAGAAGTGGGAAGTTTTTTTTTTATTAATTTTGAATCTTGGAGGCTCTATCAGATCTTTTTTGCATTTGCACCATCTGACTAACTCTTTTCTTAGCCCCAGAATTGAAAGCCACCCCTTGCTGAGATGGTGTGTACCAGATATACTGAACTGGATAAATTCAATAAAGTAGTGCTTTTGTCTTAATTTCTTCTTTGATGAAAGCCCAAATTATCCTTTTGTAGTCCTTGTATCAAAGATATCACATGCAACAGAGGAGAGAGACAAGTTTGGGAAGTGTCATTTCCTATTCCAAAACCTGGGGAAATCTCTTTATTGAACAGATCAGAATATTGGACCTTGGCGATAAAATATGTCAACATGATGTTTTATTTATAGGGAAGGAAGAATCAAAGAAAATTGTGTATTTTCCAAGTGAATTATGCTATGCTTATGTCAAAAAAGATTTCTCACTGAATATTTTCCAGCGACACTTTCAGTGGGCATTTTCAAGTTCCGAAATTAGACTCTTCTCATACCGGATGGCAGATTACTACTTCTATCTATCAGATACTTGTTACAGTGACCCCTTAAATGCCCTCTTATGGCAAACTCTTGTGGTGTCCATACAATGGCATCCTCTGGTGATACAGGGGACAAGATAAGGGACATAGGGGAACCTCTGGTTCTCCCAGGGAGCACAGGCACTTCCCCTTTTGGTCTCACTAGGGTTCCAGCTCCCTCTCTTTGAGCTCATATCTCCAGGGATTTTTCTCTTTATTGTAGCCCAAACAGGAATAGGGTTTTAGCATAACTTCTGAGGAGTGGCAGACCCTCTTTCAATTCAGACACAGTAGGAATCCTCCGCACAAATCTTCTCTATGATCAAGATAAAAGCCCCAATGTCTTTTATCCACATGATAATTAGGGTTATGGGTCCTGCCAGCAACTGGATATTCCTCACTTGGGGAAGGGATAGCAACCTCTTGTTTCCCAATTTCCTTTCCCCAAGTACTTGTGTACACTGTCCCCTTCCCACATAAGGGCTTTCCCCCACTTCAGTTCCTAAGGCCCTCAAGTTGCTACCTTTCAACTCAATCATGGTGGGGTGTGGTGTGGAGGGAATGAAAGCTCTAAGGCTACACATATAATTTACAGCAGTTCTCCACCTCATTTTGCATGTGTACACATGACTTCTTTTTGACTCATTTTTCTCATAGGTAAGATGAGAATAATAGTTCTAGACAACATTCATCTTTGCCGGGCAATCAATGAACACGAATACATTAATAGACAAGATTGAACGCTTTATTCAGTCATATTCCCCTAAGGGGAAATACAGAAATTTCAAGGCCCCATTGCTCACAGGGTTGTCCATTTATGTTACTACTGTATTTATGTAGCTTTTGAAAAATGGTTGAAACTTTGTGGTAACTGGTATAAATTCAAGGGTTGGGTTTTTACAATGTCCAAATGTAGTGTCTTCAGTCATTGACAGTTAAACACAAGTCATGTAGTAGAAAGAGAACTGGTTTTGGGGTCAGAGGATGTGGGTTTCAATCCCAACTCTGATACTTTCAACCTGTGTGACTGTGGGGAAGTCATCTAGCCTCTATGGACCTCCCTTTTCCTTGATGCAATCCACTTCTTCCATAAAGAGGAATGCCAAAGAGTACATTAAGAAGGAGACTTTGAAGAGTGAGGCCCTCCAGAATACAAACATTCCAAATTTTATTTAGAATTCCCTGCCATAATCTCCATGGGAAACATTTTGCTGATAGACCATATCACACCATTTTCCCAGAGTAGTTTATCTTTCATTCCTATCTTCCATTCTCTCAGCCTTGGGCACAAATGGTGTCCCTTGCTACCATTTTTATGCAATCCGTTTGTGCCACTGTCTTCTTAGTGTCAACATCTACTGACTTTTAGTTCACTCTCCAAAACTTCCTGCTGATTTTAGTGCCTTGACTCACAGTCTTCTTCTCTAACCCATCCCCTGCCTTAATTTTCAAGAGCTTCGGTGTTCAACTTGACTCCTCAATAGCCCAAATTAAATGACCTCCTTTTCTACTCCACTTCAACATGACCATGGATGGCACTTTACTATCTCCAAGCTTTTCATATCTCTAATATATAGAAGTAGGAAACTTCAGTCTCCCACCGTGCATATCTCTCTTTCCATCTTGTCTGTGCTCCTTTTCACATTAAAGCTATTCATTGACCTTATATTAACTTGTCTTGTTTTTGTGGATGTTGATATTCATCCTTTATTCTCTCTTTTTTTTTTTGGTAAGGCAATTGGGGTTAAGTGACTTGCCCAGGGTCACACAGCTAGTAAGTGTCAAGTGTCTGAGGCTGGATTTGAACTCAGGTCCTCCTGAATCCAGGGCCAGTGCTTTATCCACTGCGCCACCTAGCTGCCCCGCATCCTTTATTCTGAAAAAGGATCAATGACATTACAAGTGTAATATCTTGACTTTTTGAGTGAGGCAAAACTATACAAAGTAGTCAGCCTCACTCTCTCCTCCAGAGTCCTTGAAGTCCACTGGCAAGACAAAAGTCAGGACAACAGGCAATGGCCCCTGATGCAATGGATGATCCTTTCTAAATGAAGATTTTTCCTGGGTCTCAGTTTGTTTGAAGCAACACCCATTTAGTGAGGAAAGGCAGTTGATAAATGGTCAAAAGATATTAACAGTCAGTTTTCAGAAGAAGAAATTAAGCTATCAATAGTCACATCAAAACATGGTCTAAATCATGACTGTTAGCAAAATGCAAATTAAAGCAATGCTGAGATATCATGTCATACCTATCCAATTAGCTAACACAATAAAAAGGGAAAATGACAAATGCTGGGGGGGGATGTGGGAAAATTGGGACACTAATACACCATTGGTAGAGTTGTGAACTACTCTAACCATTCTGGAAAACAATTTGGAACTATGTCCAAAGGCCTGTGCATAACTCTTGACCCAGCAATATCACCATGAGGTCTGTATCCCAAAGAGGTCCAATAGATTTTTGTACAAAAATATTTACAGCAGCTCTTTTTCTGGTGGCAAAAAATTGGAAATCAAGGGGATGCCCATTAATTGGGGAATGGCTAAACAAGTTGTAGTGTTAGATTGTGATGGCATACTATTGTGCTTTAAGAAATGACAAACAGAATGGTTTCAGAAAAACCAGGGAGGAGTTATATAAACTTATGCAAAGTGAAGTGAGCAGAATAAGAAGAACATTGTATATAGTAACAGCAGTATTTTTAAAATGATAAACTGTGAAAGACTTTGCAACTCTGATCAAGACAATGATCCAAGACAATTAGAAAAGACTTATGATGAAAAAATGTTATCTGCCTCCAGAGAGAGAACTGATAAACTCTGAATGCAGATTGAAGCATAGTTTTTTAAGCTTTCTTTACTTTTATTGTTTTCTTTTGTGTTTTCATTCACAACATGGCTAATATGGAAACATGTTTGACATGACCTCACATGTATAATTGAAATCAAAGTTTTTGATTTTGAACTATGCCCAAAGGGCTATAAAACTGTGCATATCCTTTGATCCAGCAATACTGCTGCAAGGTTTATATCCCAAAGACATCCCCAAAAAGAGAAAAAAGATCTACTTGTACAGAAATATTTATAGCAGCTCTTTTTATGGTGGCTAAGAATTGGAAATCAAAGGAATGTCCATCAATTGGGGAATGGCTAAACAAGCTGTGGTATGTGATGGTGATGGAATATAATTGTGCTATAAGAAATAACAAGCAGGATGATTTCATAAAGACCTAGACAGACTTGTATGAACTGATGTATAGTGAAGTGAGCAGAACCAAGAGAATATTGTGCACAGAGACAGCAATATTGTTTGATGAAGAACTGTGAAAGACTTAACTATTCTCAAAAATACAAAGATCTGAGGCAATCCCAAAGAACTGATGAAGCATACTATCAACCTCCAAAGAAAACACTGATATTGATTGAACACAGACTGAAGAATCCTATTTTTCACTTTCATTTTTTCTTTTATTCAAATTTTCCTATGCAAAATGACTAACATGTTAATGTTTCACATGATTGCACATGTATAACCTATATCTGATTGCTTACCACTTCAGGGATGGGGAAGGGGAGCGAAAGGAGGAATAAAATTTGAAATTCAAAACTTTAAATAAAAACGTTTATCATGAGGCCTTTAGAATTGCCTTGGATCATTGTATGGTTGAGAATAGTCAAGTCTTTCATAGTTTTTCATCCTTACAATATTGACATAATTGTGTACAATGTTCTTCAGGTTCTGTTCACTTCACTTTGAATAACTTCATATAAGTCCTCCCAAGTTTTTCAGAATCATCCTGCTTGTCTTTTCTTAAAGGACAGTAGTATTCCATCACAATCTAATACCACAACTTGTTTAGTCATTTTCCAGTTGATGGACATCCCCTCAATTTCCAGTTCTTTGCTACCACACAAAGAGCTGCTATAAATATTTTTGTACATATCAGCCCTTTTAGGGATACAGAATATTAGTGGCATTTCTGGGTCAAAGGATGTGCACAATTTCATAGTCCTTTAGGCAGAGTTCCATATTGCTCTCCAAAATGGATGGATCAGTTCACAACTCCACTAAAAGTGCATTGTGTCCCAATTTTCCCACATCCCCTCCAATACTTATCATTTTCCTTTTTTGTCATGTTAGTTAATCTGATAAGTGTGAGGTGGTATTTTAGAGTTGTTTTAATTTGAATTTCTCTAATTAATAGTGATTTAGAGCATTTTTCCATGACTATAGATAACATTAATTTTGTCATCTGAAAATTGCCTATTCACATTTTTTGAAATTGGAGGATGACTTGTATTCTTAGACATTTGACTCAATTCTCTATATACTTGAGGAATGAGGCCTTTATAAAAAATCCTTGCTGTACGATTTTTTCCGCAGCTTTCTGCTCACCTTCTAATCTTGTCTGTATTGACCTTGTTGTGCAAAAATTCTTCAATTTAATGTAATCAAAATTATTTCTTTTACATCTTATACTACTCTCTACCTCATTTGGTCATAAATTCTTCCATTACCTATAAATCTTACAGATCTGCTCCCCTAATTTGCTTATGGTATCATCCTTTATCTCTAAATCATATAACCATTTTGACCTTATGTTTCTATATAGTATAAGATGTTGGTCTAAACCTAGTTTCTGCCAAACTGTTTTCCAATTTTCCCAGCAGTCTTGTAACCAAAGCTTGGCTTTTTGGGTTTATCAAACATCAGATTACTATGGTCATTTACTACTGTGGATTATGTGCCAAATCTATTCTACTGATACGCCATTCTATGTTTTAACCAGTACAAGATATTAAAAAAAAATAATGACCACTTTATAAAACAGTTTGAGATCTTGTTCAGCTAGGCTAGGTGGGACTTTAGCATCACCAGAACAGGAAGCTTTTGCCCTGAATTCCTGAAGCAATACATAGGTCACTGCCTCATTGCAAATGGAAAGTCAAGTACTTCAACAATATCCTAAAGATATTAAAAGTACCAGAAGAAGACATCACCAAATTGGGTAGATCTTTTATGGATTATTTACAGAAAGACAGGGACAAAATGTCACAGGATAAGAAAGCATGTTATCTTATAAGAAAGATTTTCGTATCTGTCTTGGTGCAAAGGATACTTAAATAGGTGTCATCATGGTTTCATTTACATATCAAAGTAGCTGAATTTTTGTTCTGAACAATGTCTTCTTGTTGATTCAATTTTCTTGTAAAATGTCTAGGAATTTTGTTTATTTTCAGAATTACACTGCTGATTTGGAAGGACTATGAGAAATCTGGTTCACTTGTTATCCCTTATCATTATCTTACTAAATGGCAAAGTGACCCAATTTTTATAAATAGTTCTATTAATGTCACTTCTTGTTATTATTGGTGTAGTTATTTTACTGTAGTTTAAAAAAATTTCTCCCCACATTTGGGACAATTGGCCACAGAACAAAGTACCTAGTGCATCACTGCTAATTAGTTAAATTTTACTTGGCCAAATTATGGCTTGCTTGCTTCCTTGATAGTTGCTTGAAAAACAGTTAGATTGTAGGTTCCCTGAAGGCAGAAACCACACCCAGCACAGAAGTGCCAAGTGGTATGAGTACTTGCCGTTCGTGCCTGGACTCTGGGCAGCTACTGAGCTGAACTAATACCCCATCATTCAGAAGGTGCAGAGTTGCCTCTTTAGGATGGCAGGGTTAGCTCTGTACAAGAGAATTAAGAATAGTAGAAAAGAAGGAACTGAAATATACAAAGCAGGAAAGAATTTAATCATGTATTAGGGTTTAGAAAGAGGGGTAAGACCAGGAAAAATGCCAATGATATCATCAGTACTATCCCTAGACCATCAGGGGAAGGATCTGGGTTCAAATAATTCAGTACTCTGCCTTGTCCTTTACCCCTTTCCCTGAGCCTTTCAACACTTTTATTTCAGTGAAATCAAATTTCAATTAATATCAAGGCTAACTTAGAAACCCCAAAGGGGGGCAGACTCACATTGTCTTAGTAAGGAGAGGGAGTGGAGTTGGGAGCAGATACAGACTAATTGTAGGTGTATGAGCCTCAGGATTTCTTTAGAACTATCTGAAGAGTCAGTCACTAATTTCTGCTTGGATTGCCTCCCAGGCTAACCTCCTGTTACAACAAAGTAGAGCCTCCTATACCTTGAGGACATTTCTCGAGATAAGGTTTGGGAAAGTACAGTGCAGATAGAAAGGGTTGTTAGTATTTTCCCACCCCTTTCTTTTCCTATAGTTAAAAAAATATTTTAAGAACTTTGGAAACTTAAGTGGTGATAACAGCAACAACAATAAGAACACCTAGCATTTATATTGTGCTTTGAAATTTGCAAAGTGGGGCAGCTAGATGGCGCAGTGGATAGAGCACTGGCCCTGGAGTCAGGAGTACCTGAGTTCAAATCCGGCCTCAGACACTTAACACTTACTAGCTGTGTGACCCTGGGCAAGTCACTTAACCCCAATTGCCTCACTAAAAAAAAAAAAAGAAAAGAAAAAAAAAGAAATTTGCAAAGTGATTTCCACATATTATTTGATACTTAGAGCAACCCCATGAGGTAGATGCTATTATTGCCTACATTATAAAGATGGGGAAACTGAGGCAGGTGACTTTCAATTGACTTTCCCAGGGTCATAGAGCCACTAAGTATCTGAGACATGACTTGAACTAGGTCTTGCTGATAATAAGGCAAGCTCTTTAGCTTCCCCTCAGATTTCAGTGGGAATATAGTGACTGTGTAATTGTAGTCAGACTAAAGGCATAATGCTCTTGCTGCCAACAAGTCTATAGACAGCTCGCTTCATGCCACTGCTCTGCTCAAACCTATTCCATGATTCCCTGAACTTAGGTTGGTCCTTGGATGACAGACTGGTTGTCATCATAGACTACAGCTGGGAAGGACTTCAGAGGTCTTCTCATCCAATTGAACCCCAGGGAAGTTAAATGACCAATCCAAGGTCACACTGGTATTAAGTTTATGAGATGGATCAGCTATCAAAGTAATCTTCCTATAGCACAGGACTGATCACATCACTCACTATTCAATAAACTCCAGTGGCTCCCTATTACCTCCAAGAACAAATATAATGATTTTCAGAGCTTACAAAAAGCCCTTCTTCTACCTTACTCACCCCTACATAATTTGTGATCCAGTGACAGACACCAGCCTTCTTGATGTTTCTTGCTGGTGACTTTGTGCAGCCAAGCAAGTCAAGACATCCCCCTCACAATGCCATCACTCCTGTTCAAGATGGAAGGACAAAGAGCAGCAAGAACATAGAAGACATTCCATCATCAAACCCCATGCATCTGCACTGCTTATCTCCCATGTTTGGAATTCTTATACTCCTCTGCCTCCTGCCTTCCATGGCTTCCTTCTAATTTCAACTAAAACCTCATTTTCTGCAACAGACCTTCCCTAGTTCCCTTAATGCTTTTGCTTTCCCTCTGAAGTTGTTTTTACTGTATCCCATATATATATATATTTTTTTCTTCTTCATACATAGTTTGAATGATGTCTTCCCCATTAGATAAGGTGACACAGAGGATAGAGTCTGGAATCAGAAAGACAGTTCAAATTTGGTCTCAGGTACTTATTAGCCAAGGGATCCTGACCAAGGCACTTAACCTTTGTCTGCCTCAGTTTCCTCAACTGTAAAATGTGGATCCTAGAAGCACTCAAGGTTATTGTGAGGACCAAATTTTGTAAAGTGCTTAGCACAGTGCCTAGCACATGGTAGGTGCTCTATAAAGGCTCCTTTTCTTCCTTCCTTG
Source organism: Dromiciops gliroides (assembly GCF_019393635.1). NCBI lineage: Eukaryota > Metazoa > Chordata > Mammalia > Microbiotheria > Microbiotheriidae > Dromiciops > Dromiciops gliroides. The sequence goes on from NC_057866.1 coordinate 52,013,839, forward strand.
AGGTTTGGAACTATCTTTGCTTTTCTTTATCTTCCCATTTCTGAACAAGGTGCTTGGCACATATTAGGCATTTAATAGATGCTTGTTGATTTGATTTGAGTGACTCGACTGACTCTAGAGTCAGCCTTCTTTCCCCCTGTCCTCTCTACTGCCATGACAAGGGACATGAGGCTTTCTGGCTCAGTAGGATCAGCTAGAGAGTATGATCCATTAGCATAGCCTTTGAGAAACCTCGTGTTCCTTATCACAATGAGAGGTCAGTGGAAGACAGCAGAATGCTTGGAGGCAGGAACTTAATAAATAGTGGTTGGACTAGATGGGTGATGGATTCTTGTCTCATGCATTCAGTGACTGAGTTAAGCAGGTCTTGAGCCCAAAATGTTTGAGAATTGCTGACCTAGTGCAACCCTACCCACAGCAAAAAGCATTGCTGACAGACAATTATTTAAACACTCCTGTCATGTTTGACTTGATGTTCATGTAGCCATCCGCAATTGTTTCAGCCATTCCTCCTTTGCCATGGCTTCAAGGGTTTCTTACCATCCTGCTTGTCTTCCTCTGCACAGACTCTAGATGGGGGCCTGGAGCTTGGGAAAGAGATCAAGACTAGAAATGTGGATTTAAGAGTTAGCAACATCCATGGCTCATAGTTTAAAGTTGTAGCAAGTATACATTCTCCAGGGGAAAGAGTATGGAGAAAAGAGCTTTGGGCTGAAGATTCATGGTTCACTGGAAGGACCGTTAGATTTGGAGATAGAAGACGAGTTCAAACTCTGGCTCTGCAAGTTACCACCTGTAAGATCTTGGGAGAGTTATTTCCCTTCTCTGGGTTGCCATTTACTCTTTTTTAAAGTAAGGAGGTTGGATCAGATGCTTATAGGTACCCATGCTTCCTATATGCTCCTACTTTTTATTTTAAGAGCCTTGACAAAAGTGGGTGGCTAATTAATGTGTGCTTTGACATGTAATTATAATTGTACATATTTGTAGAAAACTTGAAAAAAAGCATTTTCCTTACAGTAACCCTGTGATGTAGGAAGTATAAACATTATTAACTCAATTTTATATGTGAGAAATTTGAGAGATTCAGGGATTTACATAACCTCCTAATACTAGTGGGCAGTCAGTACTGGAACATGGTTCTTTTCATTCTAATCCCTGGTCTCTTCGCTTAATACACACATACCCATACATCCTTAGAGTTACATGAGTTGTTTTTTGTTGTTGTTGTTTTGGTGGAACAATGAGGGTTAAGTGACTTGCCCAGGGTCACACAGCTAGTAAGTGTCAAGTGTCTGAGGTCAGATTTGAACTCAGGTCCTCCTGAATCCAGGGCTGGGAGTTACATGAGGTTTTTTGTTTGTTTGTTTGTTTGTTTTTGTTTTGTTTTGTTTTTGCGGGGCAATGGGGGTTAAGTGACTTGCCCAGGGTCACACAGCTAGTGAGTGTCAAGTGTCTGAGGCCGGATTTGAACTCAGGTACTCCTGAATCCAAGGCCAGTGCTTTATCCACTGTGCCACCTAGCCGCCCCCAGTTACATGAGTTTTTAATGAAAAAATTAAATTACAAGAGGATAAAGTTATGTTGTATGATGATCAGCTGTGATAATGTGCCCAGCACTGTATTAGGTTCTGGTAATACAAAGAAAATATTTTAAAAGTTCTTGCCTTCAAGAAGCTTATATTCTATTGGGGGTAAACAATACCACAGGGATCCAGTTTCCTTGTCTTTAAATGAAGGGTATGGCTGGCTTCTCCAGTCTCTTTCACATCTAGGTCTCTCATCATATAACTATACTTACACAGATTTACAGGAAATAAAATATAAAGAAAATAAATATAAAACAATTTGGGATGAAATGCTAGCAACTGCAAGAACTAACAAAGATCCTCATGTAAGAGGTGATACTTGAATTAAGCTTTGAAAGAAGGCAGATATTCTAAGAGGAAGAAATGAGAAAAGGGAGTACCCTTAGTATGATGGAGTTACAAAATGCTTCACAAGCTTTATGCCTTTGCATCACAGCAAGCTAGTGAAGCAAGTCATGTGGGCACCATTATGCCCAGCTTACATATGAGGAAACTGAGACTCAGAGATGTGACTGGGCCATGGTCATAGCCTATTGCCAGGGGAACAAGGTAGAATTTATTTGAACAGATACAGGATGAAGTAAGAAGAACCAGGAAAACAATATAGACAATGACTACAACAATGTAAATCAGCAATAGGAAAAAAAAGGTACTGAACATTGTGTAATTATAATGATCAAGCTTGACCCTGAAGGAGAAATGAGAAAAGGCACCAGCCTCCCCTCTTTAAAGAGGTGGGGGAATTTAGGTGTGGAATATCCCTTATACTGTTAGACCTGATACTGTTAGAACTTCTTCATATCAGTTGATTCTCTTAATACATAATCATCTTCTATTACATTTATCATAGACCACAGTTTATTTAGCCATTCTCTAACCCCTGAGCATCTACTTAATTTCTAGTTCTTTGCTATTGTAAAACATGGTGCTATGAATATTTTGGTGCACGTGGGACCTTTCTTTATGTCTTTTTACATAGCCACATTTAAAGTTGTACTCTGCAGAGATAGAAGGGACTTTTGAGAAAATCTAGTCCAACCTCATTTAGCAAATAAGGAAACAAAAGCTGATAGACATTATATAATTTGCCCAAGGTCCCAAATGTAGCAATGGAGCTGGGATTTGAACCCAAATACTCTGACTCCAAATTCAGTGCCTCTTCTACTATACTACATTAAGTCTCTTCAAAAACTTCAAAAAATTAGGGCACATGAGTCAGGACCATGAGCTGAGGCCTTATTCCTCTGGGGAAAAAATATAAATAGGCTTCACTGTTTGCTTTGTTCTGACTGCTAGTAAGCAAATACCCGTAGGTCAGGGACCCTTAGAGTGCACCCACTTCTTCACTTCCCATAGTCATGGGAGCAGAGAGAATCCTCAAAGCAGATGTACTATTTAACTAACTCCACAATGACAGGAGGTTACAAGACCATGTTAATAAGTGGAGTGGCTAAAATTTGGGGAACACTGGGTAGATTTTTGCTCTGAAACAGGATTAGTCTTCAGTCTTTTTTCTCTATAGTGCTGGCTTCTGCTTGGATTGACCTTGCCATCTATGCAAGGAAACACTTCAGAATAGCTTAATAAATCAGAAGGCAAGTTTATTTTCATAATTGTGTGGCAGGTGTCACCTCTGGCTTAGCAAAGGGCATGGACAGACCCATAAATAAGATTTAACTCAAAGGCTCCTATAAGGAGTTTCTTTATGCTTAAATAAGCATGGAGTATTTTGCAAAGGTAAGCATTTTGAAAGAGCAGTGAATTGCAAGAAGTAAGTGTGTTTGGATGAATGTAATGATCAATTAATAGTTGTTCTGTGTGGAGACCTGAATCTAGTTTGGCAATGGTCTAACACATCTGAGAAATTAATCATATATAATCATGGAATTAAAGAATGTTAGAACCAGAAGAGACCTTAGAATTATCTGATCCAATGTCATCATTTCACAGATGGAGAAACTAAGGGGACATAGAAGAGAAATAATTAATCCCCTTTGAAAGTAAGCTATTTGAGAGCAGGGATTCTTCTTTGTTTTCTTCCTTCCTTTCCTTCTTCCTTCCTCTCTCCCTTCCTCTCTCCTTACCCTCCTCTCCTTCCTTCTGTCCTTCCTTTTTTTCTTCCTTCCTCCTTCCCTCCCTTTCTTTCTTCTTTCTTTCCTTCTTCCCTACTACCCTACTTTCCTTCCATTTTCCCTTCCTTCCTTGCAAACTGGACTATTCTTTGTTCCTTTAAGATGTCTTATGATCTCCTTTCTCCATCTCTTTTCACAAGCTATTCTCTATACCTGGAATGCCTGCCCTTCCCCTTCTCTCCTGTTGAATTCCACCCATCCCTTAAAGACCAACTCAAATGCTATCTCCTCTAGAAAGCCTTCCTTGATCCTCCCAGTTAATAACAACTTTCCCCTGTGAGCTCACAGAAGATTATGTTTTGTACCTATTTAATGGACTTATTATGTAATGTGTTGTATTACAGTTATCTGTGGCTGTGTCTTATTCCCTTTCCTACACTGTGAGCTCCGTGAGGGCAGGGACTATATCTTATTTAAACTTTGTATCTCCCTCTACTGTTCAAGCACAGTGCTCTGCACATAGTAGGCCCTTAATACATTTTTATATATGTTGCACAACATGACATTAATCTTTTAATATTTGTTATCAAAATAGTTTTACACTCTACCATGATGTAACCAGGATGGAATGCACTTCTTGAAGAAAGCAATTTTTAGTCTGCAAGAGTACAATGAGGTAGCTCTGGCTTAGATGCTATCAAAGCTCTCTTCTAGCTCTGACAGATGTTGTGGAGGCCTGGAAATACCACCAAAGTGAACAATTGTGGATCTGCTAGAAGTGCTGTGGGCAATGGAAATATTTATGTAACCAATTTATTTTAAGTGATTAATGTTTTTCAAGTTCTACACTATAGAAATGGCTAGAATGGGCTTTTGCCATAAATAATTTTATAACGACAAATAGCCACATGCAGCTAGGTAGTGCAAAGGATAAAGTACTAGACCTGGAGTCAGGAAGACCTAAGTTCAAATTTAGCCTCTGACACTTCCTAGCTATGTGACCCTAGGAAAGTCACTTAATGGCTGTCTGCCTCAATTTTCTCAACTATAAAGTGGGGATAACAATAGCACTTATCTCACAGGGTTATTGTGAGGATAAAATGAAATAGAATTAGTCAAGAATGTTGCATACTTTTAAGGCACTATATAAATGATGATAATGATGAGTAATTATTATGTGAAGGTCTGCTTATACCCTTAGCCACTTAATGAAACCAAATACAACACCTTTTTGGTTGAAGAAGGGTTCTTGTTATGTTGGGTTTTTAAAATTAAACTATTTTTTTCAATCAATGAATCTTCTCTCTTTCTCCTATTTCCTCTCATCCCTCACTGAGAAAGAAAAAACAAAACCTGTTACAAACATGTAACAAAATTAATTCCTTCATTGCCATGTCAAAAAAATTGTACATATACACGTATGTATATACATGTATATATGTATGTGTGTATATGCCTTAATCAATACTCTGAATGTATCACCTTTCTGGCAGGAGATGAGTAGTATATTTCATTATGAATTCTCTGCAATCATGTTTGATCATTGCACTGGTCAAAGTTCTGAAGTCTTTCAAAATTGTTTATCCTTATGATACTGTTGTTATGGTACAAATTGTTGTTCTGGTTCTACTAACTTTATTCTGCATCAGTTCATATAAGTCTTCCAAATTTCTCCAAAACCTTTCCCTTCATTTCTTATAGTAAAGTTAGTATTCTATCACATAAATATATCATAACATGTTCAGCCATTCCCCAATTGATGAGTACCCCTCTCAGTTTCTAATTCTTGGCTGCCATAAAAAGAGCTGCTATAAATATGTTTATACATTTGAGTCCTTTAACTCTTAACCTAAAAGTAGTATCACTACATCAAAGGGTAGGCACAGTTTAATAATTTGGGGGCACAGTTCCAAATTGCTTTTTAGATTGGGTGGGCCAGGTTATAGGTCCACCAACAGCATATCAACATACCTGTTTTCCCACACTCCCTTGAGCATTTGTAATTTTCTTTTTTTTTTTTTGTCAATTTTACCAATGGTATAGGTGTGATTTGGAACCTCAGAGTTGTTTCAATGTACATTTCTCTAATGATTAATGACAGAGCATTTTTTCATTATCTCTTTCTCAGAAATATGCTTATTCGTATATTGGTTTCTGCCATGGTAAAGGTCAACAATTGTCAGCATTGGCTCATTTTCATGTAAGCAAATATGACCTTCAATCTAAGACCTGAGCAGATCCTGTGCTTAAATAGATATTTTGGGTCTTATTGAAGAGTTTTATGTCAGTGCCCTGGAATTGTTGTATAGAGTAACTTTGCTTCTGTCTTGAAAAAAACAAAACAAAGGGCACAGAACAGAAGCACATTATGCTTCTGATAGTTTGCAGTGTCCAAACATTTGAACCTAGCATTGAAATCTGAAAGTCAGCTGAGACCTCATCTCTTCCATCCCTTCGTTTTATAGATGAAGAAATAGCACAAAGAGGTGATGTGATTGCCTCAAGGTCATACAAGTAGCAAGTAGCAGGGCTAGTTAAAGGGAACTTTAGGGATTAATTTCTTTCTCTGAAATAGTCAACCCAAACCTGAATAAGAACACACTCTGTAATATACAAGATGAGTGGTCATCTAGACTTGATTTGAAGATTTTCAGTGAGAAAAAGTATACTACTCTCAATGAAGTCTAGTCAATTTTTTGATACCTCTGGTTGTTAGGAATTTTTCCCTTTCTTTGAGCCTAAGTCTACCTTTCTGAACCTTCTACCCATTATTTATAGTTCTGTCCTATAGGAGCAAAGAGAACGCATCTAATCTCTCTTTCACGTGGTATAGCCTATCCAAGACTTAAAGATATTATCTTGCCCCATTAAAATTTTCCTTTTTCTAGGCCAAGCATCCTCAGTTCCTGTGACTATAAATTTGGTATGGTTCCTGCTACACCAGGACCCCTCTGATTTGTCAAAACAACACCCATGACTTCTCCTTAAGACTAAAATCTTTGATGAACTTGTGGTATTATTGGAATTTTTCATTAACACCACCACTAGCCATTGTTTAGAAGTTTAAACTTTATAGATGGCATCAACCATAACCTGTTGATACTACCACAGTAGCCAATAAGATTTGACATCACTGTTTGTCTTAAAAATTGAAGGAACATTTTCTAATATATATGTTTCCCTACAACAAGCAAAGGTAGTACTTGCCAAAAATATCAAACAAATCTGGGGAATGTTGCTTCCACAGTATATAAGGAGGTCAGTAAACTGGGTATAATTATAGGAGCACATGACAAAGTTGTACCCTACATCTCCAGTGTGGCTAAGGGAAACTCCAGAGTAATTTGGATTGACCTTGGTGCTAGCTGCTAGAGTTTGGTGGGAGTGGAAAAGAATTTAACAAATTTTGCCAATTTGGTAAATTAATAAATTTTTTAGCAATTTTTTTTTTACCAATTTACCAAAAATGTAATCATCAAGATGATCTGGTGAAATTCCCACTGAAAGGGAGAAAAAAGTTGAAGAAGGAACAAGAACAGCTCCTAGACCTAAATTATCAGACTAACAAGACAAGCACTGACAATGACAAAAGGAGTAGAGAGGTAGACATCTTTCTGAGAGCCAATGGAATTTAAGCTTTAGCTGATCCTAATAAGATTGCAAGCCTTTAAATTTAGGGCCAGCAACAGACTGTGTATCTGACATCTGAGGAAGAGTCTGCTTAAGTATGGAAAAACTCATCACCAGAACACTTCATTGGTCATCAGATATTGAAGTTTTTGACCACATTACCTCATGAAACCATCTGCTAAGAAATGGAGGGGTTGATATTTATACTGGTGGAGGGTCCATTGATACCAATGAAATCACATATCTTTTGAAGTATTGAAATGTAATTAAGTTTTTATGGTTTTATTTTTACCTAGTAGATGGTATTACTGCTCCTGTTGTGATCCTCTTCACAGAAAGAATTGGGCACTGAGAAATTCTAGGCTCACCCTGATGGTTTTGTGCCCACACCACCCAAGATGGCAAGAGAGTCAGACAACTGATCAGAAAGAGATTATAGGGAGCTCTGAGCTGACACTGAGCATAAGACTGAGAGCTCTTTGGCAACTCTATTGCTACTTTGGTGACTGGGAAGACCAAGACACAAACTCAGAAGAAGACAACATGAAAACAACTACGAACAAAGCCTTGAAAATGCAAATTGGACATGAGCCCAATAAGAATTCCTGGAAGAGATAAAGAAAGAGATCCAAGTGATAGAGGCAAAATTGAAAGAATTAGCAGCTTAGTAAAAGAGGCACAAAAAACTGAAGAAAAGAACACTTTAAAGTAGAATTGTCCAAATGGCAAAAAGAATCACAAAAATATCACTGAAGAAAAGAACTCCTTAAAAAGCAAAATTAACCAAATGGAAAAAGAGGTACAAAAGCTCACTGAAGAAAAGGACTCCTTAAAACTTAGAATTGAGCAAGCAGAAGCTAACGACTCCATAAAACATTAGGAATCGATAAAACAAAGTCATACTAAAAATTAGAAGAAAATAGGAAATGTTTTATTGTAAAAACAGCTGACATGGGAAATAGATCTAGAAGAAATAATTTAATAGATCTAGAAGAAATAATTTAAGAATTACTGGACTTGATCCAAGACAATCCCAAAGGACTAACCTCCAAAGAAAGAACTGATATTAACTGAACACAGATTGAAGCATGATATTTTTCACTTTTGATTTTTTTTAATTTAAGTTTTCTTATACAAAATGACTAATGTGGTAATGTTTTACATAATTACACATGTATAAGCTATATCTGATTTCTTACTGCCTCAGGGAGGGGGAGGGGAGGGAGAGAAGGAGAGATAAAACTTTAAATAAAAATGTTTATTATTTTTAAAAAAAGAATTATTGGATTATCCCCAGCTGATAGTCAAAGGATATGAGCAGGCAGCTTTCAGAAGAAGAAATCAAAGTCACATAAAAATGCTCTAAATCACTACTGATTAGAGAAATGAAAATTAAAACAACTCAGATATAATTTCATACCTATCAGATTGGATAACATAATAGAAAAGGAAAATGACAAATGCTAGAGGGGATGTGGAAAGGCAGGCACATTAATGACCTGTTGGTGGTGTGGTGAACTGGTCCAACCATTCTAGAGAACAATTTGGAACCCAAAGGACTATAAAACTGTGTATACCGTTTGACCCAGCAATACCACTACTAGGTCTGTATCTTAAATGAAGGTGATAGTTTCAGAAAAACCTGGGAAGACTTACATGAACTAATGAAAAATGCAGTGAGCAAAACTAGGAAATCATTATTCACAGAAACAGCAATATTATAATGATGATAAGAAAGCTACTCTGATCAATACAATGATCCAAGACAGTTCTGAAAGACTCATGATGAAAAATGCTATCCACCTGCAGAGAGAACTAATGAACTCCGAGTGCAAATGGAAGTATAAGTTTCTCTCTTTAATTTTCTTGCCTTTCTTTTCAACATGATTATTAGGAACTATGTTTTGTATCATTTAACCATGTATAATTGATATCATATTACTTGCCTTCTTAGTAGGTGAAATGAGGGAGAGAATTTGGAATTCATTTTTCTTTTAAAAATGATAAAAATTGGGGAGCTAGGTGGCACAATGGATAAAGCACTGGCCCTGGATTCAGGAGGACCTGAATTCAAATCCAGCCTCAAACATTTGAAATTTACTAGCTGTGTGACCCTGGTAAAGTCACTTAACTCTCATTGCCCCACCAAAAAAAATTAAAAAGATAAAAATAAATAAGCAATAAATGAAGACCATATCTCAGCACAGAATCTGTTCTAATCTGAAAGGCTCTTAAGGTTAATCTCTTGGAAGCTCTTCACTTTCTTGCTTTTCTCTCCCATTCCTCCTTCCTATTTGCCCAGGTTTGGTATTTTCTGCTTATAATTTCCTTTTCCAAAGGGGATGGGGTGAGTATAAAAGTCAAGATTAATCCAACCAGTGGTCAGTCCCATACCCAAGTCTCTTTACTTCAAAGGCAGACTGTGTGTGTGTGTATATATATACACATCTATCTCTATTCTCCGTTATCTCTCTTTTTCTTTATCTCTCTCTCTGTCTCTCTGTCTCTCTCTCTCTGTCTGTCTCCGTCTCTCTCTGTCTGTCTAATACATAAGTTGTTCACCCTGATAGAATGTAAGCTCAAGAACAGAGACTTTTACTTTTGTCCTTGCATCCCCAGCAACCCCACTGTAGCCTAACATAGTGCCTACCAAGTAGTAAGTACTTGAAAAATGATTAGTAATTGCTTAATTGGCCTTTGGAGAAAATTATTGCCCACTCAAATTTATTCCTGTTCAGACTTGATGAGCCTTGGATTGTGAAGTATGCCTTCCCCACTATCCTGAATTGAGGAACCAACCAGTACCCTCTGACCCAGAATGAGAGAATCATTCTCCTTTTTTTTTTTTTTTTTTTAGTGAGGCAATTGGGGTTAAGTGACTTGCCCAGGGTCACACAGCTAGTAAGTGTTAAGTGTCTGAGGCCGGATTTGAACTCAGGTACTCCTGACTCCAGGGACGGTGCTCTATCCACTGCGCCACCTAGCTGCCCCTCGAATCATTCTCCTTTAGACCTTGGAATTTTTTGACAGTCTGACTCCTGAGACTGTAAAGAGACGTTTGATCTCAATGTAGTATGTAATAGAGAAACATTGGTTCTTGAGCTGGAAAGTAACAGAATAAAGATTTTTTTAAGGGAGATAAGTCTGGCTACATGAGCAAGATGGACTGAAGGGAGTTTTCTGGAGTCAGGGGAGCCAATAACTCAAGGGTGAAATGAAGACTAAGAGATGGGTATAGACCATAGAAATGGAGAGGAAGAAATTGATGTGTGTCCTTCCTCTGTATTCTTTTTTAAAAATTAATAAACATTTTTATTTATAGGTTTATAGTCTATCTCATTAAAGTGATGAGTCCATTTGGTCACTATATATTTTCAAATAGTCTTGAAAAAGCTAGATAGGGTTTAAAGAATAGGGAAAAGTGATTAAAGGGATGGGAAAATAAGTTTTATAGAGAAAGTTTAAAAGAATTAGGATTGTTCAGGCTAGAGAAGAAAAAGCTAAGGATTGACTTGATTATGGTAGTTATGTTTGTAAAGGACTTTTCTGAAGGGATATAGTCACATTGTTATCTCTGAGAACAAGAAGAAATGAGCCAAAATTAGAGCAGAGACATTCTGTTTGGACATAAGGAAGAACACTTGGACCATTAAGATGATAAAACCTGGAGTGGAGAACCAAGGAAGAACCAAGGAAGTCTTTGTTCTTCAGTATTTCAAGAACTCAGATAATCATCAGCCTTAATAAGCTAGTCTCAAATAGTGGGGTTTTGAGGGAGGAAGGGTGGAAACTTGATCTAGAAAACCTCCAACTATCTCAGACTACAGATATTCCAGGGGGGAAGAGGGATGGGCAGGGAGCAGGCAGAGGAAGGCTGTTATAGTTGTTTGTCCTTCATTCTCAAACAGGACCATAACATCAGGGTGATGTCATGACTTGCAGTGAATTGGATTTAAGTGAGGGAGGGCTATGTAGGGTCACCAACCTCACTCTCTTCTTCAGAGACATCTGGGTCCAGTGGCGAGATGTACATCAAGATGACTGGAGATGGCCCTGGATGTTTAAGGCAATTGGGGTTAAATGACTTGCCCAGGGTCACACAACTAATAAGTGTCTGAGGTGAGATTTGATTTCAGGTACTCCCAACTTCAGGGCCAGTGCTCTATCCACTGCACCACCTAGCTGCCCCAGTGGAAGAAGGAAACTCAGCTGAAACCCCTGTTCTTATTCAAGTATTGTCATGCCACAACAAATTGGTGCCATGATTTAAAGGAGGAGCCAAATACAGTGGAGCCCAGTCCCCACTTCCCTTCCTTGTTATATTGTATTGCTGCTGGGGAACCCTATACTTCTGATTAACTATCTGTGAAATGGGCTAATGAAGTTGCTTCCCTGCTGCTTCCCAAAGTGAGACTGAAGTAGAGGGTGAGGAATGAACTAAGGCATATGAAAATGCAATTCTCTAAATCGCCTCCACTAGTGGAGGGAGATATGAGGCTTCATATACAGTGGACGGCCCATCCTGTGTCCTTTACTCAAAGAAGGTGTGAGGAACTTAGGTCTAAAAGCTGAAGGGTCCTCACTAGTCCACCCCCCTCATTTTACAGATGAGGCTGCTGAGGCCAGGAGATGTTAGGTGATATGTAAAGCAACTGTGATAAAAACAATGACTTTGAAGTTACATGTGGCTTCAGATCCTGATATACTCTTTTCGTCATCATTTCTTCCATTTGTAAAATTTGGGGGTCTTTAAAGTCCCTTCTAACTCTAAATCTCTAGTTTTTGTTATTTTTGACAAAGCCTATGATTTCATCAGCATAGGGAACTCCCCGTAGGGAAAATCATCTACCAATTCAGATATCCTGTTTTTTCATCCCACATTGGACCTGTGACATCTTTGCTGAAAACAGAAAGCTAAGCCTTCCACAGAGTATCAGACTCATTTGGGGTTAGAGTTGATAAATGTGGCTACTGACTTCTTTATTCTTGTTAGTGTTACAGAGAGTAGGGCATGAATGGAAAATCGTCCTTTGGGAGAAATGTTATCTGTTCCCCTTCCAGAAGCCCTCTCTTATCAGCCCAGAGGGTAAAGAAATCCTCTCCCTTCCTCGTTGCTCCCAAATTGGACTGAAATGTTTGTGTCTTTTCTGTAAGATGCCCATGCCCCAAATCCTAGAATCTTTAGAGGCCTGGCTGTCCAAGGAGAGGGCTTGCTGTAGGAGTCAGCCCTGAGCAAAGGGAGAGAAGCAGCCTCCTCCAGTGGTGGGAGAGATGCTGCAGTGTTTCTCAGGGCGGGGGTGGCTTTGAAATTCCAAAGTGCCCCTGCTGTCCTGCCTTCCTCCTTTGTGCTTTGTTGCCTAGAGACGGCTTTGTTTCAGGCCCTGCCATTGGAGACGGCCTTGGTTTCCCATTGGCCAGAGAGTTGCATTTGTTGACATGAAATACTGCACTGGCTTGAGCCTCAGCAGGGACCAAGGTGGGCTTGAGTTTCAGGGCCCTGTCCCCAGTTGTTTGTAAGCCTTTTCTTTAACCCCTTGCATGCTCCCTGGAGGAGAGCACAGCCAACACATGTCCCTGCTTGATGGAAATTCCCTACCCAGGGACCAAATGAGGCAAGGCCTCTTTGAAGAGCTGTGGGTGGCTGCATTCTGGCAGGAAGCGGGGAGGGAGCTGGGCCGGGGTGGGGGGGAGGGGGGGTGGAAGGAGGCGGGGAGGTGTTCTCTGGCTTCTTTGGTTGCTTTTCCCACCCCCACCCCCACCTCCACCTCCAGTTCTGCCTACATGGGAAGGATTAAGGATCCGCCTTTGGAGGTTACCTTTAGACAAGCAGTTGATTAAGTAGGGGTGGAGGTGAATAAGAGCTCTCACCCCCCACTGTGGAAACACACACACACACACACACACACACACACACACACACACACACACACACACACACACGCACGCTCCAATTTCAGCCAAGAAGCTTCAGCCAGTAGTCCTTCCTTCCCAGGGAGGCAGGTGGGCCAGTGCTAAAGATTTAATAGGGAGTAGAAGTAAGGGGATCCCAATGAGAACACTACAGCTTGGGGTGGGGGAAAGGAGACAGAAATGATAACCCCAAGCCCTCCCACTCTCATACCCTGCTCCAGTAAACCAATTAGTACCCTCCCCTATACACTCTCAAGCCTCCACACACACACCCCTTACATACACACTACCACTTTGTACTGAGAGAGAAAGCAGAGGCAAGGCTGGGGAGCAGATAAAGAGTAGAAAGTGGAAGGGCATAAAGGCATCCTGGTGCAGGGGCATTTAATTTGGAGCCAAAGCACTGGGTCAGTCATCTACATAAGCTAGGCTTTCTTAACTTTTCTTAGCCTCAGTTTCCTCTGAAGTCCCTTTCTAATTAAAATATATGATCTCATGTGACCAAAGAAAGAAAAAAAATCATAAAAATCTTAATGCTGGAAGGGAGTTCAGAGGACATTTCTCACCCCAAGTGGGAATTCACCTATTCTACCCATACTTTTTAGAAAGCAGCCTGCCTATCAGACTGACCATTATAATTGCCCATCAATGGACAATTCTAATTGTGAGAAAGTTCTTGCTTATATTTATTCATGCAAAAAGACACTGGTTGATTGGTTGACACCTGTCATCCAATCACCAGGGCAGTTACAGTGGATAGAGTACCTGGCCTAGAGTCAGAAAGATCTGAATTCAAATTGGATCTCAGACCCTTACAAGCTGTGTGACCCTGGGCAAGTTGCTTAACCCAGTGTGCCTCCATTTCCCTCTCTATAAAATGAGCTGGAGAAGGAAATGGCAAACCACCTCTGCCAAGAAAATTCCAAATGGGGTCACAAAGAATCAGACATGACTGAAATGAATGGACAACAAAAAACAAAAAATTCAGTCACCAAGTACTGATTAAAAGCCTACTTTGGGGGGCAGCTAGGTGGTGCAGTGGATGAAGCACTGGCCCTGGATTCAGGAGGACCTGAGTTCAAATCTGCCATCAGACACTTGACACTAGCTGTGTGACCCTGGGCAAGTCACTTAAACCCCATTGCCCTGCAAAAAAAGAAAAAGAAAAAAGCCTACTATGTGCCAGGCACTATGTTAAACCCTGGGGACATAAAGAAGAAGCAGAAAACCATTTCTGACTTCAAGGAGTTTATATCCTAATAAGAGAAACAACATGAACATATATACATGTATATGTATATACAAGATACATTCAAAATATTATTTTTGCAAAATGGTCTCTTCTTTGTGTAGCCAGCAGGGAACTTAATGCAACAGAATAATTAAGTCTAAGGAAATTGGTCTCAGGTTCCCTGTTGACCTTCCCTCCCCTGTGTGGTCCACTACTTTATAGCAAACACTTGCTCAGAATGAAAGAAAAATCAGCCTTATCTTTATCTAGAAACAGACCCTTTATTAAAAGGAAGACTACAAATAATGTTTAAATAGGGCAGGATCCTCCTGGGGGTAGAGATGCCAGTTAGCCAGGCAACAATGAGATGGGGAAAGTGGGTGAAGATGTGATAACTTTACCATGTCCCACAGCATAGCGAACAGATAAATACAGGCAAACAGCAAATTTTATGCAGGCAGCTCATTCCTAAGTGGGTCACTGAGCCAGACAAGGTTCCAAATGCTCACTATTCTATTTACTTTTAGGTAAGCAGCATTCTTCCTTGCCACCAGTTTACTGCTGGTGCTGACTTACCTGGGCACCCTCCCCCTCCAAAGAGAGCAAAAAGTTCCAAGGCTTCCCCTGCCCTTAGAAACTTCTGTCCCCCAAAATAGTTCAGTCCATCCTTCTAGCTGGGAAAAACAAACAAAACTACAGTTCCCCTTAGACTATGGTGATAAGAGAAGACAAAGGTAAATTGTGCAGCTAGACAGAACCAAGAAAAAGCTTCTTGCACAGTGGGGTATGTGTCCTATCTTAAAGAACATGAGGAATGTAGAAGGTGAGGACAGAATATTCTAAGCATGAGGGATGACCAATGCAAAGTCACACAGACAACAGATAGGGCATCGTGTGTGAAGAACAGCAAGTTAACCAGTTTGCTTGCACCATAGAGTCTGTGAAAGGGAGTGATGCATATAGGGTATGTGTTGCCCAAATAGATTGTCTATATATCCACATTGGTTTGCCTAAAGGCAGTTCTCTGGGAGGTAAAATAAACTATGGAATCTTGCTCACTAATCTCCAAAGGAGATTTTCCTTCCTGTAGGGGAGCAGTAGGAGTTTGGGGGCAGTAGGCAGGCTGATCTGTCTTCAGAGGGAGGGTATCAGACTAGAATGATATCTATCTGTTCCTCCAATTATTGCTTGTATCAGGGCACATTTCATAGATTTAAGCCACTCTCCTGGCCCTTTCCAGTTGTCTCCCTTAATTTATATCCTAAACTTTGACCCCTTTTCACCAAATGCTAGTTGCACAAAAGGCCAACACAAATAGTGAATAACAAATAAACCCATTTATCCAAGCGGTTTGCAAGCATAAATCAGAGAATATACAGACTACAATATACCAGACAATACACAGAATAAATGAGTTCTTGGGAGCTATATATCTCAACACAACCAAGAAAGAGTCCCCAATCTCAAACAAAGAGAAATTTTTTTCATTATTTTAAAATTCAATTTTATTCTATTTTCAGCTTTCCACCTTCTCCTCCCCATATTAATAAAATGAGAATAACAGAACCCATCACAAATGTCTATTAAGCAAAACAAATGTCAATATTAGCCATGTCAAAAAATAATACCCCAATATACACTGATTCCATCACCACTATCTCTGGTGGTCGCTAGACTTTCATCTTGAATCCTTTGGAATTGTGGTTGGTCTTTGTGCTGATAAGAAATACTGTCTTTCAAAGTTGTTTGTCTTTATCATATTGTTTCTACTTTACATTTTTTTGTTCTGGTTCTGCTTACTTCACTTTGCATCAGTTCATATAAGTCTTCTCAAGGGAAAATTTTCTAGGGAAACAAGCTGGACATCAGGACATGTTGAAGCACTAATTCCTCAAAGATGTTCTAAAACTCTCTCTCTCTCTCTCTCTCTCTCTCTCTCTCTCTCTCTCTCTCTCTCTCTCTCTCTCTCACACACACACACACACACACACACACACACACACACACACATCTGGAATCACTTTTCCTTTTTTGAAGCAGGAAGTATTGTCTCTCTTCTCCCAACCTTTCATGCCAACTCTTTATCCTTCATTATGCACACAGTTCTAAATGATCATGGTTTCCATCAATGAGAAGAGTTTTATGAAAATGATACAGGCTTGAAGTCCAAGTTATATTCCTCCCTTAGGCTGAAATTTTTTTACTTTTTTCAGTTCTCTCTCCATCTCCCTCCTCTGAGTGCTGGACCTGGAATCAGAAAGACCTGAGTTCAATTATGGTCTCAGACACTAGCATTGTGGTCTTGGCAAATCATTTAACCTCTGTTTGCCTCAGTTTCCTCATTTGTAATGTGGGAATAATAATATGACCTACCTCCCAAAATTGTGGTGATCAAATGAAATAACTATAAAGTGCTTGGAATGTAATAAGAGTTATATTAACATTAGCTATTATTATTATTAGCTCTGTTTCTCTCTCTGGTTTTATCTTGCCCTAATATCTCCTTTGAGTTTCAGTGCTGTATTACCAGTAGCCCATTGGACATTTCATATTGAATACACCTGATACTTCTCAAACTCAACATTTCCAAAATGGAACTCATTATCTTCTTCCCCTCTCCCCCAATATTCTCCTCATCCATTCTTCTTTATTTTTGTCAAAATCAATAAGCCAGATTTGCAACCTCAGCATTTTCCTCACATCCTCCCTCTTCCTCACCCAACATCTCCACTAAGTGGTTAAATCTTGCTGCTTCTACCTCCACAAGATCTCTCACCTTTGACCCCTTCCCTCCTCTCCACCAGCTACGGTCTTAATTCAGGATTATTGCCACAGTCTCTTGAGTCTCTCAGTACTCCAGTCCAAACAACCCAGCTGCTGCTAAGGTAGTTTTCCTGAAGCAGAGAACTGACTCTCCTACTAGGTCAAATCCAGTGGCTTCCTACTGCTCAGAGGGAGAAATATCAACTCCTCTTGAAAGCCCTTCACAACATGACCCTAGCCTTCCTGTTTCATTCACCATCACTTTCCTTCTCATACTTAGCAATTCAGCCAAACTGGCTTCCTCTGTTCCTACAGCAAGGCACTCCAGCTCCTGTCTCTTTGTCTTTGTACTGACTCCCCACATATCTAGAGTGCACTCTCACCTTTCCTTCCAAGTCCCTCTCTTTCCTTAAAAGACTTCTCAAGTGCCATGACCTTCATGAAGCCTTTCCTGATGCCCTCAACTGCTAATGTCCTCCCTCCCAAACAACTTTGTATTTATTTCGTTATTTTCATGCTGTATGTGAATATATATATATATATGTGTGTGTGTGTGTGTGTGTATACATATATATGCATACATACTGTAACGATTGGAATGATGCCACCTGCTGGGAAGTTACTGTAGGAAAGCTTCGGCATGAGGAGAAGGCATCTGAGGGCAAGCCATGTGGTCAGTTCCTTGGCATCAGGAAGTGACGTTTGCTTGTGGGTACTGTCTATCAAAACTACCAACCAATTAGTTTGGAGCTGTGTGTGTGGGATGTGCCCAGTTTCACAGGAGGCTTGTGAGAGAAAAGAAGAAGTGTTGGGGCCTTTTTTGTTCCTGTTTTCGCCATGGCAGGTTGGAAGAAACAATATCTACATGCACACGTATAACATATATATAATACACACATATATATTATAATGGAGAGTTGACAAGCTATCATGTATGTATATATGAATACACATACACACCTACACACAGACATACATACGCACATTTCTATCTATCTATCCAAAAGCTTATTATCTCTCCCATTAGAATGTATGCTCCAGTGTGAGTAGGGATTTCATTCTCTGTACTTGTATCCCTCGTGCCTAGTATAGTACCTGACAGTTCTTAAATAGGCACTAAATGTTTGTTGATCACTGTTAACTTTGGAGAGATCAGTTTCTCTTGAATGATTCAGTTAGAACACTATGCTAGGTTTCATACTTCCCCACACTATGCTTCTACCATGATGGAATTTCTGTTTCTCCCACTATTGATTTTCATCCAGAGATGCCTTTTGGTCTTTGCCCTACGAGGATCCTGGCTTCATGGATTTACATGGAAATGATTATCTTCTCAAATGTACACTGTTTCTCTTCTTTTTTCTTGAATAAGGTATACCTATCCCTTGTTATATTGAAGCCTTGAGAGAGGAAGCATTGTTGTATTGGAAAGTACAATATTGGACATATACTCAAGAAGAGCCTGGTTCAAATCCTGAATCTGCCCTTTATTAGTTGTGTGGCTTTGGACAGTCTATTTCCCTTCTCAAGTCTCAGTTACTTCATCTCTAAAATGGGGGTATAAATACTCTACCCATTTCACAGGACTATTTTTGCTTGTTTGTTTGTTTTGTGGGGCAATGAGGGTTAAGTGACTTGCCCAAGGTCACACAGCTAATAACTCTCAAGTGTCTGAGGCTGGACTTGAACTCAGGTCCTCCTGAATCCAGGGCTGGTGCTTTATCCACTGCACCACCTAGCTGCTCCCACAGAACTATTTTAATAAAATAATTTTGTGAAGTTAAAGGTGCTACAAAAATGTGAATTATCATAATTTTAGGTCATATTCTATCAAGTCGCAATGATATTGATGAAGTCATGTTTAACCCCTTTATGCTAAATGTCAAGCTTACCTAGTTGTTACCCATGCCCTCTGAACATTGGTGGATAGATATGGTAGATAAACATGTTGTTTCTACCCCCCTCTTCTCAGTCATTGTCACTAGTGGAATTACTGAGTACTTCCAGTGGTATTCTTTTTTTTTTTTCCAACTATAGCTTTCTATGGTATCTGGCGCAGCAGCTGAATCTGGGCCACAGGATGCCCGTTTCTCCCTCCCCTCCCTTTTGAGTTGAAAACCCTCTTTAATAAGATCAGCTTGTCTCCAGGCAAACACACCCTGCCTGGCCCTCATTAGAGTTACTTGATCCTTTGCCAAGACCCTGAACCTTGAGCCATGGTCCAGAAAATCCAATCCTGTTCTCTGGCCTCATCTTCTTCACTGGCTTTTGTTCACTTCTCAGACCCTCCTTTTGCCTCTGAAGCACTTACGGTCAGTAGCAGTGATGAAAAATACACTCTGTTTCCTTGACCACTTTGTTTCCCATCCCGGAATTTGTAAGCCTTGAAAAATTATTTCTAGGTTTCTTCCTGGGGTGCCATTGTTACCCACCTGAATCAAACAGGCAATCAACAAGCATGTTATTAATCTCCTGTGTGTCAGGTACCATGCTTTGTGACTTTGCTTTTTCTTTAAAAAAATAATAAACATTTTCACTTACAGTTTTGAGTTCCAATCTTTATCCCTCCCTCCCTCCCTCCCTTCCCCCCTACCTGAGGCAGCAAGCAAATATGGGTTATACATGTGTGATTATCTAAAACATTGCCATATTACTCATTTTGTACAAAAAAAAACAACCTCGAATGAAAGAAAAAAATGAAAGAACGTGAAAAATAGCATGCTTCAGTCTGTGTTCCATCAATATCAGTTCTTTCTTTGGAGGTGGATAGTATGTTTTATCAATAGTCCTTTGGGATTGTCTTGGATCATTGTATTGTTGAGAATAGTTAAGTCTTTCACAGTTCTTCATTGAACAATATTGCTGTCTCTGTGGACAATATTCTCTTGGTTCTGCTCACTTCACTACACATCAGTTCATACAAGTCTTTCCAGGCCTTTCTGAAAACATCCTGCTTGTCGTTTCTTCTAGCACAATAATATTCCATCACCATCATATACTCCAGCTTGTTTAGCCATTCCCCAGTTGATGGGCAATCCTTTGATTTCCAATTCTTAGCTACCACAAAAAGAGCTGCTAGAAATATTTTTTGTACAAATGGGTTTTTTTCTCTTTTGGGGGGATGTCTTTGGGATATAAACCTAGCAGTGATATGGCTGGATCAAAGGGTATGCACAGTTCTATAGCCCTTTGGACATGGGTTTGCTTTTTCTTTTGCTACCCTGACTTTCCCCCAGATTCAATCATTTCTATTTAAAACCCAAAGCTCTTCTACAGATGTTTCCATGATCAAAACTTTTCTCAATTAATTTTATAGCTATTTCTTTCTATACCTTGTGCTTCTACCATAGTAGAGCAACTCATGTAAGCTAAATGAGGTCTTGATTCTAACAGCAGTTAGATGGTAAAATGGATAGAGTGATGGATCTAGATTCAGAAAAACCTGAATTCAGTCTCAATTTTGTACTAGCAGTGGCACCCTTGGCAAATGGATAAACCTTTGTCTGCCTCAATTTCCTCATCTGTAAAACTGGGTTAATGACAGCACCTACCTCCCAGGGTTGTTGTGAGGGTCAGATGAAATAAAGTAACAGATAGGCTTCATAAAGTGATTTATTAAATGTGAATTGTTATGATGTTAAACTTCATGGAGGGCTCACTGACCATGATTACAAGAGTCTTCTTCCAGAAACAAGTAAGAGACTTCCTAGCACCTAAAGATATTTATAGCAGCTACTCATCATTCCCTGGAGTTGAGGATAATATTTCTCTTTGTTTTGTTTTGGTTTTGGTTTTTTGGTTTTTTTTTTTTTGGATGAGGCAATTGAGGTTAAGTGACTTGCCCAGGGTCATGCAGCTAGTAATTGTCAAGGGTCTGAGGCCGGATTTGAACTCAGGTCCTCCTGAATCCAGGGCCGGTTCCTTATCCACTGCCCCACCTAGCTGCCCCTAGACTACACTCTCTTACAGAAGATCTAGATCCTGCCTCCATGGGAAGGCCTATAATATAGTTCTAAGAATTTCTTCTCCCTTTCCTCCTCATACTAATTTCATCCATACTCCAGGTTCTTAACTCTAGTCTAGTTCTGCCCTTTAGAATTAAGCAGAAAAATTTTACTCCTTATTCCACATGACTCATTCAAATACTTGAAACATTTTCATGTGACCTTGGGCAAGTCATTTAACTTCCATGGACCTTAGTTTCCTCACCTTTAAAATGTGAGGATTAAATTAAATGGCCTCTGGGACAGCTAGGTGGCACAGGGGATAGAGCCCTGGAGTCAGGAGTACCTGAGTTCAAATCCGGCTTCAGACACTTAACACTTACTAGCTGTGTGACCCTGGGAAAGTCACTTGGCCCCAATTGCCTCACTTAAAAAACAAAAACAAAAACAAACAAAAAAATTAAATGGCCTCTGAGGTCCCTTCCAGCTATGATCCTATGTCTCCCCCCATATTTCTGCCCCCCAAGTATTTTCTTCTTTTTTCCCTAACTAAATGGCACAATAGATAGAGCCCTGTATTCAGGAAACCTAAATTCAAATCCTGCCTCCTGATAATGGCTAATTGTGTGGTCCCAGGCAAATCACTTAACCTCATTTGCTTTACTTCCTAACTGTGTAATGTGGGGTTAATAATCTCCTACTATTGTGCAGGTACTTAATAATGTTTACTGAATGAATATCTGATGTCATGAGAGTGGATAAAATATAACCCTTATAGCAGGTGTCTGAGGATTGAACTAAGGAATATTCCCACATTTAAGAGGAATTAAGTAGGAAGTAGAGACAGTGAAAGAAACAGAGAAGGAATTGCTAGAATGGTAGGAGGGGAACCAAGACAGAGCATAGTCATAGGGTCAAAAAAGAAGGAAATATCAAGAAAGACGGGTGTGTGTGTGTGTTGGGGGAGGAGGTCAAGAGTTATGGAGGTCAAGGAGGATGAAAACTGATAAGGGATCACTGAGTTTGTTGATTAGTAACTCACTGGTGAAGTTGGTGAGACCAATTTCATTATGTTCATGTATGTGTTTGAGGGTGGAAGTCAGTTTATACAGGGATTAAGGAAAGAGTAGATGGTCATGAAGTGGAGGCAGAAAAGGTAGAATTAAATACAGATGCACTTATTCAAAGAGTTTGATAGGTAAAAGGCAGGAGAGAAATAGAATGGTATCTTGAGGAAGATATAGGAGAGCTTCTGCAGGTAGCTGGTGAAGTTAATGGGACAGCAGAGATTAGACCATATATGTCTATGAGTAGTAGGGAAGATTTCACTCAGTTATCTTCAGGGAAAGAGCTTGTGGCATCATTAACGAGATGTCCTGGAAAGAGAAGTCAGTCGGAGTTGGTCCTGATGACTCATGGGTCCTGGTGGCCCAGGAGTCAGGTGCATTCCTCCCTTACAGCTCTAGAGAGCCTTGCTGGGGCTTGACCTGGGCATGGGCAAGTTCTCAACATGTCCCTCAGACTGAGCACTCAGATGTAGGCAGCAAAATCTTTTTAAGGACATCATCTCACCTTAAGTTCCTAGGAAATTACTCTGGACAAAAAGAATGTGGTGAAATAGAATTTCCATGTTGAAATATTTTCCCTATGGAAACAAACATAATAGGATAGCAGGTTAGGGTCCAAGACTTATTTGTTTGAAGTTAGGGATGGAAGCATTTACAGGAAATGTTTGTCTATCTCTCCTTATCTGTACTCCTATGATTCATTTCTTTGCCTCTCTTCTCTCGGCCAACTGGAAATGCATGAAAATCACTAGGGCTCATGAGGGACTCCAGCGCCTTCATTCTGCTCTGGGAGTCCTTCCCCCACCCTTCTCTAACCCAACAAAGAGGCGTTCCATGGACACGCCTTCTGCTCTGGGCTCCCTTGGTAGAGAGGGTCACACGGGGTTCGAGGCTGGTGAACAAGTTTGGGCAAGGCAGCTATAAGGGAGGAGGAACAGTGTCACAGAACCCAGAATTTAAAGGGAAGACGATTCTTTATTCTTGGACCTAGCACAGGATACAGAAATACCTTGGTTCACCTGAACGGATGAAATTACCATCTGCATCAGGGGCTAGGCAGCCTGGTGTAGCCTGTTCTTCAAGCACACTGGACTTGCTGCCAGAAAACCTGGCTTTAATTCTCAGCACTGACACTTCCTAAATGATCTATATGATCTCAAGTAAGACCTTTAAGCTGCTTAAGTCCCAGTGTCCTCAACTGTAAAATGGTATAATGCTACTTGAATGATCATAGGGTTAATATAAGGATCGAATGAGACCATAAAAAGCAGAGTTGGCTAGTCTAAACTCTTCATTTTCCCAGAAACAGAGTATATGTCTATTATGGGAGGCAGTATGGTAGAGTAGAAAGAATGCTGGCTCAGGAGTCAGAGGACCTGGGTTCAAATCCCCATTCTGCTACTGTGTGACCCTGGAAAAGTCATCTCACCTTTCTAGTCCTCAGTCTCCTCAACTATAAAATGAGGGGGGTTGAACTAGATGACGTCTAAGTTTCATGCCAACTCTAAATCCTATGATCCATCCTTCCAGTCACCTAGGCTTTAGAGCCTTAATGTCTATTCAGCTCTTCACTCTTCCTCACATTTCTCACATTCGTCCCCTTCTCTCTATTGTCTACTTTCCACTACCCTAGTTCAGGCCTTCGTTACTTTCACCTGAACTACAATAACCTTCTGATTGGTTCCTTGCCTCATCTCTCTTCTCTACTCCATCCTTCATAAGGCTGACAAAGGGATTTTCCCAAGGTCTAACCATAACACACACACACACACACACACACACACACACACACACACACACACACACACACCCCTGTTCATGGACTCTATGGACAGGCCAAGCTGGCACTCCTACTGTTCTTCCCATAAGACACTTTAGCTTCTGTCTCTTGATCTTTGCACTGGGAGCTTCCCATGCTTGAAACATATTTCCTCTTCACCTTTGCCTATTAGAATCCTTGGTGTCCTTCAAGACTCAGCTAAAGCTGTATCTTCGTCACAAAAATTTTTCTGATCCACAGCTGCTGGTGTCTCCCCGCGCCCCTGCTGAATAATACCTTGTGTCTATTTTATGTCTATTTTATGTATGTGTTGTCTCTCCTGTTACAGTAACATGTTGTATGTACATGTTATATACAAGTTGTCATTCCTGTTATGAGTAACTCCATTTTTGCCCTTTATCTACCATATTGTGAAATTGTCTTAACTTCATTCTGGAGAAGTCATAAGATTATTTCCCCTCCCAACTATCACCCAACTTAAGGAATGTCACAAAACTACCCCTCTCCCTCTCACCTCAATGTCTCCCAATGCCCTCCACCAATAAGAAAGCAAGTGTCTCAATCCCCACATGCTGTTTTTCCTGCTTTTTACTCTCTCCAAATTGTATATTAACACTTATTAAGCCCCTACTATGTGCTTTTGAGCACCACCATAAGGCCTTAAGGATGTAGAGGAGGGAAAGGGAAGCTCTAGTCAATGATTTTTACTTTTTTGTTTCTTGCTCCTGACCAGTAGAAATGACCATGTATGTGCCATCATCTTTATACTAATAATTCAGATTTGCTTAGTACTTAATGATTACAAAGTATCTTGCATATATCATCTCACTGAATGAGGTACATGAGGTATTCGCAGAGAACAAGAACCTCTAGTATGAGAGCTTTCTGAGTCCTTTTCAGGCTACCTTTGGTGTCTATCTTTCCCCAGCTCTCACCTTTGAAAGCTCTAGCATGTGCAGTGGTCATACCCTGATAAAACCATCTAAGCAAATGGTCTATATACCAAGTTGAGGGTAACTGACAGGCCTCAAACCTCTCAATGAGGTAGGGGGATGTCTACCCTGAGCATGTGAAGACTTTCCCCTGCAGAATGGGTGGATGAGAACAATTTGTTCCAACGATCATTAAGGCAGCTGAAGCAGCCATTCTGGAGTTCTTAGAGCTTGGTCAGACATCAATAATGTAAGGTCATCCTTTGCACTGTGGGCCATTGCCAGTCAACCTGACTTGCCACTGGACCTAGATGACTCTGGAAGAGAGAGTGGGGGCTGCTGATGATATGACATCTTTGTGCAACTTTGTCTCACTTAAATTTAATTCACACACAAGTCAAGACATCACCCTCATGATGTCACTGGTCCCCTTCAAAAACAAAGGACAAACAACAACTCATCACATCCTGTATGGTAAGTAATGCAAAAATTTTTTGGATAAAAAATATTCTAAAACTAAACTTAAACAACAAAAAAAGTAAAGAAAAAACCCATTTCCATACATGGAACATAAAAAGAAAATTCTGCATGAAACTCTGAAAATCCAGTTGATACCACTTGGTTTTGTGTTTTTTTTTTTACAAAACACATATAATAAATTCTATGGGTTACTTCCAAAAAATACTATCCTGTTTGTCTGTTTTTCCTTCTGAATATTCTCTGTTCTCTTCCATGTGTGAAAAATGTTATAATGATCTTTTTCTCCCTTAGTGATCACTGTTGCTAGCCCTCTCTCCCCATACCCTACCACCCAATTAAAAACCAAGAGAAAGGAGGGAAAATCCCTAGTAGAAAAAAAAAGCAAAAAAAAAAAAAAGCAAAGTTAAGCAAAATGAACCTACTCAAGGAACCATGTTCAAAAAGGCATGTTTCTGGATATTGTGTCCATCATCTTGTCAGGAGGTGGTTAATATGCTTCATCATATGTCCCCTGGAGACTTGGCTGGTCATTGCATTGGTCAGAATTCTCAGATTTTTCAAAGTTGTTTTTCTTTGCAATCTTTTGTCCTTACAGAAATTGTTCCCCTGGTTCTGTTCACTTCACTTTATGCTAGTTTGTATTACTTAGGATTCTCTGAAATCATCTCTTACAGAATTTCTTATGGCATATTTCATTACATTTATGTCAGAATTTGTTCAGCTATTATCCAATTGTCTATTATTCTCCTTCTTAACTTCCCCCCCTCCCACCACTTCCCTGATTGTTTTTCTATTGAGTTTGACATATTTCTGCACTGCATTCTGTATCTGTTCAACTGTCCTTTGGCCATTTGAGAGAAAAATAAGATCCATCTGATATATATTCTGCCTACTCTTTCTTCCATTTTGGTGCACTCTCCTTAGGTACCTTAAGTATAAGAAATAACAAATTTCACCTCTTCTTCCACCACTAATATATTCCTCTTTTCATCTTTCTTTCCATATTCCATTTTCAAACCCCTCAGAGAGATCTAAATCTACCCCTAGAACCTCTCTTTCTCATAGTTAAGTCCCTTGATTCTCTTTAAAGACATTAAGGTTCTGAGAGAAAATTTGCTTCTTCCTGTATCAGAATGTAAACTCTAAATCATCATAGAGCACCTTCCAATTTCTCAAATAAATATACTTTTCTAGGTTTTTCTGGATTCTGGTGTTTGTATCTCAAAGTTCCTACTTCGCTGTGGTCGTTTCAATCAGAAATGCTCAGAAAAGTGTTATAAGTCCTTTACTCAGGGTCATGAAATGGATAAAGCACCAGCCTTGGATTCAGGAGGACCTGAGTTCAAATTCAGCCTCAGACATTTGACACTTACTAGCTGTGTGACCCTGGGCAAGTCACTTAACCCTCATTGTCCTGCAAAAAAAAATACTGAAGAAAAATAAAAACAAAATAAAACAAAAGTCCCTTACTCCATTATGTAAGAAAATAATGGGCTTTGCCAATGCCCAAAGGCCTCAGATTGATTGGATTGACTGAGATTGATGTACTTAAAATTAATTCAATTGAAACCATACCTGCTTTGCCCTCAAGAGGGTATTGTTCTCAGAAGCTGTGGACTCTGACCTCAACACAGTACCACCCTCAAGTCCAGTGAACCAATGGATTTGGGTGATACTAGCCAACTAACTTGAAGCAGGGTGGAAGGACTGCCTCTCCTTGTGAGACAGAAGCAACTTCCTCTTTCAGTTTGTTGCTCAAACAGGCTGGTGGTGGAGGAATTGAGGACGCTAGGCAAGATAGGTTTTTCTTAGCTTTCTGACCCAGGTGTTCTCTTTTTCACTAATAAATGCTTAATGCCCAAAACTGGTGCTAAAGTTTTTAAGTAAAAACCCTAGCTAGTAAGTAAATTTATAAGTAAACTCTAGCTAGTTTTCTCTACACTTGGGAGAGGAATAAGTCAACAACATATATAATTTTAAATGTCACAATTAAAAGTGCAAATTACTATAAGATGTTAGCAAGACCAACAGTACAAGCAGATTATAAAAAGACCCCTTTGATATTTTTATCTAAACACCTTTGGATAGGACTTAAATTGGAAATTGATATGAAAATGAAGATATATTAAATTATTTTAGAATTGATAACATTATCATGGGGACTATTAGATCTTAGAATAATGAGGAAGCAGATTGGATCTTCTAAAAATCTCTTAAAAATAAGAATCAAATATGATTTTTGTAGACTGTTTGATGTAAGGATCTAAAACTCTTTTCTTTTAATTGGTAAAAGTATTTTTATTATTTTCCAGTTACATATAAGGATAGCTTTCAACATTTGTTTTCATAGGATTTTTAGTTCCAAATTTTTCTCCCACCCTCCCTTCCCTCCCTCCTCCCCAAGACAGAAAGCAATCTCACATAGGTTATATATGTGCAATCACATTAAACATATTTCTGCATTAGTCATATTGTGAAAGAAGAATCAGAGCATAAGGGAAAAACCTCAAAAAAGAAGGAAAAAAAAAACAGCCCCAAAAGCAGAAACAGCATGGTTCAATCTGTATTCATAAACCACAGTTCTTTTTTCTGGATGTTGAGAACATTTTCTATCATGAAGTTCTTTGAAATTGTTTTGTACCATTGCATTGCTAAAAAGAGCCCAGTTTGGGGCAGCTAGGTGGCACAGTGGATAGAGCACCAGCCCTGGAGTCAGGAGGACCTGAGTTCATATCCGGCCTCAGACACTTAATACTTACTAGCTGTGTGACCCTGGGCAAGTCACTTAACCCCAATTGCCTCACCAAAAAAAAAAATCTAAAAAGAGTCAAGTCCATCTCCATTGTTCATCACACAATGTTGCTCTTACTGTGCACAATGTTCTCCTGGTTCTGCTCCTTTCAGTCAGCATCAGTTCATTTAAGTCCTTCCAGGTTTCTCTAAACTACTCTTGCTCATCATTAGTTTTCACATTGATTTTTTAAAATTTTGTGTTCTAAATTTTCTTCCTCCCTCCTTGTCCCTCCCTATGAAATCCAGCAATTCAATATAAGTCATATATGTGCAGTTATGCAAAACATCTTCTCATTATTAAGGTTGTAAAAGAAAATAGACAAAATAACTTTAGAAAGAGGAGTTAACAAATAGAATTGTGCTTCAATCTGTATTCAGATACCATCAGTTTTTCCTCTGTTGATGGTTCACATTTTTCATTATACTCAGTTTTTCTGGGTATGTAATTCTTGGCTGTGGTCCCAGTTCCTTTGCCCTCTGGAATATCATATTCCATATCCTCTGGTCCTTTATTGTAGATGATGCTAGATCTTGTGTTATTCTTACTGTAGCTCCACAGTATTTGAATTCCTTTTTTTATCTGCTTGCAATATTTTCTCCTTGACCTGGGAGTTTTGGAATTTGGCTATAATATTCCTGGAAGTTTTCCTTTTGGGATCTCTTTCAGGAGGTGATTGGTAGATTCTTTCAATTTCTATTTTACCTTCTGCTTCTAAGAATATCAGAGCAATTTTTCCTGACAATTTTTTGGAAGATGATATCTAAACTCTTTCCTTGATCATGCTTTTCAGGTAGTCCAATGATTTTTAAATTATTTCTCCTGGATCTATTTTCCAGGTCAGCTGTTTTTCCAGGGAGATATTTCATATTGCCCTCTATTTGTTCATTCATTTGAATTTGCTTTACTGGGTCTTGTTTCTCATAAAGTTACTAGCTTCCATTTGTTCAATCCTAATTCTTAGGCAATTATTTTCTTCAGAAAGCTTTTGTATCTCCTTTTCCATTTGGCTTTTCAAGCTGTTGACTTTTTTCTCATGACTCTCCTGCATTGCTCTCATTTCTCTTTTCATTCTTTCCTCCACCTCTCTAAATATTTCTTCTATCTCTCCTACTTTCTCTTCAAAGTCCCTTTTGAGTGCTTCCATGGCCTGAGACCAATTCATATTTTTCCTGGAAGCTTTGGATGTTGGAGCTTTGACTTTATCATTTTCTTTTTCTGAGGTTGTATTCTGGTCTACTTCACCCCCAGAAAAGCTTTCTATAGTCCAGTGATTTCTCTGCTTACTCATCTCTACCTGGAAGCAGATGTCTGATTGAAATTAGAAGCTTGGCGTACCTATGCTTCTACCTTACTGTGCTACCACCACTGAATTTGGTCCACTGGTTCAGAACCAGGGCATTTTTCCCCAACCCCAGCAGAGATTGCAGCCACTTCACTCAGGCCAACCTCCAACCCCCCTCACTAGTCCGTGAACTGAGCCTCAGAAGAAGCTGCTGGTGCTGAAGATTCCGAGACCCTGGAGGTGCAGTCTGTTTCTGGCTGTGTCCAGTCTGTTCACTGAGCTCCTCTCTCAGCCTGATCAGCAGGTGTTCCCAGTTGCTGTCTTCGACTGAAAAATAGTCTCACTCTGTTCTTATTTGATTTAGACTGCTCCAGGAGTTGTTTTATGGCATTATTTTGGAGTGAGTGGATGGTTTATTGGGAGCTTGAGGGACTCACAGCCTTTCCTCCACCATCTTGGCTCCACCCTGGATCTAAACCCCCTCCCCCTTTTTTTGGTGGGGCAATGAGGTTTAAGTGACTTGCCCAGGGTCACACAACTACTGAGTGTCAAATGTCTGAGGCCGTATTTGAATTCAGGTCCTCCTGAATCCAGGGCTGGTGCTTCATCTACTGTGCCACCTAACTGCCTCCCTCCCTCCCCCGAGCTAAAACTCTTGATGACTTTTCAATGTTATATTTTCACATCTCAATATTTTGGGAACTGAAATACACATATGTTAGAAGAAAGCCATTCACTCATTCATATATTCAGTAAACATTTTCCCTTTGAGTTCATGTTTACAGTTGTTAGAGAGTGACTTTCTTTTGGTTGAATTTTTTTGTATCTTTGCATCTATAATAATTCTGCTTCTGTTTATTAAGGTATCTAGGTGGCTAGTGGATAGACGTTTGGACTAAGAGACATGAAGATCTGAGTTCAAATTATATCTGAGACACTAGCAGTAACTTCATTAATAGTCGTTTAAATTTTCAGCTTCAGTTTCCATGTATATAAAATGGGGATAATAATAACACATCTTAGAGTTGTTTTTATGAATCTGTGTGATATTTGTGAATATCAGCTGAGATAGGAAATGTAATGTACTTCCTAAATCTTAAAGTGTTAGAAATGCTAGTCGTGGTTATTATTACTCCATTCTTGCTTTCTGAATTGGGCCTTTGTACCTTTGTAATGGTGCTCTACCTTGCACCATGTTTTTGGGTGGAATAGTTGGACTGTCTTGGTCTTATCATAGGTCATCTGGATTCATCTGATGACCTCCACCTCTTGGTGTATCAATGCAAAGAGTGCTGGTAAGTTTTAGGCCTTCCTGAGTCTAAAAATCTCAGAGTATTGGATCTTCTTCAGAGGCCTCTAAGGCATCTCAGCACTTAGTGCTATTGACCTCAGAGCCCTGGGCCCGAGAAATATTGGTCTGAGCTCTACAAACTGGTCACTGATGCTACTTGTGGCTTTCAAGGTCCATGCTGTTGGTTTCCAACAACCTTGGAACTTTCTTATAGGAGTTCTTTGATCTTTCTGCCTCTAGATATAGACTCATG
Organism: Dromiciops gliroides; assembly: GCF_019393635.1. NCBI lineage: Eukaryota > Metazoa > Chordata > Mammalia > Microbiotheria > Microbiotheriidae > Dromiciops > Dromiciops gliroides. The sequence continues at coordinate 52,044,857 of NC_057866.1, forward strand.
CAGACGACAGGTTTCTGTGATCATGCTGGGAGGCTTCTAGATTTCTTCCCTGTGCTAATGTTGGATTTTTTGGCATTCTAACTTTCCTATTATCCATAGGTTCCTAACTTTTTTGTACAGTTCCGGAATGGAAGAAATCACTTACTATAGTTCTTTATTGGAATACTCGTTCATCATTTATGGTGCTGTTGGTAGGTTTTTGCTTGGACTAAGTATATAGGAGCTAGGCTGCTTGCCTCAATTCACACAGCCAACATGGCAGGATCTCTGCCAGTAATACATTTCTTATGTAATGACCTTCTTACTTGTAACTGAGTCTGATTCTAGAGAAGTCTCATTAACATCAGCATTTCCCTCATTATCATATATACCCCTTCATTTCTATTTACCAAACATCATTTGTATATCTTTCCATATATAATAGAAACAACAGATCAAACCAATATTTGATCCAAAAGTTAAAAAATGTAAAAGACAATGGGTAGTAGCATCATAATACCCAAGTTTTTTCCACCATCTTTTTAACCTTTTTGTCCAGAGGGAAGTTCCCAAACACTTGTTTGTGTTGTCCTCAGGGGAGTTTTCCAGACAAAGCCACCTGGTTTACTGCCAATGAGTCACAGAAGGTTCAGAGATGAGAACTTCCTGATTGGCTATCTGTGAGTCAGGTTTACACCCTGCCTTATCTTGAGCATTTATCACATTTACCGTTTTCACCCAGCTGCAAAGAGATAGACAATGGGAGGTAAGAAAGAAGTTTTGGCTAAGTATCTGCCTTGGATAGACCTTAGGCATTTTTTTTTTTTGCATGTGTTTTTTTTTAGAAGCCTATGAAAAACTTAATGCAGTTTAACTTCTGTTGTCCCATGTGGCTTCGTGTTTCCCCTACCAACATCCACACTTTTGTCTGTTCTGCTAGGAAATATTTTTTTGAAAGCCTTCTGTGTTGTAGTGTTTGAGGACTATCTTAGGCCTGGTGATCAGAGGGTTTAATTGGTTTTCCTTTTATTTTATTTATTTATTTTTTTAAGCGAGGCAATTGGGGTTAAGTGACTTGCCCAGGGTCACACAGCTAGTAAGTGTTAAGTGTCTGAGGCCGGATTTGAACTCAGGTACTCCTGACTCCAGGGCCAGTGCTCTATCCACTGCACCACCTAGCTGCCCCTTTAATTGGTTTTCTAATTCAATCTGTTTATAACATGGTGTGACAGATTAAGAAAAAATAATCTTGGACTATAATAAGAGGGGCACAGCTTCTAAGAAAAAGCAGGTGATAGTTCCCCTGTAATCTGACCTGGTCAAACCACATTTGCTGTTCACAGTTCTAGGCACCACATGTAAAAACACTGAGAAGTTGGAGAGTCCTCAGAGGAGGCATCTAGACAGGTAAAGATCTTCAATCCATATTCCAAGAGGATCAGTTCAAGGAAATGAGGATATTTAGCTTGGGGAAGAGAAGACAAAGATAAAAGGTGGTGGGAAATGACAGCCAACTGAAGGGTCCTCATGCAGAAGAGCAATCAGACTCACTCTATTTGGGTAGAAATTGCAGAGAAACTAATAAAAGCTAGAGTTGCAGAAAAGTGACACGGGCTATATGGTGGTGGGTTCCCTGTTCTTGGAAGCCTTCAAGGAGAGGCTGGATGGCTATTTGTCAGGTGAATTGTGGTGGGGCTTTCTTCTGGATATGGGCCCAAACAAATTGCTGCTGAGCTCCTTTCCAGCGATCCCGTTCTATATAATCCAAAGGCTATGTTGCTCTGAGATTTGCATTTCTTCTAACTCACTGCTTTATCCAGGGTAGCCACTAGCTTCTCTAAGTACTAGATTCCTCATAGGGCACAGCAGAAATAATATCTGTCTGCTTGACCTTTTGGGGGTGGTTGTAAAGCTCAAATGAAGCCATATATGAAAAGTGTTTTTAAAACTGTAAAGTCACAGTTAAATGTTGGCTATTAGGGGGCAGCTAGGTGGCGCAGTGGATAAAGCACCAGCTCTGGATTCAGGAGGACCAGAGTTCAAATCCAGCCTCAGACACTTGACACTTACCAGCTGTGTGACCCTGGGCAAGTCACTTAACCATCATTGCCCCGCAACACCCCCCCAAAAAAAAAACAAAAACAAAAACAAATGTTGGCTATTATTCCTAGTATTACTACAAGTAAATCAGTTATAACACATCTGGTATATAAGACCTTCAATACCCTGTAGGAGGTGACATGATTTATTGGATAGAAAGTTGGCCTTGAAATCAGGAAGACATAAGTTGAAATCCTGGCCCTAACACATATTAGTATTGTGACCAAGAACAAGTTACTGAGGGGCAGCTAGGTGGTACAGTGGATGAAGCACCAGCCCTGGATTCAGGAGGACCTGAGTTCAAATCCGACCTCAGACACTTGACACTTACTAGCTGTGTGACCCTGGGCAAGTCACTTAACTCTCATTCCCCCCACACACACACACACACAAAAGTAAGTTACCTAACTTGTCAGTTCCTTCAGGCAACTCTGTAGGATTAAAATTCAGATGACTTTCATCAGAGGGAGGAGCTTCTGCACTAGGCACTTTCCATACATATGACATGATAAATAAGAATTTTTTAATTGACTATTTAAAATTTTTTAAATTTTAAATTAAAAAAATTAAATCTAGAGTAAACATGTCTTATACTTTCCATCACAATTTTCTTAAAATTTTCAATTGAATTTTTTGTTTGTTTTTATGTTGCTTTCATTTTTCAAATGCATTCCTCTTCTTTCCTTCTCTCCAGAAGACATCCCTTGTATCAAATAATTAAAAGAAAGGAGAGGGAAAAAAGCAGTTCAGCAAAGCTAACCAAATGGATTGATTGGGTCTAATGGTATACACAGTGATATATAGGGGCAGCTAGGTGGCGCAGTGGATAGAACACCAGCCCTGGAGTCAGGAGTACCTGAGTTCAAATCCGCCTCAGATACTTAACACTTACTAGCTGTGTGACCCTGGGCAAGTCACTTAACCCCAATTGCCTCACTAAACAAACAAACACAGTGATATATACTCATTGTCTCCAGTCTCTAGAAAGAAAGGAAGAGGTGTATTTTCCCATCTCTTCTTCAGGGCCAGCCTTGATCTTGATAATTATACAGCATTCCATTTAAGTTTTTGTATGTCCTTTCCATTAACATTGTTGAAGTCATTATGTATTTTTCTCTAGTCCCTCTTTATCTCATGTTGTATCCATTCATATGCTTTCTCATGCTTCTCTGTATTCTTCATATTTATTGTTTCTTTACAGTGCAGTAATATTACATTACATTCATGTAGCACAATTTGCTTAACCATTCTCCCAATTGAAGTGATACATTGTGTGGGAAACCTTCCATTATTCTCTTGGGGCTTTATGTGTCTGACATTTGAGCCTCCAGCAAAAGAACCTGTAGGAAGACAGCCTATTATTCATGAATATACTTGGGAATCCCCAGTGATTTCTCAGAAAGCAAAGCAGAGAATTTGGAAATCCAGTGGTGGCCAAGCCCAGAAATAGTCCTGTGCTTAGGAGCATGAGTGATATATTTCAACCACTTCACACAGTACAAGCCAAGTGTACCAAGTGTAAGGGCAAAAAAAATATCAGGGGAAATTCATTGCACAAGAGTAGCCCAACTAACAGGTAATCACTACCATTGTCCCCTTGCCACCAGGTCTTACTATAATAGGGAGAAAACAAAGTCACAGCCTTCTGCCCATTTTTGGGAGAAGGTACATTAATAACCTTGGTATATCTACATTTGTCTACCTTTCTGGTCACTGCATTAAGAAATATATATCAGGGCAGCTAGGTGGCGCAGTGGATAGAGCACCGGCCCTGGAGTCAGGAGTACCTGAGTTCAAATCCAGCCTCAGACACTTGACACCTACTAGCTGTGTGACCCTGGGCAAGTCACTTAACCCCAATTGCCTCACTAAAAAAAAAAAAAAGAAAAAGAAAGAAATATATATCACTGTTGAGCAATAATCTAGACAATTAAATTTAACAAACATTCTTTAAGTAGCATGTCATAACTATTTTTTATAGGTCTTCATATACTTTGGACCTACTTCCATTATCTTATTAATTTTGTTGTTTGTGAATGGGATTTCCCTAATCTATTATTTCCTCTTGGACTTTGTTATTGTTATACAAAAATGTCATTGATTTTAAAAAATTATTTTTTGTTGTGTAAGGCAATTGGGGTTAAGTGACTTGCCCAGGGTTACACAGCTAGTAAGTGTCAAGTGTCTGAGGCTGGATTTGAATCCAGTGCCAGTGCTTTATCCACTGTGCCACTTAGCTGCCCCAAATGTCATTGATATTTGAGGGTTTATTCTATATCTTATTATTTTAATGAAATTATCAACTACATAAATTAATTTCTTTGCTGATTTTCTGGGATTTTCTAAGCGAACCATTATGTTGTCAACAAATAGGGATAGCTCTTTCTTCTCTTTGTCAATCTTTATGCCTTTAATTTCTTTCTTTTTTCTTATTATTGCTACCATTTTTAGAACTCTGTCAAATAACAAAAGAGAAGGGCGTATTCTTGCTTAATTTCAGCTTTTATTGGAAAAATGTTTAGTATTTCTGCATTGTATATAATGTTAGCTTTGGGGATTAGGGATAGTTTTTTTTAATCATATTAAAAATGACCCTTTTGTGATGATGTTTTGTAGGTTTTATAAATCTAAATTCATGTATACTTTATCAAAGAGTTTTTCTGCTTCTGTTGATATAATAGTATTTTGGATGCTTTTATTTTTCATATGATTTAATATTATTATGCTAATTGTTTTTTCCCTAAAACTGAACCAAACATCATTTATTAAGTGTCCAATTATATGCAAGTGTTCAGTATTAGGGATGCAAAGATGAAACTGTTATATAATCCCTACCCTTAAGGAATTTACTATACTGTGTCCTGGTTCCAAAGGTTTGTCATGTCAGGGTGGGAGTAGGGATAAGCTCCCACTCTCTATAAAATGCTCCAATAGCGTGTGTCTCAAATAGCCTCTGACAACCGAAGCCCAACTCCTGGCCTTCTCGTGGCGGAACTGTTTCCACTAACAGGAGAAGGGGCGAAGGTGAGTCACTGGCGCCTTAAAATCAGTCACTTTGGGCAGGTGGGACTCATTAGCCTTGTCAGGCAACCTGCCTAGGGGAAGGAAATTCTGATTTTAAACCTCCACTGCCTTGCGGCTATACCCATATATGGGAAAGGCTTTGGGAGTTAACCCGGAGGAAAAATCAGGAGTAGAGTCCCTTAGGCATTTGGATGTTGGACATCACATCCCTCTGGCAACTCCTGCGGTGGCACTGCTGCCAAACTGGATTGACTCTGCCTCTCCTTTGAATCCACCAATGTCGAGGAGAGGGAAAACTTGCTACAACAGCTTGTTTTCCTATTGATCCGCCCAGGCCAGCACCCTGGAGAGGACACTCCAGTTACTCCTCATGGGGTAGATACAACACGGGATGCAGCAGTTACCGATTATAAGTCACTCAGGAGCTGCGACTCCTATATCAGACTGCACAGCCACACTGTGGCCTGTGGCTCTTCAAGGCGCTGATCCATGGTCCTCTGCAACTGATGGAAGTCTACACACATATTGTGTCCAGATTGAGAGATATACACAAATAACTAAACATCATAATACAACACTGAATGGAAATTTTGGTAAACTGGTGAACTGAAACTGAATTCAACACTGCATTGAAAATGACATGAATTGGGGGCAGCTAGGTGGTGCAGTGAATAGAGCACTGGCCCTGGATTCAGGAGTACCTGAGTTCAAATCTGGCCTCAGACACTTAACACTTACTGGCTGTGTGACCCTGGGCAAGTCACTTAACCCCAATTGCCTCACCAAAAAAAAAAACAAAAAAAAAACAAATGAAATGAAAATGACATGAATTGAAAAGCTGCAGAAGTCATGAATCATTTCTAGTTGGGATCAAGGCAGATCCTACTAAAGACCAGAAATTCAATAAGAAGAGAAATTAGAGTAGGTGGGAATCATTGGTCTTTGATCATTTGAATCAGTTCAGGTCTTGGGGATGGCGGGGGTAGGATTGGGCTCAGAACACAGAGTGCATGAGAGGTAAGCTATGAAATAAAGCTAAGCTGGAGCCAGTTTGTGGAAAGCTTGGAAAGCCAAGTGAAAGAGTTTTGATGTTATCTACAATAAATGGCAAAGCAAGTCTTGGAGGAGGAGGGTGACATGATCAAGCATATGCTCTAGAAAGATTACTTTGGCAGGTAGCTATAGGGAAGATTAGAGAAAGGAGAGGCTGGAGGCAAGATGACCACTTAGGAGGTTCTGAAAATAGTCTAGGAAGGAGGATGGTAACAATACTAGTACTAGCTGTGGATTATAAAATAAAAAGATCTTGAAAATCCCTTCCAACTCTAAATCTGTCATCCTATGACTTTATGTGAGGATGAGACAGAGAGAGGATTAAAAAATGGCCCCAAGATTTTGGTAACTGGAAAGATCAACAAAAATAGAGAAGTTAGAGAAGTCAGTTTAAGGAGAAGACAAGTTTGGTGTGGGTCATGTCAAGTTTAACATACTAGCAAGAGGAAATATGGGATTAGAGTTCAGGAGAGAAGCAAGACTGTGTGCCTGGGGAAGTTATGTATGTCCATATGTATTGTCTAAATGTTGTTCAGAGGAAGCATTGACAGATATCTCTAGAATCTTGCCCACTTATCTTAAAGGGACATTGATTCATGCTTTGAGGGGAGCAAGGAAAAGACTATGAAGCTGGCTACTCTGTTCTCCAGTCTCCAGGATGAGTACTCAGCTAGAATACTGTCCCCTAAATATTACTTTTCCTAGGGCACAATTTTGGTTCAAAACAAAAACCAACTTCCCTGGTCATTATCCCTTAAGTGGGAGTGGGTTAATCCAAACTTATACCCATTCCTTTAGTGGGAAGGTTTAATTTCTTCCCATAAACACTTGGTTACACAAAAGCATATCAGAAATAGCAAATAATGAATTAACCCACTTATCCAAATAAACAGCAAATGGAAATGAGTTCTACAGATTAGAATATACCAGAGGGGGCAGCTAGATGGCGCAGTGGATAGAGCACTGGCCCTGGAGTCAGGAGTACCTGAGTTCAAATCTGGCCTCAGACACTTAACACTTACTAGCTGTGTGACTCTGGGCAAGTCACTTAACCACAATTGCCTCACTTAAAAAAAATTAAAATTAATTAATTAATTAATTAATTTTTTTAAAAAAAGAATGTACCAGAAAATACACAAGAGGGAATAAACTCTTAAATGAGAGCAAGATGAGATCTTAGCTCAACCAAGAGGACTGAGATCAGTCAAGGAGAAACTTAACCAAAATCTCTCTGTAAGCAAGCTCAAATTTATGGATATGTAGAAGAGCTAGCTATTGATATGCAGAAGAGCTACCTATTGATAGCTTCCAAAGTTTTTCTTTTTCTACTTCCTGGAGTTAGTCCTCAGGAGTATTTGGAATCATGTAAACATGTCATATCTCTCTTGCAGGAAAGTATCTCCTCTACAAAGGTCTCACACCAATTCTGCCCTTCATCCAAATACTCATTCTCTCCCACATTCCAGATCCATGCCTTAGTAGCTATATACAAAATGCACCAGATTTGTGTGAAAGTCTAGCTGCAGAGAGATTTGGGCATTGGTAGAAACAATTTCTACTAGGGGCTCTGCCACATAGGGAGGCTAGTTTTTCCCTTAAAAAAAGCAAGAACATTATTCCTAAGACTTGATTCACCTGGGTCACTTGTTGCTTAAGACTCCACCCCAAGGTTGGAAAATTGTATCTAAGATTGGTTGATCTAAGGAACTATAATGATATTACTTTTGGTTGCTTTGTGCATAAGAAGGGCAGTCTAGAAAAAGTCATTATCCCAAAGGCTTGAATAGCCCACTGCTCAAGAAGTCAACATGGAGATGAGGGGCTGCATCTTTTTGATCTAGGGCCAAATCCCCTCCATGTTATTGTTAACCAAACTTTTTTTTGCTAAGTGTTAGATAGTCTAGGAGTGTCTCATTTCATTTGAGTCCCAAGACAGTCACCAGGAAAACCTGAGTCAGGCCTGGCTGAAAAAGGTACCCTATAAAAAGAGGGGAGGATCTTCAAGGGAGAGAGTGCAAAGAGAAAAAGAACAGATGATGGAGCTTTGAAGGGCACTCCCACTTACTACATTCAGGAGGGGGATGAGGAAGAGAAGGAAATCAAAGAGGAGGAGCTAGATTCATAGGAGGAGAACCAAGATAGTTCATTGTTACAGAAGTCAAGGGAGAAGAGGATATCAAGGAGGAATGTGTGTGTGGGGAAGGTATATGGGGGTGTGAAGACAAAATTGACCAACAAATGCCAGAAGTCAAGAGGGATAAGTAGAGAGGGAGAAATTGAAGAAATTGAAAATGGATTACCAATGGAACCAGGTTAGAAAGAAATGGGCTGAAATGGGATGGTGGCACATGTCTTCCTTTGACAAGGAAAGCCACTTCATCTTAATCTGCTGGCAAGATGGATAAGAATATGGGAGAAAATAGAGAGCAGGGGTTCTTAACTTTGGTTAAAGTATTTTGATAACTGGATTTCAATATGATTTATTTCTTTTGAACAACAATGCTATGTATTTAATGTATATTAAAACAGTATTTTGACAAGGGGTACATAGGCTTCACCAGACTGCCAAAGGGTGGTCTATGTCACAAACAAGGTTAAGAACCCCTGACATAGAGGGTTGTATTGGTGTTTTTTTTTAAAGAAATAGAGAAGAGGAGATAATAATAATAATTCTAGCTACATAGTGCTTTAAGGTTTGAACAGTGTTTCCTTCACAATAATTCTATGAGACAGTCAGTACATCTTACAGATAAGGAAACTAAGACCTATAAGCATTAAGTGACTTATCAAAAGTACCATAAGTGATCAATGATACAGCCAACATGAGAAAAGGATGGCTTCATTTTTCTCAGTAAAGTAGGAGGCACTGAGAGAAATATGGTGGGGTTAGGGTTTGGGGGTTTTAGGAGAGAAGAATAATATTGGAAAAGCCTTAATAAGGACTCTAATAGGGATTCAGTAAGACATTCTTTTTCTCCCTCTTATAACCCATAGAATTTGTTGTCTGTAAGCGACATTTTAATATTTGATATTGGATTCTGGGAGACAAAGAAGATTGAAAGGCAAAGAAATAACAAGATGGGAAAAAAACATCTATCCTCTGATCAGAGAGTTTTGGCATGAATCTGCTCATCTGCTATCAAGCAAGCTAGCCTGCTGTAAATAAATAAAAACGTAAGAGGGGCAGGAGGGACAGAGGACACTGCAACAGATAAGGGCAAGATGGGAAGAGATGTCTGAAGTCTGATCAGTGGGAAAAGGAGATAAGAGGTAGGAAGATATGAAGCGGCTGGTAGTTGGAAGTCTACTTGAGAACTTCTCAGAGACAGCACCTGATGGTAGCTTCTGTTTACATTAGACCTTTGGAGAGAGTCTGCTAATCAAGTGTCAAGCTAAGGCAGCTCAGCCACCTAACATTTTACTTCAAGAAGCAATAGGGCTGCTACAAAGAACGCCTCACTCAGAAGCTGCCGGCAATTGAGCTCCTATCTACATGAGTTACCAATAAGGACGGAGGATCTTGTTTCCAGCAAACATGAAGGGCAAAGGAAATTTTTCATTGGCCTGCAGAGTGTGTTACATTTGTGTTTCTGCTTGTTTCAAATGACAGTTATATACATAAAGTGTAGGCTAGTTTCCTTACGAGAAGTGGAAGTAATTAATCTACTTAACATTTTTTAGAAAATAGTGATTGTCTATGTTGATATCTATTTATTCAGCCTGTACCTTTTAGTATTAGTAACTTGTTTGAATAGGTCAGGGTGGAGCTGTTGTAATTATATGCTGTACCCTTATCTTTACCAGGGCTTATTATTGGTTGTTAATTTTGATCTTTGTTCTAAGAAGGCAATGGTCTAACTGCATGAACCAATAGGTGATTAGGAAGTAAATCCCATATCACTAACCACTTATTGTCTGTCTGAATAGACTTGATCCCATTTTTTGTGCTCAGCATTTTCTAGGGCTTAGGAAAGGGGATGGTGATGGGAGAGGGGAAGAAGAGAAGGATATTGTCATGGAGAAACATTAAACCAATAGATTTGGAGTCAGATGTGAATTGAAATTTTGCCTTTCTTATTTAATATTTATATGATCTAAGGCAAAGTACTTAATTCCCCTGGCCCTTAGCTGCTTCAGGTTTTTTTTTGGTTTTTGGTTTTTTAAAAAGCATGTTGAACCATATGATGGTGCCTTTAAATTTCCTTCCAGTTCTAAATTGTCTGTTCCAATGAGTATACTACAGACTGCAATGGCCTGTAGGAAGAAATTGATGAGTAACTGATGAAACAGTTCACACACCGGCAAGGGAACATAATATGGTGGTCCTTGGGGGGGGGGGGGTGGAGTGGATCTGTTAGCATTCATTCTGCTCCAAACAGGAGCTTCTTGACTTGCTTTAATAACGTGATCCTTCAGAAGGCTTCAATCTGTATCACTCCACCCTCCCATTCCCATTTTTTTCATTGATGGAATCAGAAATCATGCCATGGAGAACTTAATATTTCCTTCAATTATTAATGTAGGCAACAAACTACAACAGTACTAGCAGTGCCTGTAACTGCCACCAATAAAAATCACATATATTTTTCTATTATTACAGTTGTATATATGTCTATTTAAACAAACATTTATACTTGTCGCTACTTCAAAATTACTGTAGTTATTAGACCTACCACCAGATCACATATAATAAGTATTCTTGGGTACAGATGCTTATGACCTAACTGGCCATCTATCAGGCAATTCTGTCTAGTAGTCATTCACTCCTGAACATAGAAATCTCATGTTCTTAAATTGGTGACCAGGACATCTATGTTACTTTCCAGTGTTCCCTATCTAGAATTATTCTTTAGTAGACACACAGGAGGTGGATAATCTTCATTGTTTGTTCAAGTCTTGAAAAACTGAAAAAATTCAAATGAGAATTCTTAACTCTCCTTAAACAGTCCATGTGCCTTTGGTTACATGAATAGGTGTGTGGACGATGAGGCCAGACCAGGCAAGTCCAAACACATCTGATGGCTGAAGTGTGTTATTTATAGGAACTTCTTATTATTGGTAACATTGCACAGGGCCACAAACAGTGTCATATTCAGTGTGTGAGTAGAGAGGTGTTTTTTTTTTAAATTTTCCTTTTCATACTTCCTTTTTGTACACTGCCTTTTCTGAAGTAAAGGCACACACACTAAGGAGGCTGTACATGTGCTATTCATGTATTGTTGTTATTCTATGAAAACACTATGCATTTTAAAAATAACTTCTCAAGAAAACTGAATGATTTCAGAAATAAAAATCATTTATAAAAAAGTGCAGAAAACTATCAAATTCCATGTGTAATAATAGGCAAATTCCAGGAAGGATAGGACTTCTGAACTATGTTGTAATACAAGTATCTGTCAAAGGGTTAAAATCCATTAAAAGTGTTAAAACTTTGAGTAAATTGTGAAACTTTTCTTTTTTTCCTTGTCATATAAATTTGTCTTTTATTTGAGCATATAAATTACTTATTTCCATGTAGATTTATCAAATATATCAATTAAAACTACAAAAATATGAATTAAATAAAATATTTTATTTTAGCTTTATTATATAATGCATTATATATTTCTATATTATCAGACTATATTATTATTAACATTTTTGGTTAAAAGACCAATGTCAACAAAAATATTTATAGCAACTCTTTTTGTGGTGATTAAGAACTGGAAATCAAAGGAATGCCCAGCAATTGGGGAATGGCTAAACAAGCTGTGGTATATGGTGGTGATGGAATGTTATTGTGCTCTAAGAAATGACAAGCAGGATGATTTCAGAAAGGCCTGGAAAGACTTGTATGAACTGATGTATAGTGAAGTGAACAGAACCAAGAGAATATTGTACACAGAGACAGCAATATTGTTTGATGAAGAACTGTGAAAGGCAACTGTTCTCAACAATACAATGATACAAGACAATCCCAAAGGATTATTGATGAAACATACTATCCACCTCCAAAGAAAAAACTGATATTGATGGAACACAGACTGAAGCATGCTATTTTTCCCTTTCTTTCATTTTTTCTTTTATTCAAGTTTTCTTATATGAAATGACTAACATGGTAATGTTTTCCATAATCATACATGTATATAACCCATTATCTGATTGCTTGCTGCCTCAGGGAGGGGGGAGGGATAAAAATTGGAACCCCAAACTATAAATAAAAATGTTCATTATTCAAAAACAAACAAAAACAAATAAATAAATAAATTACCAAATGCGCAAATAAATAAATGCATGGGTGAATGGGTGAATAAATGAAAAATAAACAAATAAATTTTTTTGTTAATTGGGTATAGCAATCACTCATAGGCACAACCCCACTGGCACAAAAGCATCTGTTTCTGACCTGAATTAGTGAGTTCTTTCTTAGGTAGTGTTATGGGTTCCTGATTCTGGAGATTCATTGGTGCTGAACTTAGCATGGACACCTTTAGCCCTGTTGAAGCCTGGGACTCCAGAACTCAAGAGATCTACCAGCTCAGTTTCCCAAGTAACAAGGACTACAAGTACATACCACAGTTCCTAGTTTTATTTTATATTTTTTTACAGTCAACTTAAGTTGAAATGTTGAAGATAATAAAATGTATTGAAGACTATATATTATATTATTTCATTTGTATTAATAAATGCAAAGATACACAATAGCCACAATGATTTTGATGCAGGAAAATTCCTGAATGAAGCCAGCAAACCTGAAAAAGCATCTTATCTCTGTTCATATTGAAAATGCATCTAAAGATGTAGGAGGTTGTATGAAGAAAACTCAATTCAAAAAAGCTGGGACACTTCCAAAACTTGTACTTGCCATTTCCCCCAAACCCTTTCTTGACTAAGGCATCTTAGAAAAGTGCTTACTGGATTTCCAAATAAAAGAAACCCTGTGCTATTGGAGAGGCTTTGGTAATACTATGTGCACTGGAAGTAGACAAACTGATTTTTGACCTGATAGAGAAAAACTGGAAGTGATTTCATTGTCAAATGATGTGATATATTTTGGACAGTTTATATTTCCTTTAACATTTTGAAATAGGTCATTGAGGAATTGGCTGCCTTGTTCATTCCTCTTCAGTATGCAACTTCATGATATTACATGTATCTCTCAATGTAGCCAGCTTTGTTTTTGTTCATTATGTGCATGCCAACACCATTGTTAAAAAAATTAATTATTAACTATATCTATAACTAACCTGGAAAAATTATATATAATTGGATTTATGAAAAATTATGATTGTATGAAAAATGATAAGTTTAGAAAAATTATCATTGGGCCGTAAGTCCCTTCGTGGTCACCATTCAAATGTTGGAATATTTTAAATGACTAGGGCTAATTTGGGGGGCTAATCTGACTGGAGGACTAAACTGGGGACTTTTGACTATTTGGCTATCTGACTTCGTTAATTTAATGTGGGCCGTTTATAAAGTTCCACCACACTGCTCCCAAAGTGATAGACTAAAGATTAAGAAGCCTCTTAACCAAATAATCAAAGCAGAGTTTATGAGATACTATTTAAAATTAGGAATACAGAGAAATAAAGTGTACAACCTGACTGCTTTCCTGCGGTCTCTTTCCACTGCTTTCGCACCTGCTGCGCTTTGAACTTCTTGAATACAATAAGGGCCTTAGCCGTCTATGGCCACATTACACTTTCCCTGGTTTGTATTAAGGCCTGTAACCTTTTCAGATCCCTCTCTAGTCTCCAATCTTTGCCGTCTCCTCAGCCGTCTCTTGACCTCTTCTTGTCCGTCTGAACCCCTGAGTCTTGTCTATCTAGTCCGTCCTCCGCCCGTCCTCTAGTCTGTCCTTTATCTAGTCCGTCTCTCCTAGTCAGCTTCCCTTGCTCTAGTCAGCCTTCCTCCTTAATCTTGTCCCTCTATCTAACTCCCAGGTCTATATATACCTTTTCTTCTCTCCACTCAAATCTCAGGGCTTCCTTCGCCCCCACAGACCAAGCTAATCCACCAGCCAGAGCTGCAGCTGGTGGTGGTGGGGTGCGCTCCAAGTTGTCAGCACAGGCTATCCGGGATCCTTCAGATAGCTCCGCTCAGGTCAGAGGGAGCTGGGGGCTTTCCACCCCCCCCCCCCCAGCTCCCTCTGACCTGGCGTCTCGTATAGCCCACCGGGCTTTTTCACTTAGCAGAAGCTGAGAAGGAGGAGGAGAGACCCTGAGGGCCTAAGGCTTTCTAATCTCAGCCTAAAGGTAGGGTCCCCAAATCAAAATAAATTTCCACACCATCAAAGAAGAATTCTTATTTTGTGAGTCCTTTTTGGAAACTACAAAGACTGTCAACATTTTGGAATGCATAAAAGTCCTTTTTTCCCCAAACAAAACTTTGATTGGAGAGAGAAGCTTTATATATTTTGCATGAATACTCAATAAATACATCTGGTTTTAGTACTTAAGTGAAAAAAAGTAAGCTCCTCACGTTGTCATCCATTGCTTTTTACACAGAAGTGCACTGGCAATAAAAACTTCCAAAAACTCTGAAAAAGTTTTTGTCAACAGTTATAAATGTCATCAGCTTTCTTAGAAGCAGGTCTCAAAGCATTTCTCTACAATACAGACATTTTCTACAGCACAGAAGTGTTGAAGTCTTGAAGTGCTTTTTCAAATTAAAGGCAGACATTTTATTTTTTCTAAGAGAAAAAGAAAATCTACTTTTGGAATACTTTGAAAGAATGGATTCAATCCATTAGTTGACTTACTTGATGTTTTTAACCACAAAAATGGGATAAATTTTCCAATCATCCTGAAGTCACCATTATGGATGCTATTGTAAATTTACAGGCTAATCTGTTCATATAGAAAAAAAAAAAGAAAGTAGAGGCTGATATACTTGCAGTATTCCAAAGCTTAGAGGAAATACTTTCGTCAATGTCTTTAAAAAGAAAAATCTGTGAATATCTGGAAACACTTCAAAACTCTTTGAAAAGCTATTTCTATCTTGACATTGAAATTGAACCATGAATTCCCAATATTTTTCCTTCTCATATACACTGTATTGAAAATACTGACCTAGCCAAAGATTAACTTATTGATATTAGGGCAAAAGAAAACTGTATATAATTGGAGTTTAACTCAAAAAGCCCTGGGGAATCCTGGTATTCCTTAAGAAAAATCATATCTTCACCTTGATAAGTCAACTAAGAAAGCTTTAATTCCATTCACAACAACATATCTTTGTGACTTGGGATTTTTAACACTTTAACCATCAAAACCACCCCACTGTGGAATGTTCTTATTCAAACTAAGCAACAATAACCCTAAAATTGATATGTCTTTTAAAGTCATTTACCTTGCCTATATTTTAATGCATTGTCTTGTTACTTAATGCATTAAGAAGTGCATCTATTACTTTAACACAATTAAAAACATTTTGATAATTATTTCAATATAATTAGTTTTATTTGTAATCCTATGTAGTTTGTTTTATGCATTTAAAACATTCTAACAAGGGATCCAAAGGTTTAATGGTCACTAGGCAAAGGAGTCCATGGCACGAAAAAAGGTCAGCATTTGCTCCACACAAACATGGCTTTAACAAGACTCATCCTACAAGCATTCCATGTTCATTAGACCGCTAAGCCTTTGCTAAAACTGTATCCCTCATTGAATTGCCAACCTCCTTTCCTCTCTGCCTATCACAATGCTACCCATCCTTAAAAGCCCAGATCAAATATCACCTCCTCTGAACGGGCTTTTCTGATGATTGTAAACCACCATGATTTTTCCTTCCTCTGAAGTCACTATCTATACTAATAGTCTCAAACTCAAATTGGTCAGATGACTTACATTTATATCCCTAATCTATTTGGCAATGTTGAAATTTTGATTCATTTTCACAATGACTTGTTCACTTGATTACGTAATCTTTTGAACCAAATGTTGCTGGATATTACTTGGGGGATATAAGTAGCTAAAGTAGCCTAGGATCTGAAAACTTGATTTCTCTGACCTATGCCATTGATTTGGCCATTAATAATGTACCCATACAATAAATTGGATGTTGTCCTGCTGTGCTCTTTGATACAAGTAGAATATTTCCAGTGACTAGACAGCGGGGCATGGCCACACCCAATCAGACTCTTATGGCACATAACATCTCAGTAGTTTCCTGGAGATGAAGGGGAGTGGAGTAATACAGAAAATGAAGATCTTGAAAAGTAGATTCAGAAAGAAAAGAACAATTCAAGTTTCAATTTAATTTAGCAAGTATCTGAGCTTTTTACTATTATTACCATCTATTATTCCATCCCTTCCTATTTCTGGTCCTTGTTACACCCATTTTTCCATTTTACCTACCAAATGATTGCCACCCATATGTTAGACAAGTCCAATATTATATGCAGGGTTTTACAACCATAATCCCACACCTTTGCAAAGACAGGAAGGAGGCATATTTTCATCCTTTTTCTCTCTCATTTTAACTTATACAGCCTTTAGTTTTGAGTATTTTGCTGTTCCTTACATTTATGTTGCTATAATAATTTTACATTACACACACACACACACACACACACACACACACACACTTCTTGTGGTTCTACTTGCTTCATGTTTTAGCAGTCCATATGTCTTACCATATTTCTGTTCATTCATCATATTCATCATTTCTCATAATGAGATAATATTCCATTGAATTCAGGTAGCACAATTTTGGTTAACTATTATCTTATTCATAGGCATCTACTTTATTTCCAGTTTTGCACTACTATAAAACTTGCAGGTATAAATATTTTTATATATGGAGTCTTTCTTTTAGAATAGGTAACATTTATATAGTGCTTACAATGTAAACAGGCACTGTGCTAAAGTGCTTTAAAATTATTATCTCATTTGATGCTTACCAACAACACTGGGAAGTAGGTGCTATTATTATCTTGATTTTGCAGATGAGAAAACTGAGGCAGACAGAGGTTACCAGGGCCACACAGCCAGGAAGTATCTGAGGCTGGATTTGGACTCCGGTCTTCCTGACTCCAGGCCAACTGAGGCAAATTGTATGGACATTTTCATCACTTTCTTAGCACAGTTTCAAAAGCTTTCCAGAATGGTTGAACCAAGCACCAGTTCAACCAACAGTGTGTATCTGTCTTTCCTTATTAGTGGATAGGATTTTTTTATGTAAAGATATGCACTGAATTAAATGAAGGTGGAGAATACATTCAAGGAAAGCCAATTCTTGGTTGGTTGTTGTCCTTCATGTTCAAAGACATCACTATGTTGGGGTCAAGGTACAGTATTTCTGACTCTGGCTGATCAGACCAATACAAGCTCAGAAGGCTCCACTACAGGTTGGACACAAATAGTCCACATGAACAGTTGGAGGGGAGGTGTCTCTAAATTTGTGCATCTCATGTTTCTTTTGAGCTACTGCAATTTTGCTTTGCTCATAGAGCACGAAACCGTCTTTGATCTAGGCACACTATGCTAAGTGGTCCTTTGCCGGTGTTTCCCATGTCTCACAATCAATTCCAAAGTTCTTCAGGGAGACCTTGAAAATGCTATTGTATCACTTTTTCTGACCTTTGTGGGAGTACTTGCCTTATGTGAGTTCATTGTAAAATAGTCTTTTAGGCAAATGTAGATTTGGCATTTGAACAGCGTAGCCAGTCCATCAGATGGCACTCTCTGCAGTAGAGTTTGGGTGCTTGACAGTTTAGCTTGAGAAAGGACCTCAGTGTCCAGTACCTTATTTTTCTAAGTGATCTTCAGAATCTTCCTAAGACGATTCAAATGGAAGCAATTCTATTTCCTGGCTTTCCACTATTATATTGTCCAGGTTTCACAGCATACAACAATGGAGTCAGCACAGTGGCTCTGGACATCCTCAGTTTTGTAGGCAGCCTAGTATCTCTTCTCTCCCATGTTTTCCTTCAGAGCCTCCCAAACATTTGACTAGTTAATCATCCATGTGTACATCCCTGGAACGTACACTGCCAAGGTAAGTGAACTTATCCATAGCATTCAATATTTCTCCATTTGCTAGAACTAATGGTTCCACATGGTGTGGTCTTGGCTGGTGGAGAACCTGTGTTTCCTTGGTATTAATTGTTAGGCCAAAATTAGCACAAGCAGCAGAGCATTGATCCATGCTTTGTTGCATCTCACACTCACATGAGTGCACAATCATCTGCAAACAAAAAAAAATCATTCACCTATTCTCCTTCCACCTTAGTCTTAGCTTGTAGCCTTTTCAATTTAAATAATTTACAATCAATGGATTGCTGACCTTGATGCCATGTTTGTCTTTATTAAAGGCACCTGACAATATTGCTGTAAACATCATGCTAAAGAAGCATGGGAGCAAGCACACAGCCCTGATTCACTCCACTAGTAACTGGGAAAGCAGATCGTTGTCCATCATCCAGAATCCATGCAAGCATGCCATCATGGAAATGGTGTGCAATATTGATAAACTTTGGGCAACCAAATTTTGACATAATTTCTCACAAGCCCTCACAACTGCTCATCTAAAAATCCCTGGTCAGATTGATGAATAATGTGTACAGACTTCTGTTCTGCTCCTGGCATTTCGTTTTAGGTTTACTGGATGTTGTGTTGTCCATAAGCATATGCTTATGAGTGGATCATCTTTGCCAAAGTTTTTGTACATTTTTTGTGTGTTTTGAACACAGGGTGAGATCCCCACTGCTTCAGTAAGCAGACCAGGCTGGCATGAAGCTGATAAATTTAGGGCATCTTTTCTAGCTCCTTACTCATGCCAGAAGGTAAGCACTGCAGTCCTTGAAAAATGTTGCTCAGACACCTAGGGGACTGCCAAATCCCACTGCTGCTTCAATTCGATTAGAAGATGACCCTATGGTCTGGGCTGCCTGTGTATAGGATTTTGACTATTTCTCCCAATGTATCTACACCTGCTGCTTCATTTCTTACCTGTTTCCACAGGACTTTGACATAGGTAAAAATAGTAAAAGGGTATGGATGATGCCTTTTGATTCACACATATTTTTTTTATTTTGAATAGAATTTTATTTTTTCAAAATATATGTAAAAACAAATTTTAACATCAATTTTTAAAAACTTTGTGTTCCAACTTCTCTTCCTCCCTCCATTCCCACCCCCCACTCACAAGAACTCAAGCAATTTAAAATAAGTTATAGATGAATGGTCATGGAAAAATTCCCATATTAGCAAGCTGTGAGAGAAAACAGTCAAAAACCCCCAAAACTTCAGATTAAGGAATTGTCAAAGAGGAAAAGAAAAAAAAATTTTAAATGTGTTTCCATCTGTTTTTAGATACTATCAGTTCTTTCTCTGCAGATGGGCAGCAATCTTCATAAGTCTTTCAGGGTTATATTGGATCATTGCCTTGCTGAAAATAACCACATGCATCCCAGCAGATCATCCCCCACTATTGCCGTTATTTTGTATACAGTACATTTCACTCTGCTTCAGTTCATGTAGGTCTTTCCAGGTTTTTCTGATAGTATCTGGTTCATCATAACCTGTATATAGTACCTTAAGCTTGACAGAGAATTTTCTTCATAAAAGCCCAGCAAAGTAGGTACCATATGTTTTGCCATTATAATCAATCATCATAACTATTTCCCTCCATCCCACTCCCTTCCCATGACATTTACTCTACCTTCTTTTTACCTATTCCTCCTCAAAAGTGTTTTACTTCTGACTATCCTCTCCCTCGCTCTGCACTCCCTTTTTTCACCCTTCCTTCCTTATTTTCTTCCCCTCCTACTTTCCTGCAGGGTTAAATAGATTACTCCTCCCAATTGGGTATGAAATCTATTCCCTCCATGAGCCCACTCCAATGTGATCAGGGTCTCTGAGCTAATTTTGTGTTCTAAATTTTTCTTCCTCCCTCCTCAACCCTCCCTATGAGATCAAGCAATTCAATATGTCATACTGGTGTAGTAATGCAGAACATGTTCATCTTCCTTGAAAGTGTTTTGCTTTTTACTGCTCACTCCCCCAATCTGCCCTTTCCTCCTTCCCTTCTTCCCCTGCCCCCTTTTCTCCCTCCCCTCCCTCAGGGCAAAAATACATTACTATACCTACTTGAGTATGTATGTTAGTCCTTCTTTGAGCCAATTCTGTTGATATTAAGGTTCACTCACTCCCCAACTCCTTCTCCCTCTTCTACTCTCCTCCATAAGCTTTTTTCTTGTTTCCTTCATGTGAACTATGTCTCCCCAGACCATCTCTCCCCTTCTCCCTCCCCCAGTTTATTCCTCCTACACCTCAACCCTATTTTTTTGTGGGGAAGTGAGGGTTAAGTTATTTTCTCAGGGTCACACAGTTAGTAAGTGTCAAGTGTCTGAGGCTGGATTTGAACTCATGTCCTCCTGAATCCAGGGCCGGTGCTTTATCCACTGTGCCACCTAGCTGCCCCACCTCAACCCTATTTTAATGATTTCATCATGGATTAGTTAGGTGGCACAGTGGACAAAGCACCAGCCCTGGACCCAGGAGGTCCCAAGCCCAAATCCATCCCCAGACATAAGACACCCCACCCTGTCTGCCCCACAAAGTACAAAACATAAATGCTTTACAGATATCATCCCTTCATATTCAGTTCAGACCTGTGTCTTCTCTGAGTTTCTTACTGATAGTTATTATGATTTTGAAATATCTTTTCCTGTTTATCTTTTTATGCTTCTCCAGGGTCTTGTATTTGAAAGTCAAATTTTCTATTCAGTTCAGGTCTTTTCATCACAAATGCTTGAAAGACCTCTTTCTCATTGAAATCCCATTTTTGCCTCTGAAAGATTATAATCAGTTTTGCTGGGTATGTGATTTTTGGCTGTAGTCCCAGTTCCTTTGCCCTCTGGAATATAATATTCCATGCCCTTTGGTCCTGTAATGTAGAAGCTGCTAGATTTTGCTTTATCCTTATTGGAGCTCCACAGTATTTGAATTCCTTTTTTCTAGCTGCTTGCAGTATTTTCTCCTTTACCTGGGAGTTCTGGAATTTGGCTATAATATTCCTGGAGGTTTTCCTTTTGGTATCTCTTTCAGGAGGTGATTGGTGGATTCTTTCAATTTCTACTTTACCTTCTGCTTCTAAGAATATCAGAGCAATTTTCCCTCACAATCTCTTGGAGGATGGTGTCTAAGCTTTTGTTTTAGTCATGGTTTTAAGGTAGTCCAATGATTTTCAAATTATCTCTCCTAGATTTATTTTCCAGGTCAGCTGTTTTTCCAAGGAGATATTTCACACTGCCCTCTATTTTCTCATTCAATTGGATTTGCTTTACTGTGTCTTGGTTTCTCGTAAGGTCACTTATCTTCCATTTGTTCAATCCTAATTCTCAGGCAGTTATTTTCATCAGACAGTTTTTTAATCTCCTTTTCCATTTGGCTTTTCAAACTGTTGACTTTTTTCTCATGACTCTCCTGCATCGCTCTCATTTCCCTTTCCATTCTTTCCTCCTTTTCTCTACCTCTTCTTTCTATTTCTCCTACTTTCTCTTCAAAGTCCCTTTTGAGAGCTTCCATGGCCTGAGACCAGTTCATATTTTTCTTGGAAGCTTTGGATGTTGGCGCTTTGACCCTGTTATTGTCTTCTTCTTCTGAGGTTGTATTGTGGTCTACCTTACCCCCAAAAGAAGTTTTCGATGGTCTTCTGCTTTCTCTGCCTACTCATCCTGGCTTACTATTTCTTGGCTTTTAACTCCTTCTTAAAGTGTGGTGCTGCTTCCAGGACACACTGTTCCAGGTACAGCATGGCCTGGGGGATGAGTGGACTTCTTCTCATCCTGCCTGGTCTTGCTTTTATTTGATTTTAAACTCTCCACTGCGGGGTGGGGGGTGGGGGTGGGACTGCTTCTCAGCTCCACTCCTGTTCCCAGCTTCAGAGGGTCCCAGGTATTTTGGTTTGAGGAAGGGGGCAGGTTTTAATCTCACCTGGCCTGTTCTCTGGTCCAGAGATAACCTCAAGCCTACTTATTTAACAACCAATGAACAAAGCTTTCTGTGGCATGGTTTTTAGCTTCGATGAGCCTGCTCCCCTGCTCCCCTCCCCCACCTGGGTCTCCTGCCACTCAGGATTTCTTCCTGGTTCCCCACTGGGGTGGGACAATCGAATCCTTCCCCCCAGTCCATTGGTACCCCTGCACTTACCTCCCTCCACACCCTCGACCATGCACTCCGTTCCAGAAGATGACGGTGCTGCAGCAGATTCAGAGGCACTGAGGCAAATTCCTCCAGCGGGTATCTGGTGTGTTGACCTGATTGCAGGGCTAGGCTTTATTCGTGGCCCAGCACAGCCCCCTGAAATCTATCTATAGCTGGAGAAAACTCTCAGCATGTATTTTTGTGTGTTTTTCTGTTCCAAGGGTTGTTTTATTGCTATTTTTGGGGTGATTGTATCAGGAGCTCTGTGCTTTTAATGTCTTTCTGCTGCCATCTTGGCTCTGCCCCGATTCACACATAAATTTGATTTAAGTGAGGCAAAGTTGTGCAAAGTCATTGGCTTCACTTACTATTCCAGAGTCATTGGAGTCCAGTGGCAAGACAAAGTGAAGACAACTGCCAATGTCTCAGGATACAATAGATAACCTTTAATCTTTAATGTCTAACAAATCTCTAGGTACTCCATAGTTCCTTCTTCATCTGCTTTGATGGCCATTAGAACAAAATTTTCTCATCCACCCATTCCACTGGGAGAGGTCTTCACATGCTTGGGGTAGATACTCTCCCAACTCAGTTTTGAGGACCTCAATCTGGTTTAGCCCATCTGACAAAACTGTTTAGTGGGGTGTTAGCACTGAGCATGTACTGAGCACTGTAGCATGCTACAGCTTCTTGGAGGCACAGGTAAGAGTTGGATGAATCAGGTAAATCACAATGTATTCTGACTTCAAGCAGTTTGCTTTCTGGGCAGCAGCTTCTGAAGAGAAAAACTCTTACAGAAATAAATAAATTCAAGTGACCAAGGATATACTAACTTGTGTCTGCTCTTTTAGTTAATGTGAAATATTTTGAAAATTAAAATTTGCAATATTAAAAAAAAGGGTTGAGGGGGCAGCTAGGTGGCACAGTGGATAAAGCACTGGCCCTGGATTCAGGAGGACCTGAGTTCAAATCTGTCCTAGGACACTTCACACTAGCTGTATGACCCTGGGCAAGTCACTTAACCCTCATTGCCCCACCCCACCCCCAAAAAAGAATTGGGTGAATTTGGTGGACAGCATCCCCCACACCAGAGGTACTAGTCTTCCCTGAAGAAACCCTATACCCTAGGTACATATATACACATAAGGTGTCCCAAAAGTCTTGGTGCAATTTAAATCTATTAAAGCTTAAAGATATTAAAAACATGTAAGTTTTAATAGCTTTAAATTGCACCAAGACTTTTGGGACACCTTATGTCTATCACCTCAAGGTTCATGAAGTACTTTTCATAGATTTTCTCATTTGAAACTCAACCCTATAAAGTAGGCATTACAGTTAACATTCCTCTTTTATAGAGGTAGGAGATGAGGCTTAGAGAAGTAAATTACTTGCCCATATTTACACAGCTAATAAGTGTCCAAGGTAAAATTTGAACCCAGATCTTTCTGATTCCATAGGTATTGTATGTACATGGTCTTTCTGAGCATGAACAAAAGTACAGATACTAGAAAGAGGTGGTTGAGTTGGGGAACTGTAGGGCAGTCTAGGTTGACAGGATCATAGATTAAGATGCAAAGGCAAGAAAGTCTGAAAGGCCCCATTCCTGGGTGTCTGAGGATTGAAAACTAGAAAACCAGCCTGCCTGCACAGGCTTTGGGTTACCACCCTCCTTCTAGCTCACATTCAAAAGTTTTTAAATCCCCAAAGGATAAGAAACTAAGTCTCATGATGGGATGAGAAAGTTGGCGGGAGAGCTCACAAGGGGTGATAAAAAAGTTGGCAAGGACTGGGAGGGGCCCAGCAACAGCCACCGCCTCAGCCTCTTTTATGCTGCCCATGGGCAAACCGGTACTTTCCAGGAATTCCTTTGTAGGGAAGGAATGATCTGGAGAAGAACAAAACATTTTCTGTTTAGCAGGAGTCTGATCTCCAAGGCTGTGGAAGAAAAGATTCTCTGGAAGATTCCTTAGAAGCAGAATGTTGAGCCAGTTCCCCAGTGCTTGCATGCCAGAGAAAATGGGACTAACCTGGGTCAGGGATTGGGAAAGAGCACCCTGATTGTCCTCCAAGGCTAGCAGGGAAGTAGTGTCTATTGCATGTCTCTATTCATGGAAAACAGATTATTGGAATGGCTTTCAAATCCTGGCTCTGCTATTCATTTACTACCTATGTATTCTGAGCCAAATCACTTTCCCCCACTCTGTAAACCCCTCCCAACATTCTCTCATCTGCAAGATAATGGTGTTCGATTACATTATTTCTATGGTTGCATTTAGCTTGACCCTATTTCACTATAACCCCAGGCAGTCACCAGAAATTGGAAAGCATTTGGTAAAGAAGGGATATTCTTGCCATAGTTAATGAGGGGGCTCATGAAGTTGACAACTGCTTGGTCCTGATGTAAGGAGTGATAAAAGACATCCTTGGTCCCTAATTTCCATGCATATAGGCATGCAGACTACTAAGAATCATCTCTTTTGATTAAGGCATGGTATCTCCTAAAAGCTCCTATGAAATACAAATATGTTCTCTGGATGAGGGAACCCATGAATCCCTTTGGTACCATTAAACATATTAGGAGGGATTCATAAAACCAAGTTCCTATGAATATGTTCCAAATATTCCAATATATTCCAATGAATATGAAACAAAGATGTTCCCTGAATTAGGTCATCCATTAATCCCCTAGTTCACAGTGAACATTTTAGGAGGTATTCATGGAATTGACTAGGTAGCCATCATCTAGCAGAGTGAAGCTACAGAGAGAAGGAGGATGGCAGAGGAAAAGGACTCCAATTTATTTTGAAAAGGGGAGGAACATTATGAATGAAGGAGACATTTATTAAGTGCTTAATCAAGCACTGTGCTAAATGCTAAGGATAAAAGATAAATGCAATGACTATCCCTGCTCTCAAGGATCAAACAATCTAATGAAGGGAAATAATACATACAGGATAGTGGTAGTGAAGGAGGTGATAAAAGGGAGGACAGATTAAGGGAGGCAGTGGTCAAAAGCAAAACAGACTTTTGAAGAGGGTCAAGACAAAAAGAAAGAAAAAGATAAACAGAAGTAAATTGGATGGAGAGATAAACACAGTTAGTACTCATAACTATGAATGTGAATGGGATGAACTCACTCATAAAATGGAAGAGGATAGCAGAATGAATTAGAAACCTAAATTCAACACTTTGTTGTTTAAAGGAAACACACTTGAAACAGAGACACACGGAATTAAAATAAAGGGCTGGAACAGAATCTATTATGCATCAGCTGAAATAAAAAAAGCAGGGATAGCAATCATAATCTCAGATAAAGCAAAAGCAAAAATAGACCTAGTTTTTTAAAAAAGATAATCAGGGAATGTACACTTTGTTAAAAGGTACTATAGACAATGAAGTAAAATCAAAAATTTTATAGCAAGTTTCTCTTATAAGGACCTCACTTCTCAAATATATAGAGAACAGAGTTAAATTTATAAAAATAAGAGCCATTCTCCAACTGATAAATGGTCAAAAGATATGAACAAGTACTTTTCAAAAGAAGAAATCAAAGCTATAGTCATATAAAATGCTGTAAATTACTATTGATTAGAGAACTGCACATTAAAACAACTCCAACCTATTCCTTTGATACAGTAAGGCAGCAAATGATGATGTAGTCTGGGCACATAGGAGCTGATATAATGTACACTGGAACAATTGACTACTGAGAGAGGGTTGCTAAAGATGAGGGTGGAAAAGCTTTCTTCAAGGGTGCCTGGTCCAATGTTCTTAGAGGCATGGGTGGAGCTTTTGTGCTTGTCCTGTATGATGAATTGAAGAAAGTAATCTAAGAACATACTAACTAAAAATGGGACCAGTGAATATAGATCATCTAGAATACTTAACCATACTTAGCATTTTGGACCATTGACCTTCAAGAAATTCCTGTTGTCTTTTTATCCAGGCCAGACCATGTTTGTAGAAGAGCCAAGGAAAGCTCTTAGAAAAAAGGACTCATTTATTGTGATCCATTATTCACATAGTGGAACTGATGATGATCCAGTATATTGATTCTATTGGTTTTGGGGAAAATAACAGTTATTGTGGGTCCAAGGAGGCAGATCAACTTAGACTATCTAGTTTAAATGCTCTTTTTGTAGGACCATAAATTTGTGTTTAAGTATTTTTTTAAAAATCATGTCTCCTATTTGTACTTAACCACTATATATATATATATATATATATACACACACATATATATATACATATATATACACACACACACACACACACACACACACATATATATATATATATTTATAGTGCACAACTGACTATTTGGCGGTTATAATGATCTGTGTTGGACATTCTGCTATAAAAGAATAAATACACAAAAGACTCTAAAAAAATAAAACAACTCCAAGATACCATCTACTATCAATCAGATTAGCTAACCAGACAGAAAAGAAAAATGGCAAATGCTGGAGAGGATATGGAGGGTAGGGCAGGGGGGTGGGGGTAAGAAACAGGGATATCCTGTTGGTGGAGTTGTGAACTAGTCCAAACATTCTGGAGAAAAAGTTGGAACTATCCCCAAAGGGCTATAAAACTGTGCATATCTTTTGTCTGAGCAATAACACTACTTTGACTCTTGTCAAAGAGATCAAAGGAAAAGGACCCAAGCATACAAAAATATTTATACCAGCTCTTTCTGTGGTGGCAAAGACTTAGAAATTGAGGGGATACCTATCAATTGGGGAATTGCCAAACAAAGTTGTGGTATATAATCTTTTTTTTTTTAACATTATCTATGTTATATTATATTTGTATTTATTTTATTAAACATTTCCCAATTACATTTTTTTTTGAGATATTTTATTTTTTCCGTTACATGTAAAGATAGTTCTCAACTTTTGTTTATACATGCTTTTGTGGTATATAATCTTGATGAAATACTATCATGTTATGAGAAATGATGAGGGGGGTGGTTTCAGAAAAATCTGGAAAGACCTACATGAATTGATGCCAAATGAAGTCAACAGAACCAGGAGCTCATTATACACAGTAACAATATTGTAATGATGATCAAGTCTGAAAGACTCAGTTACTCTGATCAATAAAATGATTCAAGACTATTTTAAAGAACTCATGATGAAAAATGTTCTTTACTTCCAGAGAAAAATGCTCTTCGTTTCTAGAGAGAGAACTTATAAACTCTGAGTGCAAATTAAAGTATACATTTTTCACTATTTTTCTTGCTTTTTTGTGATGTGGCTACTATGGAAATATCTTTTACATGATTTCACATGTATAATTTTTATATTGTTTACCTTTTCAATGGGTAGGTGAGGGTTTGGAGAGAGGGAGAAAATTTAGAAATCAAAATTTTTAAAAATTAAAATGAATAAATAATAGATTGGAAAAATCTTCCTCATAAGAAAAAGGTGAAAATATTTATCAGAAAAGATCTCTCCATCTCCTGTTTTTCTTTTTTTTGAAGTTTTTAAGTCACTCTCCTGCTATAACATTGAATAGTCTCTCTCCAGTCAAAGCACACTCTCTGAGTCCACAAGGAGGAGTGCCTCATTTCATTGACTCACACATGCAAATTATGAGCACAAACTGCCCTTTTCCCACAATATATCATTGGCCTTTTAAAGATATAGTAACATCTCTGTAGTCTTTGTGAGAGAGACATTGAAATAGGGATTGTACTTGTATAACCTGGGTAGAGTATGATATGTAGTTTCTTTACCGCCCTCTTCTCAATGTGCCCCAGGTTGGCAGTGACCTTATTAGAATGTAGTCCAGGGGGCAGCTAGGTGGTATAGTGGATAAAGCACTGGCCCTGGATTCAGGAGGACCTGAGTTCAAATCCAGCCTCACACACATGACACATACTAGCTGTGTGACCCTGGGCAAGTCATTTAACCCTCATTGCCCCACCAAAAAATGGGGCTGTTAGGACTATGAGATCATATAGAATGTAGTGCACATGAATGTAAATAAGACTATAAATACAATCTGTCCTTCCTCATTATGGTCTCTGTGACTTTTAAGGCAGAGCTAAGTTTTTTAGCTTCCGTATCACACCACTGATGCTTGTTAAACTAAAATGACCCCAAGTCCTTTTCATCAGAATGACTGTAACAGATGTCTGTCTCATGCACAGACCCCAAAACTTCCTCAGTTAATATAACGTCATGAAGGTTGCTTAGGAGTTTTTTTTCTAGGAGAATCCCACCAATGTATAAAGAAAGAACCTAAGAAATATTGTGGAACATGTGTAGACATTTTCTAACTGGCTCCAGCTGGCTAACCACATGGTTGGGAAGAGTCTTTTTTAATTGTCTGGGGAGCCAGAACTGTCTGCATCTTCAAAAGGGCCTGAGTCAACTTCAGATGTTTCTTTGCTTCGTTCCCATCTGGTGGAGCCTGGTGATTCTTTCTCTAATAGTATCCAGTTCTGAGAGACCATGTAATAAAGGGAAGGGTCTTTCCCCTCTGAGTCCATATGGTTACAAGAAATGAGGTTTCTTTGGCCATTTTGTTAATTAATTTTCATTCTTCGTGAGGGGATTATCAAAGAGCAGGAGAGTAAGTCACAGGAATCCAGGAGTTGGCATTCAAGCCATGTTTTACAACCTGTATAGTATTACTATCATAAGGGGCATGGGCCAACATTTGGGAGCAACCTTCAGTACCCTAGCCCAGTGAAAGAACTCATCCAGCAATCAGGCTACATCTATCCATGAACGTGAGATTAATGAATTAATGAATTAATTGAGCTGTGTTATGAGCTTAATTTCCCACCCCATCCCAAAGACCAAGGTAGTTCAGGGGAAATTATGCCCCAAGATGTAGGGGTGGAGGATGTTTGTATTTTGTTTTTGCTATACCTTTGCTATACCTTTAAATATTCCTTTCACAGGCAGTTCAGTGTTAAGCAGTTAAATGGAACTAGAGTTCTAATCACTGGCCTGTAACAAATGGAGGACATCTAGTGGGGACTGGAATCTATGCAGTACAGAAGAGAAACAGGGGCAACTAGGTGGTGCAGTGGATAGAGCATTGGCCCTGGAGTTAGGAAGACCTGAGTTCAAATCTGGTCTCAGATTCTTAGTAGCTACATGACAAGTCACAACCCCAATTAGTTCCCTAAAGGAAAAAAACCAAGAAGCGAAACACTCCAAATCCTTCAAGGTATCCTAGCCCTCTGAAGGGGAGTATCCCCCCTAGAATACTGAGGGGTGATGTAGCAGGCCTGGTCCTGAGGGAGTGTAGTGAGAGTATACATATTACATAGCTATCTGGCCTCATCTTCCTCAATTTCCCTTGTACAATTGAATCTTTGAACCTCTTGGGGCCAAATTTTATATAGGGAGAGTTAATTGCGTGGCTTGCCATAATATTGGGGTTCCAGAAATAATGGGGACCTCTAGGCCAAAGCTCCCTCCCCTCTGAACTGCCTTTTTAGATATTTCTCGCAGGCCAATAAGAAAGGAGTCTAACAGCCTTTTTTCCACAAACGAATCAGCTTTTATTAATGGGAATAAAATAAACAGCAAAGATGAAATTAATAAAATCAAAGACAAGGGAACAGGGAAAAAGAAAAATGGATAATCCCCCTAACTCTAACCTAAGTCTATACAATCCACAAACTCACTTCTAGTTCAGCTAATTCAAAAAGAGCAGGGCTCCTATGTTAACTCACCACCTGGTGTCCATAGCTTCAATGGGAAACAGCTTTGCAGTCTGGGCCCACAGGACAAACTGCCAGGAAAAAAACATCTTTCTATCTGCTCCTGTAGCTCGCACCACTGGAAATAGAGTGACTCTGGAAAGACTGAGCTCCCCTCAGCAAGCGTTCTCTCTCCCTCCCCCAGAAGGGGAAGTTCTTCAAACTGCCTGTGGAGAGAGGTTTCTCCTGCTGACATCAGCAGCATAAGTCACTCAGGACAGGACAGGTGTAGCTCATCCCGATCAGTCTGTCAAATTCCATTATTTACCACAAACCCAAGTGTGGGACTTCACATCTCTCTCAAATTTCATCTTATTGGATTCAGCTTATCCTTTTAGCCTGTCAAGATCTTTATGGATCATGACTCTGTTCGTCAGTCCTATCCGGTCCATCTTTGTGTCATCCACAAACCTGATGAATATATCATCTATGCCTTTATACAAGTCACTAATAAAAATCATGAACAGACCTTTGCAAGATCCCTGGAGCACTCCACTAAAGACCTCTTTCCAAGATGACATTGATCCATTACCAAACATTCTTTTGGTCTGTTTGTTCAACCAGCTTGGAGTCCTCCTAATAGTATTATCCTTCAGTTCAGGTTGTTCTATCATTTCCTTCAAGTTGTTGTGAGGAACAAATTAGCCAATATTTGTAAAGCATTTAGTACAGTGCCTGGCACATAGTAGTCACTATAGAAATGCTAATTCCCTTTCCCTCCCCGTTTATTCCTCTGTCAAATGCCTGGTTGAAATCCAGAACCACCACAACCACAGTATTTTCCTGATCTAATAATCATGTTTTTTTAAAAAAAGAAATCTTATAAATTGTTTGGCATAAAGTATTGTAATGAACCTATACAGGTGGGTAATAGTTAAATGTTCTAAGTACTTAGAAACCATCCTTTAATCTTTTTTTTCTAGAATTTTTTTTTTTTTTTGCAGGGCAATGGGGGCTAAGTGACTTGCCCAGGATCACACAGCTAGTAAGTGTCAAGTGTCTGAGGCCGGATTTGAACTCAGGTCCTCCTGAATCCAGGGCTGGTGCTCTATCCACTGCGCCACCTAGCTGCCCCCTTTTTCTAGAATTTTTAGCAGGAATTTACATCAAACTCACTAGTCTGTGGTTCTGAAGACTCTTACCCTCTTTCCTACCTTCTTACATCGTTTGCCTGTCTGTAGGACTCTTGTATTTCACATTTTTAAAGCATACAGAGAAGTACTTGACCATCCAATTCATCAATTATTTCAGGGCCTTGGAATTTCATTTGTTTGGACTTCATTACTTGACATCACAGAAGGCAGCTAGGTTTTGTACAAATATATATATATATATATATATATATATATATATATATATATATATATATATATATATATATATATATATATATATATATATATATATATATATATATATATATATATATATATATATGCCATTTTGCCATCTTCTCGCCTCGTTTCATTGCTATCAGATATTTTGTTTCAATTTCCCCCAGTTTTAAGCTCATTCGCTTTTATATAGAATCAAAATAAAAAAGCCCAGTGCTGCCTACTCCTGTCATTCATGATCATCTTCCTATCCACACCTCAAACCAGCACTTTATTTTATTTTATTATGTTTTAAGTCCACTTATTGTCTTTAACTTTAACCACAAGCCTCTCTCAGTTCCTACTGGGCTACATCCTTCCTGACATTTACAGAGCTATCTATGCCTCTCTTTTTTATTCCTTTATTTTAAAATTAATTCTCATTACCTGACTTCATATCAGGGGCTTTTTAAAAATTTGAATTTGCCACATCAGTCTCTAAGGTCACATTCTCCTCTTCTCCTTCCATTTTTCAGAAATAATATGATTAGTGTATAGAATGCTGGCCTCAGAGTAAAAGAGTTAGGTTCAAATTCTGCCCCAAACACCATTAGAATGTGAGCTCCTTGAGGGCAGGGACTGTGGTGTTGTTTTTTATTTGCTTAGGTTTTTTTCGTTGCTGTTGTTGTTTTTTGTTTGTTTGTTTGGGTTTTTTGCCTTTCTTTGTGACCTCAGCACATAACCTAGTGCCTGGCTCACAGCAAACATTTTAAATGCTTATTGACTGGCTAATTGGCTGATTTACTGGTGTGTGACTTTGGACAAGGAATTTAACCTCTTTGGGGCTTGGTTTGTTTGTCAGGGGGTAATAGTGCCTTTGGTGCAAGGGGCAGGCTGGTAAATGTTTAACAACTGCCTCTTGCGGGGGCAGGAGTGTATGCTGGAAATACTTTTAGTTTAATCTGCATTATTAACACGTTCTCCATTGCTTTCTTAAGTCCAGACAATCAACAAAGCAATAAATCTAACCCTTTTTGGTTTGTCCATTTCCAAGGTGTAAATGCTTACACTGAACATTTAACTCTCCACTCTAGAAGCAAACTGGTCTCAGCATACCACTGTTTTGGTGCATTCATTACAGGGTCATCGTGAGGATAAAGTGAAAGAATACTTATAAAGCTCTTTATAAATTTTAGTTATTAATCAACATTTTATTCATATAAACACCTCCATTTCTCCTGAGCCAGTTTTGCTTTTGAAATCCTAGACTGTGGAATCACAGGATCATAGGTTTAAAGCTAGAAGATTCTCAGAAGTCATCTAGTACAACTTCTTCTTTTTCTTCCTCTTCCTTGTGTTCTTCTTGTTCTTGTTCTTCTTCAGAAACATGACAATGTAAAGGTATCCTATTGAAGGTCACATTCTACCAAGGGTCAGTGATGTCTGTAGGGTAATATTTAACTTCCCACACTAAGATTTCTAATTAGCATACTTTTCTGATACTGTATCTCTTTAAATGTTTGAAGAAAGTAAAAGCATTTCTTAACCACTTACTATGTATTAGGTGATGAGCTAATAAGTGTTTGAGATACAAAACAAAAAGCAAACCAATACCTGTCTTTAAGGAGCTTACATTCTAGTGGGGAAAGACAAAACACATAGGGGAATGGTGGCCAGGGAGGAGTGTTTTGGTCTAGAAAATGGGGTGGGATGATGATGATTGGGATCATGGGCAATTGATTGACTTGTTCTTTCCAGAAATGTTAGTATTACTTTGATTATTCTTCCTAGAGCAACAGGTGAAAAGAGCTGTTGAGTGTTACTCTTACCATTGCACTAATTGGTGATTGGCCAGATTGAGAACTACAGTACTTAGAGACCAAGGCTTAAATATGGTAGATTGAAGTCAAGGTGTGATAAGGTAGTCAAAGTACACAGTATGGGCCTTGGCCCAATGAAAGAAAATATTCTAAACCTTTGCCAATTATCTGCAAGGGGGTCCAGGGCAGGAGCTAGACTATGCAATTAATGAAAGAAAGGGCAGCAATGCGACACAGCAGAAGATGGCTCCATTAAGACAATGATCCACACATTTCTAGTTTCCTATTTTTTTTTTAAGTGAGGCAATTGGGGTTAAGTGACTTGCCCAGGGTCACACAGCTAGTAAGTGTTAAGTGTCTGAGGTCGGATTTGAACTCAGGTCCTCCTGAATCCAGGGCCAGTACTCTATTCACTGCGCCACCTAGCTGCCCCACTAGTTTCCTATTTAAACTAAAAATGCTTTATGTTTCTTTTAGACTTTGTTATTGTTGTTATGGTTTTTATCACATTAATTTCCCTGAATATTGTTCCTTCTCACGCCTCCTCCACCATTTCTTGTAATCAATCAACAAGCATTTATTAAGCACCTACATAAGAGCTACTATGCTAAAAAAATAACCAAAATAAGACTCACCAAGATTGCAACCTTGTCTGTTTGTATCTGCCACATTCAACATCCATACTTATTTGACCTCTGGGTTCAATGTTGGTCATTGCTTTTTTTTCTAAATAAAATTGCCTTTTGTGTTTTTAGTTACAATATTGTAGTCACTGTTTATATTGTTCTCTTCATTCTTCTTACTTCACTCTGCATCAATTCATACAAGTCTTCCCATGTTTCCCTAAATTTTTCATATCCATCATTTCTTAGGGTATAGTAATATTATATTATGTTGATATACCATAGTTTGTCCAGCTGTGTACCAATGTGTACCGATTTCTTTTTTCTTTTTTTTTTTGGTACTATTTTTCCTATGCTTGGTTTAACACATAGTTTGTTCCCTCTTACACAGAGACAGGTTTGGTTGCTCCCCAAAGGAAATAGGCAAGCAAACCAAAGGGTGATTTTATGCCACAAGAGATTGGATTCTATTTAACAACTTCATCACCCTGCCCTTCCTCCATGCCCCAACTTTTTGAATTGAAGACTGAGGCTATGAATGATTGAAAGAAGTGGGCTGGGCCAAAATGAAGACCACAATAACTATCTTCAGTTGCACATATACCCAGCCTTTCATCAGGTGATCTTTAGGTCCTAGTAAGCCTTTAATTAAAGTTTCCACTAGAAGCACATTTATGTCCACTTTACAGATGGCAATAGTGACAACAACTATTATCTTTGGCCCTTCCTTCCATCACTGCTTTTGATCCCAGAAGGCCAAGCAAAACATTTCTCAGTTAGCATTCACTCTGAATTTAAGGTTTAGGGAGCAGGCATGATTTTTCTAAATCATGGCAACTGGCCCCGAACTGGGAGTATATAAATAAACTCATAGAAACTCATTCCTCTTGAATTTATTATATATTCTATCTCTCTTTTGTTCCTATTTGTCTTTTGGGCTTACAATTATTGAGATGTTTCCAGGAGGCCCAGCCCTTAGGATGAATAAATCAATGAAAAAATAACATTTATTAAGTACTTACTATGTGTCAGAATGATAACTTTGGATTTAGAGAATTATAGAAAATTAAATGCTTGGACGACATGGCCTCAAATGTTCCTTCTAGATAGCAATCTATTCTCTCATAATCCAGTGCCTATATTTTGCAAATGAGGAAACTGAGGCTTAGAGAGGCTAAGTAAATGGCAGAGCTGGGGTAGGGGCGAGAATTCTGATCCTCTGGCTCAAAATGTAGGACCCTTTCCATTGTGCCATATTACTTTCCATGGAAGAGAGTCTAATGAAGCCAAGCAAGGCACGAGAACAAATGTCAAACTCATCAGCCCTCTGTGACATTGTCCTCAAAGCCACCCACCACTCAGGGCACAAGAGCCTTATACTGCAGTGAGGGAGGCAGAACTCCACTCATATCTGGAAGTTTCAGAGGCTTAGGTATCTTACCCTGGGCCACCCAAGTAGTCAGTTGCTATATCCCCCTGCAAGTCCCTCCCTGCTGAACTCATCAGACAAGAAAGAAATATTACTGATCCCAGGTTTTGGATACTGGCCTTCAGCACCCCCTTGATGAATGAGAGCCACAGAGACAGTAATTTCTCTCCCCTGCAAAGTTAAGCCATGTGGTATAATGGCCTGAAACCAAAGGTCTCCACTTATCTTTCTTGAATTGTATTTGAATCTTAATTGTGAAAAGGGCATCAGAAGGATATCAGGTTAGTTTCCAGGAAATAGTCTTTTCTTCATTGGTCACTCAAAGCAAAGTTCCTGAACAATTGAGGCTGATGCCTGTATATTTCATGGTAGCTTGGTACAATGGACAGAGCACTGGAACTAGCATCAAAAAGACCTGAGTTCAAACTTGGTCTCAGACACTCATTAGATGTGTGACCCTGGACAACTCACTTAACCTTTTGTGCCTTGGTTTCCTCACCTGTAAAATTAGGGGGCTGTTCTTGATGATCTCTGAGTTCCCTTCCAATGCTAAATCACTAATTGATGACCCCCAATCTCCTCAAAGTCAATACATCTAAAATTAAACCAGCTCTCTTCAGCTGCTCCATTTTGTCCACTAGTCATACCAACCATTATTTCTGTGTTCCAGACCCCATACCCTGAAGTTGTCTTGAACACTGAGAACCTTCTCCAACTCCTCTTGATTCCAGTGTCTTCCCTCTGTTAATAATTTCCTATTTATCCTGCATGTAACTTGTTTGGCATGTACTTGTTTGCATGTTATCTCCTCCATTAGATTTTAAGTTCCTGGGGCGGGGGGGGGGGGGCAGCTAGGTGGTGCAGTGGATAAAGTACTGGGCCTGGATTCAGGAGGACCTGAGTTCAAATCTGACCTCAGTCCCTTGACACTTACTAGCTGTGTGACCCTGGGCAAGTCACTTAACCCTCATTGCCCTACCCCCCTAAAAAAAACCAACAATAATAAACAAACAAAAAATAAGTTTCTTGAGGGCAGGGAATGTCTTTTGCCTCTTTTTGTATCCCTGGCACTTAGAAGTATCTGCCACATAGTAGTGTGGGGCCAAATTTAATATAGGGAGAGTTAATTGAGTGGCTTGCTGTAATATTGGGGTCCCAGAAATAATGAGGGACCTCTAGGTCCAAAACTCCCCTCCGAACTGCCTTTTTATTTATTTATTTTTTTTTTGCGGGGCAATGGGGGTTAAGTGACTTGCCCAGGGTCACACAGCTAGTAAGTGTTAAGTGTCTGAGGCTGGATTTGAACTCAGGTACTCCTGAATCCAGGGCCAGCACTTTAACCACTGTGCCATCTAGCTGCCCCCTTTTTTTTTTTTTCAAACTGCCTTTTTAGATATTTCTCCCAAGCCAATAAGAAAGGAGCCTAATAGCCTCTTTTCCACAAATGAATCAGGTTTTATTAATAGGAATAAAATAAACATCAAAGGTGAAATTAATAAAATCAAAGACAAGGGAATAGGGAAAAAGAAAAATGGATAATCCCCCTAACTCTAACCTAAGTCTATCCCCAAACTTGCTTCCAGTTCAGATAATTCAAAAGAGCAGGGCTCAGATGTTAACTCACCACCTGGGGTCTGCAGCTTCAATGGGAAACAGCTTTGCAGCCAGGGCTCGAAGGACAAACTGCCAAGAAAGAACCTCTTTCTGCCCACTCCCACAGCTCACAGGCCCATAAAGAAAGTGCGCTCCCCTCATCAAGTGTTTACTCTCCCTCCCCCAAAAGGGGAAGTCCTTTGAACTCGATTGGAGAGTGGTTTCTCCTCCTGACATCAGCAGCATATGTCACTCAGGACAGGACAGGAGTGGCCCATCCCAATCAGTCTACCAAATTCTATTATTTTACCACAGTAGACACTTTATAAATGTTTGTTGATTATAAATGTGTTGTTGATTAGACAGCTCTCTATTCATCCTGACCAAATACAGCAAGAGACATTGAATCAAAGATAATTCTAACATTTCAAGCTTGGAAGAATAGAAGTACCATTAATAGAAATTGGGAAATTAGGAAGGGTTTTGTGGAGGAGGGGAAAATAGGTGTGGATGGAAAGAATAGGGGTCTTCTTAGAAAATAATGCATTTAATTTCAGATATGTTGATCTGAGGCCATGCAATTGAATCATGGATTGGACTTGGAGAGGTAGATGCAGGAGTTATAAGCCAAAAGGTGACAGCTAAAACCATGGGAAAGGATAATTCATGTAAGGAGCAGAGATTGAACAGCCAATGAGATAGGGCTTAGGACTCAGATTTGGAGGGAAGACCCCTTCAGGGAGGACAGAAAGAGACAGACCAGAGAAGGGACAAAGGAGCCTCCTTTACAAAGGAGGTAAGAAGAAGACTTTAGACAGGGCTGGGGAGTTGGAGGGAAGAACCCACATAAAGTGCAGTGAATAGGAGTATGCTGGAGGGATGGAGGGAAGGGAAATAAACATGACAAAAGGAAGAGAGCAGCTTGCTCCCCCAGGAACTCTGAAGTCTAGATGAGCAAACAAGTAAGCCTGCTTTTCTCTTCAACATGGCTATATTTGGGATTACTATGTAACACTTGGGCTAGTCCATCCTTCCTTACTGACGATTGCTCACTGTGTTTCTTTCCTTAACCCCTTTTATATCTTCCTAAACTCCAAGGCAGATTGGGGACCCTAGTCATGGGTCATAGTGTGACAGGGTCCTGGGTTGTCATAATGGAAACAATCTTGGAGATCATCTGGTCTAACCTGAGACCTCATTCTGGTCCCCTTTTCTCTCCCATCTCCAGTCCAGCCTTAAATGGCTCTAGCAGGGACTGCTCCCCAGGAGAGCAGGAGGGCATCCACAAAGTACAGCAAGGGGTTTAGGGCCAAGGGGGAGGAACTACAAGTCAGCACAATGAAGCCATGGGCAGAGACATGTCTGGGCTGGGCTTGTCTCTCTAGGGCTTCAGCTTACGGCAAATGCCTGTGACTCATTCCCTCTCCAAAACAGAGCAAATAAACATGGATGCCAGAGGGAAAGAAGTCAGAGAGCACATCAGTTAATTCTGGGATGGGGAAATCCTACCAGAGAAATTTTGGCTTGACCAGCAAAAATTCAAATGAGCACAATTGCCTGTAACTTGAGTTCCAGAATTGTTTCTCAGG
The DNA here is from genome assembly GCF_019393635.1 of Dromiciops gliroides. NCBI lineage: Eukaryota > Metazoa > Chordata > Mammalia > Microbiotheria > Microbiotheriidae > Dromiciops > Dromiciops gliroides. The sequence continues at coordinate 52,083,236 of NC_057866.1, forward strand.
GCAGCTAGGTGGCGCAGTGGATAAAGCACGGGTCCTGGATTCAGGAGGACCTGAGTTCAAATCTGACCTCAGACACTTGACACTTAGTAGCTGTGTGACCCTGGGCAAGTCACTTAACCCTCATTGCCCTGCAAAAAAAAACAAAAACAAAAACAAACAGAATTGTTTCTCAATGGTCTCAAACCATTTACCAGAAAGGCACTGAGTCCCCCTTGGGCTGTTTTCAATATACTCCCCCTTTAGGAGTCTTTGGCATCATTTTGTCTATGCTTTGTGTTTATTTATCTGTATATGTGCTCACTGAGAGCAGGAACAGTTTTGTCTTTGTATCCCAAATGCTTAAGACAGTACTTGGTGTGCAGCATTAATACATGCTTGTTGATCTGGGGGAAAATTTGAATTTAAAGTGATGAGCTCTATCTGAACAGCCACACATTTACGTATCTCTCTATGTGCTGTCATCCCTCCCTGCCCCCACCCCCAGGGTTCCTTAATGTGTCTTACACCCTTTCTTTGTAAACAAAAAAGTGCTTTGGTATCTTTTTCATGTAAGTATAAAGATGTCCTCTTACTGGGGAAGCATTGTAATATACTGAAAATTATCCTAGCTCTGGACTCAGAGAAACTTAGGTTTGAAGCCAGGTCTGTCACTTTCCTACTCTGAGACTTTGGGCAAGCCATTTGTTTTCTCTCATCCTCAGTTTCCCCAACTGTAAAATGAGGGGGTTGATCAAGATGACCTCCAAAGTCCCTCCTAGTCCTCAATTATGTGACTGGAAGCAAGTGGGCAAGAACAAGAGCAGCATCCTCTGCTTGCAGCAGGCACCACAAAATGAAGCGTTTTATTTTTAACTTCCCCAAGTCAGTTTGAGATCATTTTGACATGGTGCTCACTAGACATAACCCCTTCTGCAGAAGGCCTTTCCCAGTTCTCTCCAATGTTGATGTCTTCTCTCTGAGATCAGCTCCCATTTACATTGTGTAAATCCTCTATGTACATTATATAGTTCTTTGCACATTGTTTCTTATTAGATGGTGAGCTCCTTGAGGGCAGGCATCCTGTTTACCTTTCCTTGTATCCTCAGTGCTTAGCATAATGTCTGGCACATGGTCAATACTTAATAAATGCTTGTTGGCTACCTGATTGTCTTTTTAGGACATCACTGGTTTAGGAGGATAATTGCACATGCTGCACTGTCAAGTTCTTTATCATGGATGCATTTCAAATCTTAATTTATAACAGCTTAATGTCCTGGAAATGGGCAGCTAGGTGACACAGTGAATGGAGTTCTGGGCTTGAAGTCAGGAAGATGAGTCTTCCTGAATTCAAATCTGGCCTCAGACACTTAACTGTGTGACCCTGGGCAAGTTACTTAACTCTCTGCCTCAGTTTCCTCATCTGGAAAATGAGCTGGAGAAGGAAATGGCAAACCAGTCCAGGATCTCTGCCAAGAAAACCCCAAATGGGGTTACAAAGAATTAGACGTGATTGAAAAATGACTGAACAATGTAGTGGTAAAAGTGCTGGATTTGGAGAGAGAAGTCCTGGTTTCAAGTCCTAGCCCTGCTACTTTGTACCTATGTGATGTTGAGCAAATCACTAAAACCTCTTCAGACCTCAGGTTCCTCATTTGTAAAAAGAGGTCACTGGGCCAGATGACCAAGACCCCCTCCATCTGCAAGTCTCATGACATTAGATTACTAAGATCCTCTATTAAAGTTGTCCTCCCAAGCCTCTACCTGGTATGGAGCTGACCCAAGGCTCATAGTGTACAAATACACAATGCAAGCCCCAGCAGGTCCTACTTAGCTGGAAATGCTTTGACTGCGGGTCTCAAAATAGATTGTGTGACTGTTGTTTGAGGACCGGTTTCTCTGAGGGAAGGAAGACCATCATCAAAGGATTGACCTCAGCCTCTCTGATGATCAATTTTGGGGGGGAGTGTGGCATAGCTGCTCATGAAGAATATCTACTAAGGCATAGAAAGGTTGTAATCAGTGTTGGTGGAGGGATTTACTGACACAGGTAAAATTACAGATCCTGAAAGTATTAACATAGGTTTTATCATTCTACCTCTCAACATTAGAAATGGGGATGGGGTTTGGGGGGAATGCCTGATTATAAGTTGGTATAATAAGCTACTAAAGATTGCAGTTTTCTAAATTAGATATATTTAAGATATTAATGATAATAACTAACATTTATATAAGGTTTAGAGATCTGTAGTCCTTTACACATATCATCTAATATGAGCCTCACTACAGCCCAGGGAGGTAGGTGTTATTAACTTCCTTTCTCAGTTGAGAAAACTAAGGTACAGAGAGGCTGTCACTTGCCCAAGGTCCCACAGCCAGTAAGTATTTGAGGCACAATTCAAACTCAGGTCTTCCCAACTCTAAGTCAGACATTCTATCATCTGCCCTCACCTAACTGCCTAGTTTACATTCCTCTCTGGGAAATGATTTCCAGGCAGCTCCCCAGAAACAAGGAAATAGGCTGATAACTTCTTGATGTCTGGGTCTTAGGAGGTAATAGTTTTATAAAAGTGTATGCTAGGTGGGTTTATTCAGCTCTTCCTCCCATTCATTGATTCAGTCAGCAGCATTAATTAAGTACCTACTATTTGCAGAGCACAAGAGGCAATCTGCACAGTGACTCTCTAAGTCTCTAAGTCATCCTCAGAGTTAGAAAGACCTGGAATAATGTCCTACCTTTGACACTCGTGGTTGTATCACCCTGGCTAAGCCACTTACCATATGTTATAAAACAGTTGACCACCTGCACTGATACAGGGAAAACCAGGAGTTCCTTATGCCAAGGAAATCACAGGTCTGGGCAAAAAAAAAAAAAATGTGCAAGGTACTGGGAATCCTGAAAATGATAAACAATTCCTGTCCTCCAGGATCTTACACTCTAATCTTGTGGAAATACAACTTTTACACAAATAGGTGCAAGGTAATTTAAGGAAGGAGGAAGCACTAAAAACTAACATCATAGACTTAGAGCTGAGAGGGACATTAATGAAAGGCTTTAGACCTGAGGAGTTCATATATTAGGGAGCCACTGAAGGTTTTGGACTCTCAAAATCTCCTACTGTTACCTCCAGAGCTATGAATGACCAAAACAAACAAACAAATCAAAACCAAAAAACCCTCTAAAGGACCTTTTGTTTGCCCACTGTAGCCAACTGCTATGAAGTGTTTATCGATCTAGTCAATTTCCATTCTGCTGTTTCCGAATTCCTTCCTCCATAGACCTCCCCGAGCATAAGTACTGAGCCTTCTCTCATTTGGAATTTCTGAGATGTTTATATAATCTACTGGTGTGAGTGAATGAAGAAAGAATTGGGGATAAATAGCTAACTCTACATCCTAATTCTTGCTGTTCCCCCCAGCTCTGAATACCCTCCTCCCTTTTTTCCATTTATTCCAGTCCTATTTTCAAGGTTAAACTCAAGATCCATCTCCTCTAGGGCTTCCTTCCGCAACCACTCCAATCACCCATAGTGATTTCTCCCTCCCATGAACTCCTATGACACTCATCATGTCTGGTTTTATTATTTAAATGGTACACTTCTCATTATTCAAAATTTTAATTTAATTTAACTTAATTTTTAATTCAGTTCCTTTTAAGCAGGTAGGAGTTGACCTGGTTGGTCTCTGAGCTTCCATTCAAATCTAGAGATGAAGACACCATGAATGTTAAGTAGGAGGGATGAGAACAAACTGGGCAACAAAGCTTCATCTGGGCAGAGTCTATGCCATCATTTATGTTATCTGCAGGAAGATCATTACTACACCCAGGGCCATAAAGAAGGGCATTATAGCATCTGACTTGGTGAGGTAGAAACTTTTACAAGTAATAAAAGCACTTCAGTGAACAGAGCATGTCCACATTGGGTTACTTTGAGTTATCCAAAGCAGTCATATATTCTTGGCAGGGCTTGGCAGCACCTTCAGGTTTCTCTTGGCTCCTAGCCCTGGAGTTGTAAGAATGCTCCCTAAACTTGGTAGCCTCTGACTGCAACCCAAGGGTTAAGGGTGGTGGCTACCATTCCCTTCCTGCTGAGACCCCAAGGTGGAGCTTTACTGCTTTTCTACCCACTTTGGAAACTACTGAAAACATTAAAAGGTAGATAGGAAGTGCTGGACAGTACAGCTTACATGGAAACCGGCCTTGGTTTTCATTCAAGTTCCATCGGAAAACTCCCTTCTTGCTCCATTAGCTCATCTCTCTCAAGGGATGATCATCATGACAACCCTGCTTCAGATTTTATAGAATTAATTAGAGAGTTAGTAGTTTCATGACTGAGAACAGACTGACCATCTAGAGGCCTCAGGCCAGAGAGCTGAAATCACTATCCTGTCTGCTGAAATCGAATTTGGTGGTGTTAGGGAGTTGGAAAGAGTACTGTATTTGGAGTCTGAAGATCCCAGTTCAAATCCTGAATTCTCCCTTTCTGTCCTTGAGTAAGTCACTCAAATCATCCACAGTCTCTGGGTCTATTTCTTCATTTCTTCATTTATTTATTTGTTTGTTTGTTTATTTGTTTATTTTTGGTGAGGCAATTGGGGTTAAGTGCCTTGCCCAGGGTCACACAGCTAGTAAGTGTTAAGTGTCTGAGGCAGGATTTGAACTCAGGTCCTACTGAATCCAGGGCCGGTGCTCTATCCACTGCACCACCTAGCTGCCCCTATTTCTTCATTTATAAAAGGGAGGGGTTGGAACTTCCATTTGACCTTTCAGGTCCCTTTTAGCTATATAGCTATGTTCCTGTAATTCTGTGACTCTAGTACAGCTTGAGCCCCCCTAGGGAAAGGCAGCATGCTAGTGAAGGCAGATCTGTAACCACATGAATATGTCTATGGCAATGTTTGTAACTGATGGCATCCGAAGTGGAAAATGGATTTCATTAATTAAAGGCTGGGTGGCTTTAAAAAAAAGAGCATCACTCACTAGAACCCAAGTACTTGCCAATGGAAAGACCCTAGAAGACACCTGAGAAATGGGTATGCTCTTTATAGGCTGTGATGTTCACCATGACTTTATAAAGAAACATTCCTTTGATACTATAAGGAAATATAGTATATCAGAATGTCAGAGCTATAAAAGAGTCCTGGAACGGGCACAGGAAGTCAGTATCAGGACAGGAAGTTTTGCTTTTGTTCTCCCATCCTCTCAGTGGTTAGTACATCCCTGAGTGAGGCGCTTACATAACTAGGTGGGTGATCAGAATTTTTCCCAAAGGCACCAATACTTAGAGGAAGGCCATGAGACATTTTCTCCCTGGGTCACATAAGACAGATCCCTGTCTCTGTTTCATAACTCAAGAAAGTCCTCTATAGTTTGATCCTTCCACCTCCCACCCCCCTCCCCAGGTCTCATTGCTTTAGTGCCTCTTTCTTGGATACACCTTCCTCTCCAGTAACCAAGGAACAATGGTTAGATTCCCTGTGGGAAAGACTTTTCCCTGGCCTCATGATACTACCATTCCTATAGTCATATTATTCTCTGCCACCCACTACTCCAAGTTGCTTTTGTCCCAAGTGAAAGAATTCACTACCCTCATGCCATACTGAGGTCTGGTATATGCCGGAATAGCAGGGTGGGTATTTCTAAGAAACTGATCCTGCCTGGAAACCTTACAGAAAGGGCTCTTTTGAGCATTTCAGAATGATCCACTTAATGCTAGAGTGCACATTTGGACATTCACAAGGACAAATCTCCTCAAAAGGTTACTTCTCAATATCCTCAGGGGAAACAAAGCATCCTTCTTTTACATGGTATTTTCAGTGAAATCCTGCTCTTTATTGAGGGCAGGGCTAGAGACCCAGAATGGAGAGGGGGAAAAAGGAGGCAGCATAGAAAGAACATTTAGCCTGCTGAGAAAATAATGGGTTTTGGGGACTCCCAGAGGCCCCCACTCGAGAGCCTAACCCAGAGAGCCTTCCCTGAATGTTTAAGACTGGCCCAGAGTCAGTCAGTTGGACTTTGGATTGTGAATACAGACAATAGAAAGTTACTTCATTTTAAACCCACACTACCTGAAGGCTTTTTCCCCTCAGAGGCTCATACTCTGACAGCAGCACACACTGAGCAGAATCACCTCAAATCCAGTAATCAATAGATTTGAATGATGCTAGCAATTAGCTTTGAACAAAGTGTAAGGGAAGGCTCTCCTCCAGCCCGCAGGAAGCTTACACAGTCATGGGCGCTCTTGGCCTTGGAACTTGGAGGGAGTAGATGCAACCTACTGTGATTCCCCACTATCTCTCGTTCTTAACTTTCTGAGCCAATGCTCTCTTTACTAATATTTAATATGCTTCGATAAATGCTTAATGCCTCAAAACTGGTGCAGTAACCTCTAATTTCTAAGTAACAAATATAAACCCCCAGCTACGTTCCCTAAAACTTAGGACAATTATAGGGCGATCACATATAAATTTAATCTCTACAAACCATAAGAGATAAATAGCCCAGACTAAAAAACAACAAAAAACCTCACACATTTTAAGCCTTTGTGGTAAGGGGAAAGAAGAGGTGAGACAGGGGTCATGAGGTCTAGAATCATAGTGTGAAAGCAGTAAAGAAGCTTACAGGTCATCTAGCCAGAGGTGTGTATACCCTCCCCAGCCATATTACACTGGCTACACTCCTGAGTGCAGTTGAACCAGATTAAAATTTAATTGGGAGGCAGCTAGGTGGTGCAGTGGATAGAGCACCAGCTCTGGAGTTAGGAGTACCTGAGTTCAAATCCACCCTCAGACACTTAACACTTACTAGCTATGTGACCCTGAGCAAGTCACTTAACCCCAATTGCCTTCTCTAAAAAAAAAAATTAATTGGAAACATTTAACAAAATAAAAACACAATAGAATATAAATAATGTCAACATATGTTTTTCTAAATCAATATGCGACCACAGAGATCCTTATCTGTGATTTAGTGGCCACCATTTCTTTTATTTTTCTCAAAAAGTTGTATATGTAACTTTTTTATTTTATTTTTTAAAATGTAATAAACATTTTTATTTATAATTTTGGGTTCCTATTTTTATCCCTCCTTCCCTCCCTTCCCTCCCCACTCCTGAGGCAGCAAGCAATCAGATATGGGTTATATATGTATGATTAACCACCATATCTTTTGAGTTTGACGCCACTGGTCTAGCCTAATCCCATTTGTTTTACAGATGAGGGAACTAAGGCAAGGAATTATTTGCTCGAGGTCACACAGACAGTAAAAAGAGAGTTGGGATTCAGAGTCTGGCCCTCTGGACTTAGTGTTCATTACCCAGTGCATATAGCCTCAGAGTACCCCTGAGCTGCCTATAAAGAAACACTCATTGAAGAGGGCACCTTGCAAAGATGCACAATGAGTCCAAAGAAAGTCTAGGCCAGATGCCTTTTATATCTCAGTATCTGGGGCAGGCTGGAGACAACAAGGAGAGACAACGAGAGAAAACTGGCGAACTTAGGGATGAATACCAATGACTGAGTCTTTCAGGGAAAAAACTGGGCAGATGTAAGTAGGTTGGAATATTCTGGGTTTTTTGGAATGACTCTGGGAGGAGAGAAAGGAGGGATTCTGGGTTGGGGAAACGGGTGATATAAAACAAAAAGCTATCGGGGCAGCTAGGTGACACAGTGGATAAAGCACTGGCTCTGGATTCAGGAGGACCTGAGTTCAAATCTGACCTCAGTTCCTTGACACTTACTAGCTGTGTGACCCTGGACAAGTCACTTAACCTTCATTGCCCCACAAAAAAAAATCAAAACAAAAGGTATTCATAAATAAAAGTGATTTTTTTTAAAAAGCAACAGGTTGTGGCGGCTAGGTGGCGCAGTGGATTAAGCACCGGCCCTGGATTCAGGAGGACCTGAGTTCAAATCTGGCCTCAGACACTTGACACTTACTAGCTGTGTGACCTGGGCAAGTCACTTAACCCCCATTGCCCCGCAAAAAAAAAAAAAAGCAACAGGTTTGGATATATGTATGTGTATGTGTATATATATTATATATAAATATATTACCATATCTGCTTTGAACTTGAATGAAAATCAGTTCTCAGTGCACAGGTTAGAAAAGAATAATTTAAAATAAATTTCTAGGATGACCAACAAATTAACATACAATTACAAGAAAGTCTCTTGGCCTTTACTATGTTCAATTACTTTTGGCCCACTCCCACTAGCCAAAACAATCCTTCCTATATAGCCTAAAAGACTAATCTTTCTTTAGGTTGGGTCCTATCCCCTCCCTCTCTCCGAAGAACAGTGTGTCTTTGCCCTCAGGTAACTGACCCTCCTAGTCCAGGAGACAGATTGAGATGGAGAGGAGCCATGAGTGTTTCCTAGGTAATTTCATCTTTCACCCAACAAAGTTCATGCAAAAGATGTTTCTTGAGCTGCATCTTAAAGGAAGAGAGGAAACTCTAGGAGGGGAAGATGAGAAGATGAGAAGGAGTATATTGCAGCATGTGGGATGCCCAGTGCAAAGGGGAATGTTGTTGTACATGGGGAATGGAGAGGACAGTTTGTCTCAAGGGGAACGCTGTCCAGAGAGGCTGGAAAGTTGTTGGGGCTCTGTTTGAAGGGCTTTAAAAGCTAAACAAAGGAGTTGATGTTTATCCTCAAGAAAATAGGAAACTACTAGGGTTCATTGAGTAGGGAAATAGCATGGTCAGATCTTCACTTAAAGAAAATTACTTTGTCATCAGCATAGACTAGAATAGGGAAAGACTTAAGACAAAGAAAAAAAAACTGGAACTCATTGCTATGATCTTAGTTAGATATGATGAAGTTTCAAACTAAGGTGGGACTTCTTTGGAGTCAGGGGCTAACTCATGGATATTCATCAGTCACTCTAGATGTCTGTCAAGCTGCATGTCACCCTTTCCCTGCATGAAAAAAATTGACATCAGCACTAAAAATCTTAGTGTCAGTCATCTTGTATCCCTCTATAAACAGTTCTCATCATCTATATCACCTCTTTAACTATAGTATAAACTCCCAGAGGGAGCTGGTTGGTGTAGATAGAGCACTGGCACGGAGTCAAAAAGATCTAACTTAGACACTTACCACCTAGGTGACCCAGGCCAAGTCATTGAAGCTCTGTGATGTCCCAATTTCCTCATCTGTAAAATGGGAATATAATACCACCTACTTCCCAGGGTTGCTGTGAAGATCAACTGTGATAATATTTACAAAGTGCTTAGCACAGTGCAAGCAAATAGTAAGTGTTATGTAAATGTAGCTATTATTATAGGAATATGCATTTATAAAGCACCTACTATATGTCAAGTACTACCCTAAGCACTTTTTACAAATATTATCTCATTTAATCCTTGCAACACACCTAGGACATGGGTGCTGTTATCTTTATTTTACAGTTGAGGAAACTTAGGCAAACAGAGGTTAAGAGATTTGTCCAGGGTTACACAGCTAGTATGTGTCTGGGGAAACTCAGGTCTTCCTGACCCTAGGCCCAGGGCTCTTTCCACTGAAATAGTCCTAGCCTTCAAAGGGCTTACATCCTTTGGGGGGGGGGGGAGCTATCAAGCATATAGCTAAATATACACATGATATATACAAAATAAATTGCAGAAGAAGACATTAGCAGCTGGAGAGACCAAGAACAGGTTAGGAAATTAATTCTGAGGAAATGGGTGACGGGTAAGAGTTCATTCCAGGCATGGGGACTGGCTATGCAAAATATTAGCAAAGGAAGCCAGGGTGTTGTTGTATGTAAGCACAAGGTTGATGTGACTGGATGTAGAGTACAGAAGGAAAGTGATGTATGCTAAGTTTAGAAAGGTAGGTTGGGGCCAGGTTATGAGGGGCTTTACTAAGCAGAGTTTATATTTGATCCTCAAGACAAAATGAAGCCCAATAAAATGACTTTAAATGACTTTATTGAGTAGGAGTAACATGGCCAGAACTATACTTTAGGAAAATCACTTGCAGAACTAGTCACCCCCATCACCAAATCCTCTGGTCTCTTTTCAATCCTTATTTCCCATATCCACTGGGCACAGCATTTGCCACTATAGATGACACCCTCTCAGTCCAAGAAATGTTGTCCTTCCTTGGCTGCTCTCTGCCCATATTGTTTCCACACCTCCCTCCACTATGCCTAACTCTTTACCTGTCCCTCCCCCACCAGCTAAATACAAGCATTTCCCAAGGGTCTGACAAAGAGCTGATTGTCTTTCCTCTATACTTTCTCCCTAACAGTTTGAGAGACTCCTATTCTCAGGAATTTAAGTTATCATGGCTTTGGAGATGGCTGGCTATGTGACTTTGGTCTCTTGCAACTCAATTTCCTCAGCTGAAGAGATTTGACTTGACAGTCTCTATGTTCCCTTTCAGTTATACTATTCCAGGGCTGTGGCTAGCCCTAAGTCTCAGTTCTATTTAAAATCCTATCTCCAAGTGTTAGTAACATATTTTCAGCTTCCTGCTTAATATCTCCATTAGAATGTCCTACCTAAGACCACATGTTTGAAAACAAACTACATCATCTTTCTCCTCTCTTCCCAACTGTTAAGGGCTAAAATTCTAGCTAGTCTGTCTAAAATATCTAATGAGTGGTCGCCAATAAATTATAAGCTTTAGCAAGAGTTAGACTTTTAAAGCATTTATTAAGGAGAATAAGAACTTGGTAAAGAGAGAGAAAGGCCTAGATTCCTATCTATTAAGGGAGAGCACATTTCTAGCTCCGCTCTCCACCAGAGTCCCAAGGAAAGAGCGCGAGAGTGAGCGCCAGTCTCTTCCTTCCTCCTCCCACTAGCCCCGCGTCCACTCCTGACTCCTGGTCTTGCCCTCAAAGACCTTGCTTCATGGCAGAACCTTCTTCTACAGTAAGTCTCCAGCAGGTGGTGTCATTCCAATCGTTACAGTCCCCCTGTTGTTCCTCAAGAAACAAAATGTTTCCTTGATGGAACAGTAAAAACAATATAATAACTATTGCTAACTAATAATATGTGAACAACAATATAGAAAGGAAGAGAGGAAAGTTTTGTCCAGAGGGCGATTTTTTTTGTCCTCATGAACCGAGCTTTGACATTAGTCTTGCAAAGGGAGGGCCTCTGCAGAGAAATACATGTACAGATGGTGTATATTATAACAGAAGAGAAAAAAAACAACAAAAACAACAAATCAAAACTGTCATTTAAAGTCTCTGAAAGTCTTTTCTCAGATGTCCTCTAGGTGTAGTCGTGGAATGGAGTCTTTTCAGGGGTTGATGTGTGGATACTGGTAATCAGCCAGGAAATTTCCTACAAAATTGAGCTTAACACAACTTTAAAATAGCTTTGTCAATAATCAAATCAACAATGAAAGTTCTCAAAAACATGTCTAAGGGAATTCATAATCTTAGTTGTTACACATGAAACATATAATAAAACAAAAATTGAAACATCTTTTAAAATTATAATATTACTATAGTCCCCCTTAGGAGGGTAATTGAGAGACAATTGCTGCAATATTAATTAATAAAAATAATTTTATCTTTTGTTTTATCACTTTTGCATCATCTGCCTAATTATCCTCATGCCATTATGAGAAATTTAAAAATCTAATATAATTGGTAACCTGTGTCAAGGCTCAAATTCAACACAGTATTTTCATGACCCAGAGATAAATCTGGGGGATACCATAAAAGAAAGAGAAATAGGAGTGGGATTATGAGCATTCCCACACTTAGCAATATATACTGCCCATGCAGTATGCCAGGTTTCAAAAAGGTGGATGGAATATATTAAAACGGCCATGCACCGAACTATCTGGAGGAAACTGAGTCAGACTTAAACAGATGCATGGGATTGAGATGTCCATGGCATCAGGCATATAGGAGGGAGCATAGAAGCCAGGAGTAGAAGTGAGATGGGTGGATGAATACTTCAGCCATCTGTACAATATTGGGGGGAACAAGAGAATAAAATATTAAACCAAGAGAATCCAACCTCTAACATTTGTCAAAAGCCGTTCCGTCGGCCATACCTTTGACTTCATGCATGTCTCCCCCTCATGTGACAGTTCAGTGATCTGCTCCTTGCATGTATTCCTCTTGTGATTGGATGGCATCTTGGCCAACTGGCATATGATAACTCAGAATAAAGGCAATTAATGTCTTAAAATGATAAGTCCCATAATCCAAGTCTCATATGGATTTAAAATTGAGGATAATAAATGATTGCAAAAAATGTGCATACATCTTGACTCAGAATATAATATATAATTATGCAACAATTTCAAATAATAACCCTTTTTTAACTTAGTAATACAATATACTTTTTGAAAAATCTGACATATTTAAATACAAGTTAAAGCACAACACAATCTCAAAGAAAACTTTTACAAATGTTCCCCTCTTTTTTTTTTTTTTGGAATATGCTTATCAAAATAAATACTTCTAGAATCAATTTACACTTGCCATGGCAAACAATTTGCCAGGGAAATGCTTAAAGGATTTTGATCAAATAATCAGTTGAGAAAAAATAACAAAAACAAACAACTCAGAATATGGAGCACAATACTCCTAGAATTAACATTGTATAATAAAATCAAACCATCTTGCAATGTTTCAACATTAGTAGACAAATGAATATGAAGAAAATACACATGGAACAATAAAATACAGTGAAATTCAAACTAAGGAATCTAAATGAATATGACTTAATATCAATAAGAGTATTATAAAATATAAACTTGATCACAATGACTATAAAAAGCTTTTACAACTATTCTCCTTGTTTTAGAAACTAAGTATAAGACACAATCTCAAAGCATGAAAATCTCTATGAAAATAAACCCATACCATTAATTTCAAAATGTATATATAATAGCATAGAAATCCTATGTAACCTCTGAACTGATACTATTACTCTGAGTGAATTCAGAACACTTTTGATTCCGGTATCTAAAATCCCCAATACTCATATCAATACCTTGCTGCTTACTTCTACATTTCTGTAAAATATATACCCTTCCATGGCAAAAGAAGCAGAGTCTTGAACTATGTTGATTGTCATTCTTATTCAGCTTAAGTTTTTCTTCTTTAACCCCTCTATATTGTCTGTCGGGCTTTTCACCATACAAATGCTTTATAAGATTACTAATTAAAGACAAAAGCAGGTTAGCAAAATTATGAACAAATCGAGCATATCTGGAATTTAAAGGGTTTTCTAAGGTTGCCTCAGAAGCACAGCCAGGCTGGGAAAGGGCTGAGCCTGAAGCTGCAAATGTAGTTAGAGAAAGTTGAGCATGCGCATCAGATCTCTGGACTTCCCAGGCAGGGGAAGCAATGGGCTTGGCCATGGGAGGAGTAGAGGGTGGGGTCTGGAGAGGAGGGGAGGGACCAGAGCAATTTGAATCAGACTTGATTTTGAACTCAGGCCTGGATTCCTCTTCCCCCACTTTGCCTCCAGGTGCTAGGGGATTAAAAGCTTCTAGAGGGTGGGTCATTGCCTCCAGGCATGCAAAATTAGAGCAACAATTAGTGTTAGAACTGGGAAAAGCTGCAGGAATCTCTTCAGGTTTCTCTGAAAAAGCATGGTTGGGAGAGGGAGAGATATTTCCTTGTGTGAGTAAGTTGCTGGCTCTTTTAACAAAAATAAAAAGAAAAATAGAAAATCCACAAAAACAAAGCATTAACATGATCTTATCTCCCATTTGTCTGGTTAAACAGACTAAAATCAAAAATAGGGTAATTAGGGAGTTTAAAAGGTCCATTCGAAAAAATTTAAAGGGAAAACACAGCCAGTACGCCAGTACTTAGCAGTTTAAAGGGTAGGGGAAATTTCTTACCCAACCAGAAGATCTGAAGTGAGGTTCAGCTTTCCTCTTCGTGGTCAGCCATCTTTTAAGGGCTAAAATTCTAGCTAGTCTGTCTAAAATATCTAATGAGTGGTCGCCAATAAATTTATAATCTTTAGCAAGAGTAGACTTTTAAAGCATTTATTAAGGAGAATAAGAACTTGGTAAAGAGAGAGAAAGGCCTAGATTCCTATCTATTATAGGGAGAGCACATTTCTAGTTCCGCTCTGCCACCAGAGTCCCAAGAAAGAGATCGAGAGTGAGCGCCAGTCTCTTCTTCCTCCTCCCACTAGCCCCGCGTCCCTTCCTGACTCCTGGTCTTGCCCTCAAAGACCTTGCTTCATGGGCAGAACTCTTCTACAGTAAGGTCTCCAGCAGGTGGTGTCATTCCAATACGTTACACAACTCTCCTACTTACAGCAAAGCCATAGTAATAAGTCTCAGTGCCTAGGTTCGAAAAGTAACATCAGCCAACCATTCTGGAGAGAAATTTGGAACTATGCCCAAAGGGCTATAGAACTGTGCATACCCTTTGATCCAGCAATACCAATGCTAGGTTTATGTCCCAAAGACATCCCCCAAAACAGAAAAAGACCTATTGGTACAAAAATATTTACACCACCTCTTTTTGTGGTGACTAAGAATTGGAAATCAAAGGAATGCCCATCAATTGGGGAATGGCTTGAAAAACTGTGGTATATGATAGTGATGGAATATTATTGTGCTATAAGAAATGACAAGCAGGATGCCTTCAGAAAGGCCTGGAAATACTTGTATGAACTGATATACAGTGAAGTGAGCAGAACCAAGAAAATATTGTGCACAGAGATAGCATTATTATTTGATGAAGAACTGTGAATGACTTGACTTATTCTCTATAATACAATGATCCAAGACAATCCCAAAGGACTATTGATGAAACATACAATCCACCTCCAAAGAAAAAACTGATGTTGATGGAACAGACTGAAGCATGCTATTTTTTGCTTTCTTTCATGTTTTTTCTTTTAATCAAGTTTTCTTATACAAAATGACAAATATTGTAATGCTTTACATAATCATGCATGTATAACCCATATTTGATTGCTTACCATCTTAGGAAGGGAGTTGAGGAGGGAGAGAAGGAGGGATAAAAATCGGAACCCAAAACTATAAATAAAAATGTTTATTACATTAAAAAAAAAGAAAAGTAGCATCAGGAAGAGAGAAAAGCCTGGAAAAGGAAAGACCC
Organism: Dromiciops gliroides; assembly: GCF_019393635.1. Lineage (NCBI taxonomy): Eukaryota > Metazoa > Chordata > Mammalia > Microbiotheria > Microbiotheriidae > Dromiciops > Dromiciops gliroides. The sequence continues at coordinate 52,098,282 of NC_057866.1, forward strand.
AATCAGTAACTATGCATTGTTCTCCATATGATCCATTAGTTCTCCATATGATCATCTCTTGCATCCTTCCTTTTCTTTCTTTTTTCTTTTTAAATTAAATGTTTTAATTTGCATGGATGCATACAACTAAATAATTTTTTAATTTACAAGACATTTATAAGAATTAATTCCTAGAGACTGGAGACAGTGCCTTAGCCTTGTCTAGTATCATACAAGCCTTAACAAGGGACTGGCACAAATATATATTGAATAAATACTTGTTGATTGAGTAAGGTTGTCCTTTCAGAATTTTTTGCTTGGGTGTCCAGAATTTCAAAGGAGTCATTTGAGGATAGATTTTCCCCTCTCTAAATTCTCTAATTTATGTTTACTGAGTGCCTGAAGGCAGTACTGAAACCCTTCCCCTTTCCATGACTTTGTCAGATTAGTTCTTTACCTTTTGACTGGTTCCACTGAAAGCAAAAGCAAGAGGCAGCCTCGGCCTAATTATGTTGTAAACCATTGAGCAATTCTTAGACACCAATCTAAGTCACAGAATCAGCATCTTAGAATTAGAGGGGATATGAATGCAATAACTAACCCAGTCAATAACAGAACATGAATCCCTAATGCAGGATAGCCAATAAGTAGTCACACAGCCTTTGTTTTAAGCACTCCAGGGAGAAAGAACTAATTACTTATTAAGGCATACCATTCACCTTTTGGACACAGGTGTTAGGACACTTTTTTCCTCATGTGAAGTTTAAATTTGCCTTTTTTAACTTCTACCCATTGCTCTGGTTCTGTCTCCTAGAGACAAGTAGAAGTCTAATGTCTTTGGCCAGATATCGGCCTTTTAAATATGTGATGACAACTATCAAGATTAAGACTCCCCCTTACTCCAAGCTTGCTCTTTTTCAGGCTAAATTCCCAATTTCCTTCAATGATTTCCATATTGCATGAACTCAAGGCCTTTCATCATCTTGGTTCCCTTCTTCTGCACTCTCTCCAGTTTATCAATGTCTTCCTAAAATGTTACGGTCAGAATTGAACACAAGACTCCAGAAGTGGTCTGAACTAGGTCAGGGCACTATAGGATTGTCCCTGTCTTCATCCTGGACACTCTGCTCCCTTGCTTCAGTAGGTGCTCAACACATCAAGTACTTTCCAATTCCATCCTTAAAGGAAGTGTTGATGATATTCAGGCATGCAGTTTCTTGGAAGCTACATGCTTCTGCTTCTTTATTCATGCTCTCAAAATACATCCTCCCAACCTGGTTTTTGCTGTCCTCCCCAGTGCTCATTTTCACACTAAAGTCACCAAGTGTCAAGGTATGCAGTGAAAGGATCATAGGATCATAAATTTAGATGGGATGGGAACCAAGAGGGCATTTAGTCCAACTTACACAATTTAGAAGTAAGGAAACTGAGGCACAGAGTCACATGTCTAAATTGGAATGCAAACTCAGATTTGCCTGACTCCAAGTGAAAAGATCATACCAAGTACCTCACAGAAACTTTCCATTTTTCATAGTTTATAATGAATATTAGTATATATGTTATACATATTGATAAATTATCTTCATGGTGGAACCAACAGAGGTCAGTGGCTGTCCATATGGAGGTAATCAGTTCTAGAATCTGTGAGAACTCTTCATTTAGTGACCCTCACCACTGGAGAAGCAATATGGTACAGTGGAATATTGTTGGATTCTAAGCCATTGGATGTGGGCTAGAACCCTGGCTCTCTGTGTGATCATGAGAAAGTCACTTTACCTCCACGGGATTAAATTTCCTGGGTCAGGAAGGAAGCAGATGCTGGAGACACAGTGGCAGAGCCTCAGTCACTGGAAGATTATGAGATACCAAGGTTAGAGTAGGACCAACATAACTGAATTAGTCTTAGACACAGAGCTGATGAAAGAAGTTTCCTTAAATCTCCATGATGTTGTTATCTAGCCATTTTAGTCATATATGATTTTTCCTGACCCCACTTGGGGTTTCTTGGCAACAATACTGGAGTGGTTTGCCAGTTCCTTCCCCAGCTCATTTTACAGATGAGGAAACTGAGGAAAATAGGATTAAGTGACTTGCCTGGGGTCACACAGTTACTACATATCTGAAGCTAGATTTGAACTCAGTTCTTCCTGATTCCAGACCTGGGTGCTCTATCCACTGCACCACTTAGCTACCCTTTAAATTTCCATGCTTATAGTCAATTTTCCCATATAAGGGACAATACTGAGCTGTAACAGGTTGGTGTTATATAAATCTATCTGCCAGGGGTAAAAGAGATGTGAGGTGAGTGATTCTATTATTTCAATTGACAATTAGTTTTGACTTTTTTAATTTCGTGTTTTAAGATGCAGTTCTATTAAAAAGTAAGCCAGAAGGGGGCAGCTAGGTGGCGCAGTGGATAAAGCACTGGCCCTGGAGATTCAGGAGGACCTGAGTTCAAATCTGACCTCAGACACTTGACACTTAACTAGCTGTGTGAGCCTGGGCAAGTTCACTTAACCCTCATTGCCCTGCAAAAAAAAAAACAGCCAGGAATATTGCTCTATTTTATCTTAAAAACAGAAAGACTTATAACATTGTCAAAGAAATCCAATTCAGAACATCAGAAAATGTAAACTTGATACTAATTGTAAATTACATGGGAAGTAGTGGCACAGTGGATAAAGCACCAGCCCTGGATTCAGGAGGAACTCAGTTCAGATCCAACCTCAGACACTTGACACTTACTAGCTGTTGGTGACCCTGGAAAGTCACTTAACTCTCATTGCCTTGCAAAAACCATAAATTAACAGACTCACACTATAAAAGAGCAACATGAGGAGTGGCTAAAGAGCTGGATGAGAGCTGGGTTCCAGATCAATCAGTTACGGATTCAAATCCTGCCTCTGACACAAGCCGTCCTTGTGATACTAGTAAGGTCACTTGAGTTTTCAATGCCCCAAGACAATTCTCAAAGACTGCTAGTCACTAATCTCTATTGGTAGAAGGGTTTTCCTTACTGAGAGCTTCCTATACTGATGATATCACAGGTCCATAAGTTTTCAAAATATGACCATACATATAAAATGAAAAAGACATTTTCAAAAAGCTGATCATTAAATTAAATAAAGAACCTGTAAAAATAAATAATCTAATAATAGTTTTGTAGATTAGTTGTAATATAAAAAAGAGGAGTATGAAAGGAAAACATAGCATATAAAAAGTAGATATATAAGTACATAGTATATAGAAGGTTCCACAAATCCAATGGTAATCCACTCAAAAGAAATGGCACAAGGGATACCCACTGAGAAAATTGTGATCCAAAGAAGATAACAGGTTAGTCCTGTGGAGAAAGTAAAGGATAACAGCTGGATAGACAGAGGCTTCCCTTGGTATTAACAAAATGTAAGAAAGACCTATGGTAGTGGAAGACCTTCAGCACCCTGGGCAGATCCTCTGTAGAGGCTTTTTTTGGAAGACCATTGGTAAGAATTTCACAGAATGAGGAGGCATGGATGGATTTCAATTTGAAACTGGCAAAGGTCAACAGTGATGGAACCACATAACACATAAAATAAAAAATAATTATATCATTAGACTCTAAAGTCACATACAACAAATATAACTCGTTTGATCAATTTATGCATTGTCAAATAATTGTCTGCATACATAAAAAGCTCTCTAAAAACATGATTTGCATAGAATGATAGCTTTAGAGCAGAAGGACTTTATAAAAAACCATTAGCTCACCTGCCCTACTTTTTACAGATGAGAAATTAGGCCCAGAGAGGCTAAGAGACTTTCTGAAAGTTAAATAAACATTATAAGTGCCAATATTTGAACTAAGGGCTTCTGATCTCTAAATCCTTTGCTCATTCTTCTGTGCCATGCTGCTTCAAAGCCCTCTGAAGTTTCCTTCTAGCCATAAATCTATGATTCAGTAATTTGGAAGTATATAAGCACTGTTTATAGTTTGTTGGAATTATTTAAGGGCTATTCAACTCTGGGTTATATGCTTTATAATTTGTAGAAGAATGGACTCACAGAACCTCACAATTGAAAAGAAATTCAGAGGACATTACATGGTCAACTCATACCTGAACAGGAATTCTCTTTTAACCCAAAGGTATTTCCCTTTTTGTGTGTCTGGATCTCTTTGGTATTCTTTTTTTTTTTTCTTTTCTTTTTTTGGTGAGGCAATTGGGGTTAAGTGACTTGCCTAGGCTCACACAGCTAGTAAGTGTAAAGTGTCTGAGGCCATATTTGAACTCAGGTCCTCCTGACTCCAGGGCCAGTGCTCTATCCACTGCGCCACCTAGCTGCCCCAGGAATTCTCTTAACAAACGGAAGAGCCCCATGTTCTCCAGTCAATTATATGACAAAATCTCAAAACTTTTCACCATCCTAGTTGTCTTTTATCTGGGCATTCTCCAATTTTCAATGTCCCTTATAAAATGTGACACCCAGAGAAGAACACAATACTCCAGATATGGTTTGACTAAGGAAGAATATGATGGGACTGGTATCTCCTTAACTCTGAATACTGTATTTTCTTAATTTAGCCTCAGACTATATTATATTTTTTTGGAATCCATATTACAATGGTGACACAAATTGATCTTGCTGTCCACTAAGTCTCCAAGGTCTGTTTTTAGATGAATTGTTATATAGACATGCATCCCCTGTCTTTTGTTTATGAAATTGATTTTTTTAATCTGACTATAAGACTTGACATTGAGGCAGCTAGGTGGTGCAGTGGATAGAGCACTGGCCCTGGATTCAGGAGGACCTGAGTTTAGATCCAGCCTCAGACACTTGACACTTACTAGCTGTGTGACCCTGGGCAAGAACTTAATCCTCACTGCCCCACACAAAAACAAAACTAAAAACAAACAAACAAAAAAGATTTGACATTTATCCCTATTAAATTTCATCCTATTAGATTTGGCCTTAAATTCTAGCCTATTCAGATCTTTTTTGAGTCCTTACTCTGTCATCAGAGATGTTAGCTATTCCCTCTAGCTTTGCATCATTCACTAATTTGATAAGCATACTATCTATGCCTTTATCCAAGTCACTGATAAAAAGTTGTATATAGCACAGATCTTTGAGATCTCTTTCCAAGCTGATATATAACAACCGATGACTACTTTTTAGGATGAGCTATTCAATCAGTTCTGAATCCTCCTTCCTAACTATACTCTTATCTAGCCCACATCTCTTTATTGTCTAAAAGATGCCCTGTCAAATGCTTTGCTAAGATCTAGATAAATTATATCTAAAGCACCACCCAATCAAACAATCCAGTAACTCTGTCAGAAAAGAAATGAGGTTAATCTGGAATGACCTGTCCTTGATGGACTGTACTAATGTTTTGTGAAGGCTGTTTTCCTTTTCCACATGCTCATCAACTATCCCTTTGATAATGCCTCCTAGAATTTTCCCAGGAATTAAAGTCAAGTTCATTGGCCTTAGTTTGCAGATTCCTTCCCTTTCTTGAAAATCAGAACATTTGCACTCCTCTAGCCTTGTGACACACTTCCTATTCTCCATTATTTTTTTCATAGATCAGTGGCAGTAGATAGGCAATCCCAGTTCTTCTAAGTATCTTGGAATGTAGTTTGTCTGGGTCCGGTGATTTGAACCAATCAAAATAGCTGAATGTTTTCCTTACTTATCACTATTTGAGTTCAACTTCCCTTTGGTTCTGTCCATTTTTATTTACAGAAAGCTTCAGAAACTTTTTCCTCCAGTGACTCCTTTTTGCCCAATATATTTTACATGACCCCCCAGTAAATATGTAATAAAATAGGTTTACAAATCAAACATTTACTGCAAATTTTTCACAACCCCCACATTAAGTTACACATGGGGTCACGACCCACATTTTAAGATGCTTTGATTTAAAGAGTATACTTCCATAGAGAAAAGAGATGAAAAATAAGAGTTGAGTAGTTCTGCTTTCCCTTTAGTGTAATCCATTATCATCATCCCATTCACCCTGAGCAGCAGCCCTGTCCTTTTTTGAATCTCCTTTTTTTTTTTTTTTAACTAAGATTGCATTTTAAAAGCCACACTCTCAGGGCAGCTAGGTGGCGAAGTGGATAGAGAACCAGCTCAGGAGGACCTGAGTTCAAATCCAGCCTCATACACTTGACACAAGCTGTATGACCCTGGCAAGTCACTTAACCCTCATTGCCCAACCAGAAAAACAAAACAAAACAAAAAAGCCACACTCTTGCAAGCTTCAGCTAATTCTGAGACTTAGCTCTCCTAGTCCTATTTTTATAGGGTGATAACATGTTTTTTGCATTAAGTATCCACTATTGTCCTTCTATATTCTCTCCATATCTTTTAGAAGTCTAAGTAGAGTGCTTGCTTTGGCAGCCCATATACTAGAAATCTAAGTAAATTAGTTAGCTCCCCATGTATATATATAAAAAAACCCCTCTTTTGTTTTTTATTGGAATTTTTTTCTTTGTATCTTCTGAATTTCATTCTTCAGAACTTCCAATCCTTCCTTATACTTACCCTATAGAATTTTAGGTCATGAGACTCTACCTTGCCTTTCTCTTTAAAATCCACTCTCCAAATCTAGGGTGCCTATCAGGTTATACCCAGCATTCTTCTCTTTCTTGATCATAAATTCAAAGATGGACATGGTTACTTCCTGCTAAGGTATATATCAATTCCACTCCAGCAATTAGTTATTCTTTGTGAGTCAGAATCAGATTAAAAAGAAGCAATTCCCTCATTGCTTTCCTAATATTTTAAAGGATGAAATTATCAATAAGGCAAGGTCAAAATATTATTAGCTGCTCTGCTGTTGATATAAAGGGAGAATCTACTAGATGGCTGGTAAAGACATCATACTTACCTACATACATATACATACATACCATGTATGCATGCATAAATGCATGCATATTCAAACTGATCAAAAACTAAAATGGATTATGAATAATTCTATAATATGATCACATATAACATATTATCTATACAATACACCATATTATAGTTAATGTTGTATACACAAATTATGAATCTTATTTGATATAATTATGTTTATATAACATGGATATAAGTAAATATACTGGCATATTATACATTATAACATTGTAACATAATGCTATATAATTAAAAACTAATATGATATATTATATATATAATTTATAATTTGTCTTAGTTTTATGATCAGGTTTCCCAAAGTCCCCATCTATATCTCCCTATCCAAATATATGCTCAGATTATAGTATCACTGGCTCTGTTAATATTCCTTCAAATGCTTTCAACCATGCTTCCCTCTCTCTGCTTATTCCTGGGTTTCCTCATAGAAAGAATACCTTTCCAAAGTGCAATGTAATTCCTATCCTGCTCATTTTGTTTTTAAATGTTTTTTTTTCTTCCACTTACATGTAGAAGCAATTTGTAAATTCATTTTAAAAAATTTGAGTTCCAAATTCTCTCCCTCCCTTCCCCCACCCTATTCATTTTCAATAACGTCTACCCTTCCAGAGCCATATTCTAGTCATGAGTTCTATCCCATGAAGTTTCATTTGGAGGTGAGGGGGTCGCACTTATCTCCTTGCCTGAGGCTGTCCTAGTTCGCCCAATCTTATGCATAGCTACAAATAGTTCCCGGGGGTGTAAAGTTGGAGGGGAACTTCGAGACCATCTACTCCAGGGGTTATCTAAATGTTTTGATGTCATGACACCGTAGTCAGTCATATCAAGCCCAATGGACCCCTTTTCAGAATAATATTTTAAATGCATAGGATTATAAAAGAAGCAATTATATCAAAATACAAGCATTAAAATTTTTTTATAAAAGCGCATGGGACCCAGGTTAAGATTATTGATCTAGGGGCAGCTAGGTGGCGCAGTGGATAGAGCACCAGCCCTGGAGTCAGGAGGACCTGAGTTCAAATCTGGCCTCAGACACTTACTAGCTGTGTGACCCTAGGCAAGTCACTTAAACCCCAAGTGCCTCACAAAACAATAATAAATAAATAAATAAATAAAAGATAATTTAAAAAAAAGAATTATTGATCTAGTTCAACTCTCTTGTTCTACAGGTAAGGAAACTGAGGGTCCAAAGAGTGATTTGCCCAGATCAGCAGCAATAGTAAAATAACTGGGACTCGAGCCCAGGTCCCCTGTCTCCAAACCCAGGATTCATTTCATTACATTATGTTACAGATAAATCCCAAAGCCCCACAGGAATTAAGCTAGCCAAAGCATCCTAATCATTGCTAAGCAGTGATTTAGCAGATTATAAGTTTCCAGAGGTATCATCAATGGATCAGCTGCTGGGAAGGGCTTTATTTGGGAGGATTCAAGAGAAGAGGAAATAGATTAGAAATTCCCTGTTTTGTCAGCTTATTCCTATGGAGATCATTTTTCCCCCAAAGACTCCATGGGAAGGAGAGACTTAAAGAATTGTACCAGGAACCTTTGCTTGGCCCTTTCCCTACCTGATTAAATGAGGTAACCCCTCTCTTCTGTCCCTTAATTAAGTTTGAAGCTAAGCTCTGAGTTTCCTGACCCTTTGGGCTTTCTTTTCTTAACTGAGTGTGGTCCTTATTTTTTCTTGGGGCATGACTTTATTGGGGAAAAGGAATAGGCTGGTAGATAAATATGTTTAAAATATTAGTGGTCATTCCTTTTTAAAATCCTTTAGAGATTTCCCCCAACCCTATTGCATAATCTCTCCCTCACTCCCTCTTTTCATATCATTGGCCCAGGGTTAGTATTGAACAATGTGTGGAAAGAATATATATAACATGTCTCTTTGTATGCTGGGTGGGAATGTGATCATGAGCTGGGAGAATAGCCCTACTCCATTTTGTCTTTGTTGAATAGGTAGATCCTATTGTACCTCAAAAGGAAAAACATTTCTTAGTATCTAGATGGGATACTAAGGGGGGAAAAATCAAATTTTGATCAGAGAGTGAGAGATGGAAAGGAGCTTGGAGACCATGTAATCCAATAGGCTTATCTTACAGATGAAGAAGCTAAGCCCTAGGTAGCTGTGACATACCTAAGGTCCACACAATAGTGAGCAGACGATACACTGTTCAACTCAGTTTCTTCTATCATGTTCCTTAACCACCAAACTTAATGGTGCTGATGAGGAGAACATGACTGCCCCATCAATCAGGAGGAGAAAGAATCTCTAAAGGTTGTTTAGAGGCTCCCTGAAATAGAAACTGATTAATTCCTTTGAAGTGCTCCCTTCCCTGGAGTCCCTAGGATGACATTAAATAATCCAAGTGCCGGGGAAAGCTTTCAATTTCTGCTATCATTGTTCACCTTTAAATGGATCGACTCAAGTGGAACAGAGTTAGATTGGTGTCTACTTTGCATTATTAAGTTATAGGAATGATCTAGCCAGGTGCTAGAAAGGAATAGGATGATATGAAAAATGTCAATGGAAGGATGGTAGATTTGAAGCTACACTATGATGCAGTGGAAAGAACACTAGCTCCAGAAGTCAGAGGATGTGGGTCCAAATCTTTGCCTTACCGTCTTATTGCCTGGCCTGGATTGCTCACCAATCCCATTGGGTTGGAGTAAACAGACCTAGGATCATTCATGGACAGGTAAAAAGGTGTTAGAGGCTAGCAGGATATCAAACTCTGCTTAATTACTTGCATTTCCATCTCACTGTTTTTTCAGAAATTGTCTAAGATATGCTGATCCCTCTTAGCGCTGCAGTTCCTTTTAATGGATGTGCTAACCCTGCCATGTTCTAGATAGGGTTACCATTGTTTTCCTCATATCTACCATCTGCATCAAATGGTCTTGCAAGACTCCAACATCCCTTTAAACTACATGTTCAAAAGGACAGCCCTTCAAATTACACATCCAACAAAGATACCTCCCAATTCTCAGTGCATACCGGCTGATGGCACCTCACTACACAGCCCATGCACAGGCTTCTGAAAGGTATAGGCAAGCAGAATTTCCTCCAAAGAGGAATTTCAATAGTGAGAGATGAGGGTTTTAAAAGACAGAGATTCTAGAGATTCCAAGCATAGGGAATGGGGTACACTAATGGACTGGTAGGTCATGGCAGAATGAAATCAGGACAGACTAAGAACTTCATTGGGTCTAAACTATACCTAATCAGGCCACATACTCGGTAGGCTCATTACCTTGCCACTGTTTTTTACTGTTTCATGATGTGATACTGTTTATAATCTTCTTTCTATCCTCCTCCTTCCTGTTGTTTTGCAAATGAGCATGTGTCCTAAATTGATGTTGCCCTTGGCTGCCACACCTCTCCAATTGGCAGAGCTCAAGCTTGTGGGTTGGGATGGTTTCTGGGCTTTCTTGGTCTCCTCATAGCAGCCATTGTTCTCGTTAAACTCCCCTAAGAAATGTAAATAATCAGTGTCTTCCTATTTATCCATTTCCCATTTTTCAAAATCAGCTTATTGAAGCAGGTTAGGGATGTTTCATGAGTAGCAGCATAGTGTAGTGGCAAGGACATTGGATCTGTGGTTAGAGGACTTTAGGAAATCCCTCTTATGACACTTCCCATCAGTGTAGTCATGGGAAAGTCACTACACCTTGCCAGGCCTCATTTCCTCATCTGTAAAATGAAGTGGCTGAACTAGATAGCCTCTGAGGACTCTAGCAGAGATATATGATGCACAATCCCCGATCCTATGACCACAGTGAGGAGGGGGAGGAGGTTTTAAAGAGTATTTGAATTTTTTTTAAGTATATTTGAGATCAATACCTGATAAGAGATTAGCCCAAAAATTGTCAGAGGAGAAACCAAGTGGATGAAGAATGCAAATTGTCCACATGTCAATTAAATGGATAGCCCACTGTTTATGTCTGCCGATATTTGTGTCTTGGATAGATATTAGAAAGGGACATTGAGTGGAGTAAAAAACTGCATAATAGAAGAAGAGGCAGTTGGAGAAAATTTCAGAAATTCCATGGCACTTTTAAAGATCCCTAGGTGACTGATGTTGCTAAAGCACATATTTGTTTGCTGGTAGGGGGTTTTCCCCCCTACTGTTATTGTTGCTTACATATGCATTCTACTACTAAGGATCTATGACTGGAAACTATGGAATGCTACACTGTCAAAACAGACAAAATTTTGAGTAATGGAGAGATGTATGGTGCTTTTAAGTAGGCAACTATATATTGTAAAGTTGCTACCTGTACAGTGGCTAAAATTCTAGCTAAACTGTCTAAAAATCTATTGAGTGGTTGCCATAAATTATAAGCTTTAGCAAGAGTTTAGACTTTTAAGTATTTATTAAGGAGCATAAGAATTTGGTGAGGAGAGAGAAAGAGGCCAACCTTCCTTCATCTATCTATCTCAGGGAGCCAGCATCTCAGCTCCATTCAGAATGAGAACCCAGGTGAAAAAGAGCCCTCACCCCTTCTTTGTCCCAAAAGCCTCCCCCCAAAATGGAAACAGGGCCATGTACACACACACACACACACACACACACACACAGCTCCAAGCTAATTGGCTGGTAGCTTTGATCGACAGTACCCACGAGCAAACATCACTTCCTGACTCCAAGGCCACCTGGCTTGTCCTCAGGCCAGAGCTCGCAAAATGTTCCTCCCAGCAGGGGGCAGTATTCCAACTCTCACAATATCAGGCACTATGCTAGGTATATATATATATATATATTTGTGTGTGTATGTGTCTTTTAAGGAGCAGTCACTATCCTCAAGGAGCTTATATTATGGTAAGACAAATTGTATATATATGTACATATATACACATATATATATGTGTGTGTATAGATATATGTGTGTGTGCATGGAAAGTAGATACAAAGTAATTGGGGAGTGGGGGTAGGAAGAGGTGGAGGAGGAAAATAAGTAAGATCTCATGTAAGAGGTGATGCTTAAACAGAATCTTGAATTAAACTGGGGTTTCTAAGAGATGGAGGTAAGATGGGAGTGCATGGGAGAAGGCTAATAAAAGGCATGACTGTGGAGGATAAAATGTTGTGCATGGGGGACATTAAAAAGGACAGTCTAACTAGACCAAGAGTTGGGGAGGGCTAGATCCAGCCTGCTGCTGCAAGAGCTAAGAATGTTTTGTTACATATTGAAATAAAGTGTTATTGTATTTTGAAATGTAAAAACAATTCTTAGCTCACCAGTCATACAAAAGCAGGTATTGTGGGGTGCAGGGGGTTCATCCCTTGGGCCATAATTTGCTGACCCCTGGCCTGGACCATAGTGTTCATGAAAGGGAGTAACCATTATAAGTCTGAATGCATAGGTTAAAGTCACCTCCAAATGCCAAACAGAGGAGTTGGAGAAGTGAGCTAAGATATCATCAGTGACATTTTTTATTAGACAGTGAGGTGGGTTGGTCAGTCATGCAATAAAAGAATAAAGGATACCTGGTAGACAGTTGTAGTGTTGCCCTGGTATCCATAAATTATGAAAAGCCCAGAGGAAGGTTGGATGGTATGTCGGGCAGATATTCTTTAGAGCATTTATGAAAGGACCTGGATGAAAAGGAGGTGGTGGGATGAATGGGTTATAATCTGTAGCTTTGAAGAGGCATGCCCACATTGATGAAACCATGAATCTTTGTAAAAGTATTCAAGCACATATAGAATGCAAAAATCAGAATTGAAAGGGACCTTGGTGACCATCTAATCAAACCCATACTTGAATGAGAAATCCCTTGACAACATATCTGATAAATAGATATCAAGTTTTTGTTGAAGGCACTCAAATGAAGTGGAAACCACTCCATCCCAAGGCAGTCTAAATGCAGATTGAAAAGCATACTATTTTGGGGGCAGCTAGGTGGCTCAGTGGATAGAGCACTGGCCCTGGAGTCAGGAGTACCTGAGTTCAAATCCAGCCTCAGACACTTAACACTTACTAGCTGTGTGACTCTGGGCAAGTCACTTAACCCCAATTGCCTCACTAAAATACAAACAAAGAAACAAAACAAAAACAAAACAAAAAACAACAACAAAGATCACTACAATCCTTTCAGTCACCATGCTTCTTTCAGGAGCTCTCTTCTTTCTCTGTAGTATGTTTTTTTGGAAAAGCATACTATTTTTACTTTTGTTGTTGCTTTTTTGTTGTTGTTTCTTCTTTCTTGTGTTTTTTTTTCTTTTGTTCTGATTCTTCCCTTATAACATGACTAATGTGGAAATATGTTTAACATGATTGTAATGGATAACTCCCCAAAATTAAATGAATAATAGAATAAAATGAATTGAGCTAATTTTTATATGGCATATTTGCTCTTGTGACTACTTTCCTTTGGATGTTTTCCAGCTTATCAAAGTCCTTTCTAAAATGTGTGATACCCAAAACTAGACATAATAGCCTATACGTGGTCTGACCAGGAACTCTGTCCTGTACTCTAGGCCCCTCTTAATCCAGTCAAAGATTGAATTAGCTTCCTTGGCTGGCTTATCATACAGTTGGCTCATATTGAGTTTGTCCTCCTCTAAAACTCCCAGATCTTTGTCAGAGAAACTGCTGTCTTACCACACCCCTACCATCTTGTATTTGTATTCTTAACAATGAAACCTATCCTTGAGATAACCTGTATTCAAAGACTACCCATTCACTAGACCTGTAGACCCCCTAGTGGCTTCAGAAATGCTTGACTGGTGTTTAGAAGTTTTATATTTCTTACAACTGATCTTTGTTATATATAGCCACAAAATGACAAATAGACTATATGATCTTCCCCTCAGCCACCTTTTTTTTCCTACTCTCACTGTTAAAAATTTGGTGCCGCACCTCTCTCCATTGTTCAAGGGATGTTTAGTGTCAGGGCAAAAGGAGAGCAGAAGAGGGATAAAAGGAGAGTAGAAAAATGTGTGAAGCCTTAAAAGATAATGCAATTCATTTTTTCATTCCAAAGTTGAGAATGTCAAAAGATGAATAAATAAAGTCATAAATTTTATTGTGATTTTTATCTTTAAGAGCTTCAGGGCAGTGGCTTTAAAGACACCAGTACAGATATAATCTCAGTGATATAGGAGTGAGTTTAAAATGACTGGATTTGGGGAGGCTGAAATTAAATTCTTTTGGGCAGTGACTAACCACCCCCCATCTCAAGTGAGCTTGAGTGAGTTTCACCTTCAAAAAGTTCTGTCCTGAGCAAGTGCCAGCCCCACCTGGGGAGTAAGATGAACTGTTTAGTTAATGGGAGCAAGTAGTCTTAGGGCCAGAGTATGGTCAGGCAGACAGGAATTCTCACTGAGTAACCAAGCTCCATCTATTCTAGAAGAGGGCCAGAGAATGTGGAATCGCAGAAAGTCAAAGATCACCTTGTCCATTCCATACCTGAGCAGTAATCACCCACAAGTGGTCACTCAGTCTCTAAAGATTTTCAGAGATGGGGAACTCACAACCTTTCAAGGCAGCACATTGGAATTTTGCATAGCTCTAAGTCTTAGAAAGTTTCTCCTTTATCAAGTTGATATATGCCTCTTGTATTTTCCCAACATGTCAGTACTTGGGATAAAAGCAGGAGAGAGACCATAAGCCTTTAAAGGGAGTAGCCCATAATTGTCTTCAGCTGAGGCACATTTCTGTGGCTATCATAGGAATGCAAGGACAGCACATAGCATGGTGTATGAGGCAGGGGAAGAGTGGGGTTCCCTGGCAGACTGCTTAAAGCTGGACATTTCTATGTATTGGAAGGGGGCTTTGAAAACCAAGTACTTAACATAACATACATGATATGACCAAATCATCCAGAAGGTATTTGTCTTAGTAGGAATGCTTTGTTTGGCATAGTCAGAATTTAATGTTATCACAATGACTTAAAAGTTCATTTGAGTTCTTGTAGTTATTATGGATTTTTTTTCATGAAGTTTTGTTACCATCCTGTCCAGAGTACCATAATAACTTCTAACAGGAAATTATATTGGAGAGCTCTGCAGTAGGGCTCTAGTTCAGATGTTGGAGAACCTCTCCGATTTTAGGGAAAATGTGGTCATATTACAGGATTTACCTTCAGACTTTACCTTTGGATGTTACTGTATGTCCCTCCCAAATGCCAGTCTTTGGGAAGGCAATTGGATTCTACTCCCACCTGGGCATCTAGAATATTATGACTGCACTCGGGATCAACCCATTAGCTGACATCAATCTTCCAGTAGTAGGCAGTCTGTGATGAGAAATTCTTTCTGAAACAGATGAGGGCTGCATCTCAGAAATCATTGTTTTCAGATTTCTCTCTACAAACCTTGAAAGGGGCTGGAGAATCTGGAAAAATAGCACTGTGGTGCCAGTTAGTTCTCCCTTCTGAGACCAAGCAAAGCAAGTCAAATCTTCCACTTGCCAGACTTTTAAATATTCGAAGAGAGATCTCCTTGTCCTCCCCAAGTTTCATCTTCGAACTAAACATCCCTAGTTCTTTTTGTGTGTTGCATGGTGTTCAGGCCTCCAATCATCTTAGTGACACACTACAATTTATCCATGCCCTTCCTAATATGTGTCTCCCAGAAATGAATGCTCCAGATGTGATCAAAGCAGGTGGTACCATCACCTCCCTTGTTTTAAACATTATTCTTCTGTTATTGAAATATGAGGTTAATTCAAAATTTGGTGCTGTCATATCACACTACTAATTCATTTTGAGTTTGTGGTCCATTCTGGATATTTTTCTTACAAACTATTCTCTAAGTATACTTTCTCCCATCTAGTTTCTATGAAGGGATTTTTTTTTAAAAGGGTAGTATTTCACATTTATCCTTATTAGATTTAGACCAACATCCTAATTTCTTGAAATCTTTTAAGATGCTGCCTCTACCAGTCAAAATGTTGGGTATTAATTCAAACTTTATGTCATCTGCAATTTTTTAAAAAAAGTTTGATTTTTAAATGCTTTTTGTTTTGACATCACCTTCACTTCAGAATATATCTTCCCTGAACATATTGGTGGAATGAGAGATTACTCTGAGGGTGTAAGTTTGCATGACTGGAAGATGATGATGCCACCAAGAGAAACAGAGAAGTTAGTGGGAAGGTGCTGAGTTCAGTTTGGGGCATACTGAATTAAAAGTTCTTAAAGCATCCAGATGAAGATGTGCAGTAGGCATTTAGAAATATGGGAGTAGAGCTCCAGGAAAAGGTAGGAGGTAATGATATAGATTTGGAGGTCATCTGCATGACTTGCCCAGGGTCACACAGCTAGTTAAGTGTCAAGTGTCTGAGGCTGGATTTGAACTCAGGTCCTCCTGAATCCAAGGCCAGTGCTTTATCCACTGCACCACCTAGCTGCCCCACCCAGTCTGTTTTTAAGGTGTTATTTTCTTCAGTATTTTTTGTGTGTTTCCTTTACCAAGTTGTTGACTATTTTTTCATGATTTTCTTGCATCATTCTCATTTCTCTTCCCAATTTTTCCGCTTCTCTTACTTTATTTTCAAAGTCCTTTTTGAGCCCTTCAATGGTCTGACACCAATTCACATTTTTTCTTGGAGACTTTGGATGTAGGAGCTTTGACTTTGTTATCATCTTCTAAGGGTGTACTTTGATCTCCCTTGTCACCGTGGTAACTTTCTATGGTCACAATTTTTTTCTGTTTTATGCTCATTTTCACAGGCTATTTCTTGACTTTTAACTCTTTGTTAAAGTAGGGCTCTGCAATTTGGAATTATGCCTAAAGGGCTATAAAGCTGTGCATACCCTTTGACCCAGAAATACCACTTTTGGGTCTTTTTTCCCAAAGAGATCATGGAAAAGGGAAAAGGACCCACATGTACAAAAATATTTATAGCTGCTCTTTTTATGGTGGCAAGGAATTGGAAGTTGAGGGGATGCCCATCAATTGGGGAATGGCTGGACAAGTTGTGGTATATGACTGTGATGGAATACTATTGGGATGTAAGAAACAATGAGCAGGAGGAATTCAGAGAAACCTGGAGGCTCTTGCATGGGCTGATGATGAATGAGATGAGCAGAACCAGGAGAACATTGTGCACAGTATCATCAATATTGTGTGTTGATCAACTGTGATAGACTAGATTCTTCTCATCAACCAATAGTACAAGAAAGTTCCAAAGGACTCATGATGGAAAAGGCTCTCCAAATCCAGATTAAAAAAAAAAAGAAATTGTGGAATATGGACGCTGATTGGACCATACTATCCCTTTTGGTTTTGGTGCTGTTCTTTTTCTTTTTTGAGGTTTTTCCTTCTTGTTCTGATTCTTCTTGTATAATATGACTAATGCAGAAATATGTTTAATGTTATATATCAGATTACCTGCTGTCTAGGGGAAGGGGGCAGGGAGGGGAGGGAGGGAGAAAAAATTTGAAATTGGAAATCTTATCTAAACAAAGGTTGAAAACTTAAATAAATAAATAAATAAAAATTAAAGTAGGGCTCTTCTTCCAGGGTTGAGGGTGTACTGTCCCAAGCTTTAAGTATTTTGTGCAGCTGTTTTCAGAGAGGTAACATTTTATTTCAGGAAGCTAGTCCACTGTAGTAGATAAAGCACTGAACCTGAATAAGGAAGACCTGAGTTTAAATATAACCTCAGACACTTACTAGCTGTGTGACTCTGTGCAAATCAACATCTGTCTACCTCAGTGTCCTCATCTATAAAATGGGCTCATAACAGCACCTACATAACAAAACAGTGTTGTCATGAGGATCAAATGAGATAATATTTTCAAAGTTCCTTAAAAATCATAAAGTTCTAGATATGTTAACCATTATTATTATATGAAAACTTTCTTCACACTTGAATTTTTATGTTTTTCATAAAATAAGTTTTTTCTGCCCCTTTTGCAACCAAATTGTGACATACTAGATAGACCAGATGACTTAATTCTGTTTACCCCTAAAGTTTATTGTCTACCCTTTTCAACAAGGGAATTGCTCAAAGACTAAAGAGGCAGTACTTTACCCAGAGAAGAGGGAAGCAGGTGCCTTCTGAATTTTGCCTTTCTTTGTATCCACAGCCCTTATCACAGTGCCTAGAACATAGTAAACACTTAATGAATGCCTGTTGAGTGACTGACTGGGTTGGGTCAGTACAATACAGAACTCTTGTGCAAAAGGAGCCCTGTCCTGCACTGTCCTATACAATGGACAAGCGACAAGGAGTCACCAGGAGCATGGTCAAAAGGTGGCATCTATCCAAGGTCAATATAACTTCATGAGAAGGTATCTTTCTGTCTGGTTCATGTTCTCAGTTTCTGTCACTTTTCCCTTTTAAAAATGTTTTAATTTGTTTTATTTTTAATTTATGAAACAAAACAAACATTTCCATAACATAGTATAATAAAAAAAAGATTGCACATGAAACTGCAAATCTATTATGCAGAGCTTGCTATACCTTTTAAATATGTAATAAGATTATGTTGAGTTCCTTTTTCTTTTTTCCTTTTTCCTTCCTTCCTACCCAAGATAGTTACCATTAGACACAAATATGTATACGTGTGTATATATGTACATGTATATAATAATTATATACGTACTTATATTTATCAGTTTTTTCTCTAGATGTTGATAGTATCCTCTTTCATATGTCCTTTCTAGTTAGAGTATTTATAATAGTCAAAATGACTTAGTCACTCAACGTTGTTCTTAAAACAATACTGCTATTACTGTATACACTGTTCTCTTGGTTCTGTTCATTTCACCCTTGATTATTTTGTGCAAGTCTAACCATGTTTGTCTAAGATCGAGCTCATCATTTCTTATAGTACAATAGTATTCAATCACAATCATATGCCACAACTTGTTCAGCCATTCCCCAGTTGAAAAGTATTCCCACAATTTCCAGTTCTTTACCATTATAAAGAGAGCTGCTGTAAATATTTTAGAACATATAGGTTCTTTTTCTTTTTCCCTAATCATTTTTGGAAATAGACCTGGTAGTGGTATTGTTGGTTCAAAGGGTATAAGCAGTTGAATAACACTTTGGATTTAATTCTAGATTGCTCTCCAAAACTGTTGGATCAGTTCACAGTTCCACCAGTGAAGAATTAATGTCCCAATTTTTCCACATCCCCTCCAATATTTGTTGCTCTCCCCTTCTATCATTTTAGCCAGTCTGATTGTTGTAAAATATCTTATGGTTGTTTAAATTTGCATTTCTCTAATCAATAATGATTTAAAACATTTTTATAGGACTAAAAATTGTTTTGATTTCTTCATTGGAAATTCATTCATAAATTCTTCACCCATCTATAAGCCTAAATAATATATTCCATGTTCTTCAAATTTTCTTGTGAACCTTCTCCTTATATATGTCATGTATCCATTTTGATCTTATTTTGGTAAATGGTGTAAGATATTGGTTTCTGTAAGCATCTCTATATCTGTGCCTTTGAATGGGTATTTCTTTATGTGCACTGGAAACTCTAAGAGGAGAGGAAGCTTGTACTAACATAGTCTCTCGGTGAATGGAGGTGTCATCATGAATGATGTCCAGGCCTGGACCAGGACAGGGGAGCTGACCCTGCCTTAATGAGAACACATCTTCCTAATGGGTTTTTGACTCCTGTGGTACCACAAGAACAATGTTCAATTCCCTTTCTGAAAAGAGACTCTGGCTTTGGAAATGGAAGAAAATCTTAATAGAAGAATAAACTGGAAGTATTGGGCTCCATACTCCTAGAACATGACATATGTATATGTATGCATGTGTATGTATATATACACATATACATATATACATTTTCATGTATATATGTACATCAACACACATATACATATTATCCACATCATATATTATAGTATATGATATTATGATATATTATGTTGTTATGCTCTGATCTATTAAGTCGTGTTATATGATATGATGTCATATAATAAATATATCACTTCATATAATATTAATTACAGGGAGGCTGGTGTGATGTAGTAGAAATAGCCCTAGATGTTTACTCAAAACTGAGACCTGAATTCCAATCTTACCTCTGGTTATTCCCAGTTCTGTGACCATGGGCCAGTTATTTAATCTTTCTGAGCCTCAGTTTCATCTGTAAAATGGGGATAATAACAGTAACCATAGTGTCTTTCTCAAAAGGTTATTATATGTATCAAATGACACAGCAGGATATTCTATTTAAAGTTCAAAAAGACCTTAACAACAATTTTGTTCGACTCCATCATCTTATTGATGAAGAAACGGAGGCTCCACAAGTGAAGTGACTTGTTCGTGGTCATATAGGTGGCAAATGGCAGACCCAGGATTTGGGAAACAATTGGTGAAATAGAAAAATTTAAGATAAAGTGGGAAATTCTGTAGCAAGAGTTTTAGAGGACAACATTGATCAAGGTACTGATTGTATCCCATATAACAGGGCAGTGGGGGAGGGAAAGATCCTGGGGCCTAGTTATCAAGGACTCCCAAGTGACAGGATCTCCCAGGATCTCAAAAAGGTGGGTTAGATATGAATAGATAAAAGAGAAGGGGAAATATGGAGGCAGTGTGATTCAGTGGAAAAAGTACTGGCTCTGGAGTCAGAGAACCTGGGTTCAAATCCTGATTTTGACACTACTACTTGTGTAATCTTGGTTAAATTTCAGTTTCCTACTGGCTCTGGGATCAGGAGGACCTGAGTTCAAATTTGACCTCAGACACTTGACATTTACTAGCTGTATGACCCTGGGCAAGTCACTTAACCCTAATTGACTTGCCAAAAAAAAAATAATAATAATTAAATCTCAGTTTCCTTAACTGTAAAAGGAGGGCCTTGTGTTAAATGGTTTCTAAGGTCCCTTTTAGCTCTAGAACTATGATAAAAGGCTAGAATTTTATCCTTTGACTTTTAGTGGAGAAGTTTCCAGAAAGCCAATGGAAGCAAATTACCTTAGGGCTTTCGCATTTCGTCACATTTGCTGAAATATTTCCAGTCTCAGCTATGTCAACATTAGAAAGTACATTTTGGTTTCCAGACTTCTATAGAAGATCAAACAGGGAGCTATATATATGTTGCCTAGGCAGCTTGCTTTTGTGTTTGGGTTCACCGGGTCTGGGTTTTCTGAAATCCCAGGGGGCTGGACTTTCTAGAGTTCAAAGTATGAAACCCACATGCAGAGCCAACTCCTTTAATGATGTGATAGAGGATGCCCAAGCTCTCATCTTCTTGATCCATGGATTGATGGGCCCTCAGTCTGCTCTTGAACTTGGATCAGATAGACAGAGTTGCTTAGGCAGGCTCAGGTTGTATCTCATAAAGATTTTCTGATGAAAAGCTTTCCTAGCTTTAAGTGAATCTGCTCTTCACTCCCCACCTCCTCCCTCTAGTTAACTTAAACCTAATTAGCGTATGATACCATCTGAGGATGTTGTGTTAGTCTCATGTTGTTCTTTCATCATTTCCTGTGGAGTGTGTGGGCCCTGTTATGGATGTTAGGAACACACAGCTTCTTAGGAACACAGATCTCTCTTCAATGAAACTTTGTGGTTGTGAATCACATAAATTAAAGTCACAGAGCTTCAGTGCAGTGTAGTACAGAGCCCTGGGCTGGGGCAGGGGTCTCCACCCTTAGATGTGGTGTTAAAGTATCCAAACATTCAGAAAAAGTGGTTCCGCAGGTTTCTACCACTGTGAGGTAGAGAAAATCTGTTTGATTCACATTAAAGATTTTGTAGGAAAAACAGGGAAGGAAGAACATGGTGAAGCAACCTTATACACAAGTCTTTGAAATGTGAAGGAAGTAACTTGGTACAAAGGAAAAAAGCCCACTGAGGTGGGTGGGAGAAGACCCAGATTCTTGTCTCAATCTTCCTCCTAATACCTCATGTGCCTTGGAGGGCTAGCATCTATGATATGAGGGCTTGCTGAGACCTTTTCAGGTCTGCTCATCCACCTTTGGTGTCCAGCTGGTCACCCAATTCTCACCTGTGGTTCCAAAAAGCTGTAGCATGTGCAGCGGCCACACCCCAGCAGAACTGTCTGGGCAGACAGGCTAAACCAGGTTGAGAGTTATGGACAGGCCTCAAAACTGTCCGTGTCTTTGTGCAACACTGCTTCATTTAAATCCAATTCAAGTTCAAGTCAAAACATCACTCCATGGTATCATTGGTCCTCTTCAAAAACAAAGGACAAGGGGGCAGCTAGGTGGTACAGTGGATAAAGCACTAGCCTTGGATTCAGGAGGACCTGAGTTCAAATCCAGCCTCAGACACTTGACACTTAACTAGCTGTGTGACCCTGGGCAAGTCACTTAATCCTCATTGCCCAGCAAAAAATAAAATAAGATAAAAAGGACAAACAACAACAATGTGTCCTCTGGCAAGTATATGCCCCTGGCCCTGGGCCTGAGTTTCCATTTCTGTAAAATGAAGGGGTTAGAGTGTAATATGAACTGAGGGAATGGTCTTTTGCTTGGTCTCTTTATCCTCAGCATCCAGCACAGAGCTTCGTGCATAGTGGGACCTTGACATATTCTTGTTGGATTAGATTAGATTGAACAAGAGCATCTTTCATTCATTTTTTTTTCAGGGAAATGAGGGCTAAGTGACTTGCCCAGGGTCACACAGCTAGTGTCAAGTGTCTGGGGCTACATTTGAACTCAGGTCCTTCTGAATCCAGGGCCAGTGCTCTATTCACTGTCCCTGAACAAGAGCATCTTAAAGCTCCCTCTAAGATTCTATGGAAAAAATGAGGCTTCCACTAATAAGTCTAATGTTTTACAATGCATGAAATATACCCTTAATATTCTATATGTGGGCCTACCCAGTATAGTTCTTTTATTGTTTGCTCTTTTATGTTGCTATACCTTTCGTTTTCCAGCAAAGGGACTCCAAAGAGCTGAGCTATCACTTTGCCCCATGTGTTTGCTAAGATGGAGCCTCTTTGCCTTAGACTCTGATGGGACAGTGTGCCACTGACTTGAGCTGGATGTTTTGTAACACCTTTTCCTACTACACCTGAGTAAATGCCCCCTTACTAAAAGCTAACTATGCCCGGCTGACTAAATATCAGCTGATTATGATGAGGAGAAGCACACTAGTCGGGGCTTGGGAGCTATAGTATTAGAAAAATTCCCTGAAAACTCCTCAGAATAAGCCCCTAGAACCCTGAGGAGAGATTCCGCAGCTTTGTATGGGGATCCAACTTGTCAGTGAAGGAGGGAGTTGGGATAAGGGTCTCCAGAGTCTACGTGAGCTCTTCCTGGACCACCACCTATTCAAAATCTAGCTGTACAACTTCATATAGGCTACACAGGGCATGACCAAGGCCGCATACAATCCAAACAGGCTTCATGTCACAGTAAGTGAGTTGTGCAGGGCTTCTCCACACCTAGCGAACACTTGAAATATGTTCTTTGCCAAAATATAACACAGGATCTTCACTGATTGTTTCTGGGAAGGATATTCTGATGTAGAAGCGCTATGTATTACTAGAAGGCAGGGATATTGACTTGCTATCTTTTCAGAAGTCACTTTTCACATAGCTCACTGGTGGTTAATTGTATTCCCTGGCACATTGAGTCTGCGATGGCCGGAGGAGCTGCGGAGAAAGCGACAGGACAGCGTCGGAAGCAACCACAGTCCAGGAGCCACCATATCTGAAGACATCAAGTCCAAGATCCGAAACTACTGCACGACATTCTTTGACAGCTGCTTCCCCAACCAGAACCAGACTCGCAACTGCTGGCAGAACTACTTGGATTTTCACAGTTGTGAGAAGGCCATGAACGAGAGAGGCGGTGATGCATCTGTCTGCGAGTGGTACAAGTGTGTCTGTGCTCTGTCCCGTGTCCTGGGTGAATTCTTGGGATGATCGCATTGCAGAAGATACCTTCCCTGGGAAGATCTGAGCCACTTTCTCTTCCTCCCTCATCCCCACCCTGATGCCTGGGGCTGGATCCCTTCTTCCTTCAGAGTGGGAGGAATGTGATCTTTGGCCCTGTGCTGGGAGATCTGAATCATGTTAAAATAAACTGTATTGGGGGGGGGGAGGGGGGGAAGCTAGGTGGCACAGTGGATAAAGCACCAGCCCTGGATTCAGGAGAACCTGAGTTCAAATCCGCCCTCAGACACTTTACACTTACTAGCTGTGTGACCCTAGGCAAGTCACTTAACCCCAATTGCCTCACCTAAAATAAAATAAACTGTATTGGAATCGGAAAAAAATTGCATTTCCTGGATAGAATGTTCAAATCCACCCTCAGACACTTTACACTTACTAGCTGTGTGACCCTAGGCAAGTCACTTAACCCCAATTGCCTCACGTAAAATAAAATAAACTGTATTGGAATCAGGAAAAAAAAATTGTATTTCCTGGATAGAATGTACATTCTTTGAATGTAAAAAGAATGTAAACTTCTTTGAGAGTAAAGAAAAAAAGTTATTTTCTTTCTGTGTATCCCTAGTGCTTAGCACAGTGGGTCATCTACAAATAATAAGCACTTAATGTTTATCAATGATATTTGTTAATATCTTTCCAGTCTCATATATTACTCCCCTTCCCACATGCTACAACCTAGCCAAGCTGTCCTCTGTTTCTTATACATAAAACTCTCTTTAAGTCTCTTTGCACTTGCCATACCCCACACCTGAAGTACACCTCCTCACTGCCTCATAACAATCCTTTACCTCCTTTAAGAAATAGCTCAAATGTCACCTTTTACATGCAGCATTTCCTTATTCCCCCGATTGCTAGTGCCATTACTCCCTAACCTCCTTGTATTTATCTTCTATATGATAGACATCATATATATACGCCTATCATGTATCTATATCCACATACATATGCATATATATGGATATACACACATACACAGCCAGCATATAATTATATGTGTAATTGTCCTAACAGAATGTCAGTTTCTTAAGGGCAGAGATTATTTCACCTGTCTTTTTATTCCCCAGCATCTAATATTGTCTAGCACGGAGGCTCTGCTTAATAAATGCACTTGATTGATTTATTGATTTTGTTTTATTTGAGTGGCTTGAATTTGGTGCCATTCACTTTACTGAAGAGAAGATCGGGCTGGATTGCCCAGAATCACTGACAGTTACAAGGAAACAGGAGCTAGAATTCTTGATTCCCCAGAGAAGGCTTAGAAACAATATGGGGAAAGTTCCTCTGGCTGATGAAATGGAATCCCTGGCCTGTGTCAATATGGAACTGTGCCAGCAAAGCTTGCTGATTGTCCTCCAAACAGAAAGCCTCTTTCTACCCCTTCAAATAAGGCCAGTGAAATGATTTAGAAATAGTTCTCTCCCATTAAAAATGAAATGCTCAGTGCAATCTTCCAGAGCCCCTGAGCCCTGCTCTCCTATACTGTGTTTCCCTAGCAGGGAAGAAGGGGAATTCAGCCACTGGACAGATTGCTTGTAGCCTTTGTTTAGTGCCTTATGGTGAAGGACACCTGCCTAGCAGAGAGAGGAGCCATGGCCAGTGGCAACATCTCTGCCCACCCTACAAGCCATCAACGAATAGTCACAGGATAGATAGCACTCTGATCCATTGTCCCTTTCTCCCCCAACCCTGGCTACCCTGTTCATGTTTACTCTGACAAGGGCACACGCACAAATATCAGTCTGGTCATTTAAACAGCTCCTTCAAAACAGTTGCAAATACCACAATCCCCAGCTATTCCCCTTATGTTGGCATTTTCCTTTCAGAGGGCGAGAAAAAACTCGTTTATCAAGTTTCTCTTGGCTTGAAAGAGGTAACACGTCTACCAGGCATACCAGCAATCTTTTGAACTGTGGTCCCTGTTCTCTGAAATATGCCAGCTCCCTCACTGGCATCACAGTAGGCTGAGGCAGAACCTAGGGCAGTATGCCAGGATCTCCTGTTTTGGAGGGTGGTTGCTTCCTGTCTTTGATTTGCTGGTGCAGAAGGGGACTAGAGTAAGTCTACCCCCTAATCCTTAACCCTTCTGGTGGGGGGAAAGATGAGAGAAGCACCTCCAGCCCTCACTGTGCAGTACCTATTATAGTCATATATAGGGAGCTGTCGGGACTTAAATCAAGGTCTCCTGATTTTATATTTGTTCCTGAATGTTGAGCTGGAAGGGACTTCAGAGGCTATGTAGCCCCACACCCTCATTTTACAGTCAAGGACACTGAGGCCCAAGGAGGTTAGTGATTGGCCCAATCAGGCAGTAAGCAGTATTATTTGAACCCAAATCTTTTGACTTCAGAACCAATGTTTTGGTAAACTAGTTATTGTTTCATGTATGAGTGTTAGTAGCTATTTCATAAGTGGTCATTGATGTGAATTAACATCCTTGCCCTTATCTAAATTATGAGTTAGATTTAAGAATGGAGTGGGGGGGTGGGAAGATTGATTAATAAACCTGTGGTGGATAGAGAGCTGGACTCATTCTCAGGAAGATTTGGGTTCAAGTCTAGCCTATGACAAACGTGATCCTGTGTGCCTATGTCTCTTCATCTCCCAATAACCATGGGCAATTCTCTAAGACCTAAGTTGCAGGAAAGGTGCTGAGCTACACTGGCTGAGGGACTGTCCTCACCAGGAGCTCCTTGCCCTGAAAAGATAGTAGATCCTACAAAATTGACTGATGGAAGAAGGAAAGAGAATAGAGCCTATGTCACTTAGGAAAAAAAGGGTCTTTGGTAGGACGATCCATGATAAACTTATGAGTTGTACATTCAAGCAAGGTGCTTGATTCCTGATTTCATCAATGTTCCCATCCCAACTCATCCCTTATCCAATGGGATTCAGGTGCATGCCCTTCCATGAATCCTCCATTAAAAATCCAACCAACCAGTGGCAGCTAGATGGCTAGTGGATAAAGCACCAGCCCTGGATTCAGGAGGACCTGAGTTCAAATCTGACCTCAGACACTTAATACTTACTAGCTGTGTGATACTGGGCAAGTCACTTAACGCTCATTGCCCTGCAATGATTGGAATGATGCCACTTGCTGGAGAGTTACTGTAGGAAAGCTCTGTCATGAGGAGAAGGCATCTGAGGGCAAGCCATGCAGCTTTCCTTGGCATCAGGAAGTGATGTTTGCTCGTAGGTACTGTCAATCAAGGCTACCAGCCAATTAGCTTGGAGATGTGTGTCCGTGTGGATGGCATGTTCCCAGTTTCACAGGAGGCTTGTGGGATGAAGAAGGGGCGGTTCTCTCTCTTTCATCAGGACTCTCATGGTGAGTGCAGCTAAAATGCAAGCTCCCTTTGATAGATAGATGAATCTAGGCCTCTTTCTCTTTTCACCAAATTCTTATTCTCCTTAATAAATGCTTAGAAGTTTAACTCTTGCTAAAGCTTATAATATATTGGCGACCACTCATTAGATATTTTAGACAGACTAGCTAGAATTTTAGCCCCTTACAGCCCTGACAAAAAAAAAAATCCAACCAACCCACAAGAGCAGCCTTCCAGTGGACCCTTTAATATCATAGGCCTACCAAAGTAGCTATTAAGATTGTCAATCTGTTGTTTGTCTTTCTTTTTTCTTCATAATGTCAAGAATTCAGAATTGAAAGGGAAATCAGTGTATCACCTATTCTAACCCCTTTGGCTGGGGGAGGGGGTGGAGAGGAAGGGGAGTGACCAGATCCTCTGACTCCAGATTTGCCATTCTTTCTCCTATTCCCCACTGCCATTCCATTTCCCATTGGGTTTGCCTTTAATGATTCTTATTGGTAACATGCCTGCTCACACCCACTGTCAAACTATCCACTGCCCTTTGGATCCCCAGTTAATAGAATCCAGAGCCCCTGGTGTTCCCCAAGAGCCATGGCATTAATGGAAAAAGCATGGCTGGGATACTCCCACTTTCACACTTCTCTTAGACATTCCCTCTAACTCCATGTGTAGAAGCCCCAGGGCTCAGACAAAGACAGAGCAGCAACTTGAACCTCAGCCACTCCATTGTGTGATGATTGACCTAATTAGGCTAATCACCTTTTCTACTTTCCTCTCACCTGGTAACACCTTGTCAGTTACCCTGTCTAGTCCCAAGAAGGGAAAAACAACAAGCCTTGAAGTTTCTAAATCTCCCAGGCTTTCCTGCAGGCCCACTCTTCCATGTCCCATCATTCATTGAGCCCCTCTCTCTGGTGTGAGGGATGGCAATTAGGGACTATGAAAAGAGGAGAGGGAAGAGAGAGGAGTCAAGAAATGGCTACTTCAAATAAAAAGGAAATGTCCAGTTGTGGGCAGTTCTAAGCATTTTTCCTGGGTAGGGGAGAAATGAGTGAGGGACAGACTGTTTTGTCTTGTAATTTCATCAGTGAGGGGACTTCTGGTATGGAAATTCCCTCCTACCATGATGCAGATCAGTAATTCATCTCTTATCTTGAGTATTATAAATCATCAATAAACCATTTATTAAGCACCTATTATGTGCCTAGAGTCAAGACTGAGTTCAAATCCAGCCTTAGACACTTCCTAACTGTGTGACCCTGGGCAAGTTGACTTAACCTCTGATTGCCTTACAAAATGCATACACTAATAAAGGAAAAAGCAAACCACTTCAGTATCTCCCAAGAAAACCCCTGGAATTGTGCTAAGCCCTAGGGATAATACCAAAAGAGCAAAAAGACAGGCCTGACCTGTCATACAGTCAGTATTCTTGAGAAGCAGAACTGGAACCCAGGTCTTCCTGGCTTCAAACCAGACTTCTAGACACTCTACCTCTTGAATGTGCTCAGTTATTTATTTATATTTTGTCTCTCCATTCAAACGTTAGCTCTTTAAGGGCAGGGATGTGTGATGTTTAAAATCTAAATTGTGGTCGCCTTAAATCATCAGCGTTTAGCACCAGTCTTTAAGCATTAAACATTTATTAAAGCATAGAGGTATTCCACAAGGAGTTAAGAAAAAAGAAGTCCTACCTAGCCTAGAGTTCCAGCCTGGTTGGGTTCTTCCTGAAGTCTTCCTCCACAAGCCTGCTTTAATCAGGACTCTCTAGCAAGCTGTTTGCGGAAGCTTTTTATAGATCTGGAACAGAGGTGGTCCTTACACACTGCTTCAGGTGATGGTTGGTGTCATCCAAATCCAGTGGCTTGAAGGTGTTCTCAAGTTGAGTTCACAGTCCTAGTTTCTGAGAACAATACCTTCTTAAGGGATAGCCAGGTGTGATTTATAATCCAATTAACTTGAAGTAGGCTTAATCAGCAGTCAATCAATCTCACTTGATTCAATCAGTATAGATTAATCTCCAGGTGGTCTTTGAGTATCTGCTAAATCCCATTATTTCATCACAGATGGTTTTTGTATATCGAACTCTTAGCACACTAGTAAGCTTTTTTCTGCTTTGAATAGAATTTATTTCCAAAATATATGGAAAAAACAAATTTTAACATCAATTTTTTAAAACTTTGTGTTCCAACTTCTCTTCCTCCCTCCATTCCCACACCCCACCACAAGAACCCAAGAAATTCAAAATAAGTTAACATAAGTAGTCATGGAAAAATTCCCATATTAGCTTGTAATAAATATTTGTTGACTGATTGTAGAGAATACCAGGCCACAAAGTAAGGAAATCCCAGTGAACTCTTAGGAGTTTCCTCAAATACCAGAGGTTTAATAGTTTGCCTCCAATCCCGTCTTCTTCTTCTTCTTCTTCTTCTTCTTCTTCTCTTCTTCTTCTCTTCTTCTTCTTCTTCTTCTTCTTCTTCTCCTTCTTCTTCTTCTTCTTTCTTCTTCTTCTTCCTCCCTCCCTCCCTTCCTTCCTCCTTCCTTCCTTTCTTCTTCTTCCTTCTTCCTTCTTCTTCTTCTTCTTCTTCTTCTTCTTCTCCTCCTCCTCCTTCTTCTCCTCCTTCTCCTCCTCCTCCTCTTCCTCCTCCTCCTCCTCCTCCACCTCCTCCTCCATTTTTTTGGAAACAATCAGGATTAAGTTACATTCCAAGGTCACACATCTAGGAAGTGTCTGATTCAGATTTGAACTCAGATCCTCCTGACAGCACTCTATCCACTGTACCACCTAGCTGCCCCCAAATCCTTCACTTAACAGTATAAAAAAACCAAGGATGGTGGAGGTTGAGTGATTGCCCAAGGTCAGACTTTTCTGTCTTAGAGACTGGCTTTCCATTTCATTATCTATCTGCCATCTCATACAAGTGATATGCAAACTATATCCTTGCAAAGTTTTCCACACCTAGACCAGAGGTTATTGATGGTAGGTGGCTACTAATGAAGTACCCTTCTTCTAACTGTATTTCCTTTCTGCATACCAGCCTCTCCCTCCACCCCCATTCCCTAGCAATTTCCTAACCTAGAGCTTCTTCTCAATTGTAGGAACGCAGGCCTGACTCAATGTCTCGCTGTCTCTCTCCAACAAAATCACACGATGAAATCAACTTAAGGCTTTCTTCAGTGTATCAAATGGCAGAGATCAGTTTGGAAGTAATTTAACTCGGTGAAATGTAGCTGACAGCTCTACAGTCAGCTGCATTTCCTAACAGGCCTGGCCCCAGACATTATTTAGAATAGAAAGCAATTTGAATGATTTCTCAGATGTGAAAATGGATTTGCATTTCCTAGTTTAAAGTGGATTTTATTTCCTAGTTTAAAAAAAAAAAGAAAGAAATCACTTTGGGGAGGTCTAGCATTAGTATTTCATTATTACAGGGAATTCCCAAATGAAGAAACTTCTCTCTGCCAATGCTGATCTGCCCTGCTATGCAATTCTAGTCTTAAAGAGTTGCCTAGGGCCCTGAGAGGTTTGGTGACTTGCTTAATCCATGGTCAGAGGCTGATTTGAACCTAGTTCTGTCTTACTCCTGAGTCTTAAAAAACAAATCCAGGAGGCAGCTAGGTGACACAGTGGATAAAGCACTGGCCCTGGATTCAGAAGAACCTGAGTTCAAATCTGGCCTCAGACACTTGACACTAGCTGTGTGATCCTGGCAAGTCACTTATCCTCATTGCCCTGCAAAAACAAACAAACAAAAACCCACAATAAGAAACCCAAAGGAAACTCTATGAATCTAAGAATTCTATGGAACTCAGAATCCCAAGCCCTAGGTCCCTTCTGGAGACTTTCCATTGAATTGGTGACCTAGTAGTCCTGAAAGCAAAACTGCTCCCTGAAATGTTATTCTGGGAAAAAGGATATTGAAACATTCATTAATGTCCTGTTCTTAATAGCTCCCAGTTATTTGGCACTTTGTACATATGATCTCATTTCAATCACTAAGTCAAGAACTGATTAAGCACCTACTATGTGCCAAACACCTTAGGCTCTGAATCTATAAATCTTTTGGCTCCTCAATCATCACTTCTATAAGCAGTTAATAATGGTTTCCATTTTTAAAGGCTTCAGTTTTCCAATGGCTCCCAACATTCCCGGAGAGGCAGGTTACAAGGGCAAACATTTTAGAACTCGTTTACGGATTACAAAGGACTTTTTAAGATAGAAGATAACATAGAAGATCCAAGTAGTAGTTTCCTTGTCTTGTTAATGAGGAAACAGATTCAGAAATTTGAAGTAGGTTCATGGGGTCATAGTTTTAGAGTTGGAAGAAATCTCAAAGGCCATGTAGCCCAAGGTCCTCCCTATCCCATTTTACTGAGATCTAGGAAGTTATTTACTTGATTTGCCCAAAACTATACAGCTTGCAAGTGGTTGGGGTTTTAGAACCCAAGACTCTGGGAGTGTTGTCCATACTCTCTACTCTGCACTGGAACCCACAATTTCCCAGCTAATTATTTTCTCATTGTAGGTTCACAGCCAGAAAGACCTGTGAAACTAAAGAGCAGAGGGAGATCAGCTCCTGGGAAATCAGCATCCTTGGAACACTGTACAAATCTGGTCCCCAGGAAATCCTTGGCAGCCAAGAGATTTCCTGGTCTCCCCCAGTAGGAATTGGAGGTTTCCCAAGGTGTGGAGGGGTGGATTTGAAGTTTTTTCTTTTGTGTTCCAGACTTGAAATGCTAATGAAAACTGGTATGCAAAGGACCAAAGGGGTCTTGGGCTCTACTCCATTGGTTAGAATTTTGTTTTGTACCCTTCATCCAGTGTTTCAGCTCTGAATGAAGCTATGTTGAGAGACCCAAATCCATGCTGATTAGTGGAATTAGGATTTTAGAACAGTGTCAACTCAGCTTTTATGGGCTTTTCAAGTGCCTTGCACAAGACAAGGCTCTTCTCAAGGCCATCTTGTGCTTCCTGCTTGCATTGGGGAAGGTTTTGCCTCTAGTCCCTGTACCCAGCATGCTTGGGATTGGGGGGATTACATCACCTCTATTGTCTTCTTGGAGTGTCCCATTTCAGAAACATCTCCAGGAAAATCATTATTTGAAACAAGCAGTGTGAGCATCCCAGACTCCCAAATGGAACTTGAGGGTCAGAAGACCAAGAAGAGCCAGTTTTCCCAATCAATCATAGGACCATCCATCTAGAACTGGAAGGGACAGTTGACATCATCTCCCCCAGCCCTCTTCTTTTATGACTAAGAAAATGGAGGCCAATCCCAGGCAAATGACATGTCCGAGGTCACATGAGTAGTAAATATCAGAGCTCATCGAATTCTGCCTGGTGACTCCAGACTCCTCACCACTCCCACTGTATCACACCTGTCCAGGTAGGGCTTAAGGCCAGGAAAGGCTTCCTTGCTGAGCTTTCTCGTGAGCCCTACAGAGCTCTCAGGGGTGAGAAACAACATTCCATTTCCAAAATCCCTCAGCGTTGGAAAGGTTTCCCAGCAAGCTCTGGAGTTTGGACAGATTCTTGCCTGCACCCGCCCCTCTCCCCCCTTTCATCCCTCCTGAATTTCAGTCTCTTCACGTAGCAGCCTTGGAGACAGGAACAACAAATGACACAGGGATTCTTGCTTGTTGACAGAGGAGGCACAAGGATTGGGGCGGCCTCTCCTCGCACCCCCACCCACAGCCCCAGGAGTCTCCTTCTTGGGGAAGGAGAGTTCATCCTGAGTCCGCAGCAGGGGTCAGGGCCTTCCCCACAGGTGGGGTGATCAGAAGACTGGGCCTCTTACAGCTGGATCCGGGCCATGAACAAACAAGGTGGGAATGTTCCCTCTTGACTGACAGGTGTTGGAACAAGCCCAGCAGCCATTCCCATTGCACAACTATGCCTTCTATTGGTTCACACAGTCGCTTTCTTTTCTTTTCTTTTTCTTTCTTTCTTTTTTTTATTTGAAGACTTTACAGAACTTTGGCACAAGAACCTGGTCCATAGGACGCCAACAATTCACTTGGGGGCCCTGTAACATTCTGGTTGAGTGTTTTTATGAGAAGCATTATCAGCTGTGACTCTTAAAGTATGGCACAGAAATGGGTGGTCCAAAGGACCAGCTCCACTGGCTGTCACACTCATTGCATTTATTGTTATAATGGAACAACCAAACTTTTGAGGGTGAGGGAGAGAGAGAGGAATTGTATTCTGATTTCTGGCACTAATCAATAGCTTCCTGGATCTGCCACTTATAATTTGTGTGATTTTGTTTAAATCACTTCATCTGCTCTGAACCTCAGTTCCCCTCCTGTAAAATGGCATTATTGGACAAGAGAATTTCTGTGGTCTCTCCCAGCTATACAGACCTCATCCTATAAACTTTTGTCCATTCCCTCCTGACAAAGAAGAAGAAGAAGAGAGGAAGAAGAAGGAGAAGAAGAGGAGGAAGAAAAAGAAGAGGAAGAAGAACAACAACAACAGACAAGGAGTGTATGCAGGCATAGAATTTATTCATAAAAGGATGCCTGAGCAGAATTTTAACATAGGGAGAAATGAAAACTGTACTTGGAGTTGGGGAGATCTGAGTTTGAATGTCAAATTGCCCTTTATGACCTGTGGGATCTTGGTCCAGTCCAGTCACCATTTTGGACCTCACTTTCCTTATCTGTCAAACTCAGGGCTTAGAATAGATGGCCTCTAAAGTTCCTCCCAGCTCTAAATCAAAAATCACATGACCTGACTGTTCCAGATCTATGGAGACTGAAATGAAATTCAATACAGTTTGAATGCTACCCTTACACCATAGTAGCCTATGTAATTTGGCACTTTCATAGGCAATGTAGACTTCTATTGGAAACTAACATTAAAAAGTGTTTGATAGGGGAAAGCTAGGTGGCATAGTGATAAAGCACCAGCCCTGGATTAAAGAGGACTAAGTTCAAATCCAGCTCAGCACTTGACACTTACTAGCTGTGTTGACTCTGGGCAAGTCACTTAACCCTCATTGCCCTGCCTCCCAACCAAAAAAAGTGTTTGATTTGTTCGTTTACGTTTGATGATTACTTGACTACAATTTAATGGCAAATTCCACTCTGTTTTTCCTGCCAACAAATCTAACAGAGCTTTGTTCAAGATGAAGAGTAACTCAGACTTTTTTTTTTTAAGCTGGGAGGTACCCTGTGCATTTTTTAAAAAACCCACTGTGGGTGTAGGATAAGTGGTTTGATGTAGAAACTTGCAGGTCTGCGCTGGAGTGTAGCAATTAAGAAAGGTTTAAAAGAGCATAGATTAAGAGTGGTGCAACTCTAGCATGCAGGTCTATCAACACCAGCACCTAGGTGAGGCAAACAAGGGAGTTCTCCTCGTCTTTCAGGTCAACAGTCGAATTTCTAGTGTAAATCAGTTGTGATGACACAGCAGCTTCTCGTGCATTCTCACCATTTACATAACACTTTCCCTGAGCACAGTGCTTTTTTCTTTGTCATTTATAGTTGGATCTGGGCTCCATGGTGTTCTAATTGGTTCAGGGTTTAAAAGCGCATGTGTTTGTTGGGAGAGCATATAGACTTCACAACTAATAGATCAAGTAGCAGGGCTAATGTCCCGAAGTAAAAGAAGAATAGTTAGCAAACTAATAAGCAAATCAATAACTATGTTATGCACTGGCTATAAGTATTATCCTAGGCATTTATGCCAGGTGTTTAAGCTTCTAAACTCTAAGCTAATTGCAGATTTAAGTGAAGGCTTTTGCCTTGAATAGAGTTCTTAGTGCATGAAAATATATTTGTTAAGCCTGGTTCTTCAGTGTGAATTCAAAGCTCGGGAAAATACAAAATATGGGTGGGGTTTTTTTTTTCATTTTCATAAAGAGCTAAAAGTAAAGCAAAGCAAAGAAAATAAAATATCTCAAGCTCTCCTTTAGACTAACAATTAATCCATAGATTTTACTCACATTGTCCTCCATCCTCTCTATTTATTGAAATTCTTATTTTCTTATTCTTTTTAAAAGCACAAATTAAAAGCCACTCCTTCCATGAAGGCTGCCTTAGCAATGCATCCCACACTTGCCTGCCAACACAGTTGGCAATGACTTTAGCCCTCTGATCTCTCATAGCACTTTCTGTTCAAATTCTGTTATCATTTGCCATGCAATATTGTGTATTAGAGCTATCTTTGTTATCATCTTCCTACAAGATGAAGGTCACTTTGAGGAAGAGACCATATCTCATCTAAACTTTGGATCTCACTAGAGTCTAACAAAGTGCTCAGCATATAGTAGGAATCTAATAAGCATTTGTTGTTGTAGAAGATGAAAAGGAAGAATAATTTAGAGATTGATAATTGTTCTTTCCTTACAATGATCATTAGGACATCTACTTCCAGATAGATGTACATTTTTCCATTGAGTAGATGGGATTTGAGATTTCTAAATCATTTTCATTAAATAACATCCCCATATGCTTTCTCTTGCATCGTATATATATGTGTATGTGTGTGTATGTATGTATGTAATTTGTATGTGTGTGTATATATATATATTGTAACGATTGGAATAACGCCACCTGCTGGATACTAACTGTAGAAGAGTTCTGCCCATGAAGCGAAGGTCTTTGAGGGCAAGACCAGGAGTCTTTTCTTTGGCGTCACTTCCTGACGCGGGCTAGTGGGAGGAGGAAGGAAGAGACTGGCGCTCGGTCTCACTCTTTTTCTGAGGACACTGGCGGAGAAGGGAGCTAGAAATGTGCTCTCCCTTTAATAGATAGGAATCTAGGCCTTTCTCTCTCTCTTACCAAATTCTTATTCTCCTTAATAAATGCTTAAAAACCTAACTCTTGCTAAAGCTTATAATTTATTGGCGACCACTCATTAGATATTTTAGACAGACTAGCTAGAATTTTAGCCCTTAACAATATACATATATATATATATATATATATATATATCTATATATATATAAAATCAGTGCTAGAGGATAACGGGTTTGATTTGCTTCATACCTGATCATTATGATTATTCCCATTACTGCTAGTGCACCTATCTAGGGAATAGGACAGAAAGGTAAAGAATCATTAAAATCTAGAGGAAATCCGCAAATTTCACTCTAAGTTAAATATCTTGTTATTTTGGACACAATCAAGTAGAGATCTAATTTCAAAATGTCAGGGACCATTAGATATTAGAATTCTTCCCATTGACCATTCATATTAGTCCTACTAACTCATTCGGTCTCTTCCCTCAGCTACTCTTAGAATAGGTAAGAGAATAAAGAAAAACAACAACTGGTTAGTGGGCTGAGTATGACCTTTTTAGGGAGGTTCAAAGAACAACAGGCTTTTCTGAAGTTTTCCCCTGTCCAAATCTATACCCTAGAGAAAGCCAAGGGCAGTATCTCAGAAGTGGACCATATTAATACAAGAGCTAGAAGAAGCTCCAACCCCAATCATGCAATAGATTAAAACAATCAGAATATGCATGGTCACTTCGGTGGGCTGGGATGTCCCCTTGAGAATTTCTAAAATAAAGAGCAGAATGTACTTAGGAGATAAAGTGGATTGAGCGCTAGGCTTAGTTAAGAAGACCTGAATTCAAATGTGGCCTCACACACTCACTATCTGTGGATTCTGGAAGTTACATAACCTCCCTCACCCCTTCAGTTACCCAGTCTATAAAATAATTGGGTTAGACTCAAGGGCTTTTGAGGTCTTTTTTCCAGCTCAAAATCAGCTAGAATGAATAGGAGTGGAAAGAATGCTGGGCCTGGAGTCAGGAAGACCTGAGTTCAAATCATGCCTCAGATCCTTAATAGCTGAGATGACCCTGAACAAGTCAGTTTCCTTATCTGTAAAATTAGACTAATAATTATATTTACCTCCTAGGGTTGTTTTTTAAGGATCAACTGAATTAATAATGTAAAACTGCTTTGCAAACCTTAAAGCAATCATAAAAAATGCTAGTTTTTATTATTAACTCTGAAATTCTAGGGTCCTAGGAAAACCTACTCCTCTTCCAGTCTCTGCCCTCCAGGAAGAAGGGGAACATTGCCCAGGAAGAACATGAGAGAGGCAGCATGGCACAGTGGAAGGAGTACTTCAGAATGACAGTGTGACCTTGGATAGTCATTTACCTTCTTTTCAACCTTAGTTTCTTTACCTAGAAAATGAGGGGTTGAAGAATATGTTCTGAGGTCCCTTCCAGCCCCACATCCATAGACTTCCTAGAGAAGGGTTAAGAGGAGCAAAAACGGAACCCCAAAACATGTGCCTCTCTTTTGAAGATCCCCAGGAGAGGCCATGAATAATGCAAATGACCATTAAATGACAGTCTAGAACCCCAGATGGTGCTTTTTCTTTTCCTTTTGAAACGGCTATTTGGGATGCAGCAAAATATGTCTTTTTAAATGCTGAAGATCTTAACATGCACATGTCATGTTCTGCAACGTTTAGACAAGTGCATTTTCCTCGGGATCATCTACAGACAGTTTAATTAATAGCCATTAGAATAGATTAATCTGATACACATTACATAAAAGCACTTCAGGTCAATATAGAGTTCCCCCTTTGATATCTCACCTGTACTTACCCTTCCCAGGTGTGCTTTTCTCTTTACTTCTTACTCCTGTTTAAGTGAAGCTCACACTTCCAAAAAAATTTATGGCCTGGATCCTGCCTCTGTCCTCTTTACCCTTTGCCTAATTGAGACATGTTTACTTCAATCCAATCCTATTCCGAAGCATATATCATACATTTGAGTGAGCTTGCATGAAACTGGCAAGGGATATCTTTTAGAAGCACAGGCTACCTACTTGAGTAGGACACAAGCAAGAAGCTGGCTCCTTTGGCAGGCAAAGTAGAGGGCACGGGGCTAGAGAGGCTGAGTGCATCACTATATCAGCATATGTTCATGAGAGATGTTGTCTGCTCCTGCTGAGCTTCAGTTTCCCTGACTCCAAAAATTTCCTGTAATCTCCCCATTTCTCAGAGACCTCCCAAGGCTGCTCAGAAGAATTATATAGCAGCATCTGGGTGGAGTTTCTAGTTCTTGGAAAAGGTACTGTATAAATGCAAGGGGTTATTAAGTATTATTATCACTATTATTTTTGTTACCCTTTCTTTGATAACCTGAACCTCTCTTGTTAAAAGCCCAAACCAGGCCAGGGCTGGGTTTTGTTTTGTTTTGTTTTTCACACCCCGAAATCTACCCCAGTGCCTGGCACATAGTAGGGTGCTTAAAAATGTTCATTGAGGGGACAGCTAGGTGGCACAGTGGATAAATCACCAGCCCTGATTCAGGAGGACCTAAGTTCAAATCCAGCCTCAGATGCTTGACACCAGCTGTGTGACCCTGGGCAAGTCACTAAACCTCATTGTTCCACCAAAAAAAAAAAAAAGTTTGTTGAGTCTAATTGAAACCAGTTTTAGTAAGCACTGTGAGTTTTTTCCTTTGAAATAACTTGCAGTCACAATTTATTTCATCACTTCTTTTTGGGGATAAAGCTCATGTTAGTTGCCAGGGAGACACAATTATTTATTGGACAAAACCTAACCATTTGTAGGCATATCCATCCAACAAATTTTTGTTAAAAATATCTACTAAGACCAGTGTTAAAAGCAGCATAGTGTCAGGAAGACCTGGGTCCAAAGTCCTTCCTAAGACTGAGACCCCAATTACAGATAAAGTCCCAATTTTCATTGGTGGAGGGAATTCATAAACTGAGAGCTCTCCAGTGTGATGAAATCGGAGGCCTAGGACATCCTCCCCCGCAAAAAGTGACAAAAAGTAAACAAAAACTGTCTCCCTTCTTAAAGAACTCACAGCCTAGCAATTAACCAGCATTTAATGAATACTGTGTTTCCAAACTCCATGCTATGTGCGTGTGTTTCAGAGGAACTGAAAACAGTTTCTACCCTCAGGAGTTTACATTCTAATAGGGGAGGAGACAACATTTATATAAATAAATACCTATAGGATACATAGAGCAGAGGAAGGTAACCTTAGAGGGAAAATATGACATAAATGCCAATAACTACAATGTAGAAGAAGCTTATGTACATATGATAGACACACACACCTATATAAGATATGTGGTATATATACCCATATTACATCTATGTACATATAGTGAGAAAGAGAGCTTAAAGTTTACAAAGGCTTTTAGATATTATATCAATATTACAAGTCCAGAGGACAGAGGGATCCCTTCCAGCCAGTGCATCAAGGAAAACTTCATGGAAAAGTGACATCTGAGACTCTTCTTGAGGGCAATGTGGGATGTCTGCAGGTAGAAATGAAAGGAAGGCATTTCAGGTACAAAGAACAGCAGGAGGAAAATCAGTCCCTTCACCTGGAAAATAAGGGGGTTGAATTAAATGGTCTTATGGTCTTCCAAATACACAAGCTTGAAAGTGTGGTATGTTTGAAGGATGGAGAACAGGCCAGTTTGAACGGACTGGGATATAAGTGAAGGGGAGCAGAGTGACAGAAGGGTGGAAAGGTAGATTGGATCCAGAATGTGGAAGATGTTGGATCCCAACCAAGGAATCTTACCTTTGACATAATTTTTCCTGTATTAGAAATATAGCTTCCATTTTTCCTTTTGTCCATAGGTCAGTGATCTTTGCAGCTAGGTGGTGCAGTGGATAGAGTGCTGGGCCTGGAGTTAGGAGGACCTGAATTCAAATCCAGCCTCAGATACTTACTAGCTTTGTGGACCCTGGGAAAGTCACTTAACCCTGTTTGCCTCAGTTCCTGCATCAGTAAAATGAGTTGGAGAAGGAAATGGCAAAGCACTCCCATATCTTTGCTAAGAAAATTCTAAATGAGGCCACGGAGAATCAGACACAATTGAAACACCTCAGCAACAACAACGATTAAAAAAAAAAAAACACGAGGAATATGGACCAGCAATTAATGGCATTACTGTAGATAGTGTGGATATAGTAGAAAGATTATGCAATTTGCTTCAGAGAATGTGGTTTCAGATCCTGATGGTGCTGTTCACTTACTACTCATTTGGCCTAGAGAAAGTCCCTTTCCTCTCCTGGCCTCAATCTCCTCTGAGTACTTTAGACTTCAGATAATATCTAAGGTACATTCAGCTCTAAATATATTAAATGAGAAAACATATTAGACACTTGGCAAACCTTAAAGTATGATGATGATGATGTGAAATTGATAAGTATATATTTGGGGATTCTCTTTCTTGCCTACTGTATGTAAACACTGTCATAGGAGGTGAGGATTCAAACATGAAAAAGAAAAGTCCTCTCCCCAACACAGTATGGCAGGGTCAGAGTCTCTGACTTGGAGTCAGGATGACCTCAGTTCAAATGATGCATCTTGTATTTACTAACTTTGTAACTTGAACTCCCCTCTCAGCCCTCAAGCAAGCATACATCTACCGATGGTGTCTCAACTCAATATTTCACTAGATTGAGAAGGGTTTGCTCTTTAACAAGAGTCAGGCCCTTTCGGGGTGATCATCAGGAGGCAATTCTACTCTCTGAATCTCCCTCCATTTATGTACGCAAGTATAATGGGGTGAACTGGATGGGCGGGGGTCGGAGGTAGTCCTTGAAGCATGCACAGCTATTTCCTGCATAGTTTTTAGTCCTTTAAAGTATGTGTAGATGTTCTCTGCCTGTTTCTAACCCAGCCACATGGAAACTAGCTTCTAGCCATCACTAACTGAAGAATTGGTACTCTATTGATGACTAAAAAAAAAAGTCTTCAAATTAGCTAATGACTGAGGAAAGGTTGAAACAGAACTGAGTGAATGTACAAAAGATGTGACCCATCCATCTCTCAATCTCTTCCTTCTCAGGAACAAGTGAGGCAGGAGTACTTTGAACTACTCAATGGGAAAGAGCCATTCCCTACCCAGTCACTATCTGTTCATTAGTGTATAAAACTTTTATTTCTT
Source organism: Dromiciops gliroides (assembly GCF_019393635.1). NCBI lineage: Eukaryota > Metazoa > Chordata > Mammalia > Microbiotheria > Microbiotheriidae > Dromiciops > Dromiciops gliroides. Next base: position 52,139,258 of record NC_057866.1, read on the forward strand.
CTGTGTTTGTTTTTCTCATCTTAGGCAAATGATTATTCATAGAGCGTAGTGCCTAGGTGATCTTGTGAGTTCGGAAGATCTAGAGGTCTCATCAATGAATGGAGACAGGAACAGTGGCTATTTGGAGAAGTAGTGACTAAGGACAGAGGAAATACCTGCAGATGGATGCAGAAAGAAAGCCATGTGGCTTTGTGAGGATGACAGCATCTTCAAGCAATGAGACCTCTCATGGAGGTGCCAGCAAATCAGGAAGCAATACCTAAGGAGAATTTCATGAGGATTCCACAAAGGGAGAAGGGCTTCCAGGGTCAGAAGGTGAGAGGTAGCCCTTGGTCACATTTTCTATACAGGTGTCCATCATTAACATTATACTTTAAGTTAGAGTCCACTCTTCCCAGGAAACTTGTATGTGCAAAGGGAAGGTCTGTTCCCAATTTGGGGGGAATGTTTTGTACCTACTGTTCTTGCTTTGTCTTCTCAATAATAGCTAATTATTCCCAGTAAAACTAACCCCTTTGTTTTTTTTTTAATTTTTTTTTGTTTGGTTGGTTTTTTGAGTTTTTTGCAGGGCAATGGGGATTAAGTGATTTGCCCAGGGTCACACAGCTAGTAAGTGTCAGGTGTCTGAGGCCGGATTTGAACTCAGGTACTCCTGAATTCAGGGCCGCTGCTCTATCCACTGCACCACCTAGCTGCCCCCAAAAGTAACCCTTTTGTAATATCAAACAATGTATTGACTGAGTGCTTGTTAGTAGGGACCACACTGGTGGGGACTCAAGCAATTATAACAGAAACTCCAGCCCTTCAACTTTTCCTCTAGAGCACTGATAGGAGAGGTGGTGAGCTGCACCCTCTGAGGACCCCATCTTGGGAAATTGGTCCAGAGGGAATACTATCTAAGTATGTTACAAAGTGTAATATGAAGATACTTTCAAATGAGAGATCTTGACAAAGTTCTCTAAAATAGTGGAGAGAACCAAATCCCTTTCAGCTGGAAGGGTTTAGTATCCCTTAGGAATATTCAAGGACAGGAGGATGTGAACAATGTAACATTCATTTAAATCCACAAGGACCCTGTGGATAGATAAATTTAAGGGGATTCAGGAATTTTTTTTTGGTGGGCCAATGAGAGTTAAGTGACTTGTCCAGGGTCACACAGCTAGTAAGTGTCAAGCATCTGAGGCCAGATTGAACTCGGGTCCTCCTGAATCCAGGGGCCAGTGCTTTATCCACTTTGCCACCTACCTGCCCCCTGGATTCAGGAATTTTAATGGGGGAAAATTTCATGTTCATTCACTCACCTTTGGTTTCTTTTGTTATGCTATGTATTTTATTTCATTTAGTTAAAAACATTCTGAGAGGGGGTTCATAGACTTCCTCAAACTGACAAAGGGATACATCACACACAAAAAGGTTAAGAAAACATCACACACACAAATGTTAGGAACAACTGATTGAGATAGTAGGCTGCTCAAGGCCAGGAAACAAATTTCTATCTTTTCTAATTCCTAATTACAATACAAAATGGACCCTCAACCCACGGAGGAAATATAGTAACTGACCTCTGGGCCTGTGGTGATGGTAATGATGAAGGTATGGGAATTCATGCTCTTTTTGCTCATGGAGAAATTCCTGAACCACACCTTAGTTGCTGAAATAGGGAGCAAGGAGTAACTAGACCCATTCCACAGGGACGTGGGGACACAGGGAAACAGAAGCACCAAGAAGTGAGTTGCCAAATGCCAACCAATTGGCTGCCACCCCATGGTCTAGAAACTCATGCTGATGGCTGAACTTCCTAACTTTCAGTCAAAACAGATGCAAAGAGATTGATTGCATAAGTTTGTGTGTTCTCCTCCTGAGAGGTAAATATTCGTTTCTATGGGTTTCATGCTTCTTTTCTCCAATTTCTTACTTTGGCCCCACTTCATTAATCTCCTCACCAGAATGGAAGCAGGACCAGAGAATGCATATCAGTCTGTATGCTTCATAACAATTCTTACTAAGGTTTGGTGAAGGAGAGATTGAAGAAAATGAACTCAAGAGCTGAATCTGTATTCCAATGACCTGAGCAGCCCTGTCTTTCAGCACAGACAAGCAAGCATTTACTGGAAGTCAAGTCAGCAAGCATTAATTAATAACTTAGTGTGATTACATCTAAGTGCTGGGTAGAAAGGCAGAAAATCACATCAGAGAGAGGAGGTCTCAGTACCCACAGGAACAAAGGTACTGGCATTATATTTTATTTAGTATTAGTTGAGATCACTTCTATAAAGTTTTAATTACATGCTGTCTCTGACTGAGGTTCAAGGTCATCTATTCCACTACCCCCACAAAGGGATATCCCCTAATAACTGCTAGCATTTTGTTTTTTCAACCTACTTAAGGCTCAACTAAACATCTGGTCAAAGGAAAGCATAGTTTCTGAGTTGACAGCAATAAGCACAAAGGAGGTGGATCATTACACAGTTTCTATAATAAAAGCTGTTCATAATGTCCAAATGAATCAGAAAAGCTTCTTATGAATCCATTAATCTTCTACATTAATTATCTTCTGCTGTTTACAGCTGTATGGAATGAACAACAACCTTTAGACTCAGTTATGCTTTGAGTGTGTAAGAGAAAAGAGTGACAAGCCTTGCTGCTCTAAGATGGGGCCAAACTGGATTACATGCTGTTCCCCTGGCCATCTACCACCCCCATGCCTTTGCACAGACTATGTCCTATTCCTAGGATGTGCACCCTCTTCACCTTTGCCTCTTGGTATCCCTTGCTCTATTCAGCATCCAGCTCAAATGAAAGCTCCTATAAAAGGCTCTTCCCAATCTCTTTAACACTCCCCCAGCTCACCCCACATTACATAGTGTTTACATTGTATACATACATAAGGGCAGGGTTGAAACCACCTCATCCCATTTTAGCTCTGATGCATTAACTAGGTGAGAATAGCTCACCTAGTTAATCGATTATACAAAAGGTGTATAGTTTCAGAAGGAATTTTGAACAATGCAAACATCCCTGGCTTACACTCCCCTCCACAAGGAAATATTTTGTCTTTACCATGTATTTACTCTGTATACATTTACTACATGTACATGTTTCTTCTGGATAGCTCCAAGAGAAAGCTCCCTAAGGGCAGGCAGGGATCATTTCCCTTTTGCTTTTGTACCTCTGGAATCTAGCACAGTACGTGTGACTGAATTCAGTGCACACATGGAAACATAATTCTGGGAAGTTTGTTAAGAAACCATGAGCTATTGGTCAGAGTTCATATGAGCCCACTTTCAAAGCTAAGGCATTGCTAGGTCCATTTCAGTCAATTTCAGGGTAAGGAACTCTGACAAAAATCAGGTTCCCCATTAAAAACACAGCAAGCCTTCAAATTTTGAACCTTATGGACCTATAATCAATCAGTGTCAGACCCTCATCCAGGATCTGATAACAGTGCTTTTCTGTCAGCATAGCACAAGAAAAGTGTGATTTGTTTCCCCCCCTAAGGCTTTTGTCTTCACAAGATTCTAAGAGTGGAGTTCCTTTGACTGAGTTGTCTTATGTTTGTGTCTTAGGCAGACATGAATGGACACAAATGCTCCTTTTTTCTGAGCAAAGCCTCTTTGAGGTCTTGTGTCAGCTCCTGGGAGAAGGATGACAAATGTGTTTGTGCTTTCTGCTCTCTGGAATCAGAGCTATAACTAGGACAGGGCCATTAGAGCTTTGTCACAGGGTACTGAAATACAGAGGGTGCTGACAGCACCTGTACTCCTTCATCAGATAAAAACAACCAAGCTCAATACTTAATTAGCAAGATTAATTCATTAAAATAGGAAGCTACCAGATGATGTGTTTCTCCTCCCTGGGAGCCACACCTCTGGTAAGCTCTTCCTTGGTCTAGCCCTAGCTTACTCCCTCCCCTGGTGACCTCACCAGTAGCAGCAGCTTGTGTCTCAGAGTATCTATCTCCCCAAGGTAGTGAGATCTGAGATCTCTAGCCAAGGGCTCCTCACTCTCAAATTTTCCTTAGAGGCTAGAATGCCAGTCCATCTGGCATCACTGCCTCCAGAGCTACAGATTTCCACTGGCTTCTCAGAGGGGATAACACTGTATATATGTTATGGATAGCATATATAGCATTCAGAATGTCTCAGCTGAAAGAGAGCTCTCAGAGTCCAACCCTGCCATTTTACCAAGGAGGAAATTGTGGCCCAGAGTTATTTCCCCCTAAGGTCATGGAAAAAGCTCTAGTCTGGGGGGTCAGGAGATCTGAAGTCCTAGTCCCAGCTTTGTCATTAGTGAATTGTGTATGCTTTTACCAGTCTCTTCATCTTTCTGGGCCTCAGTTTCCAAATATGTAAAATGAAGACTGAGGCCCTTTCCAGATCTGGAGTACTCTGATCTCTTAGTCTGCCTCTAATAGAGCTCATGTATGGCTGACAAAGTCCACTTCCTGGATGATGTTGTCCATAATTGTCAGCCAGCCTTTGATTTCCTTTGCACTTGTCAGAAACAGGAAGGAGCTCTCTCTCTCTCTCTCTCATCTCTCTCTCTCTCTCCTCTCTCTCTCTCCTCTCTCTCTCTCTCTCTCTCTCTCTCTCCTCTTCCTCTCTCTCCCCTCTCCTCTCCCTCCCTCCCCTTCTCTCCTTGTCTCTCCCTCGCTTTCCTCTCTCTGTAGCTCTCTCCCTTTCTCTCTCCCTTCTCTCTCCTCTCCCTCTCTCTCTCTCTCCTTTCTCCTCCCTCTTTCTCTTCATTCTCTTTCTCTCCTTCTCTCCACCCTCCTTTTCTGGGGCCATCCTGTTGCCCTAGAAGTGCAGGCCAGGTGGAATGATAATTAGAGTTCATTACTTCTTACTCATCACTGAAGTGCTGAAGTATGAAGGTGGAATGTTTGGCCACAAGCCTGTGGCTTGGTAAGTTTCTATGCCATTCGTTCAGTTCAGTGACAGTGTTCATGCTGCTTGGTGGATGTAACTCACTTCGGATTTTCTTCCACAAAATCGTGAGTTGGACAGGTCAGGTGGTTTACTAGACGCAGTCTTGGGTACCAGTCAGGTAGGCTTGTCTTTAGTACCATCTGTACAGATTTGCTAGTTGTGAGACCATGGGCAGATCACAGAGCTCTTTCTTCAACTGTAAAATGGGGATAGCAAGCATTTATGCTTCCAGTCTACAAAGTTGTTTATCATTCAAACACAATATATTAAGGCTGGGGCAGCTAGGTGGCACAGTGGATAAAAACACTGTCCCTGGATTCAGGAGGACCCGAGTTCAAATCCAGCCTCAGACACTTGACATTTCCTAGCTGTGTAACTCTGGGCAAGTCACTTAACCCTCATTGCCCCCCCCCACACACACACACACATACACAAAATCCACAAATTATTAAGGCTGTAATATATGCCAGACACCCTTGGTAGGAAGTAAAGAATTATAAAGATTACATAAGGCATGGCTTCTGCTATCATGTGGCATATAGGAGAGATGACATACTCTTTAACTATAATATAAATTAATGGCTGATTAACACATAAGGGATGTACAAAGTACTATGTGAAGGTCTGAGGTAGGGAATAAGGAAGGCTGACAGACATCATAAGAGAAGACATCATGATGGGAGTGGCATTGAGCTATGTCTTAAAGGATGGTTTAGAAGTTCATTAGGTAGAGGGCCCTTTATCACCTACCATTTCACATCTTTCTGATCTCTTAATCACACTATTTTTAATTCCCCTCTGTGTACTCTACAATCTATCTAAAAATGAAAATGAAAATAAGTCAATCCCTAATTGATAAATGGTCAAAAGATATGAATGGGCAGTTTTCTGATGAAGAATTCAAAAATTTATAGTTACATGGAAAAATGCTCTGTCATTATTATTAGAGAAATGCAAATTAAAACAACCTTGAGATATCATTTTACACCTATCAAATTGGCTAAAGTGATTTAAGGGGAAAGTGACGTATGTTGGAAGAGATGTGGAAAAATTCATTGTTGGTAGAATTGTGAACTGATCCAGCTACATTGTCCTTTCTGTTTCTTATACTTGACACTCCATCCATCTCCTGACCATGCCTTTTCATTGCCTGTCCTTATGTGATAACACTCTCCCTCCTTGCTTCCACCTCTTGACTTCTCTGGCATTCTTCAAGACTCAATTCAAATCCCACCTTCCACAGAAGAGCTCATGTCTCTCCCGGTCCTTCCCTCTACCCCCACCCCTATATAGACTCCTTCCCTATTAATACCGTCCCTCTGAGATACTGTCCACTTACACTCTCTATTCTGGTTTGTATTTTTTTTCTTCTCCCCCATCAGATGTGGAGGTCCTTGAGGGCAGGGACCTTCCCTTTGTATCTCTAGCCTTAGCATGGTACATGGTCCATAGTAAAGCACTTTAATATTTTATTGATGACTATTAAGTGCTTACTATATGCCAAGCACCAGTGAATTATGGATTCTTTGACTCCATAATAATCATTTACCAGCAGGGGGGCTTTCTAAAAGATTCTCAGCAGGCCTTATATCTCTCCTCTGGGTTATATAATTTCCCTATAACTCTGAAAATTCATTATGCTAACCTCCTCAATTTCTATGGAAGAAGATGAGTTTCCATGATGAGGGAAATGAAGAGCTTTTTCCCCAAGCTGTTTACTAATACTTTGCCAGGATAATTGACCTATCTCCCTATACTTATCTCTGATATTATAACTGTCCATGTCTGTAGTGAATGGCTCCTTACATCCAATATACTTTTTCTGATCGGACTGCTGATGCATGCTACAAAAGCAGGGAACATGAGCTAGGAAATAGCTTGGAACTTATTGTTGTGACCTAAGGATATTAGAAAATGTTAGCAGGGACAGTGACATTTTTGTAGTCCTGGATGCACAGAAATTATGTGATTTTTTTTTTGACAAATTCAGTGTGCTTTGAAATTCATTTAATCTTGGGAAAAATGGAGAAAAAGGCAAAAATAAAAGGCATTAGACTTGTCTGTTTTGTCCCAGAAGGCAGAAACAGAAGTATGGTGAAAGTAGCTGAGAGGCAAAATTAGGCTTGATATAAAGAAAATTTTCCTCATATTGGAGGGAAAAAGGGTTGGCTTTGGAGAGTACTGGGTTCTCCACTAGAAGTCTTCAAGTGGAGACTTGTCAAGTTTGTCACAGTGGAGATTCTTGTTGTGTATGGAGTGGACCAAATGGTAATTGGTATTTTTTTCCATTTTAAAGTTGTGTGAATCTGATATCAGAGTTAGCCATATAGATTTGGATCATTTTCATAGAGTTGGTAGTCGAAGCTATGGGAATCTATGTGAGATTCTTAAGGAATGGAACGTGATGAGAAGAGGGAGGGCCAGAACTCTGGGAAACACAGGAGGATGGATGAAGAATCATCAAAAGAGGGATTAAAGAGATAGGAGAAGAACCTCCATGAGAGCATAGTTTAATAGAAGTAGAGGGAAAGAGATAACCTCAGAAAGGAAATCTCAAGCAAACTGGGTGTTACTGATCATAAACACCCTATCTGCCATGTCAAAGCTGTAGAGAAGCTGGGAAGAATGGGACTGGAAAATAGGTCTTGTATTTTTTTTCAATTAAGCGTAACTTTTGAGAGAGCCTGAAATAATGGGGATAGGTTGCAAATTACAAGGGATCAAGAAAAGCATGGGTTTTGAGGAAGTGGAAAAACTTTTCCTAAGATGCTTGGTCTTGAAGGGACAGAAGAAAGGTTGAGACAGTAACTAAGACTATTAACCATGTTACCTTGAACATGTCACTTCAAAACTTAGAACCTCATTTTCCTCAGTAATGGCCTAGCAAATAGGTGGTAATTAAGAAATTCTCATTGACTGATTGACTGACCAACTGTCTACCTCACAGAGTTGTGAGGAAAGCACCTTGAAAAACCTTAGATTGCCATAGAAAGGACTTATTCCACTCTTGACATCCATTCAATTTTCTTTACTTCAGACTAGCCTACTTCCCATTCAGTTTTTGTATGTTCTCTATGTCTTGGATCCCACTTCTTGCACATGAGTTGTATTTGAAAACAAAATGAAGGCTGCTTCTACTCCTCAGATATCTTTCATTGCCCATTAGGTCATGTGTAACTCCATCCTTCTGCAATCAAGCTGTGACAAGGTTTGTGATTACATGGAACCAGGAGGAAGTATCTCCCAAAGTATCAGTCCAACTTGCTACTCCTCAGTTACAGATCTAGCAATTGAATTGATATTAATACAGAGGTAAGCTAAGCCCAAAATTTAGGAACAATAAATAATGTTAATTATAATAAATAACAACAAAAAGGAGCAGCTAGGTGGTGCAGTGAATAAGGCACAGACCCTGAATGAAGAAGACCTGAGTTCAAAATTTGGCCTCATGACACCTGACACTTACTAGCTGTGTGACTCTTGGGTATGTCAATTAATCCTCATTGCCCGACAAATAAATAAACAAACAAACGAATAAATAAATAAGTAAATAAATGAATGAATGAACAAAAAACAAATGAATGATTGAATGAACGAATAAGCAACACAAATAAATGAATGAATGGATAAATAAATACAATAAAAAGCGACAAAACCCCCACATAAAATACAGGCCTCCAAGTACCATCCCAAAGGTTGATTATGAATCAGAGAGGCACCATAATCCAGTAGAATAAAAGCAGATGAAGGGACCTGGGTTCAAAATCCTACCTTGGCCACTTCAGCTACATGACCTGGGACAAATCTCTTTGTTTCTTTGGACTTCAATTTCCTCACCTAACAATATTTGTATAACAATTTAAAGTTTGAAAAATATTTTAAATATATAATCTCATTTTGAGCCTCATAATGACCCTGGGAGGGTTGGTCCAACATTTTGCAGATAAGAAAACTGAACTGTGTGCAAGTTAAGGAACTTGCCCAGGGTCACGCAGCTAATAAGTCTCAGGAGTGGTATCTGAAGTGGTCTTCCTGACTCTAGGACTAGCATCTATATTATATGGCTTCTTAAACTTTTTGCACTTGTCATCCCTTTTCACCAGAGAAATTTTTACATGACCCAGGATATATAGGTATATAAAATAGGTATGCATAACCTTGCACTCCCACATTCAATTATGTGACCCCATATAGGGTTGAGACCCACAACTTAAAAAGCTTTGGTCTAGGGCAGAGGTTCTTGAACCTGAGATCAACAGACCCAGAATGGTCCGTGGGTAGAATTCAGGAGATCTGTAATTTGGACAGGGAAAAAAAATGACATCTTTATTTTTACTAACCTCTAAGCTGATTGTTAGCATCTCCTTCAATTATGAATGTAAGGCAAACAAAACATTTTCCTGAGCATAGGATTCACCAAACTGCAGAGGGTCCATGACCAAAAACAAAAAATAGTAAAAAAAACACCTGGTCTAGGGGTTTAATTCAATGATCTTTAGGGATCCTTTCAACTCTAAAGCTAGGCTTCCATGATCTATTTCTGTAGAGGTAGGATCCCAATGGGTAGAAAGAGGTGCCATATCTATCTTTCTCACTGCTCAGAAAGCTGAATGACTATTTAATTTGAAAAAGTGTAGAACAGAAAAAATAGAAGAGAAGTGAGCAGGCTTTTCTTTGACACTGAAAAAAGTGGTTATGAAAGTTGAAATTGAAACTGGCAGTATACATATCTACATTCAAGTTGTTGTTTTTTTTTCTTTGTGCATAAGGGATTAGAGTGAAGGTATATGAATTTGTATTTTAACACAGAATTAACTGATTAAGTAATTTACCTTTTAGGCTACCAGTCATGAATGCAAAGGCTGAAAAACCTGCTTACAGCAGATAGAGGTGATGAGAAGAATTTCTTTTTACAGATAACACATCACATAATTAGTTGCTCCTAACGTGAATGGTGGACAGATTCTGACAGTCTGCAGTCATTTTTGGACTACTTGAGCACCTTTAGCCTTAGGACTGATGATTTAGTCCCCACCCCAAAGCAGCCCAATTAGCAGAAGAATTAAGCAAGACTCAATGAAAGACGTGGTGGTTACATGAACCAAGCCCCAAGGGTCTGAAAGTTTGGTACAATGGAGAACATGCTGGATGAACAGTCAGAGGGCTTTGGGTTCAAATCCCATGTGTGTTAAGTGAGTATGTTTCTGTGCATGTGTATGCGAAGGCTTTGCTCAGGAAAATGATACTTACATGCGTATTTCAAAGTTGTAAGAACAGAGATTGAAAACTGGAAGGCTCTTGTCTAGGTGTAAGTTTTGGCATCTGAAAAATGAGGAGGTTTGTCAGAATAACCTCCAACGTCACTTCCAGCTCCCAATCTCTGCTCCTGTGACTGAAATACACAGAAAATCAAAATCATCTTCTCTAGATATCAATCATAATGAGTGTGTAGAATGAGATTCCAGAGAATCATCCCCAAAGTATGACAGCCCAGGAAGAATATGCCTAGAACAATTGTCTCCAAACTCTGGAGATTTTGTACCTCTATGAGGGAAAACAAAAACAAAACCAAAAACCTTTTAGCCCACCCTCCAATATTTACATGTTTACTCATTTATAAATTCAACAACTATATTGCTTTGCTAGTAATTATAATATATTAGAGGCATCTAGGTAAAGCAATGAATAGAGTGCTGGACTTGGAATCAGAAGACTCAAGTTCCAATCCTGACTCAGAAACTTACTAGCTATGTGACCCTGAACAAGTCAACAACTCTGTGCCTCAGTTTCCTCAATTATAAAAGAAAAATGATGGCACCCCACCTCCAAGAATTGTTGTGAGGATAAGATGAGATAATATTTAAAAGTACTTTGCCAAACTTAAAGCACACTGTAAATGCTAGTCATCATTCTCATTAGGTAAAGAAATTTTCAAAAGCCTAAAGATGAATTCATATTTGATCCTAGATTCAACAAGGAGTCTTTATAGTTATTGAGTGGGGGAGTTACACAATCAGACCTGTACTTTAGGAAAATCACTTTGGCAGCTAAGTGGATGATGGATTGGAGAAGGGGAAAAATTTTAAGGCAGAGGAGCAATAGGGAAGCTATTACAATAGCTTCAGATGAGAGGTGTTGAGGACCTGAACTAGGATAGGGACTGGGTGAGTAGAGAGAAGGGGCTAAGTGTGAGTTAGGTGGAGTTAGGAGTGTTAAGTTTTGGCAAACTAATTATATACCTATGTGGGGTGATAGAGAGTGAGAAGTCACAGATAACTTTGAGATTGTGAACCTGGAAGCCTGGAAGTAGGGTGCATGGTGAGACCCTCAACAGGAAAAGGGAAGTTTGGAAGATGTGTGGGTTTAAGGGGAAAGATAACATACTATCTTTGATGCAGAACCCAACCATCCATGAAATAATAATAATAATGAATAATAAATATAGAAACTGAGTTTGAGAGACGTGAGGCTCAAAGTAGAACAGCTAATCAGTGGGAAAGGCAGAGTAGGAACTTGAGTCTTATGGGTTAACACTCCCCTCTTCTTCACTTCCCCCCATGACTACAATGCTCTCTCCAGCATAGCCAGAAGCTTTGCTGGGAGAGGTGTCATGTTCATAAGACTGAAGGTCAGCACAAGTCAAATTCATAGAAAGGGTGTTGTTGCTCTGACCTCTTTGTTGATTCAAGAGATTTCTAAATCTAGGTGAAGGTTATAATAAGCCTCCCTGGGCTTCTTATGAAAATCATAATGAGGGGAGCAGTTAGGTAGCACAGTGGATAAAGCACTGGATCTAGATTCAGGAGGACCTGAATTCAAATCTGAACTCAGACACTTGACACTTACTAGCTGTGTGACCTTGGGCAAGTCACTTAACCCTCATTGCCCCATTAAAAAAATCATAATGAGGTAGTAAAAGTTTCTTCATTGGATCCCTGGCAGACTATGTGCGACCCACCATGTGGTGGTGAGCTATTGTTTAGTGTTTCACTTGACTAAAAATAGCTAATTTACAGAGTACTTTATGACTACTAAGCATTTCAGGTACATTATTGAATTTGGTCCTCACAACACAGCTGAGAAGTAAAAGTGAAAATTCTTTTGGAGGGTAGGAAATTCATACCTGGGATTCTATTGGTGTGGGATACAGTTAAACTGAGGTCTCCTGGAATTCAAGGTCAGTCCTCTAGCCTGCATGTCATATTGCCAATGTTTGCTTTCCTCCATACCTGGGATTTCATTGGTCTCCCTGTGCAGTTCCCCAACTTTAACCAGTGCAGATGAGCACCACTGCTGTCACTCAGACACTTAGAAAATGGCCACTCGTACTACGACTTCAGGGGAATTACATAGTACTTACACAGTTGGTATGTATCACAGGCTGGATTTGAATCCAGGTCTTACTAACTTCCTTCTCTCAAGATTGAGAGTACATTGTTTACAACATCTTACCATATACAAAAATAAGGTCCAAATGGGTACATGATTCAGACATAAAGGATGATACCATAGGCAAATTAGAAGAGGGAGCAATAGTTGACCTGTCAGATCTATGGAGAGGGGAAGAATATATTACCAAAGATGAGATAGAGAAAACATTATGGGTCAAATGAGATAGAAAACAAAATGGACCATTTTGATTACATTAAATTAAAAAGGTTTTGCACAAACAAAACCAATGCAACCAAGATTAGAAGGAAAGCACAGGGGCAGCTAGGTGGCACAGTGGATAGAGCACTGGCCCTGGAGTCAGGAGGACCTGAGTTCAAATCCGGCCTCAGACACTTAACACTTACTAGCTGTGTGACCCTGGGCAAGTCACTTAACCTTAATTGCCTCACTACAAAAAAAAAAAAAGAAGGAAAGCACAAAGATTGGAAATAATTTTTACAGCTAATGTTTCTGATAGCAGCCTAATTTATCAAATATATAGATAACCAAATTTATAAGAATACAAGTAATTATTCATTTGAGAAGTGGTCTAAAGATATAAAAAGGCAGTTTTCAGATGAAGAAATTAAAGCTATCTATAGTCATATGAAAAAATGTTCTCAATCACTATTGATTAGAAAAATGCAAATTAAAATTATTCTGAGGTACCACCTCACACCTATCAGATTGGCTAAAATGACAAAAATGGAAAATGATAAATGTTGAAGAAGATGTGGGAAAATTGGAATTGAGAATTGATCCAACCATTCTGGATAGCAATTCGAAACCATCCTCAGGTGGCTATAAAACTGTGCAAAACCTTTTACCCAGCAATGCCACTGCTAGATCTATATCCCAAAAAGATCATAAAAAGGGAAAGGACCCACATGTGCAAAAATATTTATAACAACTCTCTTTATGGTGACAAAGAATTAGAAACTGAGAGGATGCCCATCAATTGGGGAATGGCTGAATAAGTTGTGGCATATGAATGTAATGGAATACTATTTTGCTATTATAAGAAATGATGAGCAGGAAGATTTCAAAAAACCCTGGAAATATTTACATGAACTGATGCTGAGTGAAGTGAGCAGCACCAGGAGATCATTATATACAGTAACAGCAACAATGTGTAACGATCATCTATAATAGACTTAGCTCTTCTCATCAGTACAAAGATCCAAGACAATTATAAAAAACTCCTGATGGAGTCTGAATGCAGATCAAGGCATACTATTTTCACTTTTTTTGTTGTTTGTTTCTTCTTTCTTATGGTTTTCCCTTTTGTTCTGATTCTTCTTTCACAACATGACTAATGTGGAAATATGTTTAACATGATTATACATGTATAACCTATATCAAATTGCTTGCTGTCTTGGTAGGGTGGAGGGAAAGGAGGCAGGGAGGAAAATTTGGAACTCAATATCCTACCAAAATGAATGGAGAAAACTATCTTTACATGTAATTGGGAAAAATACCGTAAAATACTATTTTTTTAAAAAGTAAACTCAACCCCCCCAAAAAGGAGAGAAAACATGGTTTATTCTCCCCCCTTTCACAGGTGAGGAAATTTACAGCCAATAAGAATGAGTTAATGCCTAGAGTGTTAGATTTTGGAGTCTAAAAGATCTGGGTTCAAATCCTTCCTCAGGCACTTACTGTGTGACCTGGGGAAAATTACTTGATTTCTTTGAGTCTCAGTTTCCTCATCTACAAATTGGGGATAATAATACCACCTACATCATCATCATCATGTTTATAAAATGTCTACTATTTGCCAGACACCATGATAAGCACTTTACAGTGAGCTCCTTTGGTCTTCACAACAACCCTGAGGGGTAGGAGCTTATATTATCCCCATTTGACCTATGGGTTAAATGACTTGCCCAGGGTCATAAAGTTTATAAGCATCTGAAGTTGAATTTGAACTCAGTTATTCCTGACTCAAGGCCCAGTGTTCTATCTACTTTACCACCTAACGTGCCAGCTTCATAGGGTTCTTTAAACGTTTAGTTAGTTAGTTTTTAATTTATGGAATAAAACTAGTATTTCCATAACATAGTATATTTTTTAAATGATTGCACATGATTCTGCAAATCTATTATGTACAACTTGCTATTCCTTTTAAATATATAATAAAGTTAGCATGTACATTTATTTTTTCCTTTATTTCTTCCCTCTCTCCCTCCCCTGCCCTAGAGATGGCTACTATTATGAGACTTAAATTAGACAATGTTTGGGGGCAGCTAGGTGGCACAGTGGATAAAGCACTAGCCCTGGATTCAAGAGGACCTGAGTTCAAATGTGACCTCAGACACTTGACACTTACTAGGTGTGTGACCCTGGCAAATCACTTAATTGTCATTGCCCTGCAAAATAGATAGATAGATAGATAGATAGATAGATAGATAGATAGATAGATAGATAGATAGATAGATAGATAGATAGATGGTGGATAGATAGATGGATCAATGAATGAATGAATAAACAAATATAAACGAATGAATAATGAATAAATATATAAATAAATTTTTATATATTAATATATAAATGAATGAGACAATGTTTAAAAGGGGCTTTGCCAACCTTTAAGCACTATATACATGTCAGCTATTATCATTAGGTGACTCGTTCTCCATTACCTCATAAATGGCAGGACTCAAAATCTGATCTCACAATTCGAAGTCCAGTGCCAGTTCTATTAGCCCAGGCTGCTTCATAGCTCCACAGTGATACGAAGCCCTCCAGGCGATGTCTGAAGGGACACTTGCCACTTCTGTGTAGGGTTTCTAATTATACTGTAATTAAGTAGAGTTTGTTTTTAATTCCATTGTTTGGGAGCCAAAGCTTGGAGACATAATGAAGAGAACCATTGTACCGGGAGCATGTTTCAGTTGCACAGTGTAAAAATGGCATACTGTTAAGTTTCTACCCCCATCTCTTCTGCAGCTGGAACCTTATTCAATATGAAGCTGGTGAAATGCAGCAGCCTACCACCATCGTATCACTGGTCTCCAAAGAACAGCTCCTATGCATGGGAAATCCTTCCTGCCACCATGAAAAACTAGATCGTCCCAATGCCACAGCACCAAAGTTGGCTTTACAAATGCTGTGGAGAACAAAGTCCAACGGGACAGCTCCATGACTGCAAGGAAGCCAGTTTCTCAGAGTGACCACAGAGAAATGGGTCCAAATGAGAAAGTCAAGACCCAGTATCCACTGTGCATGTACAAATGCTGGGGGTGGAGAGCTGAGGAACTCTGAAAGCAGATTGAAGCATACTTTTTAAACTTTATTTTTATTGTTTTCTTTGGAGTTTTCTTTTGCAACATGGCTAACATAGAAATGTTTTGTATGACTTTGAATGTATAATCAATATTAAATTGCTTGCCTTCTTAAAGTAGATTGTGGTGGTGGTGGTGGTGGTTGTTTGTCCTTCATTCTCGAAGAGGACCATCACATTGGGAGGTGATGTCATGACTTGCAATGAATCAGATTTAAGTGAGGAAGGGCTGTGCAAGGTCACCAGCCTTACTCTCTCCTCCAGAGCCATCTGGGTCCAGTGGCAAGATATACAGCAGGACGACTGGAGATGGCCCCAGATGTTTAAGGCAGTTGGGGTTAAGTGACTTGCCCAGGGTCATACAGATAGTTTCTGAAGTCATGTTGAACTTCAGAGCCAGTGCTCTATCCACTGTATCACCAAGCTACCCCAAAGAAGGTGGAGGGATTTGGAGGGAAGGAAAGAATTTGGAACTCATATGTTTTTAATGATTGTTTTAAAAAATTTACATGTAATTGGGAAATGTTTAATGAAATTTAAAAAATTTTTAAGTGTTGGGGGTGAATATAAAAGTAATGCTCTGTATTTGTGCTATGATGCATACTTGTCCATCAAGAGTTACTTGCTGCTTGCCTCCCTGATGCCCTGACTCACTCACCCTCAGCACTGTCTCTGAGTACTTTGCCTTGTTTAATCTGCTGCTGCTGCTGTTCAGTCATTTCAGTTATCTCTGACTCTTTGTGACCCATTTGGTATTTTCTTGTCAAAGTGACTGGAGTGGTTAGACATTTCCTTCTCCAACTCATTTTGCACACGAGGAAACTGAGGCGAACAGGGTGAAGTGACTTCCCCAGGTCACACAGCTACTAAGTGTCTGGGGTCAGATTTGAACTCAGGAAGAGGAGTCTTCCTGACTCCACTTCGCCACTTTGCTGTCCTCAATCCTCTCTGTAAATTGAGTCAATAAAACATATCACTCCAACAACTATGGACACCTGTGCAATGGAACACTGCCAATTTGCTAATCTGTCCTATGTTGTTTTTTTACAGTTACTTTTCCCCAGTTTTCACTTAGGCCTTCCTTCTCTTCCCTACCCCTTCCTAATCCCCCACCTTACTTTACCTGTATGACTTTGGGAGGGTCCCTTGCCCTATCTGGAGTAAGCTAGATGTGCCTGGGCCTATAGTCAAGAAGCCCTGTGTTCAAATATGGCCACAAAACACTTATTAGTTGTGTGACCCTGGGAAAGGCACTTAAACTTAATTTACCTCAGTTTCCTCCAGGGATAATAGCACTACCTTGCAGGGTGGTTGTGAGGATCAAATGAATATTTGTAAAGTGCTTAGCACCGAATTTGGCACATAGTGGGTGCTTTCAAAATTCTTATTCCTTTCCTCCTTCCTGTTCCCTGCCACCCCCACCCCACCCCCCACCCAGAGCTCACGGTTCAGAGATGGATGAACTAAACAACCTTTGAGTTGCTTCCTAGCTCTAAAGTTCTTTGGCAGTCCATGCTGAATGCTGGTTGTAGGAATAACAACTGGAGAGTCCCTTCCTCAGTGTGGTGAAAACAATATAGGAGATGATGGAAATATAAAAGAAAAATGCATACACTGACATTCTTTAAAGTCTCCCACCCACCCCCAGAAGAATTTAAGTACTTTGAAAAGAGAGACATTATAGTCCATTGCCTGACACCTGGTAGGTACCTTAAAAATGTTGATTGATTGATGAATTGATACTGTCCAGATCATGGGAGGGGGCCCTGAAGGACACCCACTAAAAGGGCATCAAAGTAGGCTTTTTTGCAGGGAGGACAATGATTCATACCTGTTATTTCATTGGTTTAATAGCAGCTCCCACTAATACAGAACCACAAATTGCAGGTTTAAAAGTTAAGCCTGAGTAGATAGAGCACTGGGCCTGGAGTCAGGAGGACCTGAGTTCAAATCTGCCTCAGGTACTTACTAACTGTGTGAACTTGGGCAAGTCATTTAACCCTGATTGCCTCCAAAAAAAGTTAAGCCTGTAAAAGGACTTAAAAGAACCTCTCAGGCCACTTGGGGGTTCAAAAGATCATAGGTTTAGGGCTTTAGCGCTGGAAGGGACCTGAGAGGTCATCTAGTCCAACCATCTCCTTTTGCAAATGAGGGAACTGAGTACCCGGGAGAACTCACTCAACACCAAAGAGGTAGTAAGCATCTCAGTCAAGATTAGAACAAAGTTCTCGGACTCTACAGCCCAAGTGATTGACTTGCCCAAGGTCACACAGCTAGTATGTGTCAGAGGCAGGATTAGAACCCTGGTCTTTCTGCTCTCAGGACAAGTCTTAGTTTCACTACCCAACCTTCCACTTGTCAACAAGCTATTCAAGTTTCTATATAATGGAAACTAAAATAAATGAAAATCCAATTAAAAAGCAAATATGCTTTCATGAACTTAGCTCCTAGCATTCTTCCTCCTTCCCCAAACTGTGAAACCCCAAGATGTGGAAAATAGAGAATAGATTCTGTAAATAAATGACATGCTTTTCTTTTCCTTCCGTGATCTTGCCTATGTGCAAATGTTTGCTGCTTCCTTGCTGAGAAATATGAGCCAAGCCCTTTGCCAATTGGCATGACAGCAAACAGGGACAATGTCTCCATTAGGTAGGAGCTGAGGGGTAGTACTGGGAAAGGGTGAAAGATCTCCAGGCTCTCCCAGCCCCTTATGCACAAGAATGCCCCAACAGAAGCCATTCCAATCATTACACTGCCCAACCATCATAGTGAGCACCACTGTGAAAGTCTCCCAAGTCTTTCACACTCTTGAGAGCACACACACACACACACACAAGTGTACAGTCACACACTTGCACTATTCACTGACTGATCATACCTTTCCATTATTCTGCTCCAAAGAAGACCTAAGTCAGTTGTTTCCAAACCCTGAGTGTTTTGGGTTTTGGTTTTTTTATATATATATACCACAGGGTGGTGTATCAAAAACTACCCCCAGGGCTGTTGCAAAACTCTCGATGCAAAATGAATTTTAATTTGCTTTGTGCAAAAAGTGAATAGATCCCCTATGACTATATCTGTGTACGTGCATATACATTTCAGGTGGGGAGGGGGAGGGGACGGTGTCATGGAAGTGAAACCTTCCAACAGGATAAAAACTCCTGTTCTAAGAAGGAAGATAGTTTGAGCAAGGAGCCACTGGCTAAGTGGCACACTTGCAAGCTGCCCCCTCCACCAGATCTTGGAGCATCCACACTGATAAATAGGGGCTGCTGCTGTCTTTCCTTCCAGTGAAGAAAACCTGATCTCTTAATGTCCTCCCATAGCAGTATCACAGCTGTGCTCTTGCTCCTAGAATTACCCCTGCCCCTTAAAAAAAAAAGAACGAAAGAAAAAGAAAGGCAAGAAGAGAGTGAGAAAACCAGCATCCTTTGTCCCAGAGGCCCAGTCACTTTTCTGGGAGCTGGAGGAGCTGGTGAAGTAGCTATGGCTGGCTAAGTACCAGGGTGCTGATTTAAGGGGAACTATTGTCTCTAGTGTGGGCTATCTCCTGGATGCCTCCCTTTGCCCCCACACTTCCTGCCCACATAGGGGAAATCTCATCAGGAAGGGCGAGTTGTGCTCATTGTTACCAGCCAATGGTCCCTTGTCCCAGCCTGCTCCATTCTAGGATCTCTTTGTCTCGGAGTAGTCCTCAGGTGCCTGTGGAGCACACACAGGGCTTATCATTGTGACGTGGCCTGTTTGTTCTGTTGGCTGCTGGCAAAAAAAGTCACAGCCATCTGCGTGCTTCAGCAGCCCGTTAGGTCTGTAAAGGTTAAAATAACAGCTGAAAGGGAAAGTGGTTATTTTCTATGGCGCAACTATCTCCCAATTCTCCTGGCCACTGGCCTGAGCCAGAGGGCTGAGAACCATTACGACTTCCTCCCACTCCTTGTGCCCCTCCCCAACAGCGGTACTATGGAAATAGGGTTGGTTTGGGTGTCAGAAGACTTGAGTTCAAATCCCAATTTCTCTTAACCCAAAGTCTCTTAACCTCTTTCTCCCCTCTTAGTTTGCTAATCTGTAAATGAGGATTTGGATACCTCTGTCATACCTGCCAGCTCTAAAATTATGATTTTAGGAAAACAGAAGGCAGCATAGTGTAGTGGATAGAGAACCAGCCTCAGGGTTCTGAAGTCCTAGGTTCAAGTCCTGCCCAGGGACACATACTGTCCATGAGACCTTGGGCAAGCCATTTAACTTCTCTGTGACTAGGCAATTTCCAAAGACCATAAATTGGGGAAGGGGAGGGAAGATAGTGGATAGAGAAGTTTCCTTTCCTGGAATTCCCCATACTAATTAAATCAAAGGTCTAGTATCTATAAAAACAAAACAAAGAAACACCCCCCCAAAAAAACCCCACCTCTCACTAGGTCAGACTCGCCCCTGCATATACCTCTCAGACAGGATTTCTTGCTAAACTGTAAATAAAGATTGTATAGTCCCCTGCTTTCCTGTCAAAGCTATCATTAAGTTTGGTCTGAGGTTTCTTTCTTTCTTTTTTCTCTTTCTTTCTTTCTTTTTTTTTTTTTTGCACCTTCTTCATTTTAACCATGCTTAGGAAGAGAAGTGCTGGCCTAAAAACACAAGACCATAATTATATGGTAAGTTTCTTCTAAAAGTATCAATTATAAAGACAACCTCTTAATTCTCTATCATTTTACTCAAAAATCTGTGTGGGGAAATATGTTGACATAAAGAAAACAGATTAAACAGTGGCATGCTCTCTGGTCTGCAAAAACTGGACCCAGTTTAAGATACCAGCAAGCAAAGAAGAAACTGCTCTATGAAGTCTGGTTTCATAAATGAGCTTAAAATGGGTGAAGCCCAGCTGCAACCAGACCCAATCTCTGAACATTTAAGCTGATAACAGTAATAGTGCCTACCCAAGTCTGGCACCCCACACTCACCATTGTTTACACCTCGTACGGGCTGATGATATCTCCAGGAAGTGCCCAGCTTCCAAAGGAAATCAGGCAGCCTGATTCATTCAAAAGAGGCAACAAATATCCTATAGCTGATAAGTTGTGTGTGTGTTTTTTATTGAAGTAACTAAAGAGGTTACACTGAGTCCACTGGGGCTTTGGAAACCAGTTTTGAAAAGCTGTTATACTTTTATCTCTAGGCATGTGTGCATAAGCTGTCCAGAACTCAGTCACTCCAGTTAACTCACTTTAAAACAAAAATACCTTTATCCTTGACTGACTATGGTTGTTAATCAAATAACCTGTTAGAGGAATATTGAGAGAAGTGGTTACATTCAACGATTTCATAAACCTTGGCTAGCAAATACTGTTATTTACAGTGTCTCAGTTAAGCCTCTGGCAGGTAAAAGATACATTCTCTAGGGTTTAGGGTGAGGTGTTGAGCTCAGGTTGGCTTTCAGGCACTGCTCAATTAAAAAGAAATACAGGTATGTACTCATAAATGTCAGGAGACTTTCAGAGTCTGAGTCTGAACTGTAAATCAGATGGTTCATTCCTTAATATACTTAACATCCCTTGGTTTCTCCATCTTCACTATTATTTCTCCTGAAATAGCAGCAGCTAAATTCATGAGCTGGGGGAAGGAACTGCTTCTTTTTCATATCCCCCCAAAGCCTAGGATAGTGCCTGGAACATAGTAGGTGCTTAACAAAGACTTATGGAATGTAATCAAAAGGAAGTAGCACACTGAATTGTAAAAGGACAAAATACTTGACTATTCAAGAGGAAATCTCAAAGCTTCCAAATTAAATTTTAACCAGAGTAGGCTTTCCAGGATTTTATATGGTCAGATTCTGCTGGAATGCACTGTTATATACTCTGGAGAGATAGAGTAGAGCTTTCAATTCAGCCTCAGAAGTGAAATAAAAAGGCCCAAAATGCAGGGCGTGGGTAGTCAGTCTATTATCAGCTGAAAAAAACGTAAATTAGCCAGGGCTGTGTGTTTTCTCCAGGATGTAAGGCTGAGACCAACACAAATGCCTCTTCTTTAGCTAGTTTTAACAAGTTAGAGCTACAATTAAAATTCAAGGAATCTCTTTACCAACCAAAGATAATGCCCCAAACTGGTGTTCCAACTGTCGCCGTTCCCAGAAATGCCATTGAGAGACTTCACTAGAGTGAAAATTAGTGAAATCCACATAATACTCGTTTGAAAATGGGCCTGGACCAGTTCGCTGGGACCTAAGGCTCTTCACAGTCAGAGGAATGTTCTTCCTACCTCGAACTCCCCTCTTCTGCTGCAGAAGTTCGGGTTGGGTATAAAACTAACCGAGGTGCCCTATATCTGGCCCCTTCTACCCCAAACTGCGAGTTATGTCCTCGCAGCACACACCCCACTGGGCCTGGTGTAAGGGGGCTACGGCAGGGCGAGGTACTCCTACTACCCCATGGGATCCCTGAGCTGGCTCGTACTTTTGGTGACCAAATCACTTTCTTCCTACCTTCCCTCTTATCTTTTCTCCTATACGAGAGACTCACAGACCGGGACAGAATCTGAGTCCTGGCTGTGCATAGAGCTCAGCCCCGTGTCCGAGTCTTCATCGTTGCCCTGACAGCCTTTGGCCAGACCCCGGGCCTGGTCCACCCACACCTCCGGGCTGGGGCCGGGTCCTGGGCCAGCAGCAGCTGCCTCCTCACCGGCCCGTGCCTCGCCCTCCCCTTGGCCTGGAGCTCTGGAAACCGGGCTCGCCGGCCCCGTCCGGGGTCGGCATGAAGTCTAAAGAGTCCAAAGTCTCCAGAAGGCTTTGCAACTCCCTCTCCTTGAGCTCCCACTGCTGTTGGCTGTAGTCCAGGTCGCTCTTGACCGCCTCTAGGTCGGTGCTGAGCCTCAGGCCGATGTAGAGGCTGGTGCTGAGCTGCGTCTTCAGCCTCTCCTGCTCAGCAGGAGCTCGGAGTCGGGGGCTTGCCCTCGGCGTCGGGGCTCGGCTGCCCCGAGAGCTCCTCCCTGGCGCCGCCGCATCCATCTCTGGTTCAGTTCCTCCTGGATCTCGGCTGCCACGCGCTCCAGCAGCTCCTCCTGCTGAGCTCGTTGCTCCTGAAGCTGCAGCATCTGGTCGCACCGACGGGCGTACTCCGCTAGTGCCGCAGCCTCGGGGCCCCCTTCGTTGCTAGGAGGCGGTTCCTCGTCTGGGCCTCTCTTCAGGGTCCCGGCCCCGTCCAGCTCGGTGATAGCCCCCACCAGGTAAGTGTCCTGCACATAGTTCACGCCGTGCCGCCTCATGCGGTCTAAGTGCACCTTGGCCTCGTAGCGGTCGATTTCGCGATCCAGCTCTCGGATCCGTTGCACCTGCTGGCGGATAGTGTGGTCCTGGGACAGCACCAAGTGCACCAAGGTCTCCATCCGCTCGCCTGAAGCGCTGTCCTGGGTCAGGGGCGAGGAAGACGACGAGGCTGTGGAGGACGACGTAGAAGTGGACGAGCAAGGGGACGGTGGCTGCTGCTGGCGCCGCCGATTGATTTTGGCCAGTTTGCGGAAAGCCTTGCGCACCACGCGCCGCTGTTTCTCCTGGGTCAGGGCCGGGCTCGGCCGGGCTGGGCCCCCCCGGCTAGAGCAAGGACTCTCCTTGCTGAGCACCACCCGGGCCTCGGCGCTGCGGGGCCCCGTGTTGGGCAGAGACGCCTCGCTGCGCACCAGGACGAAGCGCACGTTCTCCTGCTCGTCTCCCCAGGCGGCCCAGAGGCGCAAGATGCGCGTCTTGTTGGGCAGGATCCGCTCAAAGCCCCGCCACTTTTCCACGATGCAGTAGCACTGAGGGGGCCCCCAGAGCATGCCCTGCGCCGGCGCCTCCTCCTCGTCCTCCTCTGGCTCTTGCGGCTCCCCTCCCCGCGGGTCCCCTTCTCCCTCTCCGCCTCCCTCTTCTCGAGCCCGCCGTCGCCGCCGCCGCCGCCGCGGTTGCTGCTGCTGCCGCCGCTGGCGACTGTCCTCCAGAAGCACCCGCACCACGTCGGAGCAAGTGGTGCGGCGGGACAGCCCAGAGATGATCTTCTCCTCCTGACAGATCCATACCGAGATCTTCTCCTCAGGCGGCTCCATCGCGCCCCGGGATCGCGCCTCCTTGAGCCCCTTGCCGCCTCCCCAAGACGTCTGGGAGCGGCGAACCGAGAGCCCCGCGTCCCGAGCGGCCGAGGTCCGGAGAAGGGAGGCTCAGAGGCGGCCACGGGAGCCTGGCCCCGCTGCTGCAGCCCCGCAGCCCGGCCAGGGTGAGTAGGACTCCCCCTGCCCGGGCTTCAACTCTTCCCCTGCCTCCCAGCGCGCTCGGCATAAACTCTCCCCAAAGTTGCCTTGGTCAGACCTGAGCCTCCGGGGTGGAGCAGACGAGTCCGGCGGGGGCGGGCCCTTGGTGGGGGTGGGGAGCAAGAAGGACTGCTCTTCCCAGCCGCTCTCGGTCTAGCTCTGGCAGGGCCTCTGGCGCCCCTAGGGCGACGTGATGGGTCCCGAGCTCCTGCCGCTCTCCTTCTGGCACTAAGCTCTCGGGGCCTCCGAGTTTTGCTCCACCCCGTGTGGCTCCGCCCCCATCCCCAGAGAGCTGCCCCGAGCCCGGGCTGTGGCAGTGGCAGCCGCAGCGAGAGCCCGGCCGGAGCCCGACCCTCTCGGCGGCCTTCTGCTCTGCTGCTGTGCCTGCAGTTGTCCTCTCTAGGACAGAGCAAAGTTTGCAAAAGAGGAGACGGAAACTGAGCTGGAGGCAACAGGTGTATGCCTGGGATTGTTCGGTTTGGAGAGCCGGGTGGACACATATTTTTCTCCCAGCAGGGCAGAGGGAAAGATCAGGAGGCAGGGAAGACCTGAGCCCATAGCTGAATACCCCACCTCGGATTCTTCTCTCCCCCTTAGCCCTCAAATACAACTGGTTGCCAAGAACCTCTTGCATCCTTCCCTTTCTTTTCTCTCTATTCACGTTATTGCCAGCCTAGGTCAGGCCCTCATCACCTCTCTCCCGACAATAGCCTCTTAATTGGTCTTTCTGCCTCGGGTTTCTTCCCCTCTCCGACCCGCCCTCCACATAGCTGCCAAAGTGACATTCCTAAACACAGGCCTGACCTTGCCACTCCCCAATTCGATAAACTCCAGTTTCTCCCTATTACCTCTAGAATCAAATACAAACGTTTCCCTTTGGAATTCCAAAGCCCTTTTCAGCCTGACTGCAACTTTCCTTTGCACCCATTTTATAAATGACTTCCCTTCGCTCATTCTGAGATCCGACCAAACTGGCTGTCTTGAAGTTCCCCACATAATATTCCACCTCCCATCTACAAAATGATGCACAGGCTGTCCCTTCCCAGAATGAAATCCCTCTCTTAGAATATCTAGTTTCTTTCAAAGTTCAGTTCAGATGCCACCTCCTGAGTGAAGCCTTCTTGGATTTCCCAGCTTCCAGTACTTCCTCCTCCCCTCCCTCCAAAATTACCTTGTATTTATTTTGTACACACACACACACACACATATATATATATATATATTCATATCTATTATCCCTCCCCCCCCCAATAGATTGGAAGTTCCTTGAGAACAGGTTTAACTTCACTTTTGTCTTTAGATCTATTGGCACATAGCAGCCTTAATAAATACTTGCTGATTGAGGGAATGATTACTAAGGTTTGCAAAGTTTTTTGGGAGGAGGAGGGAATATTTACTCCCTTCCCCTCAGAGGGGAAGCTCTCCCTTAGCCTTCAGTCTTTCTTGCTGACAGCCTAGCCTAGGTTTCTGGACAGCTTAAATTTTAATAGCACATAGAATGCCTGGACCTCGCTCGTGTTTATCTGGCCATGCAAAATGAAAGCATCCCCGGATTGGATCTTTCTACAGGAGTCCACGAAAGCAATAGGACTTAAGAGAAAACCCCTGATACTCTATAACTTACTTGAATCAGTTGAAGGCTGATGCACCAAATATCAAAACTGATGGTCATGTGGTCTCCAATGCAATTTCCATCCAAACAACCCGATGGGCGGCTTGTCTCTTTGAGTTGTTAGCTGTGCTAAGGCTGAGCTCAGCAGGTGCTGGGGTCTCTAGTCCCTAAGTCAGGCAGCCCATCTGCTGTGCTTCAGTCTTGCCTGGTGATCCACTTCACATATCATTCTTCTCACCCCACCCCCGTTTGTTGCATGATTGCCCAGGGGAATTCTACACACTTTCCCCTGCTGCCCACCAGCCTCTGCTCTCATTAAGGACCAATCCAAAGGCCCATAAAGGCTTCTACAGCCTTTGTAGAACTTTGGGCATAGTTGGGATCATTGTATTGCAGAGAAGAGCTAAGTCTATCACAGTTGATCATCACAAACCTGTTGATACTGTGTACAATGTTTTATTGATTTTACTCTTTTTTTGGGGGGGGGAGGCAGGCACATGAGGGTTAAGTGACTTGCCCGGGTCACACAGCTAGTATGTGTCAAGTGTCTGAGTCCAGATCTGAACTCAGGTTTTCCTAACTCCAGGGCTGGAGCTTTATCTACTGTGCAACCTAGCTGCCCTGGTTCTGCTCATTTTCACTCAGCATCAATCATGTAAGTCTTTCCAGGTTTTTCTGAAATCTATCTGCTTATCATTTCTTATATTCCATTACATTCATATGCCACAACTTTTTTAGCCATTCCCCAATTGACAGGCATCCCTTCAATTTCCAATTCTTTGCTACTACACAACCTTCAGAGGCATTTCTGCTCGGATCTTCATGGGTCCTTCATTCTCTGTTATCTTTTTACAGATGTGACTAAACGGAAATCCTTATGACACTGTCTTCTGGTCTCTTCAGTATACCTGCTAAGATCCTGCCAATGTTGATCAATCAGGTAGAGGTATCCAATATGTCCTTCTAGCTGTCCGACACAAGCACAGGTTTGGGTTGCCTTGGGGAGACACCTGTTTATTACTTTACCGGACTTATTTGCTTACCTGACTCTTGACCCCTTTGTCCAGAGGATGGGCATTATAATGAGTGGTCTACAATCTGACTAATGTAGGAATGTTTTGTATGACTGCACATGTATAATTTATAATGAACTGCTTGAGTTCTTAAGGGGGGTGGGAAGGGAGAAAGAGAATTTGGAACACAAAGTTTTAAAAAATAGACGTGAAAATTTGTTTATACATGTTACCTGGGGAAAAGTCTAAATAAATAAATAAATAAATAATTTATTTATAAATAATAAATGAATGTCCTAGCAACCAACTGGGATTAAATTGTCACTATTTTCACTTTTTAAAAAACCATGTCTCTCAATCTTACCAGGACTAGAAGGGCAGCAGCCGCCTGATCCTTTGCTAATTGGTATGGAAGCTTGAACTGCTCTGTTTTTCCTGACCTGGACAAGTTCATCCATCCTTAGGCAACCTGTTGGCCCTCTTGTCCCAGGGACTCAAATAGACTAGATGCCAGCCAATTATCTCTAGCTCTATTGCAGCTTCTGTTTAGAATCTTAACTCAAGTGATCTGAAAGCCTGCTCTCGGTACTAAGGATTACAGACATACCCCACCACCTTGATCTCTTTTCAACCATTTCAGCTTTTATCAAAGGAAACCATTATCATTGTTGTTTTGGTTTATACACTTTCTGGGCTAAGGATGGAGGAGTTTCCTTTCACAGTATCAGAATGCCAAGGTGAGAAGCAATCTCCAGACAATATTCCCTACATCTC
Organism: Dromiciops gliroides; assembly: GCF_019393635.1. Taxonomy (NCBI): domain Eukaryota; kingdom Metazoa; phylum Chordata; class Mammalia; order Microbiotheria; family Microbiotheriidae; genus Dromiciops; species Dromiciops gliroides. Next base: position 52,166,561 of record NC_057866.1, read on the forward strand.
CCCTTCAGAGTGTTAGGTTAGGTGTGTGGGTTTCTTTTCTCTAACAATGCCTTAAGCCCCTGTTGGTTGTGTTTACTCAATGGTCAAGGGAAGTTACTAGCACCCCAGGCCCATGAAACCATTGAACATCAATTAGTTCTTTTTATTTTATTTTTCTCAATTACATGTGAAGGTATTTTTTGAGTTCCAAATTTTTCTCCCACCCTCCCTTCCCTCCCAAGACCAGCAAACAATTCGATATAGGTTATACATTACAATCATGTTAAACATATTTCCACATTAATCAGAACAAAAGGAAAAAATGCAAGAAAAATAAACAATAACAATAACAAAAAAGCAACAACAAAAGTGAAAATAGTATGCTTCAGTCAGCATTCAGACTCTATAGTTCTTTTCCTGGATGTGGAGAGTATTTTCAACCATAAATCTTTTGGCATTGTCTTGGATCGTTGTAGTTTTTTATCATATTTTATTATTTTTCTAGTTCACATGTAGATAATAGTTTTCAACATTTGTTTTTGTAAGATATTCTAGTTCCAAATTTTGCTCCATCCCTCTCTTTCCTCCCCCCTGTACAAGACAGAAAGCAATCTTATATAGGTTTTATATACAATCACATTAAACATATTTCTGCATCGTCATGTTGTGAAAGAAGAATCAGAACAAAAGGGACAAAACCTCAAAAAACAAAGTAGAAACAGTATGGTTGCAATATGCATCTAGATTCCACAGTTCTTTTTTCTGGATTTGGGAGAGCATTTTCCATCATGAGTCCTTTGGAATTATCTTTGGACCACTGTATTGCTGAGAAGAGTTCAGTCTATCACAGTTGATCATCACACAATGTTTTGATACTGTGTACAATGTTCTCTGGTTCTGCTCATCTCACTCAGCATCAGTTCATGTAAGTCTTTCCAGGTTTTCTGAAATCCCTCTGCTTATCATTTCTTACAGTACAATAGTATTCCATTAAACTGATATACCACGACTTGCTTAGCCATTCCCCAATTGATGGGCATCCCTCAATTTCCAATTCTTTGCCACCACAAAAGAGCAGCTATAAATATTTTTGGACCTGTGGGTCCTTTGCCCTTTTTAATGATCTCTTTGGAATAAAGACCTAATAGTGGTATTGCTGGGTCAAAGGCCCATAAAGGCTTCTACAGCTTTGTAGAACTTTGGGCATAGTTGGGATCATTGTATTGCTGAGAAGAGCTAAGTCTATACAGTTGATCATCACAAATGTTGATACTGTGTACAAAGTTTTATTGATTTTACTCTTTTTTTTGGGGGGGGGAGGCAGGCAATGAGGGTTAAGTGACTTGCCCAGGGTCACACAGCTAGTAAGTGTCAAGTGTCTGAGTCCAGATCTGAACTCAGGTTTTCCTAAATCCAGGGCTGGTGCTTTATCTACTGTGCAACCTAGCTGCCCTGGTTCTGCTCATTTCACTCAGCATCAATTCATGTAAGTCTTTCCAGGTTTTTCTGAAATCTATCTGCTTATCATTTCTTATATTCCATTACAATTCATATGCCACAACTTTTTAGCCATTCCCCAATTGACAGGCATCCATCAATTTCCAATTCTTTGCTACTACAAAAAAGTAGCTATAAATATTTTGTACATGTGGGTCCTTTCCCATTTTTTATGATCTCTTTGGGATATAGACCTAGTAGTGGTATTGCTGGGTGTCAAGAGGTATGCACAGTTTTAAAGCCTTTTGGGCATGGTCCCATTAGCTCTTTAAAGGGGACATTTATTTCAAAGATACAGCAAGAACAAATGTATAAGCATTTCCCTCAATACTTACAGGATCACCCATCTCTGGAGGAGTAAGTTCAAAACTTAACTCAGTTCCTACATAGCATTTTTCTAACCAAGTTCATATCCAAAGATGACATAAATTCTGGATAAATCCTTGCCTCAGCCTGATTCTGATTCTGATTCTGGATGAATCCTTGCCTCCTGGCCTGGGTCCAGAATGCTACTTTTTGTTCCTTAGTGTGTATGTCCTGGGCTGGCTGCAACAGGTTCCAAGCATAGAATCCAGTCTTTGGAATACAGTGATGCTGGAGCATCCCTCTGATCACCTTTGAACTCATGAGGTCATGAGGAGCCAATACATTTCACTTAGGATGGAAAAGAACAAACAATAAAAGGAAGGATTGAGGCTGATTTCTTAGGGGAGAGAAGACTTCAACATTTATATAGTCTTTTAGAGGATTCCATGAGTAAAGAAATCGCTGAATGAACCCTAGAGAAGGTTGCTGAGGACTGACAGCTTTTCTGAAGGCCTTTGAAGCTAGTTAGAGAGCCTCTCTCTCATCACCCAAGCCGCTGAGGGAACTTCCTTCACATAGAAGGCAATGATGGTCTCATAAATAAAAACTCCATTAAGTGGCTAGACGGAGCATTGGCTGGGAGTCAAGAAGACCTCAGTTTAAATCTGGTCTCAGATACTTGCTAACCATGTGACCTTGGACAAATCATAGTTTCTTCATCTATAAAATAGGGATGAAATGATAAAATGATACCTCCCAGAGGCTGTTCTGAAGATCAAGTGAGGTTGTATTTATAAAGTACCTGGCATTTCCCTGGCATTTAATCCTTGCTTGTTTCCTTCCTTCCTCTACATTACTTGAAAGTCTCTGCCATTGGGAGATACAGGTTTAAATATACTCAATCAGCCTTTATGAAGCACATCCTACGTCTAGGAACTAGTAACACCACGGCAAAAATTAAATGGCCCTTAGCCTCCAGGACATTACCTTTGTAATGGAAACAACATATATTCCCATAAATATATTCAAAATAAATACAATATAATTGGGGGAGGTGCTAACTTTTGGAGGATCAGGAGGTCTCACATCCGAAGTAGTGTTTGAAGAGAGCCCTGAAGGAGACCAGATTCTAAAAGATGGAGGGGAGGAGATAGAATCTTCTAGGCAGAAGGACATCCTGTACAAAGATATGGCAAAGGAAGTCATGTATGAGGACATCAAGTCCTCAGCTTACCTGGACTGTAGAATGCTTTAAATTATAAGGCTGAAAAGGCAGATTGAAGCCAGAATATGAAAGATTTTAAATGCCAAACAAAAGACCTTGTATTAGGTATGATCCTTGCTCTCATGACTCTCACAGTGTAAGTAAAAGGTAAAGACATAATTATAGTGGTGTGTGAATTTCTTGGGACAAGCAATAATTTTATATGGTTGCATTTTGTGACAGTAATGTTTACTTGGGTTTGTTGCTACTGATACTAAACTGACTTATAACATCTGGCCTTGACCAGGTGAAATTTCCACCTTTGGTTCCTTCTTCATCAGTTTGAATGCTGAATTTCATGCCACACATGTCTAATTGCTGTATTTCACTGCATTTTTAATTCTGTGGTATTTTAAGAATGGATTCAAGGAAACATGCAAAAGTTGCAGCTCTTAAAGAGCACACCTCAGTGACTGTTAAAGATATTGCAGTGGTTGTTGCTGTCAGGAAGTCAAGCTTTTCTTTTCTTTTCAAATTTATTTTTTGCTCTCATTTATTTATTTTTTTTAGTTTTCAACATTGTTTGGGATAAGATTTCCAATTTCAAATTTTCTCCCTCCCTCCTCCCCCCCACCCAAACAGTAGGTAGTCTGATATAGGTTAATATATATATATATATATGTATATGTATATATATATAAAACATTAAACATATTTCTGCATTAGTCAGTTATAAGAAGAATCAGAGCAAAAAGAAAAAAAAACCTCAAAAAAGAAAAACACAGCACAAAAAACAAAAGAAATAGTATGGTCCAATCAGCATCCATATTCCACAGTTCCTTTTTTTTTTTTTTCTGGATTTGGAGAGCCTTTTCCATCATGAGTCCTTTGGAACTTTCTTGTACTGTTGGATTGGTGAGAAGAATCTAGTCACAGTTGGTCAACACATAATGTTGATGATACTGTGTATAATGTTCTCCTGGTTCTGCTCATCTCACTCATCATCAGTTCATGCAAGTCCTTCCAGGTTTCTCTAAACTTCTCCTGCTCATCGTTTCTTACAGCACAATAGAATTCCATTCTATTCATATACCACAACTTGTTCAGCCATTCCCCAATTGATGGGCATCCCCTCAATTTCCAATTCCTTGCCACCACAAAAGAGCAACTACAAATATTTTTGTTCATGTGGGTCTTTTTCCCTTTTTTATGATCTTTTGGGAAAAAGACCCAAAAATGGTATTGCTGGGTCAAAGGGTATGTATAGCTTCATAGCCCTTTGGGCATAATTCCAAATTGCTCTCCAGAATGGTTGGATCAGTTCACAGCTCCACCAACAATGCATTAGTGTTCCAATTTTTCCACAGCTTCTCCAACATTTATTATTTTCCTTTTTTGTCATATTAGCCAATCTGATAGGTATCAGGTGGTACCTCAGAGTTGTTTTAATTTGCCTCTCTCTAATAAATAGTGATTTAGAGCATTTTTCATATGGCAATAGATAGCTTGGATTTCTTCATCAGAAAACTGCCTGTTCATATCCTTTGACCATTTCTCAATTGGGGAATGAAGGAAGTCAAGCTTTTCAAGGATCATTCAAACCCTACAGTGAAGGGAAAATGTAATAGAAAGCAGAGATGATGCTAAGAATTAATAAACTATTTCTGTAAAACAATCTAATTACTCTGCAGGGGAAAAAAGCTCAAATAACTTCGGAGGACCTGGCAGGTGGGTGGATTGTTGCTGATTGCTTTAGATGCTCCATAGAATTCTTGAAGCTGGAAGAACATCAAGATGACAAGTAAGAAACAACAACAACAACTGTTATTGCAATGTTGCCATTGCTACAAAGAAAAAATGTTATCAGCAAGATGTGCTGAAGATTGGGGAAAAATTTGCTGAGGAAGATCATATTTTTCATTCAAAGATATAAATAAATCATTGTCAAAATGAACCTTTTAAAATCTCAGTATCTTCATTTTACTGAAACTACCCAATAGAGATGGAATATTCCAACATAACTGCACTATGCAACATGATTACGAAATGTTGAGAAATGTATCTAACAATGGAAATAAATAGGCTTCAATTGCCTAGAAATTTACTTTATTTAAACCCAATAAAATTTATAGATATAATCAAGGCTAAACATAGAAAAGTTTGATTTTTCCTTCAGAGACACTAATATTAATTAGCATTTATATGGCACTTTAAGATTTGCAAAGCATTTTATAAATATAACCTTTCATTTTAATATCATTTAACATCTAATGTGATAAAAGTATGGTTTCATGATGAAAAATTAAGGAATATGTATCAAACTCTTGCAAACTCAGTGTGAATGTATTATATACAATATTGTATTGAAATAGGCAGAGAATGGAGTCTGGAACCAGTTTAACATGGCCAAATAGATCACTGGGTGGCACAGTGGTTAGAGAGTTCTACCTGGAGTCAGGAAGCTTTTGTTTAAATCCTGCCTCAGGCATTTGCTAGCAGTATGCCCTTGGGCAAGCCACAACCTCTCCCCACCTCAGTTTTCCCTTCTGTAAAATAGGAATAATAATAGTGCTACCTTGCTCTGTTGGTGTGAGGATCAAATGAGATTATATATGTAAAGTGCTCTTAAAACTTTAAATTCCATACAAACTATTATTATTATGGAGGAAGAAGAAGAAAAAGGAGGAGGAAGAAGAAGGAAAAGGAAACTGAGATGGGAGAGAAAGAAGTTGGAGGAGGAGAAAGGAGAAGAAGGAGGAGGAGCAGAAGAAGAAGAAGGGAGGAGGAGGAAGAAGTAGAGGTAGAAGAAGAAAAAGGAGGAGGAAGAGGTGGTAGAAGAAGAAAAAGGAGGAGGAGAAGGAAGAGGAAGAAAAAGAGGTCTGGGCCATACAGAGGTCAAACTATGGAAAAAGAAGAGTTTTCATAGTGTTTGAAAAACATCCCATAATGCAGTTACTTCGCTGGTTCATAAGGATAATATTTTAGCTATCAAGGAGCCATTGTAATAAAGTATTTTATTTTTTTCCCGTTACATGTAAAGATAGTTCTCAACTTTTGTTTATACGAGCTTTCCAATTTCAGATTTTTCTCCCTCCCTCCCCTCCCTCCGCCCTCCCCTAGACAGCAGGTAATCTGATATAGGTATATAATGTGTGTGTGTGTGTGTGTGTGTGTGTGTGTGTGTGTGTGTATACACATATATATACATAATAACATTAAACATATTTCTGCATTAGTCATGTTATAAGAGAAAAATCAGAGCAATGACAAAAAACCTCAAAATAGAAAAACAACAGCACCAAAGACAAAAGAAATAGTATGGCTCATTCAGCATCTATACTCCACAGTTCTTTTTTTTTCCTGGATTTGGAGATCCTCTTCTATCATGAGTTCCCTGGAACTCTTCTGTACCATTGCATTGGTGAGAAGAATATAGTCCATCACAGTAGATCAACACACAATGTTGATGATACTGTGTACAATGTTCTTCTGGTTCTGGTCATCTCACTCACATTGATGATTCTTGAACAAGGAATTGTCATGATTATATCCATAAGGAACCACAAAAGGCCAGATAACCACTTGTCAGGAATACCATAGAGGAAAATTCTTGTTTTGGGTGGTGTGGTAGACTAGATGAGTAAGAGCTTAACAAATATTTCTGACTTGTTGACTTGAGCTATGGAGTCCCATCCAACCCTGCATTTTGATGACTCTGACTGAGTGCAAGTGGCAAAAAATGTGGCCCCTATTTGGTCTGAAATCATCCATATTTAGACTTGACTAACTTAGAGACACACTGGTTGTCAGAATAAAAGGGATTTCACAGATGATATCTTGAATGTTTGGGTTCTCATATCAGTTCTTCCCATTGTTGACTGTGTAGCTTTGGGTAAGTTACCCTCTCTGGACCTCGGTTTTCTCATCTATAAAATGAATCTATGTCTCTTAAATGGGTCTTCTTATTTGTAGGTATCTCCCAGGAAGAATGTAGGTCCAGTTTTCTAGATTTTCTGTTCAAAAGTTCCACATTCAGATCACCTTTTTTCCTGACATTTAAAGGAATGCTTTAGCAAGAGTTCCAGTTTCAGAGGGGACTTGTACAATATAACCTTGGAGATTCCTACTAGCTCTGAAATGCTACCATCTCCTGCTGAAGTTCAAATTAATCTAAAGCCCTCAATTGTTTGGCTCTTACCTGCCTTTCTATTCTTATTTCACATTATTCAACTTTACATATTCTCCTTTTTAGTCAACTGGCACACTAGTTGTTCCCCATTATACAACACTCCTACCAGGATACCCTTGCACAGGGGATCCCAGCCCCTATACCAGCAATGCATAGTTCTCACCTTTGCCTTTTAGACATCTTGCTCCGTTAAAAGCCCAACTTCCAAGTCACCTCTTAATGGGACTTTTCCTAATTCCCTTTCATTGCCATTCCTTTATTCCTCTTAAAATTACTTAATATTACTTTCTATATTCTTTATGGTCACTTATTTGTGTACCTGTTATACCTCCTCATTCCCCTTTCCAGCAATGTTTCAGCTGCTTGAGGGCAAGAACAATGCTATTTTTTCTTTGTATCTCCTGTGCTTGCGCATAGTAGGTATATAATAAATGTCTGTTGAATTGAATCTTTTATTTCATAGTGAATTCCTATCATTGTATCTATGTGTCATGTGAAAGACAAAGTATAACATTTCAGACATGCAAAAGCATGCCTTTGCCATTTCTAGGTCTATGATCCCTAGAAATGGGTAAATGGATTCCCAGAAGGGTAAAGGATAGGAATTTTGTGGGAAATGTAGCCTAGCCATTTTCTGAATAAAGCCACCAGATTACAAGGTGGATCTCTTCCATAGCCATAAGTAGTGTGTGCCACACAGCACTGGGATTCCCACAACACCCCAGTGAAAAGCCACAGGAGGAAGGACAAAGGTTAAATGTCTTGCCAGTTTCCCATCCTGTGAATGGCTGTGAGAACTGGTGCTGTAGTCCGGTATTTCTACCTTTCAAGCCTGTCGGTCAAATATCATAGCATGTGTGGAACACCCCAAACAGGAACTTCCTACCTTTAATTATGTGAGGCCAGGCAGAAATGTGACTGGACCTTCTTGCCATGAATCAGTACCGATGAATGATTAACCAGGCAAAATAATCCATCAAGTGATGTTTATACTAACTGTTAGCAGCTCTCCCAAGGTATTGGGGAAACTTTAGGAGATGTGACCCTTTTCTAGCTCGTTCCTTCCCTTATCTCCACCTTGTGCTCTTAAGCATGCTTACTTTAGGAGATCTGATCTTGCTCCATCCCTTGTTTCCCAACCAGGTAGGTGGCATAGTAGACAGAGAACTGGATATAGAGTCAGAAAGAGTTCAAATGCAGCCTCCAGTTGTGTGACCCTGGGTAAATCACTTCACTTCTGTTTGCCTCAGTTTCCTCATCTGTAAAATGAGGTTAATAATAGCATCAATCTCCCAGGGTTGTTGTGAGGATCAAATGAGATGATAAATTGTCAAGTGCTTAGCACAGTGACTGGCCACATCGTAGGTGCTATGCATAAATTCAAGCAATTACTATTAATATTACCTCCCCCTGCCTTTGTGATCCTGACCTTGCTGATTAAGAGTATGGAAGAGGGAGTGCCTAGACATGACATTGCTGCCCTGAAAAATACAGAAGGCCATAGCTCAGAATGACAGAGGGGGCAATGGCATAATAACACCCATTTCTATAGCATGCCAAAGTTTACAAAGTTCTCCCCTCAGAACTATCCATGAGACAAGGAGTTTTTGGTCTTCTAGACTGTAATTTCTTCCATATGAAGAACTGGGTGTGTGAACTCCTTTCATCAATGCAGACCAACAACTTGTCAGCAGGTTAGAGTCCTAGAGAGGTCTCTGGACCATCTAGAAGATGAGTGACTTCCCTGAGGTCAATCACACAGTCAGCATGTTTCAGAGGCAGACCTTGAACCCAAATCTTTTTTCATTCAAAGGGCATCCCTCTCTGTTCACCATGTCATGTTTCCTCCTAAGCAGGTAGTATGAGCAGCATTACCTTTTTTTTTCTTTACAGATGAAAAATCTGAGATTCTATTATGTGACTTGTCCCTGATCACAGAGTTAAAAAAGCAATAGAATCAAGAGACCTGTGTTGGAGAAGCATGGAAAGACATATAAACTGAGGCAAAGTGAGAAAGCAGAACCAGGAGACCCCCATACACAATGATATAACATGTAAGTGAAAAAACATCAGTAACAAAACAATCAGAACCAAATGCTGAGACCAAGCTTTATGATAATATTATTGTAATCACTAGCATTTATATAGCATCTGCCCTGTGCCAAGCACCTCACTAAGCACTTAACAAATATCTCATTTGTTCCTTGCAAAAACTATGAGAAGTAAGAGCTGTCATTATCCCCATTTTATATGTGAGGAAAACTGAGGCAAACAGAGGTTAAGTGACTAGCCCAAGGTCACACAAGTATTTGGGGACATATTTGAACTCATTTTCCTGATTCCAGACCCAGTGCTCTACCCAATGTATCCATAGCTACCTGCCAAGCTTAACCCCCATAGAAGAGATTTAAGAAAATACCTGCTCCTGCTTCTTTCAGAAGTGTTTGGTTGGGAGTCAAGGGAAACGTGAGTATGGAAAACTGCAAATAACATCAGACTTTTTTGAATCAATTGGCTAGTTTCATAGAGGTTTTTTTTCTTTCTTCCTATTAAAAAAATCATTATTAGAAGAAGCTGATTCTCTGAAGAGGGAGGGAGACAAATAAATATAAGCAATGTATGAAAGAGAGGATTTAATTTTTAAGTGAGATAAGAGAAAGTGGAGAGAGACACAGAGGGAGGAGAGAGAAGGAGAAAAAAGGGAGTGAGGAGACAGACAAACACACAGAGAGACAGAGGCAGAGAAAGAGAGACAAAAGAGGGACAGAGACAGAGAGAGACCCAGAGAGAGATGTAAGGCTTGGTTCTATGTTCCCCATTCCCCCCGCTATGCCTTGCTAGAGTTGGGGAGAAGATGTGACAAATAATCCAGAGTTGTAAGTGTCAAGAGAAGAAAAAAACACAGACAGGACCAGGTCCTTGGCAGAGGAGAGAGTGGGGGCAGGGAGAAATGAGTATCTGTGTTTCATATTCTCAATCTCACATCTGTGGAGACCTGGGTTACAAAGCAATAACATATAAAGGTCCAGGTAAGAGAGCCTTAGTTGGCAGTGAGTTGGCAATGCTGAAAACCACTCTACAAGACATATCCCATTCTTTCTCTTTGTCCAAGTTCCCTCTCCCAGGTCATCCTGGGACCCAGGGTCCTTGAGCCCGAGAAGATCACCACTAGTAAATTAAGAGCATTGGCCTTTGATAGCCCATGACATCATCATGAGAGACCCTAGCCAAAAGGGTTTTGTCTGAATTATTTTCATGTATCTGTTGGTAGCTAATTAATGAAAGGCAATCCAAGTAATGAGCGTGTGAACGAGATGGCTTCTTCATTGCCACAACAGAAATGTTTTCTGGCCTTTTCCCCCCCTTTTAAAGCAGAACAGTAGCAACCTCAACTTTGGCTTTTCTTCATTTTAGAGTCATACAAATGCTTTCTCTTCCCAGCACACTAACACCGAATGATCGTGTGTCAGCTGCTCTGCCCTGAGACACAATCTGTGCCCAGTACTTGTGTTACAGCCATTTTATTGCAACAAAATGCTTGTATTCTTTTTCAGGGGAGTCCATTGAGTGGGGAGAACTTTTAACACTGCTTTTTTTCTATCTAAAAGTATGATTGTTTTAACAACCAATTACATACCACAAAGGACTTGGCTACTCTCTCACTGTAAGAAATATTACTTTATAAGGAATGAAGCCAGTTTCTGCATCTGTGCAATGAGGGAGCTGAATCTCTAAAGCCACTTGCAGTTCTAACATTTGGTGAAATGTAGCTTAAAAGGGGCCTATAGACTGAGTTGTTTTTGAATGCTGAAACTGTACTTAAGAATCAGCATTCTCAATTTCTCCATAGTGGGGAGAGTGGAGAAAATGGAATTGAGCACTTTCAGTCAGAGAGCCTGAGTTCAGCATAGTAAATGAAAACCACCCTGAGCTTAACCCCCTGAAATCAGAGGAGCTATGGCTTGAAAGAATGGATAGGACTTGAATAAATAGCAGAGGGGTGTGATCATTCAATGTAAGGAGAATGTCATGTACAAAAGTTAGGATGCAGGAATGAGAATGGTGGGTTCATTCAAATCTTGCTTCTGATGCTCACTACCTAGGATAAGTCTAACCTCTCTGGGCCTCAGTTTCCTCATATGTCAAAAGAGGAATTTGGACTAACTGGCCTCTGTGTTCCATAGATCATTAGTTCTATAATCACTCACTCTGAACTACAGTTTCCTTTCCTTTAAAATGAGGGAGGTGGAACAGAGATACTTGACTTTTCATGGTGTGAATCCCTTTGATAGTCTGGTGAAATTTATGGATCCCTTGTCAGAATATCTTAAAATGTATAAAATCAAATACATAAGATTATAAGGCAGAGGAGTATAGAAGGGAAGAAGACAATCATTTCTTAAGTGCTTATTATATGTTAGGAGCTCTCCCAAGTGCTTTACAGATATTATCCCCCCTCAATTCTCACAACAAACTTGTGAGGTAGGTGCTATTTTGAATCCCAGTTTAGAATTGAGGAAACTGAGGCAGACAGAAGCCAAGTGATTTGCCCAGGATCACATAGGTAGTATGCCAAAACCCCAGTGGGTTCTCAAAGAGTCCCAACATGACTGAATGACTTAACAACAATTTAGCTACTAAGAGTCTGAGGCTGGATATAAACCCAGATCTTCCTGACACCAGCCTACCATGATATCCACAGTGCCATCTAGTACAAGGCAAACAACTTAGGTTGAAATATAGCTATCAAAATTTTAAAAGAATAAATTAATTGTTTCAGGTTAAGAATTCCTGGATAAATGATCTCTAATGTCCCTTCTAGTTCTCAAACCTATGAACAAAGTCAGGAGTTTGCTATTGAAAACAGAGTACAAGACTCTCCACGACCTATCTTCCTTATGCTTTTACAACATGATTTCCCTTTATTCGCCTTAGCAATTCCCATATTTCTGCCAAAAGTGGATTGCCAGCTATTTTCTAGACTGGGGTATTTATCTCCTGCCTACTTCCCATACTTCTGCCTTCCAGGATTTGTACACATCATTTCCTCGTGCTTAGAATATGTTTTGTCATCATCATTGAATTATCTTTCTTCAAGGTTCTGTTCAGATATGACCTCCAGCCATTCTTTACCCCTCCTTCCATGCCCAGTTTCTCTCTTCTTCTTTAAATTATATTGCATGTCCATCTATCGGTTTATCTTGTATTCTCCAAAAGAACCTATGCTTGTTGAAGGCAAGGCACTGTTTCACTCCCTGGTTTTCTGTCCTCAGCACCAGGGATAGCACCTATGTAAACAGGTTCAGATGCTGCGATTTCCTAGATGCAAGAACTCCTTTCAATGACCTTAGAGCCCAACCACCTATAACTCACAGGTTTAAAGAGTGGTCTGAAGCTCAGAGAGGTGAGATTTACCCACAATCACACTGCTGGTGTTGGCGGTGGGATCTGAACATAGGTCTTCCTGACTCCAAGTCAAATGATTACCCCACACTGCATCTCACCTTGCATGTAGTAGATGTTTGTTGAATTCACAATGTGATATTAAAACTATTAAGGTAATAGCTAGCATTTACATAGCACTTTAAGATTTGCAAAGCAGAGTGAATGTGGCATCTCATGTCTTGTACATTCTCTGAGCAAAAATCGGTCCTATCTGAGCATCTTACAAGAGCTGAAGGTGCTTCTTTATTTCCTGAACAACAATGCTGGTTTGCTGACCCCTACTGTCCCCTACCACCTCCCCCACTCGGGGGTCTGAGTAATCTTGTTCTATGGGATTCAGCAAGGTGCCCCTTCCCATTGATTTTTGCCATTATGAGCCCAAATGTAGAACACAATAGGGCTCTCAATGAGATCTGTTACAGACACAGGAGAATTTGCCTCAGCTTAAAGCTCTGTGAATAGACAAGAAGCTATTTGAGCTCCTTGTAAAGCTTTTGCTCAGATATTCCTTCTTTCTTTCCTGTTGATCCCTCAAAGTATAATGTGCCACTCCCGTAGGCATATTATCCCAGTCTTATTTCTCATGAAGGCAGCTCAGAACAATTTTGCAAACTTGAACTCAGCCACACAAAGGTTTGCAGATGCCAGACTCTTTATAGAGGAAGCTTCAAATTCATCACTTGTCTGTTGGTTACCAGAGTTCTTCTTCTTCTTCTTCTTCTTCTTCTTCTTCTTCTTCTTCTTCTTCTTCTTCTTCTTCTTCTTCTTCTTCTTGGTGAGGCAATTGGGGTTAAGTGACTTGCCCAAGGTCACACAGCTAGTAAGTATCTAGTGTCTGACGTCGGATTTGAACTCAAGTCCTCCTGAATCCAGGGCCGGTGCTCTATCCACTGCACCACCTAGCTGCCCCTACCAGAGTTCTTAAATAAGCATAGTTCAGTATGATTTCCCTGGTGCTCTGAATTCTACTACAAAATAGTAGCTAAGCCTTCATTGGCATACTTTGCTGGGGATCTGGACTATTGTAGCAATTAGCAGCTCTTGACATCGCTTGAAACCCTGGTCAAAGGTTCCAAGCAACATCAAGTTTTATAAATAGTAATTTCTTAATGTATTTGGCAGTTCCCCCCCCCCCAATTTTCCCCCAATTAAAAAAAAACATTTTTATTTAAAATTTTGAGTTCCAAATTTTCTCTATCTCTCCCCACCTCCTCCCTCCCTGAGACAGTAAGCAATCAGATACAGGTTATACATGTGCAATATGTAAAACATTTCCATATTAGTAATTTTGTGTAAGAAAACTTAAATAAAAAGAAAAAATGAAAGAAAGAAAATGAAAAATAGTATGCTTAATTCTGTATTCAATCAATATCATTTCCTTCTCTGGAGGCAGATAGTATGCTTCATCATTCTCATTAGTAGTAGGCTTCTGCCAGTCTCGAACGACCATGGATCAGCACCTTGAAGAGCCACAAGCTGCAGTGTGACTGTGCAGTCCAATACGGGAGCCACAGCTCCTGCCACAATGAGGACATCGGAAAACTATGCTCTCTGTTGCTCGAAGGGCTGGGATTGTCTTGGATCATTGTATTGCTGAGAACATTAAGCAATTCACAGTTCTTCATCAAACAATATTGCTGTTACTGTGTACAACGTTCTCCTGGTTCTGCTCACTTCACTATACATCAGCTCGTACAAGTCTTTCCAGGTTTTTCTGAAATCATCCTGCTTGTCATTTCTTATAGCGCAATAATATTCCATTACAATCACATATCACAATTTTTTCAGCCATTCTCCAATTAATGGGCATCCCTTTGATTTCCAATTCTTAGCCACCACAAAAGAAGTGCTATAAATATTCTCACACAAATAGTTCCTTTTCCCTTTCTTTGGATGTCTTTGGGATATAGACCTAGGGATGGTAACAAATAGTAATTTGATAATAGTTAATGTAGTTGAAGTGGCCTGGAGCACATCCCATGAAGCTAGGCATGCATTTTGGTCCTTTTGTATAGGACATTTACAGATCTGGCCTCTGGACAAAGGATATAAGAGGCCCAATGACTCCTGATCAGTTCCTTGGCCCACCTTGCTGGGGTTATATCAAAGATAATTGACCACAGAATCAGAAGGAACCCCTCAGTAGGCTGTAAGAAGAGCTATGGAAAGACTGGGGTGGTTTGCCTTTTCTTTCTCCAGTTCATTTTACAGGTGAGGAAACTGAAGCAAACAGGATTAAGTGCCCAGGGTCCACAGCTGGTAAGCATCTGAGGCTGTATTTGAACTCAGGAAGATGAGTCTTCCTGACTCCAAGTTGGTGGTCTATCCACTGTAACACCTACCTACCCTATAGCCAGTGTGGTTGGTTCAAAAGTTCTAAAAGTGTACTCTGGGAACCTGAGAACCTGAGGTCAAAACTACCTACATAATAATATTAAGACATATCTGAATTCCTCTCCATTCAGCATGGCATAGTGGGTTGAGTGCTAGACTTGGAGTCAAGAAGTCCTAGGTTCAAATCCTGCCTTTGACACTTAATAGCTATGTAAGAATGGAAGTTGATTGAATAAATCAATAAAATCATTCCACCCAGATAAAGTAAATGTCAAAAATGTTAAGTCCTGATATATTTATCAAGTGAGGATACATTTTTATTGTTTACTAGGTGTAAACAATGCCTTTTACACTGCCCTAGGTTCAGATTGTTTGAGGGATTTGGTCACACCCTCATGGACCTGTTTAAAACTATCAAGCTTGTTGAAATCCAGAGATTCATGCTTTTACCACCATAGAGGAGAGTTAAGAAAAGGAATTCCTTAGGGGATGGAGGGGAGAGAGTGCCTCAGGCTGTTCTCCCTCTTATTTTGAAGGAGGACCCAGTGAGCTATGAAGGGATCTTGAGGATATTGGACTTTTCATCTTCTCATTGGTATCCTAGCACCATTCCCAAGACAACAGTGACTGGCAACTCTTCCTATATTAGGAGCAAGAAGAACAGAGTGGATGTGATGAGGAAAGGAAGATCTACAAAGATCCCAGCAGAAAAAAAATCTGCACCATCCTTAAGGAATATATCTTGAAAACACTAGCAAAAGGATTTCCAGAAACTATAAGTTGGGAGGGGGGTTGCCACATGTGCTCTTAGCCTGAACCCATTTCCCCCTGGACTCTGTGTGTAGTCATAGGAAAGTGTGTTAGAGATCTGGCTGGAGGAATAAAGGGTTGTTTTGCACCAACTATTCTCAATATACCACCTTAAGTAAATATCCTTTTCTAAAAGCTAGTTGACAGACTGGATAATTGATGGTATTTAATAATCATAGTGAGGGGCAGCTAGGTGGCACAGTAGATAGAGCACCAGCCCTGGATTCAGGAGGACCTGAGTTCAAATTCAGCCTCAGATACTTAACACTTACTAGCTGTGTGACCCTGGGCAAGTCACTTAACCCCAATTGCCCTGAAAAAAAATAATCCTAGTAAGAAGTACACTGGTGAGAACTCATGAATTCTAGCACCTGACAAACTACTCCCAACCACCAAGGACTCTCCCTAGAACCTCAAGGAGATGTATTAGCCATGCTTTAGAGACCTGAATCATTAGTGCTAGGGAGAACTGGGATGGTGATTCCAGAACATTCCCTATAACTGGCTAACCCTGGATAAATCTATTAACCTCTATGAGCCTCAGGGTTTTTAAAATCAGTAAAATGGTGAGAATAAAAGCATCTATCTTGCAAGATTGTTGTAAGCATCAAATAAGATAATGAACATTAAAGAGTTCTTAACCTTTTTTGTGTTATGAATCCCTTTGTCAAACTGATAATACCTATGGAACCCTTTTCAGAATCCTGTTTTTGAATGCATAAAGCAAAGCACAAAAGATGCCAATTATAGTTTAAAATAGTTATGAAAATATATTTCAACTTTTTTTCTTGTATCCCAAGTTAAGAACCCCTAGACTAGATGGTTTCTGTAAGATCTTAAACACTATTAAATATTAGCTATCACCACCACACCACCATCATCACCATCATTAATTCACAAATCACCCCCCTTCCTCCAAACATTAGTCCCATCTTTCCCTCATCAGTAGTTTATAAACCTATTCTCTACACCTCATGGGACAATGACTCAAAATATTGTCATTAAAATGTCCCAGGAAGGATCTAGGAAGGGGAAGCAGTTAAAAGCAAGTCCAGCCCCAAATTTCCAGGACAGAAGATGGATCATTGTGAACTTAGCTATGAATGTTGGTGAGTGAGCAGTGGTTGAACAGGAAACTGTTTGGTTATGGACTGAGACCAGCACCTAGGGAATGGTTGGATAGAGTGGGTCATAGAATTGTAATGGAATATCACGCCATTAGAAATGACAGACATGAAATAAATGAATATGAAAAAATCTATGCAAAATGATGCTGAACTAAGAGAAAAATGAACACTATACAAACTGTGTTGTTGTTATTCTTAAAGTAAATTAACAGTAGCCCAGACTTTCTCCCTGAAGCATAACCCATGTTTTTTGTTTTACTGGATTTTTTAAACCAATAATAGTCTTCTATTATTACAGAAAACTGTGATTTTCTCAAGTTGAGTTCACAGTCTAGCTTCCGTGACAATACCTTCTTAAGGGATAGCCAGGTGTGATTACAATCCAATTAACTTGAAGTAGGCTAATCAGCAGTCAATCATTCTCACTTGATTCAATCAGTCTAGATTAATCTCCAGGTGAGTGGTAAGTGGTAAGTCTTCTATTATTTCATGTTGGTGTATTGGATAGAGCACTGGAGGTGGAGTTAAGATGATCTGGGTACAAATACTACCTCAGATACTTATTGGCCATGCCACTAATAATAATAGCTAGCATTTGTACAGGGCACAGTAGGTGTTACAGTGTATAGAGCACCACACCTGGAGTCAGGAGACCTAAGTTCAAATCCAGCATGCATCAAGAGAGTCACGCATTTACCACCATAAAGGAGAATTAAGAAAAGGAATTCTTCGGAGGATGGAAGGGAGGGAGTGCCTCAACCTTTTCTCCATTCTTGATTGAAGGAAGACCTAGTGAGTTACAAGGGTCTTGAAGGATCTTGGACTCTTCATCTTATCATTGACATCTTACTAGCTTTACAGACACGTACTAGCTATTTGACCCTGGCCAAACCACCTTACCCTGTTTGCCTCAGTTTTCTCAGCCACAAAGTGAGTGGGAGAATGAAATGGCAAACCACTCCAGTATCTTTGCCAAGAAAACTCAAAAAAGGGATCACAAAGAGTCAGACATAACTGAAAACAACTAAATAACAACAAAAAGCATGTGTACGATGCTTTAAGTTTTGAAAAGTGCTTTACATAAAATATGCGGTTTTTTTTTATCCTTACAGCAACCCTATGAAGTAGGTTCCATTATTATCTCCATCTAACAAGTGAGAAAACTTGGCAAAGTGATTTGCCAGGGGGCCACACCTAATAAGTGTCTGAGGCAGGATTCGAACTCAGGCATTCCTAACACTAAGACCAATGCTGTAGGCACTTCATCATCCAGCTGTTCCTGGGTAAGTCTGGGCAAGTTTCCTCTGGGCCTTATCTGTGAAAGGGGGAAGTTGGGCCCAATGACCTCTAAGGTCTCTTTCAACGATGATCCTGTGCTAGATGATTCTGAGTCACAGAAGGTAACCACAGACTCTGATGAATAAAAGTTGAGGGTCACCCAAAGGGCAACTTAAAGGCACACGATGGATGTGAACAAGCTGTTACACATTACAGATTAATATTGTGAAGGGGAACCAGTGTAAGGATGTCATCAGACAAACATGTAACTGGAAAAGGAGATGGGGCAATCAAAGACTGAGAATGATGGACAACCCAAGGACATCACATCGTTTCATTGGTACTGGTACAATCTCAAGACATCTAGAGAAACTCATCCCCAATCCCCACAGTGCCCCACCATAAACTGGGTGGATACACTGTGGCACATTTACGAGATTGCATAGATGAGTTAATCAGGATGAGAAGGCAGGAATCGGTTACAATTTGCAATGGTGGTGAGAGTCCCCACATCGAGGAAATCCCAGATCACTCCAAATAGCAAAGCAAAATTTGAGAAGGATAAGATTGGACCAAGACACCAAAACAAAAGATAGAATTCTTTTTGTTACATGTTTTTTATCCATTTGCACCCCTTTTAACAAACCGTAGTTTAGAGCTTAGAGAGTTTTTTGTATGATAATTTTACTGTGTCTGTTGGTGATTGTCCTTTTAATGGTTATTAAGTTTATAATAAAACATTATTTCAAATGAAGAATGGATTCCAAGTGTTTGTCTGGGAGACTCAGCTAGTTAGTCACCAGTCAGAGGGTGGGGCTCATGAGAAAGAATGTCAGGTATAGAAACAGTTTCTAGGACTTGTTGGCAAGTATGATTGCAGGGAGGTAGCAGCTGGTAGTAACAAATTGTCCCAGAAGGGAAGTGGGTGGAGGCCAGGCAGTTTATTTGACTGAGCACAACAAAGGATGTAGATCTGAAAGAGACCTAAGCGGCCAATCTAGTCTAAGCCTTTCATTTTACAGATGAGGAAACATGTCCAAAGAGGTTACATCATTTCCTTTGGTATCAGCAGCAGAGCCAGGATTCAAATTCAGGTCCCCCCAGGTCAAAATCCTTTGAAATGATCACCATGCTTGGTTGAACCTCAGCCCTGAAAAGGGCTGCTGTGTACAAGGAACTCCCTGCTGTGAGAGAATAATTTGGATTTGGTCAGGTCAAGGGTCACCAAACTGAAGAATCGAACAGAAAAGGTTGTACTGATGACATCATGAATGACTGAGAAGACACCCTGCTTCAGTAGGCAGCCCTAAAGATACTGTCAGAGATACCCCGATGGCAAAGAAGGGACCAGAACTTGAGGGTGCTTTGGAGATCTGATATTCATCACTGGATCTCCTTTTCAATTTCAGAGGATGAGGCAGTCTTTGTTGTTGTTCTGTCTTTTCAGTCATGTCTGACTCCTCGTGACCCCATTTGGCATTTTCTTGGCAAAGATCTCAGAGTGATTTGCCATTTCCTTCTTCACTCATCTTTACAGATGAGGAAACTGAGACAAATAGGGTTAAATGATTTGCCCATGGGGTCACCCAGCTCTAACGTGTCTGAGGTTGGATTTGAACTCATGAAGATGAGCATACTTCTATCCAAAGACTTACCCCTTCCATTTGTGTCCTTAATTCAAGCCCCTGTTATCTCCTCCAAGACCTTATTCTATCGAACATTCCTTCTCACTCTTACCATTGATCATCCCACTCAACTAACTGCATTGCTTTTTTATTTGTTTATGTACAGTCTGTGTTTTTCCTTTTGTAAATTATCTATTCATATCTCTTGACTGAGTGTTGCCTTTGGATTTTGAATCAATTTGGATAAGGTTACTTACTAATGTCTCATATACCCCCAAGTCTGGAACTGTAATTTAGCTTTACATCCTATCTGGTACCAGTTGAACTGCATTCAGTAGAGAATAATTCCCCCACTCTATAACACAATATTGTCTCTCTGAGCACCTTGGTGAATGAGCTTGAAGGTATTTTAAAAGTTTTTTTTCTTTCTTTCTTGCTCAAGTTACTTTGTAAACAGTCTCCAGGAAGTAAAAACACCGCGGCTGGGAGAAGAGTTGAATGCAAGCTCACACTTTCCCCACAGTGGGGCTTAATTATTTGCTATGAACACATCCCAGAGTTTTCCTTTGTTCTGATTTAGTGAGTTGGGAAATTCTTTAACTCTCCAGAATGCCCCTAATGTGAAAAGAAATTCCCAAATAGAGACTAAACCCTCCAAATAGGAAGTTATCAAGGGAAGGCAGACACGGTGGTGGCAAAGACCTAAACTTGGAAACGTTCTCTACAAATATTTGGACACTTACTCATATTTAGAAAGTTCTAACTTACAGATGATCCATTCATATATGGTGAATGGCACTGCCCACATCTAGCCCTACCACTAGAGCTCCCACTGGTAATGCCAAGGCTGTCATAGCAGATAGATAGATAGGCAGGGCAATAAGGGTTAAGTGACTTGCCCAGGGTCACACAGCTAGTGTCAAGTGTCTGAAGCCGGATTTGAACTCAGGTCCTTCTGAATACAGGGCCAGTGCTTTATCCACTGTGCCACCTAGCTGCCCCCTATACAATATATTTTAAAGTATGCATTAAAATTTACAAAATAGTATCAACACTCCCCTGCTTATCAATTTCTTTATGCCATCATATATATATATATATATATATATATATATATATATATATATATATATATATATAGTTTTTGTTTTTTGTTTTGCAGGGCAATGAGGGTTAAGTGACTTGCCCAGCTAGTGACAGCTAGTAAGTGTCAAGTGTCTAAGGCAGGATTTGAACTCAGGTCCTCCTGAATCCAGGGCCAGTGCTTTATCCATTGCATCACCCAGCTGCCCCCCCCCATCTTCTATATATTTTTAAATCATTTCATTGATGTTTTTCCTTCTTTTATTTTCATCCCTATCACCACCCACCTACTCTCCTCATGTGCACATTTTTCCACCTAAGTCAAGTGAACAAGAATTTATTTATTAAGTGCTTATTATATGCTAAGTATTGAACTAAATGTTGGGACTATGAATACAAGCAAGAAAGCATAAGAGAGAGGGAGGGAGGGAGGGAGGGAGAGAGAGAGAGAGAGAGAGAGAGAGAGAGAGAGAGAGAGAGAGAGAGAGAGAGAGAGAGAAGAAGAAGAGGAAAAGGACCTACATGTACAAAAATATTGATAACAGCTCTTTTTGTGATGACAAAAAAGAACTAGAAACTAAGGGGGTGAGAATAAATTGGACTGAAGAAGTTATGATAAATGAATATGATGAAATACTATAGAGTTTTAAGAAATGACGAAAGGAAGTTTTAGAGAAACCTGGGAAAACTTGTATTGGCTGATGCAGAGTGAAGTGAGTAAAAGCAGTAAAGCAATACAATAACAACAAATATATATATGTAATAACAAATAAACAACAAAAATAATATTATAAAGACAAACAACCTTGGACTTTAGAACTCTGATCAACTCATCCTATTTACTGGACCTCACACTGACTTATGTTCCCTCTGGCATATGCCTTCTCTGAGCACCTAAAGGATTCTGGTTGTCTACTTATTTATCTCTGGCTTGGAAAGATGAGCTTACTTACTAGTCTTTCTCTTTTGATTTCTTGATCATTGTTCTGTATAGTCCGCTTTTAGATCTTTCCCAAAGTGTTTATGGGAAAACTGGGACCTTTCACATCATTATAATAACCTGAATTTGGAATATCTTTTAAAATGGCTTTCCCCACTACTGATGGTCAGATTCTCTCTAAAGTTTTATCTTAGATACTCTCTAAAAAGTCCTCTTAAATCTTTTGTCCTAGAATCAGAAGCTTGAACATCTTCACGTCATCCTCAAATCTCCACTTAGCAAAACTGCAAAAGACCGAAGTAGAGCTATAGTTTGGATGTTCCTCACAACCACCATCATGCTATTGGTCCATAAAAAACCAACTTGATGTTAAGACTGAACAGGGCCAGGGTCCTTGTAAGCTTTGCCATTAAGGCAAATTGCTTTCCAGCAATCCAATTCCTATATTTCTTGCTTTATATGCTGTGCCGTTCCCACCCCATGATGCCAAACCAGGTCCTGGACACACAATTGCTCCATGAATATTTCCAATTCCTATTATGTTGCCCCAAATGCCACCAATTATAGATTTCTTTGAATTAACAAGCTTTTCTTTTTTGAATTTATCATGTCTCTGGAAGGGTTAGGGTACTACAAATCCCTCACAGATTAGTGTGATCTCTAATCAGAAAGATTTTCTCCTAAACTCTGAGATCAGCTGTGCTGAGGAAATGGCAGCTTCAGTTGGGGGAAGGGAAAGTAGGATTTGGGGTGCCACTGGGGGGAGGCCACAAACAAGTGGGAAAAGGGAATGAAAAAGAAGGTAGAGAGGATGTCAGTGATGAGCTTTGCTTCTTTAAAAAGCTTTCTGATTGGGGCAGCTAGATGGTGCAGTGAATCAAGCACTGGCCCTGGATTCAGGAGGACCTGAGTTCAAATCCGGCCTCAGACACTTGACACCTACTAGTTGTGTGACCCTGGGCAAGTCACTTAAGCCCCATTGCCCTGCAAAAAAAAAAATGCCAAATAAAGTCATGAAGAGTCAGACTAAACTGAAATCACTAAAAACAGAAAGTAAAAAGACTGGAGGCTGAGGGATAGAGCTTTCAAATCATTTTGTCTGTCCCTACCATCCTACAACTGTACCAGCTATGCTGAGCAACTGGGCTTTAGGACTGTTCAGGGTGATAACAGAGGTGGCTACACGAAATTGTGCAGCTATAGGTGGGAGGTGTGTCATGGTTCAAGGTCAGAAAGAGATGCCAGGAAGAGATTGGTGATGCTGTTCCTTTCTAGGCAATAATTTGACTCATCCAGCTCTTTGATAGCTTTGATACCTTTAATCAGAAGGAATCAGAGGTCTCTGCTAGTGATTTTGGAGCCAAGACTGAGAACAGTCCTCCAAATTATGGCAATGTTAAAAAATAAAACAAAAACAAAAGGCATCTATTATTTATTTTTCAAAAAGAACAGAATGGAAGGAAAGGAAATACACATTTATAAAGTGCCTACTATGTGTTAGATACTTTATTAAGTCATTTTTACAAATATCATCTCATTTGAAAGAGTATTCAAGGATGTTAAAGATTATACAAGGAAAAGGCAGAAACTATGCAACACATCATTTAATTTAGTGCAGAAATTTAGTCCCTACTGAATACCTAGTAAGACATGATTTGATGGCTATATGCATAAGAAGCTATCTTTGTGGACTGACAGACAACTCCCTATACAACAAAGAATTCAGAATATTTTGGAAACCTCAGCTAATAACCTTGTGCTGGTACCCAGAACATTATCCCAGACTCACCTGTTGCCCATAATTGTCTGAGTGTGATATTGAGCCATAAAACCTTTACAATAATGTTTTAGCTGATGTTACCAAGCTAAATTCTCAGTCTTTAAGACATATGGCTGGCAAAAGACTTAACAATCATGAAGGAATAAGATGAGGTACATAGCATCCCCATAACCCTGTCTGCCCCTGAGGTTGTACTAAGTATATTATCAGTGAGCCTACAGAAGATGAGCTGACATCCCAATACTTGTTATTGAAGGAATGATTTAGCACGCTCTTACTATGAGACAAGCACTGTGCTAAACACTGGGGATACCAATAGAAATAGTGAGATAAGCCTGCTCTCAAGGAGCTCTCACTCTAATACAGGGAGACAATACATAAGGGGGATTTGGAAGGAAATGTCCCAACATCCTAAGGATACCACAGTAATTCAGATGGCAAAGTCAAGAGGTTCTGATGTGACTTGTGTGAGCCAGAGGACAATACTGGGGCACTGTAGGATATAGGGTAAGGCAGTGGAGGGCTTGTGGCAGAGCTTGGTGGTCCTCCATCTCATTGGAAAGGATGGAATGGTTGACTCCCATCTCACTATAGAAAGTTATCCTCTTCATTCATGCAAGAGTCTAAAGAACATGAAATGGAAAAGAATCAGAACAGGGATATGATTTGTTCTGTTTGTTTCTATCTGAACTCCACCAAATTAAATTAATGATGGTGGCGATGGCAGTGGTGGTGGTGATGATGATAACAGTATGGCAACATGGATAGAATTCTATCTTGGAATCAGGAAGACCTGGGTTCAAGTCTTTCTTCTTAAACTTTAGTTGTGTGATCCTGGGCAATTAATTTATCTTCTCTGCACCTCAAGAAAATCTCTCACTCCTCACCTTTGCTAGTTGGAATTTCTCACTTCCTTCAAACTTTGACTCAAGACCCATATCTTACATGGGTTTTTTCTTCATCCCCCCAGCTGCTAATGTACATATTGTCTCTCCTGACAGAATGTAGGCTTCATGAGGAAACAGACTGCTCATTTCTTTCTTCCTTCTTTCCTTCCTTCCTTCCTTTCTTCCTTCCTTCCTTCCTTTCTCTTTCTCTCTCTCTCTTTCTTTCTTTCTTTCTTTCTTTCTTCCTTCCTTCCTTTCCTTCCTTCCTTCTTTCTTCCTTCCTTCCTTTCCTTCCTTCTTTCTTTCTTTCTTTCTTTCTTTCTTTCTTTCTTTCTTTCTTTCTTTCTTTCTTTCTTTCTTTCTTTCTTTCTTTCTTTCTTTCTTTCTTTCTTTCTTTCTTTCTTGTTTTTGTGTCCTCAGCACCTTCTGAGATGCCTAGAATATACTAGAAGCTTAATAAATGCTTGTGAGTTGATTGTAGACAGGTTACCCTCTACTTTGGTGAAGAGAATTCTGATACTGGAAGTGTTCCCAGCTTCTGGCAGTTTTGTGATAATAACTCAAAGAACATACAATGCTCAAAGCCCACATTTAACAAAGCCCATTTCCAAAGTACTGTAAGTTTTGCAATGCGCTTCTCTCAGAACAATCTTGTGAAGTATGTAGTCTAACATCTAACAGATGAAGAAACTGAGACAGATAAATAGTTTGCCTAAGATAAAACAGCTAATATGTGTTGGAGCCAAGATTTGAACGTAGGCCTCCGGACTTTTTGGGGTTTTTTTGGCCTGGCAATGAGGGTTAAGTGACTTGCCCAGGGTCACACAGCTAGTGAGTGTCAAGTATCTGAGGCCGGATTTGAACTCAGGTCCTCATGAATCCAGGGCCAGTGCTTTATCTACCACACCATCTAGCTGCCCCAGGCCTCTGGACTTTTTAAAAAAAATAAGCATTGGATGGAGGCTAAATAAGGAAACTGCATGGGGCAGTGGAAAGAATGCTGAGTTTGGTTTTAGCAGGTGTAGGTGTGAATCCTGGCTTTCTTGCTAGCCTCTGTAAAATGAAGAGCATGGATTTGATCACGTCCTAAGTTTTGATATAATGGTCCTTTCTATGCATTGAACCAGGCTGCTTGATGAATAAAATGCGATAAGATGTATCTCTTCCCATTCATCATTCTGACCCAGCTCCCAATCCCTGGGACCTCCCTTTTATCCCTAAATGTCCCTGGTTCCAGAGTCACTTGGGATGAAGTCCATCTGATCCCATTCACACATGAGCAATGTGTTTCGAGTGGGGTCGCCTCTATGCTGTGTGTTCTGATGATGGATTATATGATTGTAACCCTAGATAACTATGAAAGTAGAAAGACTCCAAGTCTAATTCTGGGAAATCTTTGTGGAGTCGGGGTATGTGTGTGGAAACTATAATCCATATACAATAGAAAACAGGGAAGCTTTGGGAGATGCCATTTCCCCTTCTGCTGATGTGAATATAGAAAGCATTTGTCTACTTTTATTGGTGGAACATATTGTGAGTCCAGGCCTTTCATAAAATCCAATAAATCTCCAGGTGAGTTTATAGGTTGCCTTTCATCCAAGGACCTCAGAGGAGCTCTGCTTATATAGTATCATTGTTAATCATCAGACAAGCCCAGTAAGGTGAGCAGTGAGTTTTATAGAGGGAGGGAGACACCGAGGTTCCCCAAAGTTAAGTGATTTCTAAAGGTTATCCAACAGGTCAGTGAATGAACAAGTTGGGAACAGAGCCCAGAACGCCTGACTCTTTCCCCAGGTATCTATCTCTTTCCCTCAGCAACTCCCAACTTCCTTCCTTCTTTCCTCATAATTAAAAATAATAGCCAGAATTTAATATGGTGCTTACCATATACTAGGTACACTTTACAGATATTATCTCATTTGATCCTCACATGAACCCTGGGAGGTAGGTGCTATCATTATTCCCATTTTACTGTTAAGCATACTGAGGTTGTGACTTGCCTAAGGTAGCGCAGCTAGAAGTGTGAATTTAAATTCAGATCCTCCTAACTGAAGGCCCAGAATTCTTATCCACTGGGCCACCTCATTGCTTTCCCTGTTTCTAGTATCTACCCTTCCTTCACACAGGTGTCAAAAGACTCCACTTAAGACACAGGCTCTTCCCCTGCTTTTGATGGCTCCCAGGTTCCTATAGGACAGACCACAGACTTCTCAGACTGGTATTTTACATCCTCTGATATCAGGTTCCAATAGTATATTTTTTCCATTATATTCCTTCTTTCCAGTCACACTAGATGTTCATTGAACTTGACAAGGTATCTCTTACCACTCTTCATTTGCACAGACTGACCTTGATACCTGGAAAGCGCTCCCTATTATGGCTTTTCAGATTTTAAAAATCTCCTATCAAGGTTTAACCCAAAAGCTTCCCAGACCCCACTCCAGTTATCAGTCTTCTCCTCCTGAAATTTCCAGAGGAGCTTTGCCTAGGTCTTTTGCTTGCCCCCTTCAAGTCTACTTCGTATTTGATTTTTCTACCAAAAGATTACATCTCCTAACCTCCAGTAGCAAGTAACTTCCTAGAGGGATTAGCTCATTTTAGTACTTCGCACCCTGCCTCCCACATAGCAAGCGCTTAGCAAGAGTTTTGTTGTTGGTGGTCAGTCAAGTCTGATTCTTTGTGATCCCGTTTGGGTTTTCTTGGCAGAGATGCTGGAGTGGTTTTTGCCATTTCCTTCTCCAGCTCATTTTACAGATGGGGAAACTGAGGCAAACAGGGTGAAGTGACTCACCCAGGGTCACATAACTAGTAAGTGTCTGAGTCCAGGTTTGAATTCAGGAAGATGAGTCTTCCTGCCTCCAGGCTCTGGTGCTCTATTCACCATGCCATCTAGATTTAGTTCCGTTAAACCGAACTGCCCCCCAGAGTTGATTTTCCATAGGAATTGGAATGTGTCAGATTTTCCAACAAGAGGGAAAGAAATATGTGCTTCTCTGTCCTAATCTGGTGAAACTTCTGTGTGTTCAGGCAAGTGCCTGAAGACTCTCTGTGTCAAGTAACATCATTAACCTAAGGAGTAAACTTTGTCACCAATAGCATGGATTTGCAGGAGCCTTTGTCTTGGAGAGCAACATAGCCAGACTTAGCTTCTTGGGTCCAGTCTCCTTTTCTTGCTTCCCCACTCTCACAGCCACGCTTTTGCAGGCCCTTAATACTTCTTCCCTGGACCATTGCAATAGTCCTCTAAGTGATCTCCTTGCCTCTAGGCTCTCCAAGCTGTCCATCTTCAACACGGTTGTTGATTTAATCACATTTCTGGCTACGATGCTCTTCTTGTCAAATGGAAGGATGCTTGGACAGACCCTTCTCACCCCTAGCATAAAATGAATTTAAATGGAACCAGGTGGCATCAATAGCCACTACCCAGATTCTATTTAACAAGAAGGACAAGGAAACAAGGAAACAGAAGGGGGTGGGAAACAATACATAGATTTGGAGTCTAAAGATCTGAGTTTAAATCATGCCTCAGTTACTACCTGGGTGACTCTGGGCAAGGAATTTCACCTGGGTTTCATTTTCTTCATATGTAAAATGAGGGAGTTGAAAAATATGCCTCTGTTTGTTTGTTTGTTTTGAGGGGCAAAAGGATATATTGTATTTAATTATTCAAAAAACTTTTTAAAACTTTGTTGTTCTGAGATCAGGAAAATGCTAATACAATTTTTGTTACAATGAAATTTCTTGTATTGGGACTTGACGTGAATGGCAAAGTTCACATTCAAATTCGCAAGTAATAAAGCCATCGAATTTGATGAAGCTATTTTTCATCATGGGGAGAAAAATGCCAAAGATGGATACCCAAGTGGAAGAAAAATGCAAAGACTGAAAGATAGGGGGTGGTCGTGAGAGATAAAGCTAAGCTGAGCATGCAAATAATAGTTATGAAGAAGTCCAAAGGAAGCAACATGTATAGTTATAACGTTGTCAGATAAGTGGCCCCTAAAAGGACATTAATACTCGAAATCTAGGATTCTACGATTTGGTGAATTTCATGCTGGAGGTTGTGCCCTTATTGCACTGACTACAAGTACAATTTTTCTATAATTCTCAGAGCAGCTGACCTTCGAACAGCCTTGGTTGGTTACATCCGCTCACTATTTTGGAAGCATGGGCCATTGTAGATTTACTTAATCAGAATCAGTCCTCCAGTCCACTTCTGCCAAACCCAATCCCTTCATCTTTGTAAGCCTTTGTCACATAACTTTGGCATAATGGAGTTGATTCCCCAAGGCATGCTTGGATACTGTTAATAGCATTTTAATCATAGCATGGAACCAATAAGGGAAATAAGGGACTACATAATTAAGTATCTATTACATCATTTTTATATCTACAACCTCTCTCAGATTTGCATAGCCCCCAGATAGTACATAGCCGTACAAAACAGGAGTTCTGGGTAATGCACAGTTGAGTTGATTTAGTTCCCTCTGGCTGCCCCTTCTGCCACCAAGCAAAGATATCTAGACAATTCAACACAGTCCTCAAGTCATATTAGACTCATGTATCCAATCCAGTAGGTCCAGTCTTTAAGATTCAGGACCTTGGACATAGCAAGGCATAGCAGACAGTATAGACTCAGCATCTGATGAGAAGTAGAACTCCTAAAGGTTGGTGTTTTTCTGTTTAAAGTCCTGCTGCAGGCTGGGAACTCCAACCCCTTCTTGCCATGACTGAATGCTTCACGGCTTATCATGGAGCAGGGGAAATGATTTCTCCTGGAAAACCAGCCCAGCAAGTAGAGCCAGCTGCCCTTCCACTCTGGTGCTCTCTTTTCTCTCTTTAACCTTGAGATCTAAAGTCCGTGGTCCTTTTCTTCTGCTGCAGCCTACCTCCACCAAGCAGGGATCAAGAGGTCCAGATACCACATTGAGATGCTTGTGTTAGGCATTTAAAGCCTTGTGACCTGGCTCCAATCTATCTTTCCAGATCCATTTCATTTTGCTGTCCTTTATACAGTCTGTGTTCTAGCCAAACTTTCTGCTCCCTAGACATTGCAATCAATTTCTCACTACCATGCCTTTGCATTGGCTGCTCCTTGCCTGAATTGCCCTCCCTTCTCATCTCTGGCTCTTGGAAATTCCTAGCTTCCTTCAAACTTCAGCTCATGTCATCTTCTACCCCTAGTTTTTCCTGATCCCCCCAGTTGTTAATTGTCTCCCTATTACTGTGGATTTATTCTGTGTGTGTGTGTAGTGTGTGTATGTATAGATATATATGTAATATATATAAAATATATATACTTTGTATATATATTTTTCTGTGTGTATATACTTTATACTCTATATATGACAAATAACACATTTTACATCTATAATATATTCTATATGTCATATATAATATATTGTATATCCATGATATATTCCATATACAATATAGAATATATTCCATATCTATAATATAGTCTTATATATTTCAGGGTCATCATCTGAATGGTTGGTTGCTGTGATGTGGCTAAAATTCTAGCTATACTGTCTAAAAATCCAATGAGTGGTTGCCAATAAATTAGAAGCTTTAGCAAGAGTTTAGACTTTTAAGTATTTATTAAAGAGCATTAGGATCTAATGATCAGAAAGAAAGGTAAAAATCTAACTATTTCTAAGAGACCCCATCATCCAACCTGCCATAGCAAAGTCAGGAACAAAAAGGCCCCAACACTTCCTTCCTCCTCCCAGAAACCTCCTGTCTAAACCAGAAACATCAAACGTCACTTTCTGACACCAAAGAAAAGCCACATGGCTTGCCCTCAGACACCTTCTCCTCGTGGCGGGAGCTTTCGTACAGTAACTCTCCAGCAGGTGGCATCACTCCAATTGTCACAGTCTATATATGATATAGAATATATTTTCTCTATAATATAAGATATGACATATATTTAATCTATAATATATTCTATATATCATATAGAATATATTGTATACCTAAGATATATTCCATATAGAATATAGACTATATTCTATATTTATAATATAGTCTATATATGATATAGAATAAATTTTCTCTATAATATGTGATGTGAAATATATTTAATCTATAATATATTCTATACATGACAGAATATATTTTATAGCTATATATTTATTTTGTATGTATACTTAATTATCTGCCTTCATGTTGTCTACACCCAGTTGAATGTAATCTCCTTAACACCAGGAATGGTTTCATTTCTATCTTTGAATCCCTACCCCTGTATGGTGGCTGATACATATGCTTTTTGCATAGAATTGAATTGTCTTCACTTATGTCTTTTCATCTTTAAGTTCCTTGTGTCTACATCTCTCTTGACCCTGCATACATTTCTTTACTGGGAGCAAGGGGGCCCAAAGTCAAGGGGAGGTTCACATTTCGGCCGAAGGTGAAAAACTTCCTGGTGACAGTTGGATCCACTGGAATGCAAGATAGAATTCCCTTCCTGGAGACTCTGAAAGAGTTTGGAGACAGAAGCTCAACTGTGTGGGAGGGTTTAGATCCAATCTCACCTCAAAGTGATGGATTGGTCTAGATAACCTCTAGGGGTTCGAGGAAGTGGGGGGGGACTCTTTCAGGCAGTGGATTTTGTGGGTCTAGAGTCCTTGCCTGGGACTCAGTCCTACAAGAGCATAATTGATTCATTCATTTATTCTCTTTCTGTCCCAGGAGGCAAATGCCCTTTGGGTCCCAAATGCCTAAGGAATTCTTTGTCTAATGGAAGCCTTACTATTCAGTATTAGATGATTTCTTTTTCTTTCCACTGAGCGCAAGCAGTTTATGTTGGCAGACTCCCACGTACAAGGACAAAAAAGCATTTCTATCCACCAAGGGCACTGCCATCTCATTGGTGAACAAAGAAGGGTTCAGTGCCTTCTTTGCTTAGCATCACAGGTTTATAGATGGGGGACTGGAAGCCATCTAACCCAACCTCCTCATAACCTCAGCCCGGAGAGGTTCAGTGACTTGTCTAAAGTCATGGGGGTAGTATGTGGTAGGGCTGAGATTTGAATCTGGGTCCTCTGACTCCAAATACTGGTGTGTGTGTTGTTTTTTCTTTCTGCTCTGTCTCCCTGTTGGGAATCTTTCTCATTTTGATGTATGATCCAGAGGTTGGTAAGCATGTTCCTTTTTCTCTTGACTTGGCTCCAACAGCCTAAGAGCAGCAATGACCCTGTGAGGGGAGCATCCGATTATTTCTATAGAGAGACTTAGAAACACGGAACCCATTTGCCTTGCTTTCTCAAAAGGTTTAGGAGAGGGCCCAGAATCTAAAATAATTCTGCATTCCATTCTCATACTGATGCTTTCTTCTGTTCCCAAGGCTTTGTCTATTTCCCACAAACAGACAAAACTAAAGAAAAGTAATCAGGTGCTTGAAAACCTAACAGCTGGTGGATCCACTCCAATTTATACTTCCAGATTTACAAATGACTCTGTGATCTCACTGACCTGGCGCTTCCTCACTGATGCTCACCTCCCACTCACACCTTCTCATATTGTGGGACTCTTGCCTACATCCTCCCCTAAACCAAAGGAATCATTGAGTCCAGTCCCATATTGGAATGCATACCCTGTCTTTTCCCAACTAGACATCTCTGGGATGATATTTTTACACCACCACTTGCAGTTAAGTAGGGGTATGCTGGAGCCAGGTTATACAGGTTCATGAGAGCCCATCGTTAAATAATCAGTGTGAACATTTACAATCCAGAAATCAGCAAATGCTACAAATCAGGACGTGATTTATTGTTTTGTTGACTGTCTAGACTCAACAAAGTGTTGGGGGAAATGTTAATAAGGCAAGTTAAGCTTAAAACCGTGACCTGCATACATTTTTTTTTCTCCTGGAGAACCAGTTGCTAACCATTTATTGGCAGATCATAGGGCATGAGTCACCATTGGTCATATACTATTGCCTATTTTTACCTACCATGCATCCCTCTATTGGGTCACACACAATTTTGATCCATTGGAGATGATTATATTTTGATTTGTGGTCATTTTTCTTTTTTTGCAGGGCAATAAGGGCTAAGTGACTTGCCCAGGGTCTCACAGCTAGTGTCAAGTGTCTGAGGTAGGATTTGAACTCAGGTCCTCCTGAATCCAGGGACAGTGCTTTATCCACTGCACCACCTAGCTGCCCTCCATTTCATTTCTGTGGAAGAAAATCAGTAGTAAAAAAGAGTATTGAAAGAATTGAGATACTCCAATTTACCTTTCTAGTAATATATGCAACTCCTCCTTAAGGCACTCCACAGACCTGATCTCTCCCCACCCAGATCTCCTACTAATTGAAATTGCTGAAATTACTTTCTGTCTCCTTCATATTTATTTACATTTGCATGTGTTGTCTTTGCCTATTAAAACGTGAGATCCTTGATGATAAGGACCCTTTCTTTTCTGTCTTGATAACTCCAGTGTCTTACACAGTGTCTGGCAAAATAGTAGATGCTAAATTAAATCTTTCTTGACTGACTGATTGACATATATAACTGGAGTTCTGTGTGTAACCACAAATTAAAATATTTCAAAACAAATTCAGTTTATAAATTTGTAACTAATATATTTTAAGATTTGGTTCTTTTTTTGCCTCTTTCTTTAAATGTCCCTTATTGTTAATTTGGGTATTTATAATAGTCAAAATGACTTAGTTGCTCAAAGTCATTTTTAAAACAATATTGCTGTTACTGTGTATAATGTTCTCTTGGTTCCACTCATCTCATTCTTCATTATTTCATGCACATCTTTCTGTTTTTTCCCCAGATCATTGAGCTTATCATTTCTTCTAGCACAGTAGCACTCCATCCCAACGATATACCACAACTTGTATCACCTTCCCTTTATATCAGACACCCTTTGTTTTACATGTCTCTAATTTATCACAGATGATTATATATTACAGTTATCTGAGTCTGTATCTAACCAGGGACTTTGGAAATCAATCTTGACCAACCCTTTTGTTTTACAGCTGAAGAAATTGAGGTCTGGAGAGGCTAAGTGATTTGGCCAAGGTCACCTGAGTAGTAGTGGAGTTTATATTTGAACTCTTGTTATCTCTATGACTGTAAATGAAACTAGCAACTTCAGGGATAGCATCAGGGTAACACTTGGGGGAAAAGTTATTCTCCACCAGGAAACTTGAAACTCCCCTTTGGACCAGTTATTGCTCTAATAGCTCCCATTTATTTAACCCTTTAGTCATTCACTGCTCTCTTTTCATAAGTCTCCTAAGAAAGGCTGAACCTAGATATTGCTTCTCCTGATACTGTGTTCCCCATCCCACAGCTGGGGTTCTAAACTCTGTCTCTTAAGGGTTTTGACACCTGTTGAACTTGAAATGTGGGGACCCAAAAAGGCAACCCATGAGCTCTAAGCCAGGATGAGTGAGAGACTTCCATGAGCCAAGCCCCTACCCCACCCCCCACCCCCACCCTTTGTTCAGGCCTGATGCTTAGTTCTGCTTTCCACACACAGACACACACCCCATTCCCCCTCTAATCACCCCCTCCCACTACATGCTTTTGCTGAAAGTTAATTTTACCAATATTTGAATGCAGGTTGCAAACAGCCTCTGGCATAAAGGCAGAGCCTAGATGCAGGTACATTTAATCTCCACTGGCTCAGCCTCCCCTATTAAAGGATACGTTTTCAAAGCAGTGGGAGCAGGTTACTCATTCAAATCCTGTTAACAAATAACAGGACTTAAGAGTGTAATGTGCAGTTCACTCAGCTTTGAAAATTTGCCCTGAAGAGTTAAAATTTCTGCTTCAATGGAGATGGGGGGCCGAGGGCAGGCTTGCAGGCATCCTTGTGGGAGGAATTTTCAGCCCCTGGAATTTTATTCGTGATCCCCTCCCTTGCACCTGAGCTGGAAACGATTGCAAGATCCAAGATCAGATTGCAGGAGCAAGGCAAGCCGGGAGACCCTGTCCTGAGGCCTGCAGGTGTTCCTTGGTCTACCAGGGAGTAATGGGAGGTAGTGAGTGCAAAGACAAGCTGATCTCCCAGCAGCTGAGGGGAACCCGCTGGAACATGCAGGGGCCCAGCTTCCTTACACTGTCTCAATCTAGGTGGGAGATGGAAAAGGGAGAGTGAGAAAGCAAATGGGAAAGAAACCCAGATGGAAGAAAGACTCTTATCCTCCTCTTTTTCCATTCCTGGAAAATCCTGACCTAGTTGCCCTAGAGATTCTATGTTGAAAAGCACTGGAGAGAGAGACACTACTCCCTGGGTGCCTTTAAATATCAATTTTGCCTCAGTATTGCCCCACTTGCTAATATATATGACTTTTTAGTCCTTAAAAGGACAAAAATCAATCATCAATGGGAATATCAAGATGGAAATACTTTGGGAAGAAGTCAGTCTTTTTGTGCAGTAACCTGGCTGAGCGGAAGAGCTGTAATTAGGATGAAGCAATTTACTCTAGGATGACAATAATGAGGAAAGTGATAACACCTGCAGTGCTTTCACAGCATAGAAATAAGAAAGGTAGAGTTGCTTATAGCAATGAATCATTACACTTTCTAATTAAACATTTAATGTTAAAGAAAAAAATTAACAATGAAGCTTAGCTGGCAAGAATAATTATTGAAAATAAGAAACCCATCAAGCCTCAGCTTGTTTCTGTCACGCCTCTCTCCCTCTTCAGCGCCGCCCCCCCCATCGTACCAGTATCTCTGTTCCTCACCCCCTTCCTCATAATAATGTCTGTCCCAAGACCCTGTTCCCTGACCATCCCCACCTCCCCATCCCCCATTGAAACTGCAGTGTCTCAAATGTCAGAAAACCCAACTTCGAGTTCTGACAGTGACCCTTATTAGCATTGTGCCTGCTGATGGTCAGTTTCTTCATCAGTCAAATGGGCATAATAATTCACATTCTGCCTATCCCTTGGGATAGCATGCATCTTCAAAGAACCATTTTGTATTGTCGAGAGAAGAGGAAGAGGAGAGCACAATTCCTCTGCCTTGGGAAGTAGAAATGAAAATACTTAGAAATACATGAATGGGGATGGGGGGGCACAGCTAGTTGGCTCAGTGGGTAAAGCACCGGCCCTGAATTCAGGAGGAACTGAGTTCAAATCTGGCCTTAGACACTTGACGCTAGCTGTGTGACCCTGGGTAAGTCACTTAACCCTCATTGCCCCACAAAAAAAAAAAAGAAAAAGAAAAGAAATATATGAAACCCATCCTATGATGACATTTGGCCCACTCCAACTGCCCCTGGGCTACCTAGAAATAATGCCCCATCCCTAATTTCCACATAGTGAATTCCAAATATCAGGTCAAAAGCTGGGGGGGGGGCAGGGAATCTAGGTCTACCATCATCTCCCCAGGGGTTGTCTGGTGATTCTCCCTCAAATCTCTTTAGTGGTTCTGACCCAGAGGATCATGGTCTCCATTTCAATAGAAACTATTCCTTTTAAATGCTTTTAAAGCTATTTCCCCAACTCTACACACACAGAATTATGGATGAACTGCCCCCTTTCATTTTAAGGCATAGTAAGCAGAGCAGCTTAGAAATAAGGATTAGGTCAATTTTTAGGAACTGTGTCCAAATCATGGGGGTGATGTTTGGAGGCTTTTGTCTGGGCTAAGTTATGCGCCCCCTTGTGGAGAATGTGGAAAGATTCCACTGTGTATCTTAGGATGCTCACAAGACAACAATCCCAATTTAGCTTTGGGGTCTGGGACAGCAAGCCAAAATCAGCTGCCCCTGACTCCAGTGCTGCTATTTCATCCACGAGGAAAGGGTGTCGTGGGAAGAGCACGAGACTGACCAAGAGCTCTTTCCATGAACTCTGTGTGTGTCCTTAGGAAGCTCCTTCCCTTCCCTGGGTTCCAGGTTCTTCCTCTGTCAAACGATGGGGGTGAGGAAGAAGGGAAGGGATTAGGTGATTCCTAAGGTCCCTTCAAGTCCTAACATTCCTTGTCTGATGTTTGAAGGTCCTTCCAGCCTAAATTCCATATCATGGCAATAGCTGACATTTAGATAGAAAAAGCACTATATGTACCTTATTTAAATGGAACCCCAAAACAGTACCATGCAGTAGGTACTAATATTTTTTCCCATTTTACAGATGAGGAAACTGAGCTTCTGGCAGGCTAACTGCCTTACTTAGGGTCACACAGATAGTAAGTGTCTAAGGTAGGATTTGAACTGATATCCTTAACTCCAAATATAGCACTGTATTATGCAATGCTATCTTAGAGTTCCAATGCTCTACTCCATCCATCATGGAATAGATAATTTTAATTTAATACATGCTTAAAATAAAGTTTCATCATATAACCTCTCTCTTTCCCCACAAAAAACAGGTTTCCATATAACCTCATGATTGTGTTGTATTTGAAGGACTACCTCCTGGCTGTGCTTTTAAGATGAGTGGGCTAGAAGATACATCTCTTAAACATCTGAAGTTTCAGATTGGCCATTCAAATGTTGGCAAGCGCTTATCCATTAATGCTGGATTGCCCCTTTAGGACCTGTACAAGTACCTTAACTTTTT
Source organism: Dromiciops gliroides (assembly GCF_019393635.1). Classification (NCBI taxonomy): domain Eukaryota; kingdom Metazoa; phylum Chordata; class Mammalia; order Microbiotheria; family Microbiotheriidae; genus Dromiciops; species Dromiciops gliroides. The sequence continues at coordinate 52,203,580 of NC_057866.1, forward strand.
TCAGACTCAGTGTCCTCATCTACAAAACTGGGAATAATAATAGCACCTACCTCCCAGAGGTCTTGTGAGGATCAAATGACATAATATTGTAAACCACTTGGCAAAACTTAAAGCTTTAAACAAATAGTATGAGTTATTAGTTCACATCATTGGGCCCTTTCATTCATTCAGTTAGCTCCTTATGTATCAGATGCTGTGCACCATGGGATCATATATTAGAGACAGGAGATGAAATATCATGTTCAGAGAATAGTATGGACGATTCTTTGTCTAGAACATAGAACCCAGAGACAGACTATGAGCTGCCCAAGGTCATGCATCAGTGATTGCAGTGCCAGAACTAGAAGATTTTGACTGAAGAGAGAAAGGAGGCACCAGACTTTCTTTCCATTTGGTGTTGTTTAAAATGGGGCTGCCTCTAAAGCAGAGTGATATTTCATTTAGCTCGGGTGATAGCCGATGATGGCCGTGGAGTTACTTCAAAGTGGGCACCGCTAGGGGCAGCTGGGTGGTGCAGTGGATAGAGCACCAGCCCTGGAGTCAGGAGTACCTGAGTTCAAATCCGGCCTCAGACACTTAACACTTACTAGCTGTGTGACCCTGGGCAAGTCACTTAACCCCAATTGCCTCACTAAAAAAAAAAAAGTGGGCACCACTGTGGTCAGCAGCACAACCCTATCCTGAGAGGTCTCTACCTCTCTTGAGATGGAGTTTGTTTTTGACGTTTACAAGGAGTGAAACGCAAGAACATTCTCCCCACACCTCTTCCAAAATGCTCATTTTGACAAGGGTAGAGCAACCCTTTGGTAGCACTTTGCTGCCCTCTGCTGGCAGTTTTTAATAAACTTGGAGGATTTCAGAGCCTGAACTCAGAAGTCCTAGTTGGATGATCGGCTATAGGGAGAGCTCTGGTCTTTCCCAATGATCAGGGGCTTTTATCACAAGAAGGAGTTAATATGGGTCCTGTAGGATTGGTGGGAAGAATTCTAAAAAGGCTTTTATAATGCCCTGGCAAGAATCGGGAGACATCAATTTAAGCCCTGACAGCCCCCCATAGTCATAAATTCTTGTGTTTCCCTATCACCTCCAGGACCAAATATAAAATCCTGTTTGGAGTTCAAAGCCTTCTGCAATCCAAGACTCCCCTCCCTTTTGGTCTCATTTCACCTTACTCACCACCACAAACCCTTCCATCCAGTGACACTGGCCTCCTTGCCATTTCCTGAACAACACACTCGGTCTCTTGGCTCTGGGTGTTTTCCCTGGCTGTCCCCCCATGCACTTCCTTCTTTATCTATACTTCCAGCCTTTCCTGGTTTCTTTCAAATCCCAGCTAAAACCCTACCTTCTTTAGGAAGACTTCCCCAATGGCTTTTAATTCTATTGCCTTTCCTTGTTGATTATTTCCGGTTTATCCTCTATATAACTTGCATGTACACAGTTGCAATTGTTTGCATGTTATTTTCCCCCATTAGACTAGGAGCTTCTTGAGGGCAGGGACTTGCTTTTTTCTTTCTCTGTATCTCCAGCTGTCTGGCATTGGGAAAGTTGGTGGATCACAGAGCTGGAAGAGACCAACTCATCAAAATACCCCCTTATTTTGCAGATGAGTAAATTAAGGCCCTAGCAGATTAAGTAACTCATCCAAGATAACACAGGTACTAAGAGTCAGAGGTGAGCTTTGAACTCAGGTCTTTTGACTTCAGAGCCACCATTCTTTCCCTTGAACTGGGCTTGCTCCTACAAGTCAACACTGATTATATCCCTTCTTTCTTCTTCTTTTCCCAAATGATGTTTAAAAGGCTCCTTCTCCCCATTATTATCCCTATAATTTTGTTTTTTGTTTTTTTTAGTGAGGCAATTGGGGTTAAGTGACTTGCCCAGGGTCACACAGCTAGTAAATGTTAAGTGTCTGAGGCCGGATTTGAACTCAGGTACTCCTGATTCCAGGGCTGGTGCTCTTATCCACTGCACCACCTAGCTGCCCCTTATTCATTGATTTTTAAAAACCATTTAATTTGGTAGAACTAAATGCAGCCTTGGGGCAGCTAGGTGGTGCAGTGGATAAAGCACCAGCCCTGGTTTCAGGAGGACCTGAGTTCAAACCCGGCCTCAGACACTTGACACTTACTAGCTATGTGACCCTGGGCAAGTCACTTAACCCTCATTGCCCTGCAACAACAACAAGAAGAACTAAATGTAGCCTTAAAGGCCCTCTTCAAACAAGGTATCTTCCAAGAATATGTTAAAACCATTCAGAAGTCTAAGAGAGATGTGACTTAGGAGGTAGCTTTATTTCATTATCTGCTGAATGAACTGAGACATAAAAGAGGGAGATATGGGTTCATCTAAGACATGTGCCAACAAAGACACTTTCCAGTGTCATGGAGTGTGTCCGACACAATGTCCAGAATAGGGATTCTCCATAAACAATAAGGTTCTCAAAGTGAAAATTTTAAAATGACTTTGTATTAATGAATTAATTTTCAGCTCTGGAATTCCCAGCTTAGGGCATCAATGTCCTGATGGGTGAGTGTCTCATGTGGCCCAATATCTAGGTGGTTTCCAATCACACTACACTCTCTATTCTTCAGCCATCTTCTCACCAGCTTCCTCAACACTGCACAGGTAGCGCCTTCTCCCCACCTGACCCTCACACGCTTTCCATTTCTGATTTCCTCAACATGGTAGATGCAACCAGAAAGGGCCTATCGTCTACCTCCCTATGGCTCCCTGTAATTTTCCAAACCAAAATGGCCCTCCCTAGATATCCCTCTCTTATATGCATTGTCTCTATTGGAATGTAAGCTCCTTGAGAGCAAGGGATGTATTCATTTCTATATTCATATCCCCAGAACTTAGCACACTGTTGGACTAATAAGAAGGGCTTAATAAATGATTTCCCATTCATTCATTTATTCATTCAGCCTGCATTAAATACTCCAAGGCTTTCTGGTCATTTGAAAGAAAACACCCTATCCATACTGGAAAAACAAAGGAGATGAAAATGGCTATGATGATATGCAGTTGGATGGGCAAGTCATCAAGTTATTTTCTCTGTGTGTATACATATGCATATGTACCTACATGTATATGTATACATATGTGAATAAACACACATATACACACAAAACCATAGGTGGATATTTTGTGTTTGTATGATATCTATCAGACAAATGAATTATAAACTAAGCCCAAAAGCCCAAAATTGACTGAGAAGGGAAGGAGGATCATTTTGATTTATCACTGGAAGGAACCCTAGAGCACATCAAATCCAAGCCTTGTGTCCTCATTTCTTGCTCCTCCTCAGACAGGAATTAAGGTCTCCCTTGGTGAGGTGACTGCAAGATTCTGGAGATATTTATCAAAGCTTCCTTATGATCTACATTTGGACAAATTTATACTGACATGCACTCAAGAATGTGCTGTGGCCAGCACAAGCTCCCAAAAGCTAATCGTTAAATTTTCAGTATGATCTCGCCTCAGAAACCAAGAAAACACTAGAAATCAGGGCATGAGTCATGGCTTTGTTTTCTGTCTAGATTTAAGAAAAAATGCTAATAATGCAGGTTAAACTGAGATTTTTTTTTGAGAGTCCATTATTAAACATTTGCCAGCCTATTCTTGCATAACCTCTATGGATGACCCCAACCCTTTATATTTACATTTGCTTCCAAATTGGGGAGAGGGAGAAATAAATCTCTGATAGAAGAAGAGAGACCCTGGGCAAGTCACTTACCCCCCATTGCCTCAATAATAATAATAATAATAATAATAACAACGACAATAAGAAGAAAAAGAGAGAAGTGACCAGGAACATTACTGGTCCCTGTGCTATGAGGCCAAGGTAGACTGAGTTTAGGTAAAAGGTATTTATTGAAAAGACAAATTTGAAGTGAAGTCTGGGCAATGGCGTCTCATAGCAATATGGTAGGAAACAACGCATCAGGGCTAGGCAACTGGCCCAGCCCCACTGGAGGGGATCTGCTGGGGTACTTTGTGCCAATACTTCAACTTGTCTGGGGTCTGACAGTCCCACTGCAAATTAACAGACTTTCTCAGGGCTGAAGGTTAGGCACCCAGGGCTCAAGGATGAGCTTTGACTTCAAACAGCCTGAAAGAAGGTTGTCTCCTCATGGCCCTCTGTGCTAAGTGAGAAATCACAGATGGCAAACAAGCTTCGAGGATCTGCCAGACTTCAGGGAAACAACTTATGTTAATTTCTTCTTCATTCAGCTGCCATTAACCACAATCTATTGAAAATAGACATTTGCTTGGGATAAATAAAGCCAAAAAAAAGCTAATTCAATTTGAGGCTGAATTAATAGAGGTACAGCCTCCAAATTAAGGAAAAGCAAAATCCAGCTGTCCCATCTCGATCAGATCACATCTTGGGTATGACATGAGTGTTACATTGTAGGTAGGATGTTCTCAATATGATGTGTTTTTACGGGAGGGCAGCCAGGATAGAGAGAGCACCAGGGACTAAATGGGTCATAAGATGATCATTTAAGGGACCTATAGATGTGGAAAAGACTTGGGAAAGGGTCTTTATCACTGTCCCCAAATATCTGAAGGATTGTCATAAGGAAGAGGAATGAGACTGATTCTTGGTCCCAGAAGGCAGAACCAGGAAGGTGCAATGGGTGAATTTACAGGGCAGAAGATTTTTATGGGATCTAATGAAGCTCTTACAATTAGAGCTGTCCAAAATGAAACTGGCTGCCTACAGAGGCAACAAGTCCCCATCCCTGGGAACCTCCAAGCAGAGACTGTCTTATCACTTATTGAGATGTGACAGGGTATATGCCTAAGGTCCCTTTCAGTTCTAAGTTTCTATTATAATTAAGACTATGTGCCCCAACTGTTGTTGTCCGGCCGTTTTCAGGCACGTTTGACTCTTCATGATCCCCTCTGGAATTTTCTTGGCAAATATACTACAGTCATTTGCTGTTGCCTTCTGCAGCTCATTTTATAGTTGAGGAAATTGAGGCAAACAGGAGTAAGTGACTTACCCAGGGTCACACTGCTCCTAAGTGTCTGAGGCCAGATTTGAACTCAGGAAGATGAGTCCATTGTGCCATCTCACTGGCCATGCCCTAATTATATAAATGATGGCTTGATTGCTTGATAGATATGCACACTGAAATGTCAAGATGCCAAACTCCTAAGTTCTGAGGTGTACTGAGGGAACAGATGCTGGTACCATTATTTGGTTTCAAAGTATCTTCCATGAAAAAGGCAAGCTGTAGGTGGGCAGCTGGGAAACATCAGAAGGGCGGGCTTTATTCCAAACCTAAGTATTCTTCAGTACCGAAGACCACAAGGATCATCCATTTAGTTCTGGGAGAGACCTTAAAGGTCATTTAGTCATTTTCAATAAGCAACTGTTAACACTTAACACAGTGATTTGCACATAGTTAAGGAGTTTTATTAACACTCATTCATCCATCTAATCTTCTTTGTTTTACAGATGAAAATAACTGAGGCTTGGTGAGGCACAATGACTTTTCCAAGGTCATGCAAGTAGTGACACAATACCATTCAAACATGGGTCATCAAATAGCTTCATTCTTTCAAATAGCATCAGCTGCCTCTCCTTCTGGGGTGATTTTCTGAAACCGTTTTTTCAAGAAGAAACTTTTAATTTCCATCAAAGAAACTCCATGGTTCTAGTGTGGGGATTCTGTGAGGCAGAGGGGCCCATGAAGGGTTGGCCAGATGTCTGGATCCCATGGCTGACTAGGCCAAAGAGAAGTTTAGGAATATTCATCTCTTATGCATTTGACTTTTACTTGGGGAATAGGACTGAATTAAAAACAGAATGAGCTGCATTTGATTTTTTTTTTAAGAAAAAGGTTATTATTGCTCTTTACCAAATAGTTTGGCTATCTATCTCCCTGATTCTTCAAGAATCTATCTGTTGGTATTCATAACACCTGGAAAGGGGGTAGGTGGCTGGCTGGCTAGTAGCCAGGGTAGGAATTTTGGCCTGTTTCCTAGCTGGACAAATAATTCACTTACTTCTCTGAAACTCAGTTTCCTCATCTGGGAGCATTACCTACTTTACAGAGCTGTTGTGAAAGTCAGTTTAAATAATGAATATGAAAAGCACCACATAATTGTAAAGTGCCATAAACCATGAGGGATCATTAGGGATGATTTTAAAAGGATCATTTATTTAAAATGAACATAATGCATGTACTCTAGTGGCAGCCCTGTCTCCTGATAATCTGTTCACTTGAATCAACCAATCAATCAATCATTCCATCAACGATCATGTTTTAAATGCCTACCACAGCAGTTTAGTTCTCAAAGTGTGGTACACAGACCTCTGGGGGACTCCAAGACCCTTTCAGGGGGCCTGCAAGGTCAAACCTATTTTCATAACAATATTAAGAGATCTTAATTTCTAATGCAGCAAACCAATCACTGTAAGGCACATAAATGAAAGTAGGGTGTATTTTTTGTGGGGCAGGTGGGATACTCAATAATTTTTTGTTTTGTTTTGTTTTTGTTTTTGTTTTTTTGCGGGGCAAGGGGGGTTAAGTGACTTGCCCAGGGTCACGCAGCTAGTAAGTGTCAAGTGTGTGAGGCCGAATTTGAATTCAGGTACTCCCGACTCCAGGGTCGGTGCTTTATCCACTGCGTCACCTAGCTGCCCCCTCAATAATTTTTAAGATTCAAAGAACAAAAGGTTTGAGAACTGCTGGCCTACCCTATGCTAGGCAGGCCCTGTGCTAGGGGATGGGGGTTCAAATCCAGAAGTGAGTCCCTGTCCTCCAGGAGGATAGGACAAAACTTGGCTTAATGGAAAGAAAACTGGAACTAGAGTCAGGGGACCTGGATTTGAATCCTTCCTCTGCCATCTTTAGGCAAGTCGTCTGTTCATCTGTAAAACAGGGCATTGCCTTAGATGGCCCCTCTAATTCAGAAAAGTAGGTTGGTTGGTGCCTGGTTGGGCTTTGAATGCCAAACAGGGAAATTGCTGTTTGATTCTAGAGAAGAGGAATATACTTCTCTAAGATCTCATCTCTCCAGGACTGTGATGGCACTTCAGTTCCTTTGGCAATGATAAACACTGGAGCTTAGAATCATTAGTTAAAATAGGCAGCTGCCAGTTGGGGTCTCCATCTTATAGTTGCTACACCCAGGTAAACTCTATCTATTGCCATCTCCCCTACCCCTGCCCCACAAGGAAACTTGCTGTTCCCTGGGTGATTCATATCTTAGCATTTGGAAACCACAATAGAATTTGTCTTTACAAATCTTAATTTGCACATGCTTTTCAGCTAACAACCCTAGTCTCATTTTGTGATGCTTCTCCTGGGGCCGGGGGAGAGGGGAGGATTCTACCTACACCTTGACTGCAAACAAAGGGAGCCAAGCAATCCGGGCTGAAACATGAAAATTAACTCAAACCCTTCCTGTTAGTCCCACTAGATGTCATGCTCACACTACAACCCCCAACATCTGACTACAGGCAGCTACAGGGAAAAGATTTGGCCACATCCTTGCAAAAGCATCATTTCTAACAGGAAGAGATTGAGATAATCTTCATGTGGGAGACAGGATGGACAGCTCCCTGGAGCCTGGAGTGGATTACAGAGGTGGTTTGCTCTTTCCATTGATGATTCTCCTTGTAGTTGAGAAGTCAAGCCATAGAGGAAGTGAAAAGGCAGCAGGCTTGAGGATGGTGGATGATCCTTTGTCCTTTGTTAAGGTTGGTCAGCAATCCTTCTGACGACTTCTGGAATGTTGTCCTGTGTCGTCCCAGGAGTAAATGAACATAGTCTGATATGCAGAAACACATCTGCATGGTTACCCATCCACACTAATTTGCCCTAGAGCAGCACTTGCTTAATAGAGGGCACTTTCTCTAACCTTCAGGAATCCTAAAACCAAATATCACTCAAATTGACACCTCATGGTTAGTACTTGTGTACTGAAAGCCCCTTTAAACTAGAGGGGTCCCCAGAGGCTAGCTAGTACAAGAATTCCCCCCTACAACATTCCTCTGTATTTAGGGGAAGATCTTCAGTAACAGGAAACTCAATACCTCAAGAGGCACGTTGTTCCATTGCTGGACAACTCTAATGTTTAGGAAGTTCTCCCTAAAAAAAATCTGCCAGAAATCTACTTCCCTCTGAGTTCCACCCATTACTCCCAGTTCTGCCCTCTGGATCCAAGGGGAACAAACCTAGACCCTCTTCTGCATGACAGTTGGCCAGATGTTTGAAGACAACCACCACAGCTCCCTTGAAAGTCTTGTCATCTATAAGCTAAACATCTCTAGTTTTTTCAATTGATCCTGCTATTGGAGGGAAGGTGGTACAGTGGAAAGGGCTCTGTACATGGAGTCCTCAGATCTGAATCCAATTGTCAGCTTTACCCTTCCTATCTTTGTGACCTTGGCCAGACTTAATTAACCTTTCTTGGCCTCCATCTTCTCGTCTGTAAAATGAAAGGTGTGGGGGGAGAGGGATGAGTAACCAAGGTCCCTCTCAACTTTAAGTCTATGATCCTATGGTTTCCATTCTGCCTCTTCCTTCTTATCCTCTAGATTGGCTTCATAAAGTCTTTCCTGGGCACAATTCACTACATGTGGGACCATTAGGGCAAGGACACAATCGAAATAGTCAACTGTCCAAGACTCCCTTGAGTGTGCATACTCTGTACCCAGCACTGCATTGGATACTGAAATGCCACCTGAAGGGGTGGAAGAGGAACCCCCAGGAGAACATAAACTCTGAAGAGCTATTTTTTTTGTCTTTGCATCTCCCAGGCTTCACTGGGAAGGGGGCAAGATAGAAACTTATGATCTTCAGGAAAAGCAATGGTGAAGCTGGAGGTTCCAAGAGTTGGCATTTAGTTCTAAACTAGGGGAATCTTTCCTGGTATGAAAGAGGATGAAGAAAAAGAGATGCCAAAGCAATAGAGAACAAAGAAGAGCTATCAAGAAGATCTAAAAGGTGATGAGAGAGAGCTGAGGGATCTCTGTGGCTCCTAAAGTGGCCTTTCTCTTAGAACAATGCAAAAGAAGGTGTTCTAAGACCTTGTGAATCTTCTGAAACTTTGGGTCACAACCCCATATGGTGGTCGAGCAACTGGATGTGGGGGTCATGAAAAATTTGGCAACAGTAAAAGGTTATGTATACCTATTTTGTATACCTACATACACAGGGTCGCATAAAAAATTTCTCTGGCAAAAGTTTTAACATCCTTGTTCTAAGAGAAGTAAACAAAACTAAGGGAAAATTTATTAAAGAATCTAAATTGTAAGGTCCATAACGTTAAGCAAGGCAAAAAGGAGGGGATTTTGAGAGCCACCGAAGTCTGGTGAATGTTCAATGTACAAATAAATGAATAAACACAAACTGGGTGCCAAATCCCTATTTTGCTTTTGGAAATTTCGTTGGGAATCATTCAAGTCCACCAAAAGCCACTCCACACTTCCTGTCTAGAAACCAACCTTTCCTCTGACCCCACTCCTCCCCCAAGTGCCACACGAGGCTGTCTGAGCCTATTGCTGCAAGGCAGGCAGCCCAGGGAAGGGGTGCTGGTGTCCCTGCAATGTGCCAAGGCTCACCCCATGGTCACTGGTCCCATGTGGAGCCCGCTGGGCTCCAAAAGCACAGCCTACTACATGCATTTTGGGGTTTGAGCAGAATTATCTTTCAAGACCTTTCCCCCCCACCCCAATCCTAACTAGGCAGTAATTACCCATAAGCTGGTGTAGAGCATGGCTATTGGGCAAGATTCTCTTTATGAGCTTATGTCAGATTTATTCTACAGAGTTGCTGGGGAACACACATCCTACAGTGTCTGGTCACTGAGCCTACTTTCCCCTCCCACTGGTGTGTGAATAGGCATGTATTTCCTTCCAGGCCAGTACTTTTGTCTGAATCAGGACTGAATCAGGGAGCTTTCCCGTATCTTGTGCCAATGATCTTCTGAACCCAACTGTAGGACTTTCATTTACCTCCATTAAATGCATCTTGATCAGATTCTAGCGTGTCAGGATCTTCTTGTATCCCCATGACGCCATCCATTGTATTATCCAATTCTGTGTCATCTGCCAGTTGGGCGGATGTTCCTCCAGCCACAGAACTGATAAAATGCTGAGGCCCAAGATTAGATGATGGTGATGATCATGATCATGAGCCAAATGCCATGGCTTATGTAAAACACTTCATAAGCCTTTTTTAAGGCTCTATGTTGATTCTGTTATTATAATTATTAACTATTGCTGCTTCTGTCAGCTGGCATTTACTTGGCACTTTAGGATTTGCCAAGTGCTTTTTTGTATTGATCTCTCTCTTTTTTTTTTTTTCTAGTGAGGCAATTGGGGTTAAGTGACTTGCCCAGGGTCACACAGCTAGTAAGTGTCAAGTGTCTGAGGCCGGATTTGAACTCAGGTACTCCTGACTCCAGGGCTGGTGCTTTATCCACTGCGCCACCTAACCGCCCCTTGTATTGATCTCACACATTTCTGCAGCACATTCCAGTAGAGACCTCCCTCGAGGTGGATCTCAGTTGTTTAAATCACCACTTCTGGGGTATGGTCTTTGGATCCATCTAACTGCTACCCACATCTTTCCATCTTCCCCAGGCTAAATATCTCCAGTTCCATTGATCAATGACACAATCTCTGGGGTTTTCACTATCCTGACAGCCCTCTTCTGGATGCTTCCAGTTGATCAAGAGCATTCCTTAATGCCCTGAATTGAAAATAGTACTACAGATGTAATCTGACCAAGACCATCATCTCCTCAGTCTTGGACACCATTCCTCTCAATGAAGAGTGTAAGATTGCATGTTACTTCCACATACTATGCTTTAGCCAAAGTGTTCTACTCTTTGGTCCCCATATTTGTTCTGTGCTCTCCTACTTTGCTCACTCTGTTACCTATGATTGGAGCATTTTCTGTCTCTTGGGATTTAGAGCTGAGATGGATTTGATGCAAATCTCATCTCCTTCAGAGGGCCTTCCTCGATATCACTAGTAGTTCCTTAAAGCCCTCTCCTCATCCTCTTTTTATGCCTTTCCCAGACCATCCCCAATATTTGGAATCAATCACTTAATCAACAAGTTATTTATTAAGTCTTCCATGTATGTGTTAGGAGATCTGGGAATACAAAGTTGGAAGAGAGGGAGACAGTGTCCTAGGTTCAAGTCCCACCTGACACTACTTTTGTTACCTTGGGCATATCCTTCCATCTCCCTGGGCCCGTTTCCTCACCTGTAAGGTAAGGGAGTTGGAATAGCCCCTATGATCCCTTGTGGTTCCAAGTCTATAATCCTTTGATCTTACTATTACACCTGGATTTCACATCTAAATGGACATCACCTCCACATATACCCTGTCCTTTCAAGGCCCAGCTTAGGCATCTTCCCTAGTTGAAAGTATTCTCTTGCTTCAGATTTGTCATAGAGCAAAGAAGACATCCAGGCAATGCACTTAGGATCAGGGATGACCATATACTCTTTATAACCTCCCTCCCCCTCTAATTAGATTGTTAAGCTTCCAGAAGGTAGTTTACTGCTTCTTAGGCCTTGATTTTGCTTCTTTAGATCTTTTAGGGAATTTTATACGGATTGTATTGCCCTCTGTTGAACTCCATACTCAATGATTAAATCCTAATTTATTTGTCCTTCTAGACCTGAGTCTAGAAGAAGAATAAATGAAGATTATGGGAGAATAATGCTTGTGTGTGCAAGAAATGCATACATGTTGTGGAAGCAGCCCCTCCCCCTAGCAACATGAAGAAAGCATTTAAAAAATCATACTAGTCAGAGGCCTATAGTCATAATCTGAAAGCCTTAACAATAGTCTCTGTTAATTCTGTGACAAGGTCTGTTTCCCTCCATCTGATCAGCCCAGGAAGGACTCTTTCCTTGAAGCAATCAGGTCAGTGAGTTGTGCGAGGTGAGGGGCTTTTGACTGATCCAACTTGATAGGATAAGGGCAATGATTCACCTAATAGAAGGAAGAAGTCTCTTTGATGATTTCAGTTTACAGTCGTTAGGGCCGTACTGGTCAGCTGTAAAGGGCAACCCATGGCTAAAGAAGAATTGAATAGTTTCAGGGAAATGATTAAGAGTAGGAGAAAGTTAAGTGACTATTCTTTTGTTTAATGGACTGTGAACTGAACTGCTACCTGAATGCTGGGCCCTTGCTTAGTCTTGAGTGTTAAACATTACTCATTCAAGAATCCTATAAACTGAGACACCAGAATAACTTATAGAGTAAGATGGCCAAGGGAATGAGCAGCATCTGCTAGTTTGGGCATTTCTTTCTCTAAATTGAAAAATGGTTGGATTAGGATAGTGACAAAAATTAATAAAATTCTTTCTGGCAGGCAAAGTATACCATTATTTTTTCTATAATATTAATATTCAAGCTTGGACTGTATACGTAACTAACTACTGGTTAAACAACAACAACAAAAACAGGCTTGTTCCAGTAGCCTTGAGCTGTTTTTTATTTGCATGTGCCCATGCACATAACCCTCAATTCCCAAAGTACCAGAGGATATCCTTCCTATATCCAACATATCCATCGTCCTATCAATGGGATGACTAGCTTTACTGTAGGTCAGAGGCTAGATGACTACTTCCTGGGGATCTTTCTTATTCCGGTGTAGGTTGTACAAGATGGCCTCTCTGGTCCCTTCCAAATCTGAGATTCCCATCAAGAAACTGGCTAAGACTTTCTTTTTCAGCACTCCAGACAGGGAGAAGGGACCCTTATTTTGTCCAGTCCAGAATGCCATCTCTAAGAATAAAACTTCAAGTCTTTAAAAATGTTCCCACGGTGATTCAGATGGATTGGGTTTGGCTGCTAACATTTCCCATTATGGGCACTGGCTTCCCATACTCTTGCTTTTTGTTTTGTTTTGTTTTGTTTGTTTTTGGAGGGCAATGAGGGTTAAGTGACTTGCCCAGGGTCACACAGCTAGTAAGTGTCAATTGTCTGAGGCTACATTTGAACTCAGATGCTCCTGAATCCAGGGGCCGGTACTTTATCCACTGTGCCATCTAGCTGCCCCCAGCTTCCCATACTCTCGAACTGTAACCAGGGCAGAGAAGAAAATGAACATTTTAGGGACCGGATGTCTTCTAACATTTTCAACAATAATTCATGAAACATATAGAAAAAAGCAAGCTTCTGCTTAGAAGGAAGGGCCCATGTTCAGGTCATTCAAATGTCCTGGGCAAAATTTAATGGAATGAATCTAACCGTTGCATGAAAAAGAGGGAGCCCGTTCTTTCTGTCACTTTATCGCATTCCTTGACCGCACTGCCCCTCCCACACCCAGATTCTGAGCAAGTGTTTGCAAAGACTTGGTGTTTTTTGTTTTTGTTTTACAGATGAAAAAGTTGACCCACACTTTGATTTTCTTTATTTTCAATCGATACGGTATGAATACAAAGTTTCTAGAAAGCTACAAAAAGTCTACCACTTCCTCAAGAAGGCATCAAAATGTGTCACTTTGCAAAGACATGAAAACACCTGCAGTAACTGACGCAAAAATAGCATTTTTAGAGGGATGAAATAATTGCACTTAACTGGCATGGATATTAAAGTTATCACACATGTACCGCGAGAGCTAGAATACAGTGTTTTTTTTTTACAAAGCACTTTATAAAAAAATTCTCTGCACACAAACCCTATAATTTTCATATTACTATCATACTAAAGATAAATTCACTTTAAAGCCAACACTTAAAACATTTTGAAACAAAAAAGGTACCAGTACCTACACACAGACAATAACAAATACAAGAATACTGTACTGCCAAGAGATTGAAGTGAACTTCTTTTGGAAATTTCTGCAATCAGGTTAAAGAAATAGGTGAGATTTTCTTTGCCCTCCCCCCTTCCCTCCCCCAACAGGGTCCCCACCCACCCACCCACCCGGCCCAATCTAACAAAAAGGAAATGCTTTATCAAAAGGCAGTTTCCACATCAAGTCACCAGCAGCAGTACAATCATAAAGTAACCACTGACCATATATGAATATGCTTATTAAGTCACAAACCCATTTTTATACACATTACACGAATAAACATAAAGTGAGAATTCCATTAAGTCATTTACAACGTGAACAGATGCACATGGAAAAAACAGGTTTACATAAGATGTACAGATAGTAAAGAATTAAAGGCTATTCAGGTTTGTTTTTTTTTTAACTGTTATAAAATTCTGTCATTTTTCAGGCACGTACTGTATTTCATTTATTTATTTGTTTGTTTGTTTATTTATGTCTGCGGCCATGAGCCTGAAGTAAAAAGGCCCACAAAAAAATGTGTCTTTTAAGGAGGTAACAGGGAAAAAACATCCTTTGTCAACCAAGGGCTTTCAACAGCTAATTGACACAATGAAGATTACAAATAAGAAACTGGATAAGTCAGAGACTGATTTCCAATTGGCTTGTACTTGAACACTAACAGGTTCTTTTTCAGAAGAAGAAGGAGAAGAAAAAGAAAAAAAAGAAGAAGAAGAAGAAGAAGAAGAATGCACAATCTGATAATTAAAGGCAGACAAAAGAGGTCAACCAGAGAGAGGTCTGAAACTGGAATCTATAACAATGGATGATGAATGATAGAGAGATTAAACATTTTTAAAAAATCAGATCAAACACTTCAGCGTATACAGACTCCAAAAAAACTTCACAGGGAGTAAGAAAACCAATTACATCCAGAGAATTAGGACAAGAAAATAAATACAAGTATTTCAGCTATTCTCATGGTAGGCTGACTTCTGCTAGCTGTCTACTGGTGTTAAACATTAATCATACAAACTTCACTTTGAAAGATACAGGCAATGGGTTTAATCAGGCTGGAAAACTATTGCCAAATGAAACTGAGCTGAAAAGCAAAAAGGGAAGAATAGGGAAACAAGTATTGTTAGAGCTTCAATTTCTTTCAAGGAAGGATGCAGTACCAGGCTATGCTTTGGAAATTCAAGTAGCTAACTAGCTTGTGTAGTGTTTGAATGGAAAAGGCCAAATTTTAATGGCATTCCAGATAAGTTTCTTCTCATACGTAAATCTTCATAGCACAAGGATTAAAGGGGAAGAGTGTGGAGAGAGAGGTACAGAAATCAAATGATCTAAAATAAAAATTCAAATTTAGAAAGAGTACTCTCGGGGCAGCTAGGTAGTGTAGTGGATAAAGCACCGGCCCTATATTCAGGATGACCTGAGTTCACACACTTGACACTTACTAGCTGTATGACCCTGGGAAAGTCACTTAACCCTCATTGCCCCAGGGAAAAATAAATGGGTACTCTCATGATAGAAACCACGCAGGAGCAAACACTATATGTCCAAAAAAGTTCACAAAGTGACTATAAAACTGTGTTTGTAATGAAAACACCTCTCTTCCAGAATTTGGTTGGGCTGGTGTTTTTCCCTGGTCCCCTAGCCCAACCCCTCACTTTCATTTTCCACATAATGTATGGCCCAGATCTCAAAAGGTGACAAAAGCAGACACTGGCTTTAAGGAGTTGCCTTCCTTGGGGCTGAAACATTTCTTGAAAATGCTGAGTTGTGAATGGTGCTCTTTGGGAGATTTTTTTTCAAAGCACATTCAGACATCACACTCAAGAGTCAACATTTCCAGTCTTTAAAAAAAAAAAAAAAAGCTGGTTTGGATTTGATTTACCCTAACTCACTTTGGTTCTGTACGTTTATCTCAGTCTGGTGCTTCCAAATTTCCAAAGAGTCTAACTTTGTAAACAAAATAAGTGCACACTAGGACTAGTCTAAAAAGAAAGCCTTCATAGGAACTGAAATGCTCAACAGAAAGGAGACCGAATGAACCCAGAGTTGTAACACTTGTCCACTGACAAATGGATCCTGTGGCAGTCACGTTGCACAGACACAAGATTGAGCAGGGAGCTGAAAAGGGAGTAGTACATGGGTAATCTGGATACGTTAACATCCCAGTTACTGGTCTTCACGACTGTAAAACGATGGTAGATGGTGGTAGGTTCTGGACACGGCCATCTGACGACTAGGGGCAAGCAGGTTACCACAGCAGTGCTCTCTTGTAAACGGAGGCCTAGAGTTTTGTGTGTGTGTGTATATGTTTTTCCCCCCTCATTCCAATAAACCAAAGGCATTACGGTGATCTCTAAATATTTTTGGTCTCTCTACAAATTATCATCATCATGGTAGCACTTTTCTAAGCTGGAACGGCAAACCAAAGGCACTTTCATGCTAGAGTGAAGATTCAAAAATAGTTAAGTATTTGGTCGTGAAATTTAAAAGGCAGCATCATAAGTACTTTTCACAGAAAACTATGAAGTTGTAACCTTTCATTTTGGCATATACATTTAAGAGCGTAATGATGGGATTGACTTGGATAATAATTACATGTTTTAGACCAAGTAGTCAAAAAAGTTTCCTGTGGAACCAAAGAAAAAAGGTGTTCATTTGTTTGTTTGTTTGTTTGTTTTGAATGGAGCCAATTTATAAAATAAGGTCAAGAACGGCTCTAAGAAAAGGCTGGTGGCACATACGTCTAAGAGAACACTAAGGCACTGCATACTGGAATGCTTTGGCAGCTTTGAATTAAAAAGTTCCTAGAAAAGTAACAGTTACGGGAGAAATACTTCCAGCTTACAAAAGGGCGGCCTTTTTGTACCGCACACCCCACGTTGAACATCCCAAGGATTTAAGGCTTTTCAGAATGAACGTGTGCAGGGCTTAGCCATGTACAGGAAAAAAAAAAAAAAGTGAAGAAAAAAAAAAAGCAAAGCAAACACTTCCTCCCAGAATGACACATGAACAACACTGATACACAGGCTTGGAGAAACCCAATGTCAGGACAGATGCAGATGCAGTACCGGAGCATAGAAAACTGTACCTGGTTTGTAAATGGACTGTTCTATTGTTATACAATTCAAATTGTTGACCTTACAAAAACAAACTGCTAAAGCCACTATGGGATTGGAGTCTTAAAGAAGACTTGACTTTAAAATAGTAGTTTTAGAATAGAGGGTGACCTTTGGGCTGTCAGGATGCCGTGCTCTTGCTGATGGGATGGTCAGCATGGTAAACTTGTCTACAGGAGCCTATGGTGGAAGGTGAACCATATACACAATGCTAACTAAAAGGCTCATCAGCTTTACTATGTGCCTATCAATGACATGACTGTAAGACAGGATCCCTGGCCAGCAAGCAGCAAATGATATTCAGATAGAGCTGTGTCACTTCCACAGAACGGTGATCCTGCCTCTTCCATAGCCTCTCAGATCTCGACTGACTCCCTCCTCAAGCCATTCATTCCCTCTCAAAGTCTGGTTGACCTCTCTCCCAGTCAAGACTCTTCTGTCTAAATCTTCCAGGGTCTCCCTCCCAAAAATGATATTTCCCCTGGAGTGTCTATAGAAGTACTGGTCTGGCAAGTGAAACCTTGGCATGGGCTAAAAGGAAATTCACCAAAATGGCAAAGATACTAGGAATGAAAGCTCTGAGGAATGATGGAAAGGGATGATGAAAAGGGACTCTCTTTCTATAAATGAGGGCACCAAGCATTCACCCTTTCTATCAAGAAGGGAACAGTACTTAACAGTAACAAGAAGGCAGTTGATTGGTAAAGAACTTGTTCTGGAAAGACTGGCACAGGTTACATATTGAATCTCTTTTTGGGTGATCTTTCCACAACCTTTGGCAAATCAGTTCACTTTTGTGGGCCTCAGTTTCCCCATCTATAAGGTGGAGTGGGGAAGGGGGTATCGGATGACAAGGTCTCTGGGGTTTGTTTGACTAGCTATAGACTCACAATCCTCTATTTCTTGAGGTAGCCCTGAAGCCAGGATTTGGCAATGTGTCATGGTAGTGGTGGTTGGCCCTTGTGCTCCAAGAGGACCAAGATGATGTCACTATGTTGGGGTCAAGGTACGGTGTGTCTGACTGTGTCTGATTAGACCAACAGGAGCTCAGAAGACTCTATCACAGGTTGGGCACATGTATAATGGTAAGGGCCCTGGGACAGAAGGTGATCGATCGGAAAACCCACAGTCCCAGCTTTGATGGGCAAGTCCCTTAAATGTCTTTGGACCTCAGTCTCTTCCTTTGTAAAATGACGGCTTAGGCTAAATCATTGTTTCCAAAACACCAGCATGAAAACATTTTCTCACTAAAGGCCTTTACTTTATAAAACCTATAAACTTAAGCAAACCTACTGACTGTCCTGCTTTCTGCATTCCGGGGCTCACAATTTCCGTTTCTTTCTTCCCAGGTCCCCATCCCCATTCCCATGAGATCAGTCTAGTATGGGATGGGAAACCCTGGACTACGTGACCTCCAAAGGGCCTTACTAGTGCTAACATTCTGTTTAAGACAGTCTCCAAAGCAGTCCCTGATTTTATGCTGGGTCAGGAAAATAATGAGGAATGGAGTCACGCCTTGGCTCTTCAACCCTCATCACGGCCCAGCCGAATGTCCTTCTGTCATCACACATTCACTGTGGGAAATAGGAGGGGCTCCAAACTCCCTGGTAAAAAAAAAAACAAAACAGCATGGTGGAAGGCCTGAGAAGAAGGCATAGGGTCCCAGTATTTAAGAGGACTGGCTATCAGGTGGGGTCTATTCCTGGATGTTTTTAGTTCTACAACCAGAATATTGGAGAGAGGAAGGGATGACCTAAAGGAGAGCCTGAAAGAGGGCCTCAGATAAAATCCTGCATTTTCCCCAGGCAGATTTAGGGGAGGATGGGTTGTTAGGAAGAGATGGAAGAAGAAACAGAAGCCACTACTGAAGGGGGCAGCCACAGGGCATCCGAAAGTTCTCTGCCCCACTATTGAGAAGTGCTGGATAAGAGAAAGCTTTAGCTTTGGAAAAATGAAGGATTAAAAAAACAAAACAAAACCAACCCAAATTTTTAAGAAAGGAGAAATATCAGTGTTTGGGTTTTTTTTATCAAAAAGCTACCCCAAACTCACTAAGAACACAGCAAAAGTTTAAGGAGCAGAAGGAACAGAGGTGGAATTCATGTCAAAAACCACCTGAGTGGTTTGTCACACAATTGTGTTGAGGATCAAAGATGCCTCCATATCAAGAACTGTAACTAGGGTGCTAGGAAGCCAGCAGGAGAGACCGGGGACACTAAGAAGGAGTGGTTTACTGGGCTGTTTTTTTTATCACTTCTTTCCGGTACTACTATAGAAGATATTTTTGAGTCTCTGTGGGAGGGGTGTGTGTGTGTGCATGCATGCGTGTGTGTGTGTACGTGTACCCGTACACTTTGAAAAATAGATTGAAATGTCCCTCCTGCTTGGTGGCCACACAAGTCATATATGCCTCCCTCTGGGCATCAGTGCAATGGGACTACTATGGGAAGAAGGTAGGCAGGATACCAAAAATCTTGTTTTAGTTTTAAGTCAAAGTTTAAAGTTGCACAAAATCCTTTGGGACACCCCATATCCTGGGGACACACAGCCACTTAGCCACAGGACTAGAGGATGTAACCCAAAAAGATGAGCACAACCTTAAAATAAAGGGCCACCTGTGAGCAGCCAAATGAGCCCTGGAAATAGGATCAAGGACAACATCTGGACCTGGCCTAAGTTTGATGACAGGCTTTGTAAAGGCTCAGAGCCCAGAACCATTTGTCCTTCTCTGAAGATGTAACAGCCCCAACAGTGCAGCACAAGGTGCACTCTCCCATCTTGTCTTCCCAGGGTCAATGTGCACACCCTTGTGAAACGTATGGTGCGCTAGGAAAAGAGACAGATTTGGAATCAAAGGACCTGAGTTCAAATCTTGACTCTGCTACATACTGGGAAGTGTGATGCCAGGACCATCTCTTCCTCTTTCTTGGCCTCAGTTTCTTCATTTTTCAAAGGAAATATTTGGGGCAGATGATGAATAAGGCCCCTGTTAAATCGGTCTCCTACGCTAGGCTTGGGTAAGAGGTTGCACCCTGTAGCTGCGAAGTAGTTGTTATCTGTGTGATAAATGGCACAAAACTGGCACTCGATAAACATGGATGGATGGAAGGAAGGAAGGAAGGAAGGAAGGAAGGAAGGAAGGAAGGAAGGAAAGGGAAGGGAAGGGAAGGGAAGGGAAGGGAAGGGAAGGGAAGGGAAGGGAAGGGAAGGGAAGGGAAGGGAAGGGAAGGGAAGGGAAGGGAAGGGAAGGGAAGGGAAGGGAAGGGAAGGGAAGGGAAAGGGAAAGGGAAAGGGAAAGGGAAAGGGAAAGGGAAAGGGAAAGGGAAAGGGAAAGGGAAAGGGAAAGGGAAAGGGAAAGGGAAAGGGAAAGGGAAAGGGAAAGGGAAAGGGAAAGGGAAAGGGAAAGGGAAAGGGAAAGGGAAAGGGAAAGGGAAAGGGAAAGCGAAAGCAAAAGCAAAAGCAAAAGCAAAAGCAAAAGCAAAAGCAAAAGCAAAAGCAAAAGCAAAAGCAAAAGGGAAGGGTGGTTAACAAATGGAGTGATGCCACCTGCTGGAGAGTTACTGTAGGAAAGCTCCGCCATGAGAAGGCGTCTGAGGGCAAGCCATGTGATTTGGAAGGTCAGTTCCTTGGCGTCAGGAAGTGACGTTTGCTCGTGGGTACTGTCTATCAAAGCTACCAGCCAATTAGCTTGGATCTGTGTGTTCGTGTGGATGGGATGTTCCCAGTTCCACAGGAGGCTTGTGGGATGAAGAAGGGGTGGTTCTTGCTCTTTCGTCAGGACTCTCATGGAGAGTGGAGCTAAAATGCAGGTTCCCTGGGATAGATAGATGTAAGCATCTAGGCCTTTCTCTCTCTCTTTACCAAATTCTTATTCTCCTTAATAAATGTTTAAAAGTCTAAACTCTTGCTAAAGCTTATAATTTATTGGCAACCACTCATTAGATATTTTAGACAGTATAGCTAGATAGCAACTTTACAGAAAGAAGGAAGGAAGGAAGGGAGCCCCATGCTCTGTAATATGGATTTTTTAATAACCAGAGTAGAAAGAACCCAAGTGAGGTTATCACTTTCCCTACTAACTCTAATTGCTGCTGAATGTATTTGAGTATTTGAAGGAGGGAAAGTCTTCTACAAGAAAAGAGCCTCCAGATGAGCTTGTTTCAAAAGAATGAGCAAGGGCATATGCACCAGGGTTAGTCACAAGCAGCACATCCAAACCTTAAGGGGGTGAGTCAGTACACAGAATCAAAGGGCTTCAAGAGATGATCAGAAAATGCATCTTGTTTGTGTCCACACAGGGACCACCTTAGATTTTCAAGTGAATGTGGGTCGGTTAGAAGAGCCCAGTTGGGCCTGTGATGTTCTGGGTGGCAGCAATACTAAAGCAGATGAGCCTTTTGGAGTTTGGTCTATGAAATCTTCTTCCCACCACAACCCTCTCTCTACTTTGCAGCTAACAGTGCAGTATTCATGCCAATTTTTTAAAAACTCATTTTGTTACTAATAATTTCAGTGTTTCAAATTCTTCGACTCAAATTAATAGAAAATTTAGTTGTCCATATAAAATATAACTGCACACATGACTACAATGTAAGTTTAAAATTTCAGTATTTACCTACTTATTGCAAAACAAGCCATCTTTTTCATTAAATAATCAAATCTTCATATTAGTACAATACAATTTTATATTTTTAAATACACTCTATATGTTATGTATAAGGGATGACATTTCCTTTCTTTGCAATACCTGTTCAGATGTTTAATGGATTAGAGAATTAGTTTTAAATGGTGAGGAAAAAAAATACAATTTTGCCTCATTAGGGTCTTCCTACCAAGCATTTCTTAAGGCTACGTTGTAACATTTGGTTTCAAAAAGGAAAAAAAAAAAGGTTTTGTTTAAAAAATAATTTAGTGAATTACATTCGTTTCACCCTAATTAGTTACAAAGATAATTCTAAAGTTTTTTCACTTTGTGTACTCATTTACATTTACACTTAAAGTTTCACTTTAATTTTACTTGCATCTTAAAACAAGTACTTTATGCTGGAGAAAAAAACTAAATACATTTGTATAAATGCTGTAAATTTCCCATGGCAAATGCTTCTGTCTTACATTTTCTACCACAATTAAAAACAGGCCTCCCCAGACAGAGACCTCAGCTTTGTAAGTGTCATCTTTCCCAAAGAACTGTGGGTTACAAATCTGAAGAACACATCATTTTAGAAAGAATTTTTGTTTTTTACAACTGTACCAGAATTTCACAGCTACAATGATATATGAACACATGAAAAAAATGACTCTGACAGGATTTAGAAAACCGTGGGGGCCGCCTGGGGCCGGGGGCCCGGCCCCTTAGTACGGAGGTTTATAGTCTGTAGTTTCATGATGACGTGTGTGTGTATGTGTGTATATGTATATATAAATAACCGTGCTCAGTCCTTTACAAGCCTGTAAATATGATGCTGTGCTCCGTGTTCACTATTTGAAACTTCAAATACGCAGGCCATGCAGAGCAGGGTTTCTTGTGTATCCCTGTTTGTTACCACCTGTAAGAGACAGAGATCACACATGGAGTAAGCTGGGCTTGCGACAGGTGCCTCCTTACAGTCTGAATTCATTCACCCAATGCTATGACAACCATCATTCATTTAAAGACAAATATTTATCAGCTCTGGCCAATGGCCACATAACCTGCTCTCAAAGAAGGGTTTAGCTGGAACCTTGGTCAAAGAGATGGTTCAGTTAAACTACCTGAACCATCCAAAGGATTCTGTCCTGACAGAAGCCCACCTGCAATGCTGGGGTCCTGGCAGACTCCAATGACATGATTACAGGAAGCAGGCACACAGAATTTCAGAAATGGAAGGGACCCCTGAGTCCATCTTACCCAACCCAGACTTAGATAAGAAGAACTCCCCTCTAAATCAAGGGTTCTTTCACCTTTGGTGTGATGTGGCTCCACCCTTTGGCAGTCTAGTGAAGCCTATGGGCCCCTTCTCACAATCCTGTTGGGTTTTTTTTACTTTTAATTAATTTTGCAGGGCAATGGGGGTTAAGTGACTTGCCCAGGGTCACACAGCTAGTGAGTGTCAAGTGTCTGAGTCCGGATTTGAGCTCAGGTACTCCTGAATCCAGGGCCAGTGCTTTATCCACTGTGCCACCTAGCTGCCCCACAATCCTGTTTTTAAATGCTTAAAATAAAACACACAGGCTTACAAAGCAACCAATTATACCAAAAATGCTATCAAAATATTATTACGAAGTTTGTGGACCCCAGACTGAGAAATACTGCTCTGCAGTAGCCCAGACAAGTGGCCATCCAGTGAAGAGGTACCCACTATATCATACCTCCTGAAGCAGTCCACTCCCCTCTGGGTCAGCTCTAATCATGAGATGTTGTTTTTTACATCAAGTCTAAATGTGACTCTTTATAACTTCTACCTAGTTCTGACCTGGGTCAAATCCAATCCCTCTTATTCTTAGAGAGAGCTTTCAATTCCCCTTTAAACCTTTTCTTCTTCAGGCCAAACAACAGCAGTTGTTTCAATCAAGCTACATATATAGTTTAAATTCAATATGTCCAAAATCTAGCACAATCCTGCTGGTCCCTTGATTTTACAACCTAGGAGTCATCTGGACTCTTCACTGTTTCTCACCCCCATGTCCAAATTGTTGTGACGAACTCTTGATGTCAACATCTTTGCGACTTCTCTCAGATACACCCCTTCTCTCATCTGACTCTGCCACCCTGCTGGTGTAGGCCCTCATCACCTCATGCCCAGATTATCGCAATAGATGCTGATGGGTCGCCAATCCATCTTCAATTCAGCTACCAATGTGATCTGTCTAAAGTGCGGGTGTGATCATGTCATCCCCCTACTCAATAAACTCCAGTAGCTTCCTATCATCTCCAGGATCAAATAGAAAGTCCTCTGCTCCATGTTTCAAGTCCTTTTTAATCTGGCACCTTCCGACCTTTCTGTCTTCTTACGCCTCCCTCCCCGACACATCCTCTCGTGTCCAGGGACACTGGCCTCTCGGCTGTTCAGGAAAAAGGCATTTCATCTCGCAGCTCTTGACTGTCTTCTCTGGCTATTTCCCACGCCTGGATCCTCATCAGTACCTACTGGCTTCCTTTAAGTCCCAACTAAAATCCCATCTTCTAGAGGAAGCCTTCCCCAACCCCTCTTCATTCCAGTGTGTTCCCTCTGTTAATTCTGTCCTATTTATCCTGTATTTGATTTAATTCATATATCTTTGTTTGCATGTTTTCTAACCCATTAAATTATCAGTGAGCTTTTGTTTTGTTTTGTGGGGCAAATGAGGATTAAGTGACTTGCCCAGGGTCACACAGCTCATAAGTGCCAAGTGTTTGAGGCCAGATTTGAACTCAGGTCCTCCTGAATCCAGGGCCAGTGCTTTATCTACTGTGCCACCTAGCTGCCCCCTAACCCATTAAATTATAAGCTCTTTGAGGGCAGGGACTGTCTGCCTCTTTTTTGTATCCCTAGCACATAGTAGACACTTAATAAATGTTTGTTGATTGATATGTCACAATCTGTAGTGTGGGGACACTTTCCTCCTTCTCTTTTCCTTCTCTCTTCTTCCTCTTCTCCTCCTTTTTCTTTTAATTCATTATTATGGACATGTAGCTCCTCTATGCTTTGGTCAATGGCATCATGGGTTACAGTGGCCAAAGCATGTCGCCCAGTGACCAATGGCCTTTATTTTGTTTTGTTTTGTTTTGCGGGGCAATTGGGGTTAAGTGACTTGCCCAGGGTCACACAGCTACTACGTGTTAAGTGTTTGACGCCAGATTTGAACTCAAGTCCTCCTGAATCCAGGGCTGGTGCTTTATCTACTGTACCACCTAGCTGCCCCACCAATGGCCTTTTGAGGAGCTTCCCAGCTCTCAGCAGGGCTGCTCCTGGACTGAACGATTTGAACTTGGATTTGAAGACTTTACTGCCAGAACTGCCAGAGCATGGGCTTTGTTAGCACAGCTTCTGAGCCCCCGGGTCACCTTCATGTCAACGTCAAGAAGCACCAGAAGACTCCAGGGGAAGATGATCTCATTACATTTAAGAAATGGCTGGGATGAGCAATGCAGCATGTTGGAGGATTGTGTGTGGTCCTGCTTCTTTTGATAGTTACTACAAGGGGAAAAATTCCCCTCATTGTATTTCATAATTACATTTTCATTTCAGAGCATGCAGCGCTATGATCTAGCATCACAAAGAAGAGGATGATCTATCTTGCTTATGGAGCGGAGAGGCTAGCTGGTCACTGACCTGTCCCTTCCTATACTCAACAACTCCTCTCTTCCTTCCCCTTCTCCCTATCCCTATCTATCTCTCCTTTTCTGTTTCTCCCTTCTTTCTCCATCCCTCTTTTTCTCCCCCTTCCTCTCTCTCTCTCTTTCTCTCATGTCTCTCTCTCCTCTCTCTCTGTTTGTCTCATTTCTCTCTCTCCTCTCTCTCTGTTTCTCTCATTTCTCTCTCTCCTCTCTCTCTGTTTCTCTCATTTCTCTCTCTCTCTCGGCCTCAGTTGCTCTCAGTAGGAGCCTAAATGTAGGCTGTGCCTTCAAGTTTCAATCCTCCACATCCTCCTGCTCTCATCAGGCATCCCCCTAACAAAAAAAAAAAAGTCCAGAGATATTGGGGTCCAATGCTTTTGCATGTAAAGACTTCTGTCACTGCAGGTACACGGTGTGCTTAGACATTCATTTCCAGCATATTCTCCCATGGGGCGGAATTGAGCTTTACTCTTTTCTGGTAACCGATGAGAAATGGAATTCTTGAGCTCCATTTTCATTCATGTCTTTAAATAAAGTGCCACCATCAGTGGTGACTCCAAACTGGGATTTACAATATGTGAAGGTTTCTGCAGTTACTGGAACTCCCCAAGACCTGCTGTCTGGTTGGCTCTGGGGACATATTTGGGGACAATATTCTATCTGCAAAGAGAATTAAGCCCCTTACATGGAAGTCACACATGGAGGAATATGCCCTATTGAAAAACTCAGAGACAGATATTGGAGCATCTGCTAACTTCTCATTTGTAGGATCATGTATTTGACCTCTGAAGTCCCTTCCAGCTCTAAACAGTCCAATCCTCCCATTTTAAAGATGGGCAAACTAAGACTCACAAAACTTAAGTGATCTGATCAAAATCACACAGGTAGTAGGGGCAGCTAGGTAGCACAGTGGATAGAGCACCGGCCCTGGATTCAGGAGGACCTGAGTTCAAATCTGGCCTCAGACATTTAACACTTACTAGCTGTGTGACCCTGGGCAAGTCACTTAACCCCAATTGCCCCGCAAAAAAAAAAAAAAAATCACACAGGTAGTAAGTGACAGATCCAAGATTTGACCTCAGGTCACGACTCCAAATCCAGCATTCCTTCCCTGTACCATGCTATCTGTTCCTTCTCCTCATTAACTATAATACTCAGTGGGGCACTGGGTGAAGTGCTGGACTTGTAGCTGGAGTTCAGATCCTGTCTCTCATGTGACCCTGGGCAAATCACGTAACCTCTCTCAGCTTCAGTTTCTTCCTCTGCAAAGTGGGAATAATAAATGTGGTAAAGATCAAATGGGGAAATTTAGGTAAATTTATGGGGAATAATTTAGGTAAATATTCCAAACGTTAAATCGCTATATAAATGAGAGTTGTTTTGTTGTTTTATGGCTTATAAGGTGCTTTCCTCACAACTCAGGCAGCATGCATCCTTTCCAGCTCCCCCACCCCTCCATTTAATAGACCATACTTTGGCCTCTCTTTTCAAATCAAGGGGCTGAAAGAGAATGAGAAAAATTATCCTGTATTGCTGGAAATAAATTAAACCCTTACCAACAAAATTGTAAAGTTTTCCAACACACTGTTCATCATATACTTCTCTGGTAAATGCTTGAGCTTGTGGATGAAGTTGATCATATATTCACACATCGGAGAGCGGTTTATTCTATACACAAATCGGCCATTCTCAAACCTCGCGTATTCCGTCTGAGGAGGGGGAAAATAAAAGATGAACATTGCTGCAAATTTAAAAAGACATCCAATTGCTGACTTCCGTCCAATGAATTTTTGTTCTGCCCCATAGGGGAAAAAAGAGTGTGTGTGTGTGTGTGTGTGTGTGTGTGCGCACACGCGTGTGCGTTCACTCATGCATATGTGTGTGCGTGCATGCATTTGGGAGGGTCCAAGGTGAATTCCATTATCATACAGCTCTTGCTCCATTAACTAGATAACCAATTATTCCCCCTCAAACCTAACCCAAAATGAGCCAAGAAGGGTCCCCAGCAGTATCTGGAGGGGGAAACAGTTCAGAGCAAGTTTCAAAACAGGTTTTCCTCTTGATACTTGTCAAGAGCAGCTACTGGGCCCTAGCTAGCCTGGGGCCAGAGTCACATGGGACACTAGTCACCCAAAGCAGTGAGGATGGGACAGAAATGTATCTGAAATGCCAACCTTCTAGTTAAATACACACATGCACGAATTCATGATCCCACCCCTTTCTTCCCCTACCACTGCAGCCATCTCTCTGTTGAGACCCAATGATGAGATGAGCTATTCCAGAGGTGAGGGGCTCCAGAGGCAGAAGTCTGGGGGGATTCTTTGCAGATCTACAACTAAGCATGCCACCACTGTCTTAAATGCTGTTTGGAACATTCATTAGCTAAAAGGAATCTGCTGATGGGTAAATCACTGGACCTGTATTCCTTTGTCGTTGATACCTGTATGATACATTCTATACTATTCTGACTCTGGCTATTCTCCATCACCTTCCTCACCTCTGCCTCCTGGCTCACCTGGCTTGCTTCAAGTCTCAGCTCAAATACCATTTTTGGCAATAAGTCTTTCATGGCTTCCTTTAATGCTAGTTCTTTCCTTCTGAGATTATCTCTAATTAATCCTGTATAAAAGCATGTTTGAATAGTTTCTTGCATGTTGTCTCTCCAATTAGACCGTGAGGAAAGGGGGCTTCATTTGCCTTTATGTGTGCTTATCGGGCTGGTAGGTGGTGCAGTAGATAGAGTGCTGGACTTGGAATCAGGAAGACTCATCTCCCTGAGTTTAAATCTGGCCTCGCACCTTTAGTAACTGTGTGACCCTGAGCACGTCATTCGACCCTCTTTGTCTCAGTTTCCTTATATGTAAAATGAGCTGGAGAAAGAAATAGCAAGAAAACCTCAAATGGGGTCATGAAGAGTCAGCACCTCTGATTCTCTCTCTGTATGTGTGTGTGTGTGTGTATATATATGTATGTATGTATAATGTATATATGTGTGTGTATACTATTTATCTAACATATATATGTTATATGTATATATATGTATATGTGTGGTTTTTCATGCTTACATACATTACCTTCAGTCCTCATAACAACTTTGTGTGGTATCTGATGTACCTCAAATATACACACACGTCAATACAAATGCACCCATATACACATGGATGCATGCACACACACACACACACACACACACATATATATATATACATACAAATAAGAAGATCAAATCAGTCAATACTTAAAGAAATCAATTCAGACTATTCATTGAAAGGACAAATACTGAAGCTTACATAATGAGAAGACAGGACTCACTGGAAAAGACCCTGATGTTGGGAAAGATTGAAGGCAAAAGAAGAAGTGGGTGACAGAGGATGGGATGGATAGATAATGGAGGCTACAAACATGAACTTGGACAGACTTTGGGAGATAATGGAGGACAGAGGAGCCTGGCGTCGTGCTATGGCCCAAGGGGTCATGAAGAGTTGGAATGACTCAATGACTGAACATCAACAAATTACAATAGCCATCATACACACACATACACACACACACGCACACACACACATATATATTTTTACATATTTATATTATATATATGTATATATAAATGTCACTTATTATTATAAACCCCCAAACAAGGGGATCAGGAGCTTTCAACAGAGCTATGGACAGTTCTCTGATAATGTCCAGAGTTCCCCTTTACCTACAAAATATAGGCCACCAAAATGAGGTTCTTCTATACTTCCAGCCCTTTCCAATATGAAACTGCTATTACACCCAAATTGAAATTCAACCAATATCCTGTGATTTCTTGCTTTTGTATTTTTGCTGTCTTCCTGAAATGGCCTGCCCTACCACCATTTGTGCCAGTTGAGCCTAGCTCAAATTTGACCTTTTCTAAGAAGTCTTCTCTGATCTTCCCAGGTATAAATCATGTCTCCCTCCCTAAACCACTGCAGCATTTAGGTTGTACCTTTTCCCTAGCACTTGTCACTCGCTACCTTATATTCAAGTTATTTTTGATAATAGCAGATACTCCGCTGAGCTGGCTGGGTACTGTTTTGTTTTTCTTTTTTTTTAAAAAATATCTTTTGACTCTGGGATGGACTGGTACATGGGCATTTATATTGATGGCAGATGCAGTTTTGAGCAGCATCTCCCAGAGGGCCTAGCGTAAGAAACTCCAGAGTGACTATTCAATAAATGACTACTTAGCAAGAATTCAGTGACCAGAAAATTCCCAATTTAACTAAGAGACTATCAAAGAATGTTACAGATGTTACAGTTGAAAGAGACCCAGAGACATCATCTAGTCTAAAACTTTCATTTTCAAGCTGGAGAAATGGGCCTTACGAGTTAGTTAAATGTGATACAGCAGCCAAAAGAGTTAATATTATTTTAGGCTGAATTTGAAATAGGTAAAGTATCCAGAATGAGGGAAATGACATTTCTGCTCTACTCCACTCTGGTCAGCCACACCTTGAGTCCTGAGTGTCATATTTTAGGAAGGACAGAGCCAAATTGAAATAAATCTAGCAGGGGTCAACTAGGATGGGGAAAGGGATGGAGAAGATTTGGAAAGAGGCTAAAGCTTAGCCTAGACAAGAGAAGTTTTTGGAGGTGGTCTCCTCTTCACTAGAGATCTTTATTTAAAAGAAAGAGACAGCCCTGAATTCAGGAGGACCTGAGTTCAAATCCAGCCTCAGCCGCTTGACACTTACTAGCTGTGTGACCTTGGGCGAGTCACTTAAGCCTCATTGTCCCTCCAAAAAGAAAAAAGAGACATCAGGGATGGAGGTTGAAAAAGAGGCTTCTTTGTCACACGCAGGTGGAACTAGACTGAGCTCCAGCTCTGACAATCTGAAGCAGCTTGGCTATGGGTAGACAACAAGTCATTAGCAACCAGGAGGGGAACTGGAATCTGGCTTTAGTGGACTGGCTGGATGGTTGAGAGGTCTTCATTTAAGAAATGTGCAAATGATGGGTGCTGACAAAAATCTGCCTAGCCTAGGGTCTGTTTGCTCAGGTGTGTTTGCCCAGCAGGGGAAGAGAGATAGTATGTTGGTCTTGGGGGGTGGGGTGGGGGGGTGGCGCGCAGGGCACACACTTCTCTATTTACATAGGGGCTGGGTAGACTAGCTATACCCTATACCACTGGTATAGGGAACTCCCTGTACCAAAGAAGTACATCTGCTCTACAATTTACAGTATCGAAAGTGGGGGCAATGAGCGATTAGGCAACTTGCCTAGGGGTACACAGCTTGTAAGTGTGGATCCCCAGGTCTTTCTGACTCTCTCAAGGGTGGCAATGTCTCCACTATACCACATGGCCTCAATTTTAAGTAGTTTTCCCTAACTAATCAAGCTCAAAACCCAGGGGTCACTCTTTGACTCTCTTCCATTTCCTTTATCCTTATGTCCAGCCATCAAGTATCCTTCCTTCTGCATGTCCCTCCATCCCTTCTTCTCCTTTATATTCTAGTCATGCTTCTAGGCACCCAAACTCTAAATGACTTGCATTACTTCCTGGCCTCTTCCCAACCTCTCCCTGGTCCAAACCACCCCACGTGCTCTCATGACTGATCTTTCTTGGGAGGGGAATTTTTTTTTTTTTGGTGGGGCAATGGGGGTTAAGTGACTTGCCCAAGGTCATACAGCTAGTAAATGTCAAGTGTCTGAGGCCAGATTTGAACTGAGGTACTCCTGAATCCAGGGCCGGATGACTGATCTTTCTTAAAGCTATTTTTTTTTTCATCTTGTCACTTCTCTGGTTCTCAACCAGTACCTAACCATATCAATGCTGAACTCTCCACTGAGGCATTTCAATTCTTCAACCATATGGACCCATTTCAGCTCTCTACCTTCTCCCGTACTACTTATTCAGCACAGATTCTGGCCTTGGGTCAGGCCAGTCTCTATTTTTGCTCATTGATGCCTCCACTGAGAGGCAGCATGAGATTATGGTTAGGTGGTTAGCTTTGCAGTCAGAAAAGCCCAACCTTAGCGTCCTCCCTCTGACACGTACTAATGCTGTGCACATGGGTAATAAATAGCAAAGCTTCTTAGTACTCCAGTCTGTATTTGAGGAGAGGAAGTTTCTACATTCGAAGTTCTCTACACCTAGAAAATCACAGTCTCCCTCTTCCCCAACACTTCTACTACCTAAATGCCCTTCCTCCTTCTCTCCACTTATGTAAGGACTGGCTAGCCTTCTAAGGCCTTGGCCACATTGGCCACCATGTTCCTCCCTTCTTGTTACCACCCCCTTCCCCAGATGTTTTCTTTTGTAGCTGTTATAGAATATCTACTCTATAACATAGAATTGAACACTTAATAGCGGACTGCTTTGTATCATTCTTGGTTTCATCTCCATTTATCTCCCCATTGAGATTCATTAAATTTCTTGGGTATCTTCCATGGAGCCCAGCAAAGGCTAGGCACATATGAGCACAGTCCATACCTGCCAATAGACCAACACAGGGTAAATATTAACAGCTAGGGTGGAGGATAGAGAGCCAGACCTAGAATCAGGAAGAGCTGAGTTGAATTATGGCTTCAGACATTGACCAATCAATTGTGTGTCCCCTGGGTGAGTCACTTAACCTCTGTCTGCCTCAGTTTTCTCATTTGTAAAACAGCAATAATAAGAGCCCTTTATCACCTGGGGTTGTGAGGATCAAATGAGATAATCTACAAGAAACATATTGCAAACATTAAAAGCCTATACAAACGCTAGCTATTATTATCATTGTAACTATAAACGGAATGTGGTTTAATGGAATCCCTATACAAAGATCAGTGACTCATCCTATAAAGAGAAATCCAATGGATCTTGGTCGTAGATGATGAAACCCACATACATGCTCTCCATAAAGAAGTGGGAAACTACAGATGCTAAACATCTGTTTCCTGTTGATAGATCTGCTGGTTTTCATGAAATGCTTTTCTTCATGATAATGGATGATTTTTATGGTGGGGAGGGGGAGGAAGAGTGGGAAATGATTGCAATGAGATTGCAAATGAGAAAAAAATGCAATGGTTTGGTCACTAGGGATGTGAACCTCAAAACAAGAGGCTGACACTGACAGGCCTCTGATCCCAGTGAAAGAATGAAATCTATTTTTCTTCATTATAAGTCATTTTGGAAAATCAGATGTCATTGTGGAAGCAAAAGTCAAAGGGAATGTTTCAGCAAATGGCTCATTAAGAGCTGAATTATCATCTTTCAATGGCTTTTCTAAAGCCACAAGTAGCAGAAGAAGCCTTGGGCTTCCCCCTCCTGTCTGGAGTCTTGGATAAGCTAAACAATATTCTGCGGGTCAGTTTCCACTTTACCAGCTGTAGGGCACAGGTGCTTCAGGTCAGGGCACCTTAGTAAACTGGGACTTCCAGGTGAAACTCAACACCACATCTGATTCTCCTAGCTGCTTTAGAAAGTATTCTTTTTAAAAACAATGAACAGATGACAGTAGGGAAGGAAGAGGAGACAAAACAAAAAAAGCAAACAAGCAATCTTCTGCCTTACACACTGCCATTCCTTTATCCAGAACCACAAAGAGGAAATGAGGCTTTGAACCCAAATGAAATGAACCATCTTACCTCTACCTTCTCCACTACTTGCTTCCCAAATGAACAGACTTTGGTAGAACAGGTGATGGTCATGTTCTCTGAACTCTCGTACTGACTGGTTACCCCATAGAAAGCCCCTGCGTCATCTTGAATGTTGCAGTTTAAATCCGCCTGTGGGAAAAGGTCATAGAGGTTGGGAATTAATGTGTCATCTGGCAACATCAATGTGACAAGTAGTGATGAACTTAGCCTCTTGAATAGGGGGGTGTGGGATGGAGAGGAGATTGGGACCAAAATGGAGAATGGATGAAAAGCCAGACCCATTCAGAAACATTTGCAACAGCCTGAGGATCTTTTTTCTTTTTATTAAAGACAGCATCTGGCCAGATTTTCTTGAAATAACAAATAGCATATACCTCTTTGGTTGGGTTATTTGTGTGTGTGTGTGTGTGTGTGTGTGTGTGTGTGTGTGTGTGTTTTAATTCATTCTGAAAAGCTTTAAAGCAGAGTGTGTGAATGAATTCCCAAAAGACCTAGACTAATTCACTAGTTGGAGAAATGCTTAAGGAAATAGAGCATAATCTGCAGTCCAAGAATGGAGTTGAGACAACAGTATGATGGGAGAAGATGGTACCTAGACCAGCCACGCCCAAAGACTTCCACACACACACACAGATGCCTGCAGAGAAGGAAAACAGAAATGGAGGTTTTGTCCACAATTCTCTTCTCTCCTTGCTACAATTCTCTTTCCATGAGCTTCTGTGGTTTCCACTATGAGCTCTATGCAGATGACTCCTAGAACAACTCATCTCTCATGAGCTCTGTCCCCTCATCTCTAACTGCCTGCTGGACAATTCCAACGGAAAATCCCACAGGCGCTTCAAACTCAATGTCCAAAACAGAACTCAGTCATTTAGCCCCGAATCCATCCTTCCTACTAGTTCCCCAGCTTCTCTTGAGGGCACGACCAAAATTACAGACCCCCACACTCTGCAACTTGAGTTATGCTCAGTGCTTTGCTTACTCGACTCCCCCTAATCCAATTGCTTGTCAGATCATATCAATTCTAATTTCCCAATACCTCTTGTATTCAGAACTCCTTATCTCCCTCTTTCCAGAACTATTACCAGTAACCACCTACCTGATCTCCCTGAATCTAGTCTTTCCCTTCTCCAATCCATCCTCCCCATTCACCAAAGGTACACCTCCAAAGCACACAAGTGTGACAAGGCATTGCTCTGCTCAAAAGGCATCAGTGACGCATTATTACCTCTGGACTCAAACTTGTCAGCTCAGTATTTAAAATGCTTCACAACCTGTCATCACCCTATTCTTCCTGACTTTTTATACATTACTCCCTTCAGGCATTCTATGGATCAGCCATATTGACTCTTCTGCCCCTTTTTTCCCCTATTTCTTATATAATACATATTTCATCTGACATTTACGCCTTTTCACAGACTGTCTCCCAAGCCTTCAATGTATCCCCTTCCTCTGACCTCCATTTCTAAAAATCCCTAGCTTCCCATAAATCTCAGTTAGGAGACCCCTCCTACATGAGGTGGATCTCATGTTTATCTTCCTCATCTCTGTAGCCACTGATACTTCTCTTTGGATGGCATTGTATCATTTTGCATATATAATTTATACACACACACACACACACACACAATGTGTCCCCCCCATAGAACAAAAGCCACTTAAAGGCAGAGGCTGTAAAACTGTGTCTTTGTATTTTCAGTGCCCAGCACAGAACACCTAGTAGGAGCTCATAACCACAGCAGCTGCTGCTGCTGTTTATTCTAGGGTTTAAGGCTAGCTAAGCACTTTTCACAGATGACTTCCCTTGGTCCTCAGTGCCACCAGGTGGGTCCTATCCATTATCCTCATGCTACAAATGAGAGGCACAGGCACAGAGAGGTGAAGAATCTTCTTGCTCAAGGTCACACGCCTATGCCCTTGGATTAGTCAGGTTCAACTCCCACAAGACAAGGGATTCCATTTGAACTCAAGAACTTCAATAGTTCTGGATTCATTGACTTTCATTTACATTATGCCTGAAGCAGAATGATAAGGTCACCATCAAGAGCAGATGTTTCTGTTGCCCAGGAAGTTTCTTGAAGGATTTCATATGGGTCAGCTGCTTTGATTTTCACAATAACCCAGTGTAGTCAATATGATGGGAATTGTTTACAGGTGAGGAAAAAGAGACTCAAGAAGACAATAAATTATGTGGCCAGTCACAGAACTAGAATCTGAGGCATTATCCAAACCCAGGTGTTCCCAGTATTAAGTCTGGCAAGCTAATACACCACATTGACAGATATTCTTTGATCCTCAATTAGTCCTGTGATAGGAAATGCAATACACAACCATGACAACAATGATGATGATGAACTAGAATTTTTATGGCACTTTGATGTTTGCAAAATGCTTTATAAACATCGTCATACTATTATTATTCCCATTTTAAAGCTGAGGAAACTGAGGCAGATCTCTAAATTAAGTGACTTGCCCAGGTTGACACATCTAGTAAGAGTCTAAAGCCAGATTTAAACTTATGTCTTCTTGAATTGGGATTCATATGGTAGTATATATGTATGTATATATGGTATAGTATATTAATATAGTACGGAGCCTATACTAAGAGTATAACTTATTTGATTTGATTGGAACAGAACATAGTAGGAACTATCAAACTTCAACAATAATGGTGAACAACATTCTTTTGGTCCAGACATTTAAAGACCCTTCAATCCAGTCAGCTGTCTTGTTATTCACTCTCTATTTCATTCATAAGCACTATAGGGAGATGTCACCAAATGGCTTACTCAAATCCAGACATGCTACACATCTACAGAATTCCCTTGACCTAGAATCCTAGTGGTGGCTCCCAAAGGATGTGCCAAAAACCAATTTGGAAACTCACACTTGCAATATCATGTGCATGCTTAAGTCTCCCCACTCTCCTACCTGTGCCATAAGGAAACAAAATAATAATCAGAGGATACCTCTGGTATAAGGTAATGATCACCTTTGTTTTTAGTGAACACATTGGTTACTGTTCTTTTAATAGGTGCATAATTCAAGACATTTTCAGATAACGCTGTTGTGTTTACCTTTACCAATTAAATGTATTTAGAAAATCATGTACTTATGATATGCTGTGTCTAACAAGCCATGTACAGCCACCATATCTGTAAAGCCACTATGTGCAATGTGAGGTCATAGAATGTTGGAATTAGATTAAGGAAGGCTTGGGTTTGAATCTCCTCAGATTCTTAACTACTTGTGACCCTGGGTTCATCACTTGATGCCACCCCGGCCCCCCAGCTTCAATCTGCTACTCTAAAAAACACTGGGCATAATTACACCTACCTCATGGGGTTATAGGGAGAATAGATGAAATAATGTATGTAAAGCACTTTGCCAATCTGAAAACATTACATAAATGTGAGCAATAATCAAAAGATATCTTTATGGTTTCATGTTAGCTTTTATAACTAGTTACGTAAGAATGTAAATGTGTCCAATTATTTCTAATTCTTTCCTGTCTAATCTGTTCCATTAATCTACTTTCCTCTTTTAAAAACTAATACCAAATTATTTTTAATGACTACCAATGTATAATATATTTTGAGGGCTAGAAGTGTTATTCCTTCATTCCTGCTTTTTTAAATGAGATTTCCTTTGATATGCTAGATCTTTTCTTCTTCAAAATGAACTTTGTTATTATTTTAACTCTGTAAAGTATCCCTCCTAGTGTTTTGGCTACTATAACACTAACTCTATAAATTAAATCCGATTGTCATTTTTATTATATTTATTAATATCATACATACTCAGCCATAAGCACTGAACATTCTTCCAGTTATTTAAATTATGTATTTCTTTGGGGAGCATTCTGTATTTATATACATATTGAGTGCACCTTGGTAAATTGACTTTATGATATTTTATTCATTTTGTAGTTATTTTTTAACTTGATATACATTTCTTTATATTTTGTTTATATCATCTACATTTCCCATTATATTTATCATCTAATCCTTTCCCAAAGTTATCATATATATATATATATATACATATATATATAAACAAATACATATATAATAATTCTTAAGACAGAAGGTGGGGAAATAGTAGATCTGAGAAACTGACCAACATTTTTTTTAAAAAGTCTAACATATGGGGGCAGCTAGATGGCGAAGTGGTTAAAGCACCAGCCCTGGATTCAGGAGTACCTGAGTTCAAATCCAGCCTCAGACACTTGACACTTACTAGCTGTGTGACCCTGGGCAAGTCACTTAACCCCAATTGCCTCACCCAAAAAAAAGTCTAACATATGAGATACTGTACCTATGGTCTCCCACTTCTGCAAGGACAGAGAAATATTTTCTCACAGTTCTTTTTTGGGGCCCAGCATGGTAATTATAATTCTGTTTTTCCTTTTCAATTTTGTCACAACTATATAAACATTCTATTGATTTTTGTGGACAAATTTTATATCCTGATGCTTTTCTGTAGAAAATTTCCTGGGATTTCCTAAAATAAACCATAAACTTGATAAGCTAATGTAAAATAAAGCCTCATATATAAATAACCTAGGAAAGAACTCCCTTACAATATTTATGACTAAAATATTTGGAAAAACTGGACAATAGTCTTGGCAGAAATTAAGTTTAAACCAATAGCTAACACCATATACCATAATAAATTCAGAATGGATACTATAAAAAACTAGAAGAGGACCACATTCTTAAAAAGAGTAAACTGCCCCTGGGAGTCAAGGCCAAATCTGGATCATGTCTCCCCACCTCCAGCCTTATGAAGAGCTCTAAAAAGAAACCACGGAACTCCTGAATTGTTTGTGGCCCACCATCTTGTACAGAAGAATAGCCTATGCACTGTTACGGCAAGCTGGGTATTCACAATGGGGTAGTACAAAAGCCTGTGTTGTGACTCACTTCTCCACATCTTGATATCTTGGCCTTCCTGTCCTTGACCCCTGGCACTTAGCAGAAAAAAACTCAAACTTCCATTCCCTCCTGACACTCCGGACAACAGAAAGATGTATGGTGGGTCTAAGGCCATCTAGCCTTTCCTTTCCATTTTACAAATATGAACACTGAGGCCCAGAAGTGAAGTAACTTGGCCAAAGCCAAGTAAAAGAACTGGAATTAGAACCTAGGTATGCTAACTCCAAATCCAGAAGCATACTACCAAAAAATGACAAGCCAAAGATCTCCATCAGGATTTTAATGGGGAAAAAATGGCAAAACTATACGGGTTGAGGAGGTGCAGAGGGGCAGTAATCTGTGTTCAGTGAAAGGAGCCTAAAAAAATTTCCCAAATAATGTCTAATAACCAATTTGCAATCACAGTTTGTTTGTGATTACCCCTGAGCATGATAATGTAGCCAACCAACCATGCCACTGCTAAGCGAATTTCTTAAGGAGAGGTAATGCTATTAAAGAAAATTACCTTCTAGCCAGTGACAGTAATAATACCACAGGAAAGATCACAGTACCTGGGTCGGAGAGAAGCTTTTCTTAAATTTAAGAGGGAAATAATAAAGAACAAAACAAACAAAAAAATAAATTAAGTTAATTTAATAAAAGAAAATTCTGATTCCTTATCAAAGGTTGGGGTTTGTGCTAGCTTCATAATCACTCTCAGTGATGCATTAATTTTGTCTTTGCAACTGAAGCAGATCTGTTTCACTGGGTACAAAACCAAAAGCATTCTCTTCGTTGGCAACAGTGAGAATACTTGAAAAATCAAGCTTCTGCTTCATGACTCGACAGGCTGGGTAAGGTCTCTGGCACTCTCTCAGAGAATGCCCTGTGGGGCAAAAGGACACTGGAGAACTAGAGACACAATAAAGATGCAAAATAGAGAAAAAACTAGAACCAGAATTTTAAGTGCAGTTTTTTTCTTTCCTGGCAAATGTATAAAAACAATCATAATCAGTTAGAATAATATAGCTTTTTCTGGAATCAAAACACCAGAGGGGACTGAGTTCAAATCAGTTTACCTCAAGCACAGGCCCAGGCATTAACAGATTTAACAAGTTTAAAAATTGAAAAAAAAAAATTTTAAGCCATTCATATTTCAAGATCACCTAAAAAACAACAGTCTTTCCCTCAAATTCCAGCTCTGCTACATAAGCTATAACCTAGAATGGACCAATTTAAGAATGTTGGATTTTTCCTAAAATACTTCAAAAAAGTGAACTTCTCCCAGTACTCAGTCTCCTCAAGGTCTCTGCAGCTTTGGACAGTGTTGGTCACTCTCTCCTTGGCTCTCTTCTCTCTAGGTCTTTGGGATCTCACGCTTTCCTGGTTTTCTTCCTACCTCTCTGGCGGCTCCTTCTTTCTCCTTTGTTGGATCCTCATCCGTATCATACCTTATAACCACATATGTCCCTTAGGGGTTCTGTCCTGGGCGCTCTTCTCTCCTTCCTCTCTAATACTTCACTCTCTAAACTGATGATACTCACATCTACCTCTCCTGCCTCAACCTCTCTGCTGACCTCAAATATCCTATCTCCAATTGCCCTTTAGACACCTCAAACTGGATATCCAAAAGACACCTTAAACTCAAATCCAAAAGAGAACTCATTATCTTTCCCACTAAATCTTCCTTCTTTCCTACCTTCTCTATTGCTGTCAAGGGCAGTAGTACTATCCTCCCATCCCTCAGTCTCACAACCCAGGAGTCATCCTGGACTCTTCATTATCTTTCACGCCCAATATCTAATCTGTTATCAAGGACTGTTGATGTCACCTGTGCCACATCTCTCCAATATGCTCCCTTCTCTCCTCTGACCATGCCACCAATTCTAATACAGACCTTCATCACCTTATGCCTGCAATAGCTGCTGGTGGGTGCGCCTACCTCAAGTCTCTCTCCGCTACAATCCATCCCCTATTCAGCCACCCATGGGATTTTCCTAAAGCACAGGTCATGTCAACCCCCTCCTCAATCAATTCCCCAAGGATCAAATGCAAAATGCTTTTTGGCATTCAAGGCGCTTCAAAACCTAGCTCCCTCCTCCATTTCGAGTGTTCTCCACCAAGAGCTGTTTGATCCAGGGACTCAGGCCTCCTGGCTCTTCCACAAACAAGACATTCCATCTCTCAGGTCCAGGCATTTCCCCTGACTCTTGCCCATGCCTGGAATACTCTCCTTCTTCATCTCTACCTAGTGGTTTGCCTCCGTCAAGTCCCACCCAAAATCCTACCTTCTAAAGGAAGTCTTTTCCAAACCCTCTTAATTCTAGTGCCTTCCTCTCTTGATTATTTCCTATTTTTCCTGCTCGACATACACATATAGCAGCTAGGTGGTACAGTGGATAGAGTTGCAGGCCTGGAGTCAGGAATACTCATGTTCCTGGGTTCAAATCTGGCCTCAGACACTTCCTAGCTATGTGACCCTGGGCAAGTCACTTCACCCTGTTTGCCTTAGTTTCCTCATCTGTAAAATGAACTGAAGAAAATGGCAAAACACTCCAGCAGTATCTCTGCCAAGAAAACCCCAACAATGAGATCACCAAGAGTCAGGACAGAAAAACAACTGAACAACAACTATGCACACCCCTATGTTTATTTGTTGTCTCTATTACATTGGGAGCTCCTTGAGAGTAGGGACAGTCCTTTGCGTCTTTTTACATCCCCAGCACTTAGCACTGTACCTGGTACATAGTAGGAGCTTCATCAATGCTGATTTATTGATGCATTGGTTAAGCTTAGCTGGATAAGTGAGGAAAGGAAATTCCAGAGAAATAGGTTATTGTGGGTGGGTGGGGGTAGGTTGGGGAACAACCTCTAATTTCTGCCTCAGAAGCTAGAGTCCCAGTGATCTCAGTAGTCCCATAATCCCTCCTCTTATGAATGAAAGAATTCCCTTTTACAGCCTAGGTGATGACCCAGCGTCTACTTGCACATCTCCACGAGTAAGCTCGTTATCTACGAAGCAGCCACTTTTAAAACTGCTGTTTAGTTCAAGCTGTTTGAAGGCTACTTCTTAAGTTCAATTGACCTTTCTAAATTCCAACCATTGATTCTACTCCACAAAGAGCAATTTCTCTTCTTTTCTATATGGCAACCCTCTGCCTATCACACGTCCACTAAAGTTCTCTTCCATAATTCCTCCAACCATTCATTGGAGATTGTTTTCTGACCCCAGAACCAACCTAGTTGCTCTCTTCTACACCCACTCTAATTTATCAATGTCCCTACCTAAAATTTGGTAAACAGAATCATAAAATGTTAGAGCTGGAAGGCATGTTGGAGATCACATAAATCCTTACCCCCATTCCCCCTTTTATACACAGGGAAACAGAAGCCCAGATTGGGAAAGGCACTCATCCATGATCACACAACATATCGTTTCAAAACTCTTGATTTCAAGCTAGGCATTTAGGAACAAAGTGGTGAACTGGATGAGAGTAAAAGCTAGGTGGACTTGTTACTGGTCTAACAGCTAGACTCAAAGCATGTTGACGTCCCCCATGACAATATGGTGGAAGTCTCTAAAAAAGGCAGGATTCTGGGTTTTTTCAACATTCTGAAGATCTTAGATGGAGGCATAATTGGCATGTTTATCAAATTTTTAAATGATGAGGCTGGAAGAGAGCTAAATTGGTATGCTGAATGACAGAATTGGGATCCATAAAGACCCTCCCAGGCTGCAAAAATGGGCCAAATCTAACAGGATGAAATTTAACAGTGACAAATATCAAATCATATTTCAGTTCAATAACTCAATTGTAATTTAATTCAAAAAATAGGTATGGGGGGCAGCTAGATGGCGCAGTGGATAAAGCACTGGCCTTGGATTTAGGAGTACCTGAGTTCAAATCCAGCCTCAGACACTTGACACTAGCTGTGTGACCCTGGGCAAGTCACTTAACCCTCATTGCCCCGCCCCCCCCCAAAATAGGTATGAAGTGTTTTATTATGTACAATGCAGGAGCAAAATTGGCTTAATTGGTTTTTTATTGACCTCAAACTTAATGAATCAAGAGGTTGATAAAATCTCAAATAAAGTAAATGTAATCTTTTCTTTTGAAAACAATTTTTTTTTTTTTTTTGCGGGAACACCTGGTGAGAAAACTCCCTCTATCAATGTTCATCTCCAAATGTTCTGCCATTTAAAAGCCTTAGAGAGTTGTCTGGGTCACTGCGGAGTTAAATTAACCTGCCCCAGGTCACAAAGCCAGGATGTGCCAGGGACAAGATTTAAACCCAGTTCTCCCTGATTCCAAGGGCAGCCGGCATTAACTATTGTATGTTGCCACTGCCAAGGCAATCAGCCCAGATAAATAGAAGCATGATGTCCAGATTATGGAAGTTGGGAAAGTAACGAATAATATGAAATCAGACACTTGATCCAGGTCCACTTCGGCCACCAATTTATCATCTCACTTTGGGTAAGCCACTTCTTCACTAGATCCTCCAGTTTCCTCTACTGTAAGCCAGGGTGGGAGGGTGGGGTGTTAAGTAGATGATACCTAAGTTCTGGTCCAGTTCTAATTTTGTGAGGGGAGAACCACTGCTGTTACAACTTCTTTCATAGCCCCCCTTCCCACAGATCTCTATCAGTAAAGAGAGAATTGTTGCCTCCTCAAGAATCACATGTAACGAACAAAGAAGTTCCCCCTCATTGTACCATTTTATCTTTGTTTTATTTAAAATTAAAAAGCACACCAGCATGTTTCAATACCCATAGCATGGTCTGACCCATTTCACATTAGAAGCAAACTTCAGCATATCCATGTAGTGTGGCTGAGAAGGCCTAGCAGACATCATCAGCAAAAGCCGTCAAGCCCCTCCCTATTCACCCAGGGCAGCTGAGTATTCTGTAGGAGCTTTGGGATGTATCTGGAAGAGGATCAAGCAGAATGCATGTCCATACAGGGAAGTGCTCATTCCCCACAGGGAGCTGGAAGAGAGGATGCTGCCTGGACAGAAGCAGCAACCAAATGATAAAACAGTAGGTTTGTTGATAAATGCAGGGGCAGACCTTCCCCTAGCATTTATTGATGGAGATCTTGGGGGACAACGGTTAGGATAAAAGTAGCATTAGCAGTGTTCATTCCTCTTCCACCTCTGTTCCACTGCCTCCCCCCTCCCCAAAGCCACTTGGAATTAAAACCTCAGAATATTTCTCCTCAATGAGAGACTCTTAGCAACTACTAATGGCTGCAGGAAAGCATTTTTAGACCACATTATACCTCTTCTTCATCCTCTCTGAACAGTGATCAAAGGACCAAGATTTCCAATTGTGAAGCAATTTTTTCCAATGGTAGCATCTGGATCATTGGCAGTGAGCAAGGGGAGTTCTGCTGAAGCCTTGGGCTGCCATCCAGGCCTGCCACATGGTGAGGCTGGTGCCGGGCAGGCCAAACGGCTCTGGTCTCCCAGCTGCTCTCTCCTTCTGACTCATCACTGATTCCAAAGAACTAATGGACTCGTATTCATTGGTGAACAAGCCTAGCAAGAGGGCCACAGGGGACTGTTGGGAGAAAAGGCGGCTGCTTTCCCCAGGCCCCCTTCTAAGGTACTTTGCATACATCTGTATGCTGGTCAGAAGCCCTCTTGACAGACCCTCCCCCCAGTCCACATCCGTAGGAGGTGTGTGTGTGGGGGGGGGGGGGGTGTTGAGGAAAGCCCGGTTAAACAGGAAAATCAATCTCTCACACACACACACACACACACACACACACACACACACACACACACACACACACACACACCCCTTTTTTTTTTTCTTTTTTAAAGAGGGGAGTTGTGGTGCTTGATAAATGAAAGGCAAACCCTCCATCTCCCAGAGACCTCTCTCTCTGAGTGGAGAAAAGGGCGAAGAGCATGTGTGGAAGGCTTTTCCGGAGGCTTGTTCACTGGAGGTTGTTGTTCCGGATGGCCCATCACAAAGAGCTTAGGTTTTATTATCCATGCCACAGCTGTTTTAAATAAGAATAGGAACCATCCCACCCACCCTCTTCATGTTACTTACCGCTAATTATGGCATATATTTACATCTATAAAACAGTAGACTTTTTAAAACATCACTGAATGCCTCTTTATTGTGAAGACCCAACTCCCTATTTGAATTTCATAAACATTTAATACTTCAAAGAGTCTTAAAAGCTTGCTCTAATGACATCATGCACTGCTTTAAAGACCAGCAGTTTGCATTTCAAATTTCTGCAACTATCAGTATTCACTTAAAAAAAAAAAGGAAAATCAATATCTGCTACAAATCATAAGGTGAATAACTGGGATTTCAGCTACCGTGACAAAGCTGCCGCATTAGCCAATCATTTCAGATTAGGGCAGTTATGGGGAGATTTCAGGAGTTAGGCACACCCTCGGATACACAGAGAGAAAAATGAAGCGTCCCAATGCTACTTTATAGTTCAGCTTGGTAAGAAGGAGGTGGTTTCCCGGCCTCAGACACTTAACACTTACTAGCTGTGTGACCCTGGGCAAGTCACTTAACCCCAATTGCCTCCCCCCCTACCCC
The DNA here is from genome assembly GCF_019393635.1 of Dromiciops gliroides. Classification (NCBI taxonomy): domain Eukaryota; kingdom Metazoa; phylum Chordata; class Mammalia; order Microbiotheria; family Microbiotheriidae; genus Dromiciops; species Dromiciops gliroides. The sequence goes on from NC_057866.1 coordinate 52,247,884, forward strand.
CCCCAAAAAAGAAGGAGGTAGTTTCACGGTACGTCTGCCACCTGATGGGGCTGTACATAGGGATAACCTGTGCACTCCACTAAAGGTGCATTCCATCCAGACTAAGTAGTTTCCACTCATCTCTTTTCCCAGCTGTCTTTGTATCTCCCTCCCCTGGCATATTGTCTTACATTATCAATGGGTCCAAACTTCACTATCTCTGCTGCGGGGGCTACTGCCCTTTTAGCCACACAGATCAGTGGTCTTGGAGGCATCCTTGTGCCTGTTCTTGAGAAATGATTGTTGAATTTCCCGTGTGAGAATCTACACCTCTGAAAATAGGCAAATGCTACAAATCGTGGTTTGATTTATTGTTCTGTTGACTGTCTATACTTAAGTTATGGGAGGCAGCTAGGTGGCGCAGTGGGTAAAGCATGGGCCCTGGATTCAGGTGTACCTGAATTCAAATACAGCTTCAGACATTTGACACTTACTATCTGTGTGGCCCTAGGCAAGTCACTTAACCCTCATTGCCCCACAAAAAAAGAAAAGAAAAGAAAAGAAAAGAAAAGAAAAGAAAAGAAAAGAAAAGAAAAGAAAAGAAAAGAAAAGAAAAGAAAAGAAAAGAAAAGAAAAGAAAAGAAAAGAAAAGAAAAGAAAAGAAAAGAAAAGAAAAGAAAAGAAAAGAAAAGAAAAGAAAAGAAAGGAAAGGAAAGGAAAGGAAGGAAAGAAGGGAGTTATGGACAAAATGTTATTCATGCAGAATAAACTTAAAAGTATGTTGTGTGTACCTTCTTAAAAATTTTTGGGCAAGTCTATTTTTAAACATTAACCAGCACACCTCTGGGTCTACCTCACCTTATAGAGCCATTGGGCTGCCAACTCTCCCTAGTTCTATCTCTAGGACAGCTCTTGTATCGGCCCCTTTTTTTCCTACTTACACAGCCATGGCCCTGTGTCAGGTTCCCATCTCTGCCCTGGACTATTTCAAGAGCCTCCTGGTTGGTCTCCTTGCCACATATCATCCTCCTCTTTTTTCTCTCTCTCTTTGTTGCTGGGCACCGAGGGTTAAGTGACTTGCCCAGGGTCACACATAAGTGTCAAGTGTCTGAGGTCAAATTTGAACTCAGGTCCTCCTGAATCCAGGGCCAGTGCTTTATCTACTGTGCCACCTAGTTGCCCCCCATCACCCTCCTCTTGAAGCCATCCTCCATTTAACTGCTACTATGATGCAAGAGACCTTCTCACAAACTAAAGCAACTATTTTACAGGATGCTGGCAGGAATCCTAGCTTCAAAGCCTGGCACATAGTAAATGTTTAATAAATTCTTATTGACTGACTAATGGGAAAACCTACTGAAAATACAAAAAAAGCTCATGATTACCCTTCCCTATTGCTATCTTCCTCCTTCTATTATTAACAGACAGTACTTAATTAATCCTATGGAGTACTATTACTAGGTCCATTTTACAGATGAGTAAAATAAGGACAAGAGGTTCAGTGAGTTTCCCAATTATACACAGCTAGTGTCTGAAGGAAGATTTGAACCTGGGTCTTCCTGACTCCAAGTCTAGTGCTCTGTCCATTATTGCCTAATTCCAAGATTCATACAAAACTAAGGATTTCCGTCTTTGTAAGTAGGAAAAGTTCATTCCAGTGAATTGCAGAGATTGTGCTTATTCCAGGGAGAATAAATATCTATGTGTGCACAAAGATTCAGGTTTAGAAGAGAATTTGAAAATGTTGTCTACTCTCTGGGTTATCACAGTGAATGAAATGTTCTTTGAAAGAAATGGAAAAAATGGTCCAAAATCAGCAATGATTAGAAAAAGAGTCAAGGACCATAGGTGACATAGAGAAGTAAGAGATGAAAAAGAAATGGATACAGCACTGGCCCTGGATTCAGGAGTACCTGAATTCAAATCTGGCCTCAGACACTTGACACTTATTAGCTGTGTGACCCTGGGCAAGTCATTTAACCCTCATTGCCTTGCCCCCCCCCAAAAAAAAAAACATACAAAGATGACAAAGAAGCACTAGGTAACAGGCATGGGGCTCTTTCCATGGCAAGTAGAACTCCTGGGTCCCATGGGCAAGGGGCAGCTCTCTGCTTCCCAGAATGACAAGAATCCACAGATATCATCTAACAGAAGACATCATGGACAAACATGGAGATCCAGGTGATTGGTAATACTTTGTTGTGGGCTGTCAAGGTGGATATATTAACATGACATGAAGAAGGAGGTTTGATTTCCTCTCAGAAATAGAGTGTGTATCCAAGACATGAAAGAAAGCAGCTAGAGATTTGGAAATGTACAAACCCACTCCCCCATTCTGGCAATATATTTAAAGACAAATACTGTAAGAGGGAACCTGGAAAATCTTTAAATTTTAAAGTTCTGGGCAGGTAACTGAAGGCACAGAGGGGCACAGATGTTTCTCATCACTGCTATGGACTGAAGATGGGATTGGAGCTGAATAATATGGGGACGGAGAAGAGGATTTTAAATTCTGTATTGGGGCTAAAGATGCATGAACTCCAAGCTCTCAGATAAAAATTTAATGCTTCTTATCAAGGCTGTGTGTGTGTTGTGTATGGGGGGGAAAGGGGGAGAGGAAGGTATGTGTATAGAAATTTGTGTAGGTATACACACACACACACACACACACACGTGCGCACACATATATTACATTATTTACCTATAAGCCAAATATTAGAGAACATATTAAGTACAACATTGGGAAAGGATCAGAAGTGGAAATGCCCAGTAATTCACAAGAATATTCAGAAAGAATAGTAATAATAAGGTCAGTGAACACAGCTTCAATTCCTAGCAAATTTATAGAACATACTATTAAAGGGATGATTAGTGAGAATCAAGAAAAAGAAGCAGTGATCACAAAGAACCAGCATGGCTTCATCAAAAAGAAGTTAAACCAGATGATTTTAATTTCCTTTTCTGACAGAGTGAATTGAATACTGTACTTATAGATTACCAAGGTTTGAGAGAAACATTTGACAAAGTTTCTCATGCTATTTCCATGGATGAGACAGAGTAATGAGAACTAGATGATAATAGAGTTAGGCAGATTCAGAACTGCTGGATGGCCAGATAGAAAGAGTAGCCATTAATGAGTCAATATCAATTGGAAAGGTCTTTTATGGAGTGCTCAGGGGATCTGGGTTTGGCCTCACACCAAGTCAAAGACTTGCATTAAAACATACATGACACGCTTATAAAATCTGCAGATGACGCAAAGCCAGGAGGGATAGTTAACACATTAGATGAGATAGTAAGGATCCAAAAAGATCTCAACACTCTGTGATGTTGGGATGAATCTATAAGATGAAATTTATTAGGGTTGAGGTAAATTCTTATATGTGGGCTTAAAAAAAATCAATTTCAGATGTACACAATGGAGAATGTGTCTGGACGACAGTTTATCTAAAAAGGATCTGAGAGTTCCAGGGAACTACAAGGTCAGTGAGTCAAGAGAGTGACTTGGGGGGAATCAGGGGACTGGAACTGTGATGTCACTGGCATGTGGAATTCTTGGTGAGGAAACTCCCTTCACTGAGACAGATCAGCAAATTTTTCCATAGCTTTTAGCCATGTGTCAGAGAGTGCTTGAACCCAGGTCCTCCTGATTCCAAGGCCAGGCCTACATCCCCTTCACTGCCCACCCTCAATGCCCCTCAACAATGTGACATGACAGCTAGAAAAGCTAATGTGATCTTGGGCTGCACTGATAAAGCAAGAGTGTCCAGAAATAAAGAGGTGAAAACTTGATACCCTGGTTTGGTTAGATCCCATTGAGAAGTTTGGGGTATAATATTTTGAGGGAAAACACTGATAGACTGGAGAATACCAGAATGGTTAATATTCTGGAAATCATGTCTTATTATGATAGCAACTGATGTTTACATATATTAAGGTTAGCAAAGCACTTTCTAAACTTATTCATGACTTCATTTGAGCCTCAAACCAACCCAATGTAGTAGGTATTTATTATCACCCCCCTTTTTCAGATGAGGAAAATGAAGGTTAAGAGAAATTAAATGACTTGCCTATGGTCACCCAGCTAATAAATGTCAGGGGCAGGATTTGTTCCCAGTCTTCCCGCCTTCAAAGATAATACTGCCCCCCTTGGGAGGTTTAACCAAGATTGGAAAGGGGTATCACAGCCATTTCAAAGTATTTGATAGACAACCCTCAGAGGCACTTTAGAACATTGATCTGCTTAGCACCATAGAGCAGAACTAGAAGAGACCATGTAGAAGTTGCCAAAAGACAGATTTACCCCTAAAGACTGTCTGAAAATGGCTTATTACTATTGCTGGATAGTCATCAAATTTAGGAATATCCAAAGACATCCCAAGAAAGAGAAAAAGACCTATTTGTGCAAAAATACTTCTAGTAGCTCTTTTTGTGGTGGCTAAGAACTGGAAATCAAAGGAATGCCCATCAATTGGGAATGGCTAAACAAGCTGTGGCATATGACGGTGATGGAATATTATTGTGATATAAGAAATGACAAGCAGAATGATTTCAGAAAGGCCTGGAATATCTGATTGCTTACCACCTCAGGGAGGCAGTAGGGGAGGGAGGGAAGGAGGGATACAATTTGGAACTTAAAACTTTAAATAAAAATGTTTATTATTATTATTTTTTTTAAAGACCGATTTAAGTTTGATGAAAGGAAAGACTTCCTAACAATTTAGAACAATCCCAAAATGGAATAGTCTGCCTATCCTAAGAAGGTAGTTTCCACTTCACTGGATGTCTTCAAAAGGTTGGCTGCTCACTTGCTGGGTATGTTATGTTGAGACAAGACTTTTGTTTAGGTTGGGTCCTTCCTAACTTAGATATACTGTCATGCTCTTGGCCCCAGGTGTCTAAATGTAAAAGAAGTGAGTGGGTAGTCAAGCAAATGAGAGACTGGAAGACACAAAAGACTTCACTGGTATTATTGAGCCTAGACGGCACAGAAATGCTGACTGGAAAACAGCCAAGTAGAGAGAGACCACATTCAGTAGGAACATGTTGAGTAAAAGGTGTGGTAGAATAGCACCAAGCATTTAGAAGACAAATCCATGTTTAGAAAACTGTGAAATGGACAGCAGCCACAGGGTGGAGAACACCTGGATGAGGCTCACTGGAGAAAGAAGAGATAATGCGCTGAGAGCATCTTGCAGATTACTCCATTCAGAATGGAGAATAGAAAAATGCATTTCTGTAACATACTAGAAAGCTGCCACAGAATATGGAGAGCAGTGATGGAGGACTCCAATGAGCCATGCATCTTCTTGAAGTCTTGCTCTGATAAAATCAGAGTAACTATACAATGCTCAACTTGCATTAATGATACTTTCATGTTTCAGAAGATCAGGGAATCAATTAGGGGAACTGCTATTCTGGGCCAAATGTTGACCAAAAAGGAAGGAATTGGATGCAAAATAGAAATAACTACTATAATTATGGAAAGGAGTTATTAGAAAACCTTAGATATCATAATATTCATGGTAAATACATGTACAGAAAACAAAAGCAAGGGCAGCTACCTGAAGAGAAATGATTGTAAAAATATCAGGAATGCCATGGGGGCAATGTGATGTAGTGGCTAGAGGATTGGCTTTGGAGTGGGGAAGGATTCCATTCTAGTCTCACATCTGACATGAGCTGTCACTGTGGGCAAATTCTTCACATTTACCTCTTGACAATTTTCTGAGTTGATCTGCATTAGTACTGTTGAGTTTTCTCATCTAGAAATCCCTATAATAATGAAATCATAGATCCAGTTCAATGAAAAAAATGGTATGAAAAGCTAATGAAAAAAAAAACTAAAAAAAAAGCTAAAGGGGATCAAGAAAGTATCAAGAGAATATTGAGATTCCATTGTTTATTATTTATTACAAAAAAATATGAACAGAAGGAACAAAGCAGTCAGTCAGTAAGCATTTATTAAGTGCCTACTATATGTGAGGCAATGTAGTAAGTGTAGCTTTGGGGGCTCTGCCCAAACAATTAGTTTCCAATGTGGGAGGTCATACAAGATTCCATGAGAGATGCAACCACAGGGATAATGTTGATCAACGAGTCTCCATTATCCACATTAAGCCTGGGCCAAAACAGGGAGATAGACATTCACCAAATATTTTCATCGGTGTTAATTAAGAGGGTGTCTTGTGCAAATTCTGAAAAGGAAGAGGAATTCTTCCCAGATTATGGGGTTCTTCAAATACTGCTGTTTGTGGATGACATTGTCCTGATACACTGAGCATCAGGACACTGCAGGGTCTCTTCACCGAGACCCATCCTAAAGAGATAAACCTAATAAACCATCCAGCAAAAACTGATGGGATAAAAATGTTAATTATTCAGACTAGGAGATGCAGCATGATGGACAGCTCACTCAATTAGTTCACCAGTACATATCCACTGTCCTGGTCAGGCATTGTGAATGGACATTGAGTTGAAAAGGAAAGGGAGAAGGGAAAGGAACAAGCATTTATTATGCTGTACACATATGACCTCATTTGATAATGATGGATGAAGAGATAGGGATGAAATACTTTTTGAAAAAGTGCATGGATACTTTCAATGAAACCAAGGTGTTACCTGCTACAAAAATCTCATAGTTTTTAGCACTAACATTCTCCCTGTGAGGTTCCATGGTTGGGAATCATGGAACACTACAATTTTAGAAGATTCACAATTACAGGTGACCCAAAGTGCAGTCGAAATTGGCACTGTAGTCTAAGTGGACTAAAACAGATTCTCAACAATGACTACTATGCAAGAAGGGTATGTGTAAAAGGCACGTTTTCTGACTTCCCCAAAACCCAACACGGTGGGAGGTCAGTTAAATATCTACTGTGTGTTAGCAGAAGCTTTAACAACAATTTGTAAGAACAGCCTAGCTGTCTGAAAATAAAAGCTAGATGCTGAATTTCCTGTCACTCTTCCTCTCCCCAAAACTACTTCACCGCCCCCGTGGAAAGGACAATATTCTTTGGAACCTAAAAAGTTTTGAGACAAGATACCGGCTGAGGGAAAAAAAGGAAATTGAACGGAAAGAAGCCATTTCCACTAATAGTAGTTCAAAGCATGTGGAGACCAAATTGTTCTGTCCTTTTAAATTCCCCCTTCCATGAATAGCAACTAGGACATTAGGCATAAAAATGATAGACTCGGGCCTATTATTTCATCTTAAATCTGATGCAATTCAATAAGAAACAGATCCAAACCCAGAGGGAGCCCAATCTGTTTGTTTAATGCGTCACTCAGTTTCTTCTCCTTAAATAAAACCTGGGCAGTTTATCTACAGCGTCTGTCAAATGACTATGACTCAATTCCTTTGAAGATACAAGCATCTGTACAAAGCTGCCTCTGAGAGCCTCATTTGGAAAACTTCAGTGCTGAGCCCAATGCTACCCTCTCTTCCTTCTTCTCTTTCTTCAAGACTTAAAATCGATGCCATGATTTGGGAGGGGAGGAAATCATTTTTCCAAGAGGCCCCTCAGTCCCTACATTTCCTTAGTCTTACCAACTTACTCCCCATACCCCAGCAAAGCAAATGCTAATTTATTGTGCCACTTGTCTTTCTCAAGGGAGGATGAGAGAATCCCCATCCTTTTATCTCTAGTATTGGGCTCTCCCCCTTAGAACAAGAGAAATCTACACCTTTCTCCTTTAGCATGAGAATTCACCCTGAATATTTGAAAAATCATACGAGGGGGCAGCTAGGTGGCACAATGGATAAAGCACTGGCCTTGGATTCAGGAGGACCTGAGTTCAAATCCAGCCTCAGATGCTTGACACTTACTAGCTGTGTGACTTTGGGCAAGTCACTTAACCCTCATTACCCGGAAAACAACAACAACAACAACAAAAAAAACATACGAATACAGACCTCGGTGGGGATCTAATCTGACACCTTCATTTTATAGATGACGAAAGTGAGGCCTAGGGAGGTCGCATCAGAGATGGAATTTGAACCCTGCTCCTCTCTTTCTAAGGGCAGTGAGGTGGTATGGTGGATGGAGTGCTGGGCCTCGAGTCAGGAAGACCTGGGTTCAAATCTGGTTTCAGACACTAGTTGTGTGACCCTGGGCAAGTCACTTAATACTGCTTGCCTCAGTTTCTTCATCTGTAAAGTGAACTAGAGAAGGAAATCACAAGCCGCTCCAGTATCTTTGCCAAGAAAACCCCAAACGGGGACACGACTGAAACAACTGAACAACAGCAAACCCCAAATACTGAAAAGATTTGTTAAATTAACAAATAACATAAACAAAATTACAAAGACAATGCTTCAAAGGAGACGAACTTTTCAAGTACTTTAGGAATACTACAAAGGTGAAGCAATTTGCTCACTGTCATAGATGGAATAAGTAGAATGTGACACCAGGTCTTAGCTTCAAGTAAGATGAATTTTATGATCACAGTTATCAAGATTTTCACCTGGAGGTGCCATGAGAAGTCATCTAGTCCAAGGTGCTCACCTTATGAATGAGGAAAACTGAGACTCAGAGAGATTAAATAATGTCCTTGAGTCCTCACAGTAACAGAACCTAGATCTGAATTCTGTGTCCGTGTCCAAATCCAGTCATGTTCCCACTTCACCATTTACTGTCCTTACCACAATAAATATTTAAAATTATGCTGCTCTGCAAAAGCACTTCATAAACCATAAAGAACCATATAAAAATGAGTTTTAATCATATGGGGTTCTCGTATTGAACGAAAACACGTAAAGTACTCTGCAAACCAGAAAGCACTATGTAAATGCTAGTATTATTATTACATTATTCTTCGGCATATTAAATCACTGGCTGCTGCTGACGTAAGTTTTTAGATGTGGCTGTCTAGCATGCAACAACTGGGCCGTACCCAACACACCTCTGAGCTGAAGCCCATTAATTTGTAACTCCTTGGCCCCATCTATGAGAATTCGTCAAGCATGCTGGTCATATAAACAAGTCCAGGGGAATGTTTAACCTGCTAAAGAGTCAAAGTAAATAAGAGACGCCCAAGTACTTTCCAGGCTACTTCTGCAGCAACCGACCTTTGTCTATAATCAATGTTCCAATGAGAAGTGATTCCTACGGACTTGCTGAAGCAGATAAAAGAAAGACGCACAGGCAGTTCTTTACAAAAAACTCCTCCACCGTTTCCATTTGTTTCATTAATTTCACACTTGCTAAATCTTCCAGCTGTCCTCGCTCCTTGTTTCTCAACCCATGTTTACTTAAGGCCTCAAGCCTCATGGGTCAGTAATATAATATTTCACTGCATTTCTCTCCCCGCCCCCCATCCCTTCCCCACCACGCTGATGAACATCTCCCTATCTAAACCACTAGGTGGCAGCTCCCAATTTGAAAAAAACATCTCTGTTGGGCATTTATTTATCAGCAAGAAGCATTCTTGTGATAGTCAAAGGTTACTTCACAATTCAAGTCACTGGGTTTGTGGAAAACCTTAGTCCAAAAGCTGACACGCTGACACAGTAAAAGGAAATTAAACAAACCAGGCATCTGCAAGCTGCGCTTAAAGGGCTTTATAACTTGGAGTTCAGTTCACACGTGATCGAATGCCTTTCTTTTTATCCTCTGTAAAGATGGGGAAATGGAGAAAGACAAGCTGAATGGACTTGCTCAGGGCAGAGGTCAACAGGATCATAACCGGGAAGAGTAAGCAGGCGTTTAGGGGCTGGAATATTTGTCTCCCTTCTTCTTAACATGGTTTTGGTGCCTAGAGCACAAAATAATTTTTAACTTTTGGGGGGCTGCCTGTGAGGCAGAAAGCACACACACTCAGTGAAGTCTACCAGCTGTCCAAGTTCCTTATTTCTCCAGGCATATTTATTTACTTAATGAGGAGAAGGGGATTAAAAATGAGGCTTGGTGTCCCCACCTGTTCTGAAAACCCTCCCTCAAATTCACTCAGCCAAGACTGCATCCTGAGTCATTGGACAAAGATCCATTTGCAGCATAAATAAAAACCATTAGCTCACCTCTACTTCCTGCACAGGCAAACAGAGAAGTTAGTTCTCCTTTAATCAACACTTTTTCCTCAATAAAACTGTTAATAAATTTGAAGCAAACTGGTCTTTGGTCAAGAAAACCCCACCACGTAGTATCATTTGCCCCATCGAAACACTGTTCTTATGGGATGAGCTGTCCCTCTATTATGCACGTCTTCTTCTGGGACAAACTGGTGGTGTTTGGCAGAGTACGCATGTTTCAAACTGTCCCCCCACGGTACATATGGCCGCATCTAGCACAGTATCCCCTTTCCTCCTCTCCTTGGAACATCTAATATTGGAGTTATTGTCAGAAACAACTCAGACCTTTTAGGAGATTGTGGGCGTTCAGTGGGAGGAAGGAAAGAAACTGTGAAAGGCAGTATCCCAGGCCCTAGGGAGCTGGCACAAGGACTAATCCATGCCCCCATCAAGCAGATTTTTTAAAAATTCACTTTCTTTCCTAGCCTGAATGCTACCAATTCAAGATTCACTGAGAATTTTAACAAGCTTCTCTTTTTTAAAAAATGTGGCTACTTCTGGGGAAGGATAAGGGACTTTTCAGTGGCTAAAAAATAAAGTGTTATCTGTGTGACCTTAGGCAAATTATTTTATTTTCAAAATTTCAGTTTTCTCATCTGTAAAATGAGGGGCTGAGACTAAATGATCTCTAACATCCCTTTCAGCTTTAAATCTGATCCTAAATCAGATTATTTTTTTCCATCCTGATGCATTCCACAAAATCCTAATTGCAAGGACCTAGAACTCCAGGCTAGTACTATCAGAATTATAGTACATTTATATCATGAGTTAAATTGGCATGTATGTGAGGGATAATTTGTGAACTTCAGCATACAACCCACAGTACTCCCCAGTGGGGCCCAAACCAGATTAAAATGTAATTGGGAGGGGCAGCTAGGTGTCAAAGTGGATAGAGCACCAGCCCTGGATTCAGGAGGACCTGAGTTCAAATCTGAACTCAGACACTTAACACTTACTGGCTGTGTGACCCTGGGCAAGTCACTTAACCCCAATTGCCCCACAAAAAGAAAGAAAAAAAAGTAATTTTAACAAAATAAACAAACAAAAAAGAAATAAAAGAAGAAAAGATAAAATTACATTTAAAAACTACATCAATATGTGGCCTATGAGGATTCTGACAGATGGATTAGTGACCCCCTTTTCTATTTGAGTTGGACATCACTGATGTATAGTGCTCTCTATCACCCCCAAAATGATCAACACTTTAAAAATCCATTTTTCTGAAATTGAGGATTGCCAACACATAGTAGGAAATATGGTTTTCTTGCTTTTATGTGTTATAACCCTTACCTCAGGCAATCCCCACACTGCCAGACAACCAGAAAAGACCCAAGCTGGTGTTGATTGAGAGATATGAAAAGAGATGCACTATAATGCCCCTTACCCAGGGACCCCCTGCTACATGGGCTTCATCACAGAACACACATATTCTGACAAATCTATAGAAACCACCCAGCAGTTGGTATCTTACTCACCCAGAACTTGACAAGGAAGAAGGCATTCTGAGGCCCCTTTCCAAACAATTCCTTTAAACCACCTTTCTTTTCAGGAAATTTGTCATAAATCTGACGAATGTCCACTGATTCAAGCAACGGGTCACTGTAAGAATGGTTGGCGTGGCCGATGTGCACGAAGAGATGTTTGTTGTACTGGAAGAAACCAAGAGACATGATGTTACCCCTCACAACCCACTGCAGACTCAAGGGGCATCACTGGAATATTTTGGGGACCCCATCTTTGATTAAACCAACACTCCCCTTCCCCATAGGCAGCATGGGGGAGCCTTACAAAACCTGTAAAAAAATGAGTTAGCAACAAAGATAATCTTTCTGCCGTCACAGATGAGATAAAGGAGTCAGGAAGACCTGTACTGATCTCAGACACTTACTGGCTGTGTGACCCAATGCAAGTAACTTAATCTCCATAATCCTTAGTCTACCATCAGTAAAATGGGGATTAATAATTTTATCTACCTGTTGGGTTGCTAGGAGGAATAAATGAGGTAGAGATTTGGCAAAGTGTTTTGTATCCCTTCAAGGGCTATATAAGTGTTGAGCCAGTATCATTAAACCATAAAAACTGGCTTGGAGTTTTCCCCCTGTGACTCAGATGATAGCTTTCCTAGAAAGAATCTAGGAACCCCCATAAAGAGTCTGATAGAACATTAAGGGTGGGGTTAGTTTGGTTTTCTTTTTTAAACAAAGCAGCAAAAATTCAGAGTTTAATGCAATTTTTTAAAAGTATGCAAGTAGGGGCAGCCAGGTGGTTCAGTGGATAGAGCACCAGCCCTGGAGTCCAGAGGACCTGAATTCAAATCCAGCCTCAGACACTTAACACTTACTAGCTGTGTGACCCTGGGCAAGTCACTTAACCCCAATTGCCTCACCAAAAAACCAAAAACCAAAAACAAACAAAAAAAAAAAGTAGGCAAGTAACACACAATTATCATTTCTAAGAGGCTTATACAGAATTCCATCTCCAACCTACAACAGTTTCAAAGACGTGGTCTGAGATGACAAAGGTTGTGAGGTTTGAAACATGAGGTTCTGCTCATGTTTCACAAATAGCCAGGCCAACAAAGTCACTGATGTTTGCTTTGGTTCCCATCCTTCACAGGGTTGTAGTTTGGAGGAGCCACACTTGGATATTCAGTTAAGGTCATCTTGGGGAGAGTCATGTGCCTCTGCTCTGGTTCAAGCTGAGACGGATAAAGCGCCTGACCCACCACCAGCAGGGCATGTGTTTTAAGTTGTCTCTTCAGAAGGATGTGGGCAGTTTTGATGAGTGAATGGACACCACTGGGGTGAGAAATAAGGGCACTCCTGCTGGTGCTTATTCTGGGAAGGCCAGGGACCTTCAGGGGAAGGAGCAATGCCTATATTTCCTGATGGTCAGCATCAGACATCAGTCAGATGGTTAGGGTAAGGATGAAGATGTAGCCAAGGAAAAGAAAAGGACCACACAGCAGTACAAAAGAAAATTAGGCAAAAATCACTGTTTCCCCAATTGGTGCCCAACTTCCTCTTTTGTTGTGGTCAGTAATACAGAAGCAGCCACAGCAGAACTACTGGGGATTTGGAGCACAGAAAAGAGATTGATTATTTGCCCTCTAACAGAGATAAGGAGAGGATAAAGAAACACAAATGGAAATGACTATGTGAGATCAACTTAATGCCTTCCCTCAATGGCTTTAAGTCCCAACTAAAATTCTACCTTTTTACAGGAAGCTTTTCCCAACCCCTCCTAAATTCAAGCGCCTTCCCTCTGCTAATTATTTCTTATTTATCCTGTATCTAGTTTGCTTTGTGTGTTGTCTGCATGGCATTTCCCCAATTATATTGAAACCTCCTCTAGAGCCAGGACTGTCTTTTGCCTTTTTTTGTGTCCCCAAGTGCTTAGCACAGTGCCTGGCAAACAGAAGTTATTTAATAAATATTAAATGACTGACTTATTCTAAATCTTAATAACCTGTGAAGAATGGAAATAGGGAACTTGATTCATTCCCTATCAAACTGGCTCCACCAGTCCCTAGCCTATCTGTGCATGTCTTTCACTATGTGATTATGGGGAAGTCACTCAGACTTTCAGAGCCTCAGTTTGCACATCTGTAACACTAGGGGTAAGGGATGGTGGTAATGATATCTGTACTACCTCCCTCACTATAAGGAAAGGACTTTCTATGTCTGAAAGCTTGATATTGATGCAAATTATTACTATTCTTGGTTGGAAAGGGAAGTGTTGAATGTCTTCAGACTGTTTTCCCAACTATATATTTAAACCTTAAAAAGAAGTCAAAAGAATGAAGAGTTATAGGATTTGACAACTATCCACTCAAACATTTGATTAAGATGGTTATGGAAAAGGAAGCTGTTGTAGCTGAGAAGTGACCCAAGAGAGGGTCTTAAAGCTCCAGGGATATAGCCAGATGTGGCAAATCATCTTTATATGAGGATACTACTAGCCAAATGAGCACCACAACACTGAATCATGGCCCTCGTGAGTCAAGCACAAGGTCTGAAGTCAGGAAGACTTGGCTTTAGATCTTACCTTGACACTGACAACTGTGTGACTCTGGGCAAGTCACTGAATTTCCATTTGCCTCAGTTGATAGCACCCCCAATCATGAGTGTAGGGTGGTTGTGAGGATCAACCCAAAAATCAGAAGGATCTGAGATTCAGAAAAGTGAAAATGATCCTGAGGTTTCTACAGAAGTTCATCAGAAGGAAGAACCCCACCTGACAGTTGTAGGGAACAAAAATGCATTTAAGGCTTTATTTCAGATGGGACCCTAATGATCTATGAAAATCTTCATGTTTCTCTCACATTGAAAGCAAGTTAAAAAATGTATTCAGGAACACAGGTAAGATCACTGAGTCTTCCCAGCTTCGAGGTACCCAACAGTCCCAAAGGCAGCTGTTAACAGTTGTCTGTAGGTCCTGCCAATGAGCCAGATGCTACTGCACCAACAATTCCAGCATGCTATAGCAGATGGACAGCTGGGACACCACCAGGCTATATTCTTAAGACAGAAATGTATAATCTGATATGGGGGAGGGGTATGCTGTGGGTTGTAGGTGGAGAATGGGGATGGAGCACCCACACAGGGAGTGCTGGTGATTACATTTCTTCATGCTGCAATAAATGGATTTGTTGTTTATGCCATTTGTCAGGGCAGTTGGACCATATTTGTACACAATGTTAAATCATGATGGGGTCCTAGGCTCCAAGAAATTTAAACGGAAGGACCCAAAATGTCTCCTAATGAAATCACTGTGATTTAAGTGGAGATCAAAGCAAGTTCCAGACCAAATGGAGGGGATCCATTATTAATATGGCATTACTATTCATGTCCCAATCTACATTTGGGGAGGGGGAGGGACTCTGGAGGAGTTTGCATGGGGTGGGGGAGAGAATACAGCTCCCCTCCTCCACCTTGCCCTACCCTTCTTTAATCTCTATTTTCTAGTACTGTAGCATAGACAGTCTTTTAGATCACCATTGTTTAAGAATAGCACAGTCTCCATAGGGAAGGAATAGAATAGGCACCGGAAAGAGATCCCAAGAGAGTGGCTGCGACTAACTAGGACCAAAGAACAAAGGATCCTAAAAAAATGCCTTCCCCTCACTCTTTCCTTCTTGTTCTACTTCTTTTATCTTTAAAGGAAAAAAAAAAGGAGCCACTTACTCTCTCCCCAGTAAAAAAAAAAAAGTTTCTCCAACGATGTACTGTCCCTGGCAGCTGTTGATGCAGGCTCTCCTGCTTCCCAGAAATTTGAGTTTCTGTTTAGCTCTAACAGCTGACAGAGGAAAACCTTCCATCTCTGAAGAACCCTAGTGCAGCAACACAGACCTCAGAGGAAGCAAACCAGCTCTTCAGGAAGGGAACCGGAAAGCATCGAGTCTGGACAAGTCTTTCCCTCTAGAGTAATTTAGCAATACAAAGGTGTCCCACATCTCCTAGCCTGAAGACAGTTCCTCTCTCTGATCTAGTCTTCTAAAAATTCCAAAGATGTTAAGAATGCAGCGCAACCCATGAAAAATGCCTGTTGTCAGATAATAGCAAGAGAAAATGTATAATCCACTTAGGAATTTAAAGGAACCAAGATAAATAAGTAACTTGTGTCAAGGGATGCTAGCAGACAAGTTGTAACAGAGAAAGAAGAAAAATCAGCAGTACTCATTTTTCATCACTAACTCAGACGCCAGTGTGATCAAGACTGTTGTACTGAGGAGCACCTATTCTCTGAGAACAGCAAGGCAGGGATCGCCTGATGATTCAAAAGACTTGCTAGAAGACCTAGAGGAATGAATGGATAACTTTGTCAAAGCACAGCTGAGGGGAAGTTAAAATGTCATGAAGGAATGAATGAAAATGCACTTAGCAAATGCTTAATTGCAAAACGCTGTGGTAATTGCCAGGGAAACAAAGAGAAAAGCAAGTACAATATCTGCTCCGGAGCAGTTCACATTTTGAGAGGGGAAAATGTTTCAGCTGCAAATCCGATTGCCAGGGTCCTTTTGGGGGGCACCCCTTCAATTTACCCCTCCCTTTTCCTCTGCAGTTAGAAAATGTTCAATTATATCATCTGTGAATTTGAGGGGGGCAGAGATTCCGTGAATGTGCATATGCAACTCTGGGAGTTACTTTGCAGATTTCCCATCACTGTAACCCACTCCCCAATCACCTCTATCTCGAGGAATCCCTAAACATCTTTTAGGTCTTAGGGAAAGCATCAACTTTACTTGAAGCTTATTCTTCTGTCCCTACTGAGTAGTGCCCTCCCTATTGCAATCTGTCACTACTGCAAATTACCTCCTCTGTACTTGTCGTCTGTGTGTTGTTTTCTCCCAACAGAATGCCAGCTCCTTGTGGGCAGGGATCATTTCCCTTTTTGTATTTGTAATCCCAGCACAGCACTGTGTACCACATCTACCAGGCACATACTTAATCAAGGAAAAGATATAGGAATAGCCAAGTTCTCTCTAGGCCAGCAGGAAAGCTGCAAGGATCTGTTTCTCTGCTTCTCTTTCATTTTTGAGAGCTTTTCCTTCATCATCATTCCTATCCCTCCCCCCACCCCCCAACTATCTGATCAAGGACAACTTCTCTTGCTTCCCTGGAAAAGCAGGAAGGGGACTTTCCCATCAGCACTTCTCACCAGAATGACCACTGTCTATATCCATGGTCTACCCTCCTGGCTAGTTCCCCAATGAAGGGGTGCACTCTGTATTTGGATAGTGTCTTTCCAAAAGGAGGCAACCTTCTGAATGGACACCCATGCCTAAAGTACCAGAAGGGAAATATCATTGGGAAGGCTGATGAGTTGGGTCCACCCTGATCAAGAAAGAAGATGTACACTGGCTGGGCTCCAAGGTGAATTGGAGATAAAACCAGCACTTCCAGATGCTTTTGGCTGTCCTATCACCTCATTTTAATGAAGAAAGTAGGTTAACGCCCCGAAATATTTCACACCAGTCAAAGGAGAAGGCTGAAGCAAGAGGTGCAGTGGGGATAAGCTGGCTCACCCTGAACTCTTGCTTTCTCTCTGGTTGAAGGGCAGAATGGGTTCATTTTTCAGGACAGAGCTGATAACCAACCTGCAGGTGCCTTATACCCTTGGGGAGAATTACCCTGGAAGACCACCCACCCACCATGTTCCCCAGTGAGAACATTCTTTTAAGCACATGATAAAAACCTGGAGCTTCACTACCACAAACATAAGGTGCCATTCACAGGCAGTGTACTATTATGGATAAAGGGCCAACCCTAGGGTAGGGAAGACCCAGGTTCAAATGCTGCTTCTGACATTTACCAGCTGACCACGATAAGGCACTCTGAGCCTAAGTTTCTTTACTTCGAACAGGATAATACACACACACACACACAGAGAAAGAGAGAGAGAAAGAGAGAGAGAGAGAGAGAGCAAGCCACTGTACAATTCCATACTCTTTGTTTGTTTTTCAGGGCAATAAGGGTTAAGTGACTTGCCCAGGGTCACACAGCTAGTGTCAAGTGTCTGAGGGCACATTTGAACTCAGGTCCTCCTGAATCCAGAGCCGGTGCTTTATCCACTGTGCCACCTAGTTGCCCCCATAATTACTTTTGCACTGGCCCTCCCTATCTTCATCACCACTCTCTACTCCTGAAATATTCTCCTTCTTCAGCTCTGTCTCTTAGAATCCTTAGTTTCTTTCCTTTAAGATTCAGCACAAGGGCCACCTTCTGCAAGAGATCTTTCCTAAATGCCCTAGCTGCTAGAACCTTCCCTTCTGAGACTAAGTTCTATTTACTCCATATGTATCTTGTACATATATAGTTATTTCCACTGCTTTCTTTCCAATTAGAATGTAAGCTCCTTGAGGGCAGGGGCTGTTTTTACCATCTTTTTTTTTTTTTTTATCCCTGGTACATAGTAAATGCTTGTTGACTGCCTATATGACAAGGGACTGTTGTGAAAATCAAATGAGATAATGTATGTTAAATATCTTTACAAACCATAAAGTACTTCACAAATATAAGGGTTCATTTAACAACCACAGCAGCAGCAACAATAAAACACACCAAAAACAAAACAAAAACAAAAACAAACAAACAAACCTCACCCCTAAACCTATCAGGATGTCTTGAATCTTCCTGGACTAAATTCCACAGAAATTACCAAAACTATGGAGTGAGGTATATTTGTTTACCTCATCAAAGAGTGGAAAGTGCTTTTCGATATTTACATAGTCATATGGACTACAAGTATGACAGACATATGATGAACATACAAGAATGCTAAACATTTGTATGATGCCTTATGTTTGAAAAGCACTTTCTCATCCCCTCACTCCCCCCCTCCCCACAGACACACACTTCCTAACTGGAACCTTACAATCACAGGAGAAAAATCACATTGATATTATTACTCTCCATTTTCCAGATGAAAGAAGTTAGGCTTAGAGGGGTTGGGTGACTTGTGCAAGGTCACAAGGCTAGTAAATTTTGGACAAAAGGACTTCACTCTAGTCCTCCTGGCACCATGTTTTCTATCATGTTTAGTTGCAATCCTACACTGTACATCAAATATGTGGTGTTAGAAGGAGAATGTCCAAGGCTAATGTACTATTTTACAGAAGGGTCTAAAGATAAGCATTACCTAAGAGGAGATTTGTGTACACCCCCTTCGTAGGCACAGTGACTGATGAGGCAGCCACAGAAGGCGAGGGACATGGTGGTACTGCATGTGACTTGCTAGCTATGGGCTCACAGAAGGTATAGCTGTTAGGAAGAACCAGGATGCCCCAGAGAGAGCAGAACTCATTGTACCACTGGGAAAAAAATCACTGTGTGATGATTGAATCTGTTCTTACTCATGGAATGCATCTGGACAATGGTTATACCTTCCCTGCTCCAGAGATTCCATTTCCAAGAAGGCTACAGGCCTTTTTAACCTTATTGCCTCCTTATTTCCCTTTACAAAAGCTGGCAAGAATTATTTGGCTTCTTTTTTTCTCTCCCTTCAGGTACAGTCAATAGGCTAAAGTCACCTTTAAAGAGCCCACAGTCTGAATGGCCTGGCTGGAAATTAGAGACTTTGATATGAAACATGTAAAAAGCCCATTTTCAAATGTTACTAACTTATAAAAAATTTCTTTCAGGCTATTAGTCATAGTCTCTTTTGTTTCCCCTTGTGTTTCTAGTAGAGTCGAGTTTCACTGCATTATTCTGACTTCCTTGATTTTATACCAACACCAACAACTACCAAAGTTGGAGGAAGAGCACTTCCCATTGAAACAGTTACTGTCAGCAGAGGGAGCTCATCACACTTATTTTCTTCTCTCCACGACCTCAGAAAGAGTGCAGACCATTTCATTTGCTGATCACAGAAATGGGACAGTTCTGTGAATCCATCTGTCCCACATCAAACCATCCAAGGCACCTTCACATTGAAATGTGCCTCTAGGGCCAGAAATCAGACAGATTCTAATTACCTTTTCTCAATATTCCTCCTTCTTGATCTCTTCACAGTCTTTGACACTGTTTATGACCCACTTTTCCTGTATCCTTTCTCCTCTCTGAGTTTTCATGATACTTCTCCACTGGTTTTCTTCAGTCTCCTTGGCTGAATCTTCCCCCCCATCATGCTCATTAACACTGGATGGCCCCGAAGGGTCTGTCCTGGTCTCTCTTTTCATCTCTCTCTACATTATCTCTCTTAGTAATCTCAATAGCTCCCACTGATACAATGACCATCTGTATGCAAATAATTCTCAGATCTATTTATCCAGTCCTAGACACTCTTCTGACCTCCCATGGTCTCACATCACAAACGACTTATTGAATATCTTTAACCGATTGTATATATCAAACACAACGGTCTGAGAGATCTCATTATCCTTCCCCCACTAAACCCTCCTCTCTTCCCTATTAATGCTGAAAGCTTCCTTCCAGTTATCCCGGTTTCCAAAATTGGTGTCATCGTTGGCTCCTCACTCACACTAACCATGCATTTAAACTGCTGCTGAGTCATGTAGCTTCTCCCTTTACCAAATATACACATCTCCTTCTTTCCACTCAAACAGCCACCATCTTCACCTCCTGCCTGGACCACTGCAATAGCCAGCAGGTTGGTCTGACCATGTCACCAGTAGCAACCCCTCTCCCTCCATCTCAATAAACTCTTAGTTGCTCCCCATTGATTACTTCCAAGATCAAATATAAAATCCTGTTTGGTATGTAAAGCTCACCATAAATCTTGTGTTTCTTCTCCTCTCCATCTTCTTATATGTTATTTTTCTCTATGTCATTTTATGATCTAACAATATCTTCTGTCTGTGCTTTTTTTTTTTTTTGGTGAGGCAATTGGGGCTAAGTGACTGGCCCAGGGTCACACAGCTAATAAGTGTCAAGTGTGGGGGCAGCTAGGTGGCACAGTGGATAAAGCACCAACCCTGGATTCAGGAGGATCTGAGTTCAAATCTGGCCTCAGACAATAGACCCCCCTAGCTGTGTGACCTTAGGCAAGTCACTTAACCCTCATTGCCCCACAAAAAACAACAACAACAACAAAAAAAAAAAGTGTCAAGTGTCTGAGGCCGGATCTGAACTCAGGTCCTCCTTACACCAGGGCCAGTGCTCCATCCACTGCACCACCTAGCTGCCCCATGTCTGTGCCTTTTCAATGAGTAAATTGTGTCCCCCCCCACCCCCCTTCCTGGAATGTTCTCCTTCCTCACTTCCAACTATGGCTTTCCTAGGCTCCTTCAAAAATCGGTTCAAATCTCACCTTCTGTAGGAAGACTTTCCTAGTACCCCCTAGTGCTGGTGCCTTCCCTGTGAAACCACTTCCTATTTACCCTGAACATATCTTGTATGTACTAGATTTTTGCATGTCAGGTCTCCCATTACAATATGAATGCCTTAAAGAAAAGAGCTACGTTTCTGCCTTTCTTTATATCCACTGAGCTCAGCAAAATGTCTGGTACATAATAAGTATTCAATATATGCTTGCTAACGGACACACAACAAACATTTGAGCCACATCCAATGACAAAATTCAGCTAAGTTCTATCAATAAGGCCTGACATTTTTAGAGTGTTTGATTTTTTTAATTAGATTTTTCATTCTTGTCTTTTGTTTTTACATTATCTACATTTCCAAGGATATTTCTCCCTAACCTCTTCAAAGTCATTTCTTTGAATGACTGAAGAAGAGAAACCAGGCTAATGCCAAAAGAAAGAAAATGGTTTTATAAAACTAACCAGCATATTGAAAAAAATCTGATGCAATACACAGTATTCCACAACTGTAAGTCCCCCACCTCTGCAAAGAAGCAAGGGAAATGCCTTATCATATGGCTTCTTTGGGGACCATTCTGTTTCTTCTTTTAAAAAAAAATAATTTTGTAGCATTTTGTTTCAACTATTTTGTTGCTGCGGGTCTAATTTTCTAGTCACTGTATAAATTGTTTCCCTAGTTCTACTTACTTCATTTTGTAGTATGTTATATAAGTCTTTTCAAGCTTCATGTTATTCCTCATATTCATTGCTTATGGAACTGGTAACATTCCACTGTAATTTGTGTATATACTTTAGCCATTTTCCAATCTGTGGCCATCCGTTATTTTTTTCTTTTTCTTTGTTACAATGGAAAAATGCTGCTATAAATATTTTGGTGTGCATGAGGCCCTTTTTTGGCGGGTCATTAAACTCTATGTAATATATACCTAGTAGATAAATCTCTGGGTCAAGGGTATGGATGGACATTTTAGGCACTTTCTTTAGTAACTACAGATGGCTTTCCACAATGGTTGGCCCAATTCATAGCTCCACCAACAATAGTATATAATAATAATCTTTTCACAATTTCACCAACATTGATTATTCCCATCTTTTGTCATCTTTGTTAAGTTGGTGGGGTTTGAGATGAAATCTCAAAGTTGTTTTGATTTGCATTTTTCTGGTGTGATTTAAGGAAATGTTTCAAACAGTTATTCATAGTTTAAAATTATTCTTTTTTAAAATTAAGCTTCGTGTTTCTTCATTTTAAATTCATCAGTTTTGAGCTGGTGGAATTTCCAAGAGTTATGTAGGTCTTCCTGTCTCTACAAGCATTAAAGCCATGCCAACATCACATTTTACAAATATTGAATTCTATTTATCATTTTAGGATATCAGTTGGTCCAAATGGTATGAATCCAAAATATAGTAAAGCTGCATTACCCAGGATGCCATTTATTCTGAAATTATTAGACTCTCATCTTATTGAAGCTCAATTTTATCTTGGTATTACATGGAAAGAGGGGTTTTACTAAGCAAATCCAAAATGTGATGGATTGAAAACTATAAACTGACAAAAAAATTAACCAAGATTTTCTTTTAAAAAAAAAGAAGAAAACCTTAGTTTGGGATAACAAATTCCTAAGCAAGGTGTAGTACATTAGGCAACTATTAAGCAGTGACTCGCAATTATAATGCAATTAAGACTGAAAAGTATGATGAATACAAAAAAAATTTAAGGCTTTTATGAAATTACTCGAAGTAAAAAAAAAAAAACCCAAATAGGAATTAGGAGAAAAATAAAGTAAAAATAAATGAGAATGAGAAAAAAAAATCTGAGGGAACTTATGGGGACTTACCAAAATGATATTAAGATACTTTGTATTGAAATTAATTTAAATGTAGGTAATCATTAAACAAGTTTAGTTGTTTGTACTGATGTGCAATGTTAATGATTTAATGACATGTTTTGTTTTGTTTTGTTTTAAAGAAAGATCATGGAGAATGAAAAAGGTGCCATCAGACCAGGGAAGGAAAATTATCCTGATTTTCATAAAAGAAAAATGAGCTGAATCTTTAAATTACAGGCCTGACATTGAGATTCCTGGCAAAGCTTAAGGCTCCATTAAGGTGAAAATGGTGTATCAACATTTAGAAAATTAGCAGTGATCCCCAAGAGTTGTAGAGATGTCTTCAAGAATGAGTCATGCCAATCTAAAATATTTTTTGTTGGGGAAAGAATTACTAGAATGAGAGAGATAGCTTGCTTAGATCATCCTAGATGGCATCTCTGTGGGCAAGATATAGAAATGTATCATAGTATGACAGCACAGGTAAGAGAGATTCCAAGTGAATTGAAAGAATAGTCATTAATGGAACAAGGTCAATTTGGAGAGATGTCAAAAAGCAAGCACTGGAGGAACCTTCATTCCCTTCTGTTCAGCATTCCTGTCAATGATTTGGATGAAGTCATAGTACAGGATCAGGTAGTTAGGTGGTACTGTAGATAGGCCTTAAGAGTCAGGAGAAAAATAAATAAATAAATGAATGAATGAATGAATGAATGAATGAATGAATGAATGAATGAATGAATGAAAACAAAAATTATAATTTTTTTAAAAAAGTTAGGAGGACCTGAGTTCAAATCTGGTCTCGGACACTGGCTGTGTGACCCTGGACAAGTCACTTAACCTCACTTGCCTCAGGTTCCTCGTCTGTCAAATGAACTGCAGAAGGAAATGGTAAACCATTCCAGTATCTCTGACAAAAAAAACAAAAACTGAAACCCAAATGTGATCGATCATAGAGAATCAGACACAAAAATGAAAACGTCTGAACAGCAATAACATAGCGCAGCTCAGTAGTATCAAACTCAAAGAAAAATAAGGGCCACCAAACTGTACCTAAGGATCCCTGTGGACCATCTCTTGATTTAGAAAACCAGATGTTAACATTATATATGTTCTACTGTATTTTTATTTATATTTCCCAATTATATTTTAATCTGGATCAGCTACACTTGGGAGTGTGTGGCCTCTGGTATAAATGACACGAAGTCAAGAAGGATGGCTTTCTAACACAGTGGATAACAGTCAAGATCCAAAAGATTCCTTCTGGTAAGGATAGAAGCCTGGGCTGAATCCAATAAGACATGATATAATTTAGGAGAAATGGGCAGTCTGATACTGGGGTTCAAAAGCCAAACTTCACAAGTATGAGAGGGAAGAGGCATGGCTAGCAAGCTATTTACCTGAAAAAAACCTGAAGATATGTACACTCCAAATGAGTCAATACCACAGAATGGAAATAGAAACAAACCAAAATGGAATTAGAGTAGCCAGATTTAGGGCTTGGAATAAGAAGGGATTTCCTACCAAATAGAGCTTTCCCCAAAGCAGAATGGGCTGTCTCCAAAGGTGTTGGCTTCTTCCATACTAGAAGACTTCAAGGGAATTAGGAGTGGTTACCCAAGAATGGATTCTTGTCTCAGGTGGACTATATGGCCTTTGAAGTCCCTTTTCATACTGAAATTCTAAACCCCCCAAAAAGTCTCATCTGCTCACTGAAGTATGCCCTATCATACCTTTGATTGATTTAACTCTCCAAAGGAAAGACAAATAGATCACTTTCCTACTCAAAGCCGAATTCCTGTGTTAAGATCCCTGGTGGCCCCCAGTTACCTTCAAGACCTACAAATGGGCAGCTGTGCGATATCAGCTAACTGTTTCACATGGATTTTACACATCATTATACCTTATTCCTCTGGTGACTGATGTTCACTGGTCTTGCAATAACTCTTTGGCTTCCCTGAGATCTTGGAAAATGGTATTTGGGGTTCGAGGTTTTGCCCTTCCCTCATTTAACTCCTTGTACTACCTCCTTAGGGTCAACTCATCCTAGTTTTTTTCATCTTTCAGATCCGATTACTCTCATTTTCCTCTGTATTTTGCCAAACCTTGCAGAAGCAAAAAATGGCTAATAAAAGTTTAGCTGTTGCAAACTCCCAACTCCGAGGAGAGTTTGTTCATCATAGACCCCACCTCCCTCTGCCAGTTACTGCAGTAATTATTGGTCAAATGAATCCTTTGCCTATTATACACACACATAGTTAACCTCACACAATGTACAATAAAACCAATCTTCTTCTTGAAAAAGCTGTAAAAATTCATACTACTTCCTTCAATTAGCCGGAATTAACCGAATTGTACTTTAGTAGAAGTAATTCTCTGTGAATTTTGGAAGTCTTTCTCTAAAAACTTAAAGAGGAAATTACTGCCTCTTTTTAACCAAAGCTGTAATGAGCTGGAAGACAACTTCTCCCCTAGCTTCTCTCAGGCCAGACTCAAGGTAGACTTACTGTATTACCTCTAAAGAGATTCCATTAACCCCAGGCCACAGTCTGGCTCAGATGACAAGATACCTGCCGCATATCAGAGGCAAAGAGAAGCCAGAGGAAAAGAATTGTCTGTGTTTTAGGGGGAGGGGACATCAAGGGCAAAAGTTCAGCTATGAGGATTCTTTGCTGTCTTTCATCAAAGGGCTCAAGGCCTTTGATAACATCTGGAGGTCTGGTGGAAGCAGCTGTTGTCAGTATGGCTGCCCAGAGAAATTGGCTGGTTTCAGGATCTATCCAGAAAGGAAGATGCAGCTGATTTGGGAATTGATATAACTCTAATTCCTACCACACTTTCTGGTGGTAACAGTCAGCGTGGAGGTGCTAGGATCTGTGTCTGATGTTCTGAACTGGCAAAAGATTTCTCATGGGACCCTCAGGCCCAACTTCTTTCAAGAAGACATCCAGTTTAGTGGCAATAGGTATGTGGGCATACACTGAGAGAAGAAAAAATTAATAAAGATGACCTTAGGGGGCAGCTAGGTGGCGCAGTGAATAGAGCACTGGCCCTGGATTGAAGAGGACCTGAGTTCAAATCCAGCCTCAGACACGTAACACTTACTAGCTGTGTGACCCTGGACAAGTCACTTAACCCCAATTGCCTCACCCCCCCCCCCAAAAAAAAAGAAAGACCTTAAAGGAACACGGATATAATGTGAACTTGGAATTGGATACCAGTAGGCTTAAAACTTGAGTAATGGCCTTCTTTATCACTTCTTATCATGAAGGATAATCAAAGGAATACAGGTTTTGGGCCAGGAGGTCATGTAGTCCAAAGCCCTCATCTTTCAGTAATGGAAATTGAGTCTCAGGCAGGTTAAGTGACATTTTCAAGGTCACAGATCTATTAAGTGGGAGATCAGGATTTGAATCCAGGTCTTTTGGATTTTAAATAGATCACTCTTTCCACTGTACCAGGTCCCCTTATGCTTCTTCTACGTGTGTCTTATGAACTATAATTGATTTGGAAATATGAACTATTTTTATGACTGTGTTAACATTTAGGAAATAAAGATGGTAATAGGGAATCTTGATGCATAAAGAGAGGGATGAATGATGGGTGTACTTTAAAAACTCCATTTACTTTCTCTTTGTGATGGTTTAAGCTCTTAGAAGTCAAGAACCATGTTCTTGACTTCTTCAGTAACTTCAAGCCTCTAGCACTATGGCTGGCTAAAAGCCAAAGTTTACCCAATATTTTATGGAAGGGCTGCTAGTGAGAAACTCTGACAGTAATGAAGGCAAAGAAGCAAACGTCTTTCTCATTTACCCTCAGAACCAGGTGGGACAAAGTGTCTTCTGTCCTGTATGTCCATAATCAACTAAAGAATTGCTTTCAGAACTGCTCCCTTGCCCACCTGTATCCTGTGTCACTTTGTAGCTCTCCAAATCTCTCCCTCCACTAAACTGGTATTCAGATTAAGGCCTGATTTTTACAACTTTCAGTTCCTATTATAATTCAAAATACTATTTTCATTCCCCATCTAGAGTCAAGAAAACATGTATGCATCTTCTTTCCAAAGACCTACCTATACCTTGTACCTTTTACATCAGCAAAGGTGTACCATACTTATGCATAAGTTTTCATTTAAATGGGATTCATTGCAGAAATGTCCAAAAAAAAATCATTTAAGTGTTTGTTGCAAAGTTCTTTAATATCATCTAAATATTTTTCAACAATAATAAAATTTTATTTACTTGGTAAGAAATGGATAAAACCAAAATGCTTACTTATGTTTCTGATCAGAAGCCAAGAGTGATGTGGCTTCTAAAGGAAAGAGGGACAAAGAAAAACTTTAGGGAAGTGTGTTGGGTGCCCAAGACCACTGGGTCAGGAGACATTCCCTTCTGTTAATACTCACCGAGTCTGGGTCTCGCTGCTGTTCAAGAAAAGCTGAGAACTCCACCAGTCGAAGTTTGGTTGTTCCAACAGAACGGCCCTGCCATGCAGGAACTGAGGGTGCTGGTGCGGACGTAGGCTCAAACCCTGAAACACCAACGATGACCTTTAAGCTCTAGCCATTCAAAGAGATTAAACTCAGATTCAACGTTTCCAATATCTGCCTGCTCCTTAGGGAGACAATGTTCTTTATAACTCAATTTGAACCTGAGTTTGGGAGAAAAGGACAACCAATCCCATTAGCATGCCAAGATAGACCTAAGTCAATGAGCTGCAATTGAACAGGGGGTTTTACAAAGGTGGCACATTCCTAGGAGACTAAAATTCTTTCCTTTTTTTTTTCCTGCCATTCAGTGACTAAAAGGGTTCTAGAGCAAGGATTCATTAAGATTTTTAGTTCCTGTAACCCTCTGGCAGTTTAGTGAAACTTATTTTACTGTATAAAATTTATTATTTAAATGTATAAAATACCTAAGATCACAGAAGAAACTAATTATACTGAAATATAGTTATCTACCTACCTACCTATGTACCCAACTATCTATCTAAAAGTTCTACATTGATATGTTTTGCTCATTTTTTTTTCTTTTCTTCCTCTTTTTCTTTTATGAATTATTTGTTAGGAGAAAGGTATCTCAGAGAGCCATGCCTCTGTGCCATGCCTTCTCCCCATGAGAAGAAGTCCAAGGACTTCTCTCTTGGTTTCCTTTCCCTAGCACCTAAATAAAATATTATTTTCCTCTAGTTGGATTTGTGTGCAAGAGGGTGTAAGTCTTCAAAGAAGAATTCCTAAGAACCCCTACCCCAAACTCCCATCTATTTCCCCCAGAACACTTCTATCTCCCAAAATTGTTAGTTTCCTTCCTAGATTACCTTCTACATGAACCCTTTCCTGATCACCTAGGATGTTAATGCTATCCCACCAAAATTATCTTTTTTCATATATGAAATAGTGAATTTCTATTATGGACAGCTTGTTTTTGTAAGCATATTTTAAATTTAACAGAGATACCAAAATAACCCTTCAGTTTTTATCTGTGTATTTTTAAACTATTCCACTGATGCTCTTTTTTAATTCTTCTATTATATTTCTATCACTACCTCCCTACCCCCCATACCTCTCATGCCAAAAAAAATTACTTCTGTTGTAAGAAATAAGTAAAAACAAGCTAAAGAAATCAACACATTTGTCACCTCTGCAATTACCCCATATTTATGTATATTACATGAATGATATAAATATATGTCCATGTATGCATTCATTATGTATATATAATATATGTATGTATGTAATTGTTTTCTCCTCAGATTGAATATAAGCTCCTTGAGGGCAGAGACTGTTCTTTTTTGACTTTCTTTTCCCAGTAGGTTCTAGCATAGAGACTGACACAAAGGAGGTAATTAATAGATTCATAATAGAAATAATTTGTTATATGAGATGGCTATCTGGGAGTAGGGAAGTAATATAGAAGACTATTTAGTCAATCTAAAAATTTCTTCAAATAATAAGCTCATAGACCTCTCTCTCTACCCTCCCCACCAAATCTATCAGATTTAAGGTAAAATCCATCAAGCTAACAGGTTAAGAATTCTTTTTCAAGAGAAATGATGTTTCCTTCCCCAAAGACAGAAGAATTAGAAAGACAGATAATTTACTGAGTCAAGCCTCATTGCCTTGCTTAGCATCTTCCCTATGAGAGAGTTGTCCCCATCACTGGAAAAATAAATCCAGAACATGGATCATGTTCTCAGAGATACAGAGCAGAGGAGGACAAAGAAGAGAAACTTTGCTTTTTGGGGGGAAAGCTTATGAACTAAAGAAAGAGGCTAACATTCCTCTTCTGTTCTTGAGACAAGGAAGAATATCAGTGAGGACTAACTGAACATCAAGGACTGCCTTGCCCTAGCTTGTCCTTTGTTGAACAAAGAGCAGTGTGGTCCCTTGTAATCAAAGTCATGGTTCTGACTGAAAAGATGGAAATCCTATTTGTCGCTCTAAGAAGCTGTTAAAAGGCTAACATTATGGTCATACGACTTCTTGCTGACACATTCTAAATATGGTTTATAAAGATTTAGGGGTCCCCAGTATGTTTATAGAGCAAAGGGCTCTCTCTTAGGCACAGGAGCCCGGGAGCAGCAATACCTCCCAGACTACCAGTCCTGCATCCAACCTGGTCCTCACAGCCATCATTTGTGGAAGCATATCCTGTGGAGACAGGGCCAGTTATCCAAGTGCTACCTATAGGGCAGCCTAGCTGAAGCAGTAGGGCACCCTGAGGGGAGAAAGGAAGCAACATGTACCAGGCAAGTCAGATTACCTTCATCATCTTGACAAGCAAGTCCCCTCTGATTCTGAAGGAAATAACCCAAGAGCCTTGGGAATAGCCCAATGCCCTCAGCCCACCATCCTAGAAAGCAACCACTGTGGAGATGCCTCTTTTTAACGGTTCCTGCAGGAACTAAAGCCATAGCTTCTTAAGACCCAGCAGAGAAAGTTCTTGCCATGAAAGTTGTTGGCACCATCAAATAGTTCAATATCAGAAATCGGTATCATTGTAGCAGTAGAAATAACATTAAAAGGGGCAGCTAGGTGGTGCAGTGGATAAAGCACCGGCCCTGGATTCAGTAAGACCTGAGTTCAAATCCAGCCTCAGACACTTGACACTTACTAGCTGTGTGACCCTGGACAAGTCACTTAACTCCAATCGCCTCACCAAAAATAAATAAATAAATGAATAAACAAATAAATTGAATGAATGAATGAATAAATAAATAGCATTAAGGAAGAGGCATTAACATCTGTTTTGATGATGCAGCCTGGAAAGACCATGGGACCTTCCCATCTGACTTGCTGCTAAAACCTTCCCTTTATGTTACCTCCCCCATTAGAACATGCATTCCTTGAGGGCAGTAACAACCTCCTCTTTCTAGCCTATCCCCAATGCTTAGCACTGCTTTGTACCTAATAAGCACCTAATAAATGCTTCATTCATTTATTTTTTCTTCCACACAGGGGGAAGTACACACACTATTTAGGCCAAATGAAGAGAGAGATGCATGAGGCGCCAGAGAAGGCGACATCCTTGTATGTTACTATGGAATAATGGGGCTTTACACACTCTCTACTGTACTTCAGAAGGACACCCAAAAGAGACTTACCTGGAATGGGGGCAGTGACGGTGGGCTGGATAGGATAGGCCTGCTGCACGAAGGGCTTGACACTAGAAAAAAAGGGACAGATAAAGTCACCTAAAGACCATCTTGGGCAGAAGAAAAAGGGGCTATGCAAGAACCTAAACTCACTAAGAGCAATCCCTTTCCCTGCCGGGAAAGCATATAAAACTCTTGTCATGGGGTCAGGTTCTGAGATAGAATGCTGGGGAAAAACTTCCCTTCCTAAACTGTGTCTTCAGCAAAAAGGGGAGACCTTCAAAGAGCGAGGACAAGGCAAAGGGGCACGGCAAGTGATAATGGATGGAGGAGGAAGAAACTCTATGGACATCAGGACATTCCTTTCATTATGGGTCTGGTGGAAAGGATGCTAAGTATGGAATCAGAAGACCTGAGATCAAATTTTGGCTCTGCTCCTCACTGCTGGGGTGAAACTGGGCAAGTCACTCATCTCTCTGTGCCTCAGCTTCCCCAACTGAGGAGGTGGGACTAAATGTCTTCCAAGGTACCCTCCAGTTCCCAATCTATAAGATGCTCTTTAGGGGATGCCATTCATGGTCAGCTCCACTGTGTTCACAGTGCACAGATTCAAACACTCCAAAGGTCTTCCTAATATCCAAAGCAGCACATGCCCTTGTTTTATCCTCTGAAGAGACAAACAGGCATTTTCCATGGAGCAACATGAGAGATACTAAATGACCTCCTTGAGTTTCTCTTATTATAAAGGCTAAAGGAAAATAATCCCAATTATTCTAAAAGGCAACTTGGTATAAAGGAGAAAAGCCGACACTCGGTGTTAAACAAAAGCTTAAGGATGGACCTACGTTTTCATAGGAAACGTGTGAATGGGAGTGGTATCACCTGGCCTGCCTATCTTACGGGATAGTTAGAGGAATTGACTTTTGGTTACATAGGGATTTGAAAATTGCAAACCGTATCACAAAGCAAGGATTTGGCAATGTCCTCCAATGTGGGAAATGGGATGGATCCCTTGGAACTCTTTCAGCCTCCAGGAATACACAGATCCCTCCATCCCCATAAATCACTGAGCTGTAGAAAGCCACGATCAGAATGTAGTGAGGAGGTCTTCTCATCTAGGTCATACCTGCGCTAGAATCACCTCTAAAACATCCCTAACAAGTGCCTTTCTCCACTTTTCTTTGAAAATTTCTGGAGCAGAGGTTCCCAGCCTTTACCATGTACTCCTTGGCTCTCAATAAACTTAACCATGACCACTATTGAAATATGAAAGGAAATTAATTCTAGAATTTATTATACAGAGATTAACTGGATTCCTTTTTAATCACTTTCAGGAGCAAAGCTGTATAAATCAATTTAAGCAGAATTTTTAGCTTCATTGATTGGAAATTAATTCCAAAAAATCAAATGAAAATTTCCCTCATTGTCTTCTTGACAAGCTTCTCCAGGTTGGGAAGCCCTGCACTACAGTGAAGGTGAAATCACAGCTTCCTGAGGCAGTCCGTTCTACTTTTAGGGAGAAGAAATGAATTACTCATGCTAACAAAATTGCACTCATGAACAGCTCATTATTTAGAAACCTGATTATTTCAGTGTGATTAAGGGAACAGCTTACCTGAATCAGTTATGGAATACTGGGGAGGTTTTTGGCTTGTTTGTGGGATTTTGTGATGGAGTCCAGACCTGTGACTTTTATCAGTGTAGTGAACTGTTGGTGAGGAAACCCCTCTCAAGATACAAATCAACAACTGTCTAGCAACTTGACATCCTGAGTTGCCGGGGTACTGAGATATTACAAGACTTAACTAAGGTCACATAGCCAACATGTGAGAGGAAGGAAATGAACACAGGTCTTCCTGACTCCAAGACCAACTCTCAAGACAGTACCATGAAGTAAAAAGCACTAGCCAATTATAAGATTTTTATATACCAAATATCAGAATAATTTGTCATTCTATAAAAATGGATGTTTTTCAAATGGACTGTAATGTTTTTGTGATTATTCATCCTCTAACCTTACTATGCTATTTGCTTAATAAATCATTTCTTCATAGGCAAAATGAAGCCAGATGACACTGATCAGAAATCTCCTAATTGTACATTTGGAATGAATGTGGCTTTACTATGATGAAAACTTTCCCTAAAAGGTTGAATTGAATATAGCCCCAACCTCACTGGACTTTAAGAGTTTCTGTCTGCAAAATCAGGAAGCCAGGCCAAAAAAATCTCTAAGAGTTGTTCCAACTTGATTTCCCCATGTTCTCCAGGACTGGTTTCCCAGAGATTTTCCCTGTCTTTTGCTAACACATTCTCCAGACATGCATACAATAAGGCTTTGGGGGCTTTTTGGTTTGTTTGTTTTTTATAAGACCCAACATTTTAAACTTACTCTTGAGAAGATCCCGGCTGACCCGTTTGTATCATTCCTGGCCAGAACTGTAAAAGTTAAGATATCGAATAATTAAGAAATGTTTCTGAAAAAGATCACACACACACACACACACACACACACACACACACACACACACACACACACACGCACGCGCGCACACTAAAACTTTTACACCTTAATGATTCCTGACATTACTGTGGTAGCCTCTCCCTCCCCCAATGCAGATCACAAGTTAACCACACCTTAGTAGATGGTCTTCTTAAGCTACCATCCCTCCAGAATTTATGTCCTGGTGATCACAGGCATGACCCTCTCTACACTCAATCTAGTCCTTAAACAACAAACATATCGGCCATGACTGGTCCACACTTCCAGCTCAGTAATACCTGACAAGGCTGGCATTTTATACTTTAGCTTTTGAGGACCCAGGGCCACCTCTCCTACCTTCCTAAAGCAGGAAAGGAGGACTTCTATAGAAACATTACAGGCTAAGGTTAGGTGGTGAGAAAATTCTTGGGAAATAAAATCTAAACTTGGTGTTATGATGCTAGCTTGCCTCTACAGTGCTTCCAAAGCATACAGGAGGATTCCGTTTGCCCATAACCAGGGGTAAAGAAAGAAGAAAGTCCTTAACTTGAAAGGGATGCTGATAAGAGAGAACTCTAAGCTTCTATAGGTGAGAATGCTTTTCTCTAGGTAGGTTCCAAGTTAAAAAATCCCTTAAGGGCCTCCTCAATGGGTCTTACTCGGTACAGGAAACCGGAAGTTTTCTTCACATTACATGGGCCACAACTACAGAGGAGAGCTAGGAAAATCCCATTAGACTATTGATCTTGCCCCCTGCTTCCTGCTTGTCACCACCGGAAGGGACAGATACACTTATTGAAATGAGCTAATGGCTTACCCCTGGTGCGCCAGGAAATGTGGGGCGTGGGATTCCCGGCAGTCCCAGCTTGTTGTGAATGGCCGTTGCCGAGACTATCTGGGCCGATGACATGGCTGCCATGTGCTGCAGTGCTTTGTCCTTCGCTGTCTGATCCTTTAATGTGACAGTTACACACTGTCTTAATAGAAGGTGGCAATCTAATGATCAGCTTAGAACAGCTGTAGCTATTAGCACTTAAACTAAAATGTAAAAGCCACAAAAAAAAAAAAAAGCCCAAAACAAAGCAACCATGCATAGATAAATACAGCCCTAAGGCTCAACACTACTCAGCCTACCTGGACAACAAAGGTTTTTCTAATACCCAACTGTACAAATACTTTGGTATTTATGTTTTTCTTTAAAACTCTTGTTTTTAATATATTCAAAAAGAAAATGAGCAATGTTTTTCAACTCCCACCAGTTGTTGATCCGCTCAAGAACAGGGGGGTGGGAAGGGCATCTATTTCCGAGCACACTGGCAGAGGGACCAAAGGTGGGTTTGGGGCAGATGAGTCAACCCCTGGGGTATTATTCTCACAAACACAAGAGCTCCTGAATTCAGGGGGAATGCTCAAACATTGGTTAAAAAACTAGTGATGAAGGAAGGCCAGAAGCAATAATGCAAGGTCACTTGTACAAGCAGACATGCTCGGGGAATGGGGGAAGCATGCTCTCTTAGACACACAGAATGTGTTTCCTTTTAAGCTGAAAGCATGTGTAGTAATGCTGACTTTCAAATGCTCCTTTTAGAAAACAGCAAAGGCTGAAGATACAGTCAAAGCTAGCCAAAAATTCTGCCAAGCACAGCTCAAGTATACAATACTTGGTTTAATGAAAATACTTACCATGCTTGTTACCTGGATACAATAACAAACAGTTTGTTAAAATGGTTGTGGTACAACAGTAGGGTTTGTTTTTCTTCAATTAAAAAAATATAGATGTACATCTATGTGTGTAGCATGTGTGTACATATGTATGTATGCAGACATACATACATATAGTAGAGTATAAAACACATATAAAATAAGCTTCCCCATGTGTCAGAAACAGACAATTTAGGTATTCACCCAGAGATTGATCAAAAAATGGTTACCCCAGCCTTCTCCCCCAAACAAAACAAAGCAAGTTTCAAGTTGATTTTGCAGTTTGTTTTTCCCCAAATACAGATAATAGAGTCTATTAGAAGCCCAAATGGGAAAGTGATCAAACTCCTCATTTCAGTAACTCCCGCTACTAAAGGGAAGGCAATTTATACTTGGTCGCCATAGGCAAACACAGAAAGGATCACTTCTTCTGGGTGAATGTGCTATTAACAGTTAATAGAATTTCCGCACAAGCACCAGGCAGGAAGAGAAACTTGCAGGTAAAACACATATGCCTGTGGCACCTGAATCTGTGTGCCATCCACCCAGAGAAACTCAGCGACAAGAGACGGATTCATTCCTTTCCACACATCAAAGTAGCAATCACATGATGACAGGGAAACAAAAACAGTTTACGGCCATGTAAGAAGCTGTCACTCCTAATTAAAGGGACCACGGTAAACTGTAGCTTCAGGTCAAGGAACCCAGAACAAGCTGAGACAGACGTCACTGAAAATGTTTACAGATTCAACCAAAGCTGTGGAACAACCACAGATGAACACCCTGCATATGCTGTGTCACCACTGGCACGATACACTGGGTAGTCTGAACGAGATTCAATAAAAAAAAAAACAAAACTAGGAGATAAGCATTAGGGCAGTATCTGCAGCTCAGAGAACGTGGCAACACCTCACGGGCTTCTCTTCATCAGCACTCAACATCTGTCCCATATTACTGAAGCTTGAATCCTGAAGTCCTGTGAAATTTTTTTCTCTTACCATTTTTGGGTAAACATCTTCGAAAACACAGGATACCAAACACAATTTGCCCTTTTTTGATAAGTCAGAAGCATCATGGTGATATACTGTGCAGAATAAATACTATAAAGAAATGCCCTCAGGGTCTACTGTTGATTCATGGCTGAATAGGCCCAGCAATCCTCCTCAAAGGCAATGTCTTACCATGATGTTAGAAGACTCCTCCCTCCCCGGGAGCTGTCCTTTCTCAATGTTTCAGCTTTTAGTAGCCTACATCACAAGGTCCTTTCCAATCTTCTTGTTATCGTTTCCAATCTATCAACTTGTACTATGTCTTGAACTTTTTTTTTTAATCTAGACCCATGATACAAATCAACAACTGCTCTGTAATCTAAGAATGTTGGATCTGCTTGGAGCATTGAAAAATCAAATGACTGCCTCAAATCCAGTATGTGTCATTGTTAGGATCTGCACACAGGTTTTCTGATGAGTGCTGAACTTGGAAAATAAAAAATACCTGAGTTCAAGTCCCCTCTTTGATATTTACTAGCTATGTGTCCCAGGACAAGTCACTTAGCCCTATCAGATACAGCTTGCTCATCTGTAAAATGAGAATAATAAGATTATCTTGGGGAATAGCTGTGAGAAACAAATGGGATGTGTGTGTATATTATACATACATACATATACATACACACATCTATATTATACGTGTGTGTATGTGTATACAGATATATGAAACTTTGTATACATTAAAGAGTTATATAAATTATCAGTGATAGAATAAAACAAAATTATTAGTTATTTGTATTATTATGATACAATGTCTCTCAATTTTGAAGTAGTAGGGGCTTACTAGGTGGCTCAGTGGATAGAATTCTGGGCCTGGAGTCAAGAAGACCCAAGTTCAAATCCAGCCTCAGATACTTACTAGCTATGTGACCCTGGGAAAGTCACTTAACTTCTATTTGCCTTAATACACCAGAGAAGGAAGTGGCGAAACCATTCCAGATTCTTTGCCAAGAAAACCCCACAGACAATATTAGCATGCACAAAGAGTGAGAGAGAACTGAGCAACAACAGCAAAGGGCTATTTATTAAATATTCATTGAGTTGTTAGCCATGCTTGTTGACCGAATAACAGATCTTTAACACAGAAAGATTGTTAAACAATCAACTTCTTGCTTTTTACAACTATAAACTATTCATATTGGCTACTGTAGAATCAAAGGCCCAAACAACTCATCACTCAATGAGAGAGAAATGTCCCCTAGGTTATTCTTGTTACTCTTGGGTTACTTCAATGGGTATGTTCTCCTCATTGGGGGGAAAGGAGAGAGGACAGCCTCTAGCCATTCATTCTATAAACCACCCATGTCCTCTCATCCAGTGAACTAGTCACTTTTCTACTGTGAATTCCTTGCCGTAGAGCTGCGTCCTGGGGTCCTTTCTCTTGTTCTACCAGTGAAGCATGTAGACTTGCTTGCTGCCTGATTTGTCCACCTTTTTTTTGATCAGACATCTCTCTGATAGACACAACTGATAGACCTCTGATAGACACTGCCTCTTTTGAGCAATTCTTGAATCCAGCATAAATAAAAGCACAAGACTCCACAGGGTCAGTATCCACCAGCACATACACTAGAAGTCATTGCAGCCATAGGGGTTCTCAGAAGC
Source organism: Dromiciops gliroides (assembly GCF_019393635.1). Lineage (NCBI taxonomy): Eukaryota > Metazoa > Chordata > Mammalia > Microbiotheria > Microbiotheriidae > Dromiciops > Dromiciops gliroides. The sequence goes on from NC_057866.1 coordinate 52,284,971, forward strand.
AGCATATAGACATCTCTTTTGCCAATCTTGAATAGAACAGCTCCAAAGAACACGAGGATTTGGCTCCATCTTGGAGTAGGCCATGGCATTTCACATAGGGGTTGGAATCCTGATGACTAGACCAATCCTCAGTGCCTAAGGGCTTTAGAATGCGACTCCTTGCCAGTGAGGGAAGAAATCCCAAATTAAAAGCAGTTCTCTCATTTCCAAAACTAGTTTTACTATAGAAGTGGCACATTTGGTCATTTTTTCATTCATTAATTAATTCAACAAATACTTAGTACAGGTGATATGGAAGGCACCGTGCAATCATGTGAAGGAAGACTAGCTTAAAATGACAATTATTTTTGGAGACTGTTGAATGAATTTTTATATTTTGCTGAGCATTCTTTTTCCTCTTCCATACCATATCTACTTTGGCAAATTTTGATACATTATGCTTTTATAATCAAAAGCCAAGTTTCATAATCTCCTTTTAACAACTCCCCACCCATGCCTGCTCCATTCTTATTTATCACAAATCTAACAAAAATATTCAGTCAATATATCAAAGGAAGTTTGGGGTGATCAAGGGATCATGACACCCTAATAATGAGGCTTGGATTTCAGTTACTGTTCAGCTACCCACTAGCAATGCCCCCCACACTTCTCCCCGCTCCCCCCCCCCCAAAGCAAATCAAGCTCCTTTTCTAAGCCTCAGTTTTTTCATCTGGAAAATGAGAGAGTTGGACCGAATGATGCCTTAGATCCAAGTTCTGAATTCATGATCACCTATATTTTCCCCTATGTGAGAAAATAATGGATTTTGGGACTCGCGGAGGATAACATCAGGGTTGATTGGATTGACTTTGCTGATTAACTCACTTAAAGTTGACCTGATTGAAATCACACCTACCTGAGAGACTGGCCAAGAGTAGAAAGAAAGTCAGTCTCCTGGAAAGAGATTCTTTCTGGACTATGTTGGAACTAATTTTAAAAGGATAAATGATTTATATGAGTGATTCCCAACCTTTTGCAAAGTGAGATGTATTCTTTTATTGCTTATTTGATAAAATCTCCTTGCTCCTCTAAAGCACTGATTTATTTTGAAAATTAGAATAAACATGTCTAATGTAGAAATATGCTTGGCATGACTTCAAATGAATAATGGGTATCATATTTCTGGCCTTTTCAATGACAGTAAGTACCACCTAGGGATCCTACAGGATCAGAACTAGAGAAAAAGATGAGGGTGGGAACCAGGGGAATGGAAGCTATATTTCAGATACAGAGGCTACCTCCCACTAAGGATGGGAAAATAACAGAGGATCCCAACTACCTGACATTTTAATAGTACTTCCATGCTCACAACAGCCTTCGGAGGTTACTTTAGTAATGGGATAACTGGGCTGTAGGGTTAATAACGTTGAACTGAAAGCAGGGAAAGGATACTTATTTTGATAACATCTGAACCAGCTAATGAACTTTACAAAGTCCAGAGAGACAGAAGCCCAGCATAGAATAGAACAAGAGCATTTTCAAGGAAGCCAGGAGACCAGTGGCAAAGGCCTCAGTCGGCTTCCTCTGTAAAAGAAGGGGGCTTACCCAGGGGGCCTGGAAGGTCCCATCCAGCTCTAAAGTTGTCTGGATCAATAATCTATTGCAGATCTAGGCACAAATGGCGTGCTTTGTAGAGCTGATGGAACACTGCAAACCTGCGTTCTCAAGCTCTAGGGCAGCTGATACTTTGACAAACTAGAATAAATTTAGGTGAGTCTTTTTTTGGGGGGCGGGGGGACAAGAATAAATTTAGGTGGTTATTTTATTTTTTCAAAGGAGGGGGCAACTTTTCACAGTGAAGGTCTGGATAAGCCCATTCTGAATGGTCGGTTGGCTAAAAGTTCCTCAGTCCACACAGCTGCAGAGATTAGAGCCAGAGAAGACCCATAAGTTTTCTGTGGAAAGCCTGACCCAATGCAAATCTGAGGAGATGGCCTGGAAATCCTGCACTAATTACAGAGAATATAAGTAACTGTTGGGCACACTAGGCAGGCATAGGGAGAAGCACCAGGGACCTGTCTAACCTGGGTACTAGAGTGGGGAAAGGGCGGGGCGGGTATTCTAGAGAGCAATCCGAGGTTCAGGAAACCCAGCAAGACAACAGCCCCAAATACCAAGCTGCTGAATTTTCAGAAGCATGTGTCAGGAGGAAGGGGCCGTTAATTCCTCAGTCAGTGTACTCTGTCTTCTACATGATTTCTGAAACACAGCTACTTCCAGGGGCCATTCTGATCTAATCACAGGCAGTCAAGTCCAGCTGCAGTCACCCACAAAATCCTCAGATGAAGCATTTCAAAATGTATTTGTTACAAAGTAAACTTGACATTCATATTTTATGAAGCAGAGTTCAGCTGTGGCTATAATGTGGTGTTCCACTGGCTGCTCCCATTTTATATTTCAAATTTCTGCAGAATTTGTTTGCAAAATTTCTACATGTAATATAAATGCTGGGGTTGGAATGAATTCTGTCTTAACATTTCAACAACATGTGGCAAATACAAAGTGTTTTTTGACCACAGACTTTTAATAAAATATATAATAGATATTACAAATTTTTCTCCTTTATCCACATTTCAATTGAGATGTGGGGCATGGTGGGTGGGGAAGGGATTGCAGGGGACAATCCAGGAAAGAGATTTTTAAAAAAGGGAAGTTGATGTTTGCACGTATATGTGCAAAATACAATTAAATCAAAAGCAGAAATCAAATGACTAAATACTATTCAAAGCTGGGCTAGTACTATAAAATGATTTTTTTTAATTGCTTTATATAAAGATCTTCACTAAAGCATCTCAGAAAAATTCAGGATAGTAGGAGTCCATAAATCCAACAGCTGTCAGTAGAATTACTTTCCCAAGATAAGAGACGTTCCCTAGCAATAGAAACATCTGATGTGAGACTAGGAAGGCAAGAATTTGCTTGTTTAAAAAAAAAAGCTTAAATTAAAAAAAATAAGCACAATATGTTCCTTAATAATTTTGTAGATACAGTTTCTAGCTATAGACTACATATTGATTCATGTAAACTTGATAATTATTAACTATAGCCCCCAGATGGATAAAGAGATCACAAAAATATATCATTATTCTCAACAAAGGACAGAGAGAACTTGAATGTTTTTCCCCTAGCCATGATCTCTAATTTGCTTATTATTAGAGAAGAGGGGAATAAATACAAAAGCTGTCTATTTCAGTCTAGCAGGGCTGGCCAAGGAAAGAATGCCCATTGAGGGCTCTCCTGACTGGGTGTCTAATGAGCAGCAATTAATTCATCTGATTGTATTTCAAAATGCCCAAAGACTCCATTCACATCAAAGAAAAATGTTCAAGGCTTTTTGTCATTGTTCATTTGAAAAGGTACAGAACTATATTTAGCCTTCTGTAATTGTCAACAACGCTTTTTAAAAATATCGTTGTGGGGCAGATGATAAAGGATTGTGGGGCCGAGGACATGAGAACTGTAGGCATGCTGAACTGCTTTCCTGTAATGAGCCTGGGACCTCACATTCAAATTAATATTAACAATGGATGCTGAAGAAGAGCTTCCATTTACCCACTATCTGGGGACTATCTTCTCGGAGGTAGATTTTTCACCTGACTGTAAAAGTCTAGCTTCTTGGACACACCCACAGCTGGTAGCTTGAGTTTGGTTCTCACCTCTTGGATCTTTTTCCTTTTGATCACAAAATCTGAGAGCTGGAAGGGGCTATGGACCTCGGGTTAGCTTCAGCAACTGTTTGGAGAAGCCATTCCAGTCTTCAATCAAATACTCCTAGTGAGGTTCACACTGACTCCCAAGGCATCCTAGCCTCCTTTAGGAAAGTGCTAATTGTTACAATGTTCTTGCTCATATAGCTTCTCCTCATTGGTCTAGTTGGAACCAGGCATTCTCTCACTCATTCCAAATATTTTTATATACAAATATACCTAATAGTAGCATGTATATGTGTATATAGAGAGAGGGAAAAAAAGATTTTTTTGGTACCTGAAGGCACCTCCAAGCTCTGGCCTGCTTTTATAGACAGTAGTAGAACAATTGACATAGAAGGGTAAACCAGTTGGAACTCACCTCCTACAGTCTGGCTGAGCATAGTACCCAAAGGTTAAATATGGGGATCACTCAGCCTATATTTTGCCCTGTGGCTTGACATTATACAATACCCTCTTTGGTGCTAACCATATCCATTGTGTAACACCACAGTCAGACCTCTATTGCTCCTGTACCCTCAACTGCATCATCCTAATCTCTGCTGCTGGTGACAAATGAGTTTGAGTGACAACATGCTAGAGTACTTAAATGTATTGTGGCCACCAGTATTACAAAATCATAATCCCATGTTTGCTTTAATGTCATAAAAGTTTTTTTAAGAGACTTTTTATTTGATTTTTTTTTTAAAGGAAAACAGCTGTTCTCAACCTATTCCGGTAGGAATAGCAACAGCTCTGGTGGGGATTTGTTGGGTAACTTCTTTGGCTTCTCTTTCCTTATAGAGTGACATTCCTTTCAAAGTCATGGAGAGCTCTCAATTCTGGTTTTTTCCCTTTTTTTTTTTCCGGGGCAATGAGGGTTAAGTGACTTGCCCAGGGTCACACAGCTAGGAAGTGTCAAGTGTCTGAGGCCAGATTTGAAATCAGGTCCTCCTGAATCCAGGGCCAACGCTTTATCCACTGCACCACCCAGCTGCCCTAATGCAATAAAAGTTAAACTTATTTAGTTAAGCAGAGTCATAATGTCATATATCCCATAAGAAGACAAACCTCTATAAGGTAAACTGGTCAGCTAGGTGGTACAATGGATAGAGCACCAGGCCTTTAGTGAGGAAGACATCTTCCTGGGTTCAAATCTGGCTTCAGACACTTACTAGCTGTGTAAGCCTGGGCAAGTCACTTAACCGTTTTCTTCATCTGTAAAAGAAACTGGAGCAGTAAATGGCAAACTACAATAGTATCTTTGCCAGGAAAACACCAAATGGGATCATTAAGAGTCAGACGTGATTAAAACAACTGAATAATCAAATACATAAACTAAATAAGGTTACAGATTAGACTGTTTAGAAGGCTCACCGTGTATTCATTTGAGAGGGGAGATTTACGGATCACTAAGGTCACCAAGATAACTTAGTAAACATAAACACCATAAAACAACCACAAAAAAGCTAAAGGAAGAATCATGCTCATCAATATTAAATAATATATACACACACTGTAAGGAGGGAGAGAGATCAATTAATTCACATATTGTCTCCTCTAACAGAATATAAGGTCCTCGAGGGCTATGTTTTCTTCTCTCTCTCTAGCACTTAGCACAGTGTTAGGCGCACAGTAAGTGCTTAATTAGTGACTTTTTATTTTTTTTTTTAGTGAGGCAATTGGGGTTAAGTGACTTGCCCAGGGTCACACAGCTAGTAAGTGTTAAGTGTCTGAGGGCAGATTTGAACAGGGCCAGTGCTCTATCCACTGAACCACCTAGCTGCCCCAATAAATGACTCTTTTTTTTTTAAAGGCAACGGGGGTTAAGTGACTTGCCCACGGTCACACAGCTAGTAAATGTCAAGTGTCTGAGGCCGGATTTGAACTCAGGTACTCCTGAGTCCAGGGCCGGTGCTTTAACCACTGCGCCATCTAGCTGCCCCAATAAATGACTCTTAACTTGATGACTCTTTAAATGTTTGCAGTGACCTGTTCCCCTAGGACTTAATTTCTCCAGATTAAACAACTCCATTCTTTCAAACAGTCTTCACTGAGGCATGATTTCCAATCCCTTCCTCCTTCTGTTTGCCCTCCCTCTTGATGGGCTCTAGCTTGTCAATATTGCCTTCCTTTTATTCTTTTTCTTTGTATCCCAGAACTCATGATGACACTTTGTACACAGTAGGTGTCTAACAAATGCTTGTTGAATTGAATCAACAGTATTGGGCTTGGCGAGGGAAATGTCCATGTGAAATGTACAGTTCAGGTCTTTGAACACATTTAGACTACACAAACATCTGAACTGAGGGGACTTAAGGAATGCCTACACCACCAAAAAAGAAGTATCACTGGCAACTGAGTTTTCTTCATGGGAATGAGGAAAGGAGAATTTGGTTAATATTTTTAAACTAGACCTAGTCAGATATGTAGAAGACCGTTTCATTTGAATGCTGCTTCCACTGCAGTGCTGGTCTGGTCACGTTCTGCCACATCTCCTTTCATCCTAAAGAAGAATACTAACATTTTATAAATATAATTATACTGCTGTTAAATGTTAGAAAAATCCTATGCCACAGTAACAAGGAAGTAAGAACAACATAAAAATTATCCTAGGCTTTCACAGTAGTAGAGAGACAACATATGTCTTCCTGACTCCTGAAAATCACTGGTCTATTGGACATCATTTTTCCCAAGTCCAAAGACAAGGAGTGAACAATCATGGATCATGTTTTGGATGTCTTCTGTCTTGCATTTTAGCTTCTTTTTTGCATTTCATCTTCCCCCATTGGATTGCAAGCTCTTTGAGGACAGAGACTGTCTCTGTTTTTATTTGTGTGTGTGTGTGTGTGTGTGTGTGTGTGTATCCCCAGCTTTTAACAGAGTGCTAAGCATATATTAAGTGCATAATAAATGTTTAGAGATTGTCTTGCATATGACAATTCTCTACAGCTTACAAAAAGGACTCACATATTGAAGGAATGTAGCTAAATTAGCTATGTAAAAGGACCCACTCATCCCCTGATGGGCCCTTTGGGTTGAGTGGGCTTAAGTGGCCTGGATTTCAGCAATGCTCAAGTTGAAACTTGCCGGACTCCCAAAGAGAATGAAATAAATAATCCAAACCGTAAGCTCTTTGCCCGGCAGAAATGCAATGAAAGGCCTGTTCAGAAATCAATTCACAAAGGCCAGAGTCTAAGACTAAATGAAGAAGCTGGCCTGGGGCAAGAAGAGAACATCCAGCTCATAAATTAGTCACTGACAAGTGGACATGGTCAGTGGGGCCCAGGCCTGAAGCCAGGCATTCTCTTCTCTAGATGACATAATGCCAACAAGTCCAGTCTTTTCTTCAATGCTGGATGCTGTCCAATCCCAGACATATATACTTCTGTTTTCTAAGATGAACCAAGGCTGTGATTAGTCCTGCAAAAAAGCTTTCCCCACCTGTAACTTTCCCACCTGTAATTTTACCCAAGCTTTGGGTATATTTTCTAAAGGACAGTAATGACATTTTCAAAGAATGGCAGGCTTCAAGGACCAAAAAAAAATCTATCTGAAGTTGGTGGTCCTCAGCTGGTGTTCACACAATCATTGTGAGCAAAGGAAAATTCCCTGAAGGAGCTAGGCTCTTACAATAATCCAGCACTGTCTACCACCAACCCATCCTTCTTCCTAATACTAGTAACACTGATTATTCTTTTTTTTTTTTTTTGGTAGGGCAGTGAGGGTTAAGTGACTTGTCCAGGGTCACACAGCTAGTAAGTGTCAAGTGTCTGAGGCCGGATTTGAACTGAGGTACTCCTGAATCCAGGGCCGGTGCTTTACCACTGCGCCATCTAGCTGCCCCCAACACTGATTATTCTTAATGATTAATAGTCTAATAAAGAACCTAAGAAAGGAAATCTCTTTAAAAAAAAACAAAACAACAACCGAAAATGTATGGACAGAGTAAGAAGGGAAGGGAAGAAGCATTTACTAAATGCCTACTATGTCTCAGGAAGATCTAAATTCAAATCTCCCAGAAACTTACTAGCTGTGTGACCCTAGGTGAGTCACTTCACCCTGTTTGCCTCAGTTTCATCTGTAAAATAAGCTGGAAAAAGAAATGTCAACCGCTCCAGTATCCTTGCCAAGAAAACTCCAAGTGGAGTCACAAAGAATCAGACATGAATGAAATGACTGACCAACAACAAAGTGTACCAGACACTATTCTAAGTGCTTTACAAATATTTCATCTAATACACAAAACAATCCTGAAGGTAGGTGCTATTATGAAGCTCACTTTACAATTGAGGAGACAGGTGAAGTGATCTGCCCAGAGATATACAGCTTAGTAACTGTCTGAGGCCAGATTTGAACTTAGGTCTTCCTGGTTCCCTGTCCTATGTTCTACCCATTATGCCATCTGAGGAAGTCAGAGAACATAACGCCTCTCCTGTTCCTTCCCAGTTGTTAAGCCTCCCCCTACCAGAGACTTAATATTTACTCTCTCTATATTGTGTATTGACTGATTTGTGTACATGTTGTTATTATTATCATTTTGTTGTTATATCTGACACACAGTAGCCTCCCTGAGGGAAGGGGCCGGTGTCCCCAGGGACTAGTCACAGTGTCTAACACACAACAGGTGCTTAATATATTCTTGTCGAATTTGAACTGAATTGATTTATCAGTGTAGAGTAGATTGAGATTAGTCAGTCCCGGGAAGTTACTTTTTAAATTTCCTAGATAATAATGTTCTTGAATCTGTCAAAAAGACAGGGACCTAATAAGCTGAGGATAGGAAGAAAAAGAGGGTGGGAACAATTCCCAAAACAAAAAAAGGAGGGTGATTTCTTAGGAAGCAGACTGGTTTTGACTCAGGCTATACTTTGGTCACCAGTGTTAAGGTATGGCACATAAGGCTTTCTTTAACTGAAAGGTCTTTGGAGCATCACTTGGAATACGAAGGCAAGGAAGTGTACATTCATTTAAAATGCACACTAGCTGTGTGACCCTGGGCAAGTCACTTAACCTTCATTGCCCTGCGAAACAAACAAACAAAAATTTAAAATGCATAGTTCATGCATGGGCACATACTAGGAGGCAGGGGCCCTGCTCTGAATTGTCCTCTAAAGTTTTCTGTTGCCCAATAACCTTGATGCTTTTGAATGTAAGTGTGTATAAAATACCCAGATAAACTGCCCCCAATGAGATATTTTTAAAGCCCATGGCACAGTATCTGGAACACAGTAGGTACTTAATACATGCATGTTTTTTTTCCCACCAGCATCATCCCCGTCCTACTCCCAACCCCAAGAAAACAACCCTACAATCCTATACGATTGTTTTGGTGTCTTTGCCCTTTGGGACTAGGGTAAAAGAAGGGAAATACCCTTGGCATTTGGTCCATCCACTCCACTTTCAGAACCCTAAGGATTTTAATCCTGTAAGAGGTGGGGTGGGGGAAGCTGAAAAGACCACAATTCCAAGGGATGGATCACCTGGTTATACTGTAACCTTGCTGGACCTCGCTCTTGGGAGGGCCCTTAGCCTCATTTTACAGAGAGGAGCTCAATGTTCATAATGTTTATAATCTTGCCAAGGTCACACAAGGAGTAAGTGGCAGACCCTGGGAACTGAACCTAGGTCCTCTGAGACCAGAATCAGTGAAATCCTGCCACATCCCTCGGGTTCAAACCCAGTCTCATTTACAAGCTGTGTCACTGGGGATAGTTAACCTGTGAGCTTCTGCCCCTGTCAGTTAAACAAGGGATGAGAATGTCTCTAGTATCTACCTCAGAGGGTTGTTATGAAGGTCAAATGACATAATATGCTTGAAGTGTTCTGTATACCTTAAATTTAAATAGCATCTAATAATCATAAAGTAGTCCAATTAATGAATAGTTCTTTAAGGTTTATTGGTGAACATTAAGGATGGCTGTGACTTGATCCCTTGTCTAAGAATTCCTCTTGAGTATGAGATGGATGGTGGTTGAGGTTCCTTTGATATCTAACATTTGTGATTCTGAAACAGAACCCCTATATTCTTTTCCTTGACTTTCTTAATATTGTTCTTTACCACAGGCAACAAGGTAGACAGGACCACAAGTTATGTCACAGAAATTCAGACTTGCAAGAGAATTTATAGGTAGAGTTCAAACCATGCCTGCAGCAGGAATCTTCTTTTCCCACAAGTAATCATCCAGCCTCTGCTTAATGACCTCCAATGACAGAGAACTCACTACCTCTCTAAGGCAGCTAACTCACTTGGCTTTTGGACAACCTAAATTGTTAGGAAGTTTTTCCTAATACTGAGTTGTGATCAGTCTCCCTCTCATTTCCACCCATTGGCTCCATTTCTATCCTCTGGAGCAAAGGAAAACAAACCTAATCCCCCTTCCACATGACAACCCTACAAATATTTGAAGACCTGGATCACATCCCTGCTGAATCTTCTCTCCTTGATATAAACACCCCCAGGTTCTGGAAACAATCCTTACATGGCTTTACTTCAAGTCCTTTTATCATCTTGGTCATCACCCTTCTCTGGGTCTACTTCAAATTGTCAATTACCTTCCTAAAACATGGAATACCAGACTGAACGCTATACTGCTCCAGATGTAGCTGGACCAAGGCAGAGCTGAGTGGGACTCTCATCCCCCCATTCTGCACATGTTAAACATCTATTAATGCAGTTGAAAATGATTAACTCTTTTGGCTGACACATCAATCACTTTTGACTCATACTGAGCTTTCAGTCCACTAAAACCCCTGGGCAGTCACCACATGAATCACACCTCCTCCATTTGGTACTTGTGAATTTGATTTTTTTTAACTCAAGTTTAGAACTTTATATATTTATCTCTATTAAATTTCACCTCATTAGATCCACTCATTGTTCCAGCCAGCCTATTACAGGGATCTTTGAAGATCCCTATTTCTTTACCTATTAGAGTTATCACTCACGCTTGCTCGCATGCTCGCTTGCTCCCCCCCCCACTTCCCTCCCTCTTTTTTATCCCCTCCCCCAATATTGTCAGGTTACATGCAAATGTAAAAAATGCTAAGCAGATCAGAACCTAGGATAGAACCCTACAGAACTTCCACTAAAAAAACCCATCCATGAAAAAGCGCTGCTCTGAAGTCAGAAAAATCCCGTCTCTGATATTACTTGTACCATGGGTAGGTGTCCTCCTACATAATAAGAAGTTGGCCTCAATGTGCTGTGATATCTCTTATAGGTCTTGTGGATCTGTGACTTTGTGACTACTCCAGGTGGATCTTTACCTCCTGGTCACTATTTTCTGGTTGTAAAACTGTTGTTTTCCAAATCACACAAATGACTCCTCTATCCTAGTGGCTTTGGAAAGTTCAGTTAATTGTTTGGTTGAATCTGTAGACCACAAGATAGCTTTCTACCTTTTGTTGTTGTTGTTGTTTTGTTTTTTGTATCGAGATTTCCAGCACCTCCTTCTGACTCTTCAGAGAACAGAAGGCATGTCAGAGCAGAACAAAGCACCAGTTGGTATGGACTCCCAGGTATGGATGAACCACTCATTCAAAACAGTGGAAAGAAAGGGAAATGATAGGGAATGAGTGTATACTGAAGAACCCTGGCCCTTTCAGTTATCCATAAACAAAGAATCTCTATGACTTCTAAGTATGCTGAAAAACAAAGAACTTTCATAGCAAACCTCAAGGTCTCATGAACTGGACATGCCTTTGTTAATTCCTGACAACACTGCTATGATACCCTCCTTTAACACCCAGCTTCCCTGATAAGGAGGAACTCTTATTCTGTTGTGGAGTCTGGATTCCTTTATCTCTACAACTCACTCCTGAGTTTTCCTTTTTAACTTCATTTCTTTATTATTTAGAAATTGCTTCCATTGGGAGGTTCTTTTTGTGGGGCTTATCAAAGTCTGCTGTGAAATGGTTTAGTTAGTTGGAATATAGGAACCAGGGGACCAAAGTCTTGGCTTGGATCCTATAACCTGGGTTATTCATGAAGACCTAATTTCCAGGGAAAAAGGAGAGCACTGTAACCAGCTATGAATTCTTGCCACTAGAAACTAAAGAAACGGAATCCAAAAGTATGACTGGATCATGGAATTCATTTCTACAAACGGAAGAGCCAATCTGAGGGCAACTCTAACGATAACGGGTGAGGAAATACCAAAGAAAAAAACAGCTGAACGTATTTGAAATAATTGGAAATACTCATCTATCTCATATGGTTGTATATCTTAAAGCAGCAGTTCTCAAAGTCTAAATGTGGGGGAGGGTCCCCAAGACTTTTGAGGGGATCTTGTGAAGTAAAAAATTACTTTCTTAATAATACTATGATCATATTTAACTGGTAAAATACTCCTTCCTTTCCCCAACTGCATATCAGTGGAAGACCAGATTTTCTTCATATACTTCAACCCAAAAAATTCAAGAGGTTGAAAGCAGAAGGAAGTATGAGAACACAGCTGTCTTCTATTAAAGACATTAAAGAAACTTGCAAAAACATAAAATAATTCCACTCTTCTCAACAACTTCTTTTAGAAAATAGTTGAGGTTTTTTGGGGGGTTTTGTTTTTGTTTTTGTAGGGCACTGAGGGTTACGTGACTTGCCTAGGGTCACACAGCTAGTAAATGTCAAGTGTCTGAGTCCGGATTTGAACTCAGGTCTTCCTGAATACAGGGTCTTCGCCTTATCCACTGCACTACTTAGCTGCCCCCCAAAATTGTTATTTTTAATAAAAAATATAGTGAGTTCGGGTCCGGCCACAGACACTTAACACACACTTACTAGCTGTGTGACCTTGGGCAAGTCACTTAACCCCAATTGCCTCACTTTAAAAAAAAATATATAGTGTTTATCATAACATGTTATGGGTTTATTTTAAATTGATTAATAAACAAATATTTGTAAATTTTATCAGTTTTAATTTCTAGTACTGCAAGCACCAATAGATTTAATCCACTTAAACAAAAGCTCTTTAGAGTCTTCAATAATTTTACAAGTGTAAAGGGGTCCCAAGAACAAAAAGTTTGGAAACTACTTCCTTTTTTTTTTTTGTGGGGGCAATGAGGGTTAAGTGACTTGGCCAGAGTCATATAGCTAGTAAGTGTCAAGTGTCTGAAGCCAGATTTGAATTCAGGTTTTCCTGAATCCAGGGCTGGTATTTTATCCACTGTAACACCTAGCCACCCCCAGAACCACTAACTTAAAAGTACTATATAAATGTGTTGTTGTTGAGAAGTAGTAGTAGTAATAGCAGTGGTGGTGGGTGGTGTATAGTAATACTTATCAACATGGTACTAGCTTCATTTAGTAGATAAATTGTAATGTTTTAGGTTTAAAATGCATTTTGACTCGTAAAATTGGGGCACTGAAGTCTACAACCTATAACAATGTGGCAGTGGGTATTATGTAGGTTATCTCTAGAAAGTTCTCTCCTCAAATGTCAAAATCCTAACCACCTGTCCAGGCCCTCCCGAAACAGATCCTCCTCTCTAAAGCACACTATGAACACCCTAACAAAAGATGACTTTAAGTTTTTTCTGAGCTTTCTATCACTCACAAGTGCTAAGGCACTTATATGCCCTGTTAGAATGTACGAACTTTGAAAGCAGGTTCACCCCTTAGCAGGGTCGAAGTTTTGTGGAGTCTCCCAGCACCAAATACAAAAAGCTCAGATAACACTGGATGAGTAAAACCAAATCCATCTGATACCTGAGGTTAGCTCAAGTCTGCTTAGCCATCCCAAATCAAATCCCAATTCTTCCCATCCCTTCCCTCCTCCCCGATCAAACCAAAGTTTTAGAAACCTGTGAATTTGCTACCTGGAGAGAAACAAGGATTGTAGGAGGAAATGGCTAGTAAGGATGAAGGGGGTGGTTTATTTTATTTCTGAAAGAATTCACAAAGGACATCTACAGAACAAAATCCCATGGTAATGAACCTCTACCCCACACTCCCCACCTCCCCTTCCCTTCCCCTTCCCTCTCTAGAAAGGTTGCTTAAAAAGAAAAACAAGGCAGAAATATAGCTCCCAAATGGGAGAGGCCTGCTTAGACTTTAGCTTTGCTCTATAGAGAGTGAGCATCAAAGAAAGTGCAAAAGCAATCATGACATTTCACGTGGGGAACAGGAATGAAGCATCTCTGAACTATGTGAACATCTCAAATTAGGTGGCTCAGGAACTGAGAGGCCAGTCGCCACGTAGGATGGCCACATCTGTATGTAGGAGAGCACCCCCTTGTTAAAAAGCAGTACCTATAAAGTTGTCTTAATTCTTCAACAACACAGCTGTTCAGCCAGTGCAGCTAAAAAGC